>NC_059348.1:19510988-20154321 GCF_019703515.2 Myxocyprinus asiaticus
TGTGAGTTATTCCTGGTTGAGGTCGCTACCTCTCAACTTCTGACGGTCATGATCGCTGTCTTTAGTATCTGGGCGCGACCCACGTGGAGACAGCGTTCATGGATGGATCATGTACTCACTGTGAGAACATGACCATGGCAACGTTGCGGTTGCAGCTTGCTTTCGGCTCCCCGCCTCGGTCCTTCCACCTACGGGTATGAGGCCAGCACGGCTAGCACTGGGGGCGATTTGGGGACCCCAATGGGTCCACCTCCGCTGGGTATCCCCCCACGGACCTCCCATTCCCCAGCATGCTCGTCTGCCCAGATCGGGCTTCGGGATGAGTCAGCCGGCTCGTCTCATGGCGAGTTCGACCTCTTGTTCGGAGCCTGCAAAGCTGATGAGCTCTCAAGCGCAGCATCAGAGAGCGGGCTCATCCAGTCGGACGGAGAAGCCTCAGCTGGGCTCCCCCCCTCGGGTACGGTTGCCCAGTCACAGGCTGATGCGGAATGGAACACTCCGCTCTCCCCTGAACCCTCGCAGCTCGATGATTGGTTCCAGGGCTCACAGTGCTGCTCAAAGCAGCCACGCCCCGCTCCAGTCCCTTTCTTCCCGGAAGTGCATGAGAAGCCCTCACTACCCTCGATGGCGGGGCGGCCAGGGGCTATTTGGCGATTCCCCAGGCGGATAAGGCGCTCGCGGTTTACCTATGCCCGCAGAGCACCGCCACCTGGCACGGACGCCCAAAACTCCCATCCAAGGCCTGTAGGTTCACGTCGTCCCTGACAGCCAAAGCCTACAGTGCCACTGGACAAGCTGCCTCCGTCTTGCATGCCATGGCTCTCCTGCAAGTCCACCAAGCCAAGGCGCTAAAGGAACTGCACGAGGGTAGTTCCGCCCTAGATTTGATGCAGGAGCTGCGCTCGGCGACCTACCTCGCTCTCCGGGTGATGAAGATGTCAGATGACATCCATCTCACGGCTGGCCGCCAAGAACCCTCGGAAGGCTTCGAAGTGCCCCTGAGATGGGCGACCCAGGGACGACGAAACCCTCCTTGGAGCTGGTAAGCAGACCACTCCATCCCCGGTGGAGGGCAGGGAGGAGAATCTTTTGTTGCTTTTTCATTTAATTTTGCCGCATGCCCAAGTGGTTGCAGTACCCAACAGTTCAGCAAAAGAACAGTTTCCTCATTCCCTGGGTCACGTACCCGGTGAGCACGGCCATCATCATGACCACCGTCCACCTTTCCATCCTTGCAGGTTTGGCGCTCCAGCGGCGGTCTCCCCGCCCATGCGTGCCCAGCTGTGGCACAAATCCGCCCCTGATGTGACAATCTCCACGGGTCACGAGGACAGGCCTCTTCCTCCCCCATCCCAGGCTGTTCCGGGGGTGGTCACAAGGAGCCAGGTAAGTGCTTCGATGTCCCTGAACTCAGCACGGCTCCAACATGGTGTGGCACCTCGGGCTC
The DNA here is from genome assembly GCF_019703515.2 of Myxocyprinus asiaticus. NCBI lineage: Eukaryota > Metazoa > Chordata > Actinopteri > Cypriniformes > Catostomidae > Myxocyprinus > Myxocyprinus asiaticus. The sequence goes on from NC_059348.1 coordinate 19,512,436, forward strand.
CGCCCCGCCGTGAGGCCCCAACTGCCGGTATGTCCGACAAGATTGTCCTCTTGGTCCTCCTTGCTCGGAGCTTGGATGCATGGCTTGTGCTTTCCAATCCGTCGCGATGGCTGATCCAGACCGTCCGACTTGGCTATGCAATTCAGTTCGCAGGCATCTGCCCAGGTTCAGCAGAATCCACTTCACCTCGGTGAAGGGCGAGAACGCTGCTACCTTGCGCGCGGAGATCGCTAGCCTCCTACGGAAGGATGCGATAGAGCCTGTCCCTCCGGCCGAGATGAAGAAGGGGTTTTACAGCCCCTAATTCATTGTACTGGAAAAAGGCAGTGGGTTGCGGCCAATCTTGTACCTGCAAGTACTGAACCGGGCTTTACACAGACTCCCGTTCAAGATGCTGACGCAAAAATGCATTCTGGCGAGCGTCCGTCATCAAGATTGGTTCGTGGTGGTAAACCTCAAGGACGCATACTTCCACGTCTCGATTCTACCTCGACACAGACCCTACTTGTGATTTCGAGGGTCAGGCGAATCAGTACAAGGTCCTCCCTTTCGGTCTGTCCTTGTCCCCTCATGTCTTTACGAAGGTCGCAGAGGCAGCTCTTGCCCCGTTAAGGGAAGTGGGCATTCGCATTCTCAACTATCTCGATGATTGGCTAATCCTAGCTCACTCTCAGGATATGCTGTGTGCACACAGGGACCTGGTGCTCTCGCACCTCAGCCGACTAGGGCTTCGGGTCAACTGGGAAAACAGCAAGCTCCTCCCGGTTCAGAGCATATCTTTTCTCGGTTTAGACTCAGTCTTGTTGACGGCGCGCCTCACGCATGAGCGCGCACAGTCATTGCTGACCTGTTTGAAAGCATTCAAACAGAAACAGCGGTTCCACTGAAACTCTTTCAGAGGCTCCTGGGGCATATGGCATCCTCGGCGGTGGCCACTCCGCTCGGGTTGATGCATATGAGACCGCTTCAGCACTGGCTTCAGACTCAAGTCCCGAGATGGGCATGGTGCCGCGGGACACATCGCATGGCTATCACACCAATCTGTCACCGCCACTTCAGCCCTTGGACCGACCTCACGTTTCTACGGGCAGGCGTTCCCCTAGAGCAGGTCTCCAGGCATGTCGTGGTTACAACAGACGCCTCCAAAACGGGCTGGGGCACTGTTTGCAATGGGAATGCAGCCGCCGGCTTATAGACAGGCCTGCAGCTGCATTGGCACATCAACTGCCTCGAGTTGCTGGCAATTCTGCTCGCCCTGTGGAGGTTCTGGCCGTTGATCCAGGGCAAGCATGTGTTAGTTTGGACAGACAACACGGCAACAGTAGCATATGTCAACTGTCAAGGCGGTCTGCACTCCCGTTGTATGTCACAACTCGCCCGCCATCTCCTCCTCTGGAGTCAGCAGCACCTCAAGTCGCTGCAAGCCACTCATATCCCGGCCGAGCGGAGTGGCCACCGCTGAGGATGCCATATGCCCCAGGAGCCTCTGAAAGAGTTTCAGTGGAACCGCTGTTTCTGTTTGAATGCTTTCAAACAGGTCAGCAATGACTGTGCACGCTCATGCGTGAGGCCGCGCCGTCAACACTGCAGTGGACGCGCTGTCATGGCTACCCTCAGGGGAGAGTGGAGACTCCACCCTCAGGTGGTCCAGCTGATCTGGAGTCGATTCGGACAGGCACATGTAGACCTGTTCGCCTCCCAAGAATCCTCCCACTGCCCACTCTGGTACGCCCTGACCGAGGCACCTCTCGGTATAGACGCGCTGGCACACAGCTGGCCCCCTGGACTTTCCCCCAGTGAGCCTACTTGCACAGACCCTGTGCAATGTCAGGGAGGACGAGGAGCAGGTCATCCTGGTATCACCCTACTGGCCCACCCAGACGTGGTTCTTGGACCTCACGCTCCTCATGACAGCCCCCCCCCCGGCAAATTCCCCTGAGGAAGGACCTTCTTTCTCAGGGACGGGGCGCCATCTGGCACCCGCGACCAGACCTCTCGAATCTCCATGTCTGGCCCCTGGACGGGACACGGAAGAACTAAGTGATCTACCACCCGCGGTGGTAGGCACGATCACTCAAGCTAGGGCCCCCTCTATGAGGCGCCTGTATGCCTTTAAGTGGCGTCTGTTCGCTAAGTGGTGTTCTTCCCGACGCAAAGACCCCCAGAGATGCACAGTCAGATTGGTGCTTTCCTTCCTGCAGGAGAGGTTGGAAGGGCGGCTGTCCCCCTCCACCTTGTAGGTGTATGTAACCGCTATAGTGGCACACCACGACACAGTGGACGGTAAGTCCTTAGGGAAGCATGACCTGATCATCAGGTTCCTGAGAGGTGCCAGGAGGTTGAATCCCTTCAGACCGCACGCACCTCGTTCCCTCATGGGACCTCTCTGTAGTTCTTCAGGGTCTACAGAGAGCCCCCTTTGAGCCTTTGTAGTCAGCTGAGCTTAAGGTACTCTCCTTGAAGACTGCCCTCCTGACTGCACTCACTTCCATCAAGAGGGTAGGAGACCTGCAAGCGTTCTCTGTCAGCAAAACATGCCTGGATTTCGGTCCAGGCTATTCTCACGTGATCCTGAGACCCCGACCGGGCTATGTGCCCAAGGTTCCCATGACCCCTTTTAGGGTCCAGGTGGTGAACCTGCAAGCGCTACCCCAGGAGGAGGCAGACCCAGCCCTGATGTTGCTGTGTCCGGTGCGCGCTTTACGCATCTATTTGGATCGCACGCAGAGTCTCTGAGTAGCTCTTTGTCTGCTTTGGTGGACAGCAGAAAGGAAGCGCTGTCTCCAAGCAGAGGATCGCCCACTGGCTCATAGATGCTGTAACTATGGCATATCATGCCCAGGACGTGCCGCCCCCGGTAGGGCTACGGGCCCATTCTACTAGGGGTGTGGCGGCCTCCTGGGCCTTGACCAGGGGCACCTCTCTAACAGACATTTGCAGAGCAGCAGGCTGGGCAACACCCAACACCTTTGCGAGGTTCTACAATCTCCAGGTGGAACCGGTTTCGTCCCGTGTAGTGGCATGCAGAAGCAGGTAAGTCCGGGACAGCTGGCCGGGTGTATCGCTTGTGCATAGCGCCTTTCACCTCCCCTGAGCTGAAGACGTGCGCCGTTAACTCCCAGTAGTGTTCACAAACTGTGTTCCCTGGTTGATTTCCTCCGAGCCCTGTGGCAGACGAGTTTGCAGAGAGATTCGCTGCCGGCTCAGTACACGTGCTAACTAAACCCTGTACTGGGGTAGGTGCTCCGCATGTGGTGGTTTCCCGTAGGTAACCCCATGCGACGTATATCTTCCACTAATTCGTTTCCCTGTTAGCAAACTGCATCTTCCTTGGGCAGAGGCCTCCTTGCCCCAGTCACCATGCTTGTAGTAACTCCTCCCCCGTAGGGCTGGACCTACCTTGGGACTCCCCCACATGGCATACTTCCGACATAGCTTGGCAAGTCCATATGATGTATTTCCACTTAAATACCCCCCCCCCCCCTCTGGGCGGGGTGTGGTCTCTGCGGTGTCTTCCCCTTGGGTGGGACACCCACCCAACTAGACCTGGTGGGCCCAGTCGGTTAATCCCCCTTTTTTTAGGGAGTGGGAAAAAAAAGGGAATAAGAGGCCACGACTGGGCTAGCCCGTCTCTATCATTTGGGTAGTCGACTTGTCCCCAAGGGCCGTTTGACACTCATAACTGTGTTGGGGGAGGTTATGTGTCGGCCTTGTGCACAACGTCAAGTGAGTGACAGATAGGGAACATCCTGGTTACTTGTGTAACCTCCGTTCCCTGATGGAGGGAACGAGACGTTGTGTCCCTCCTGCCACAACGCTGAATTACCCGCTGAAATGACCGGGACCTTGTCTCGGCTCCTCAGCATAAAACCTGAATGAGTGGTTGCATACCAGCTCCTTTTATACCCGTATGTCCGGGGGAGTGGTATACAAATACCACTCGCCAATTTGCATTGGCCTTTTATCAAAGACCAGAGGTGTCTCGGGCTCCCAAGAGTGACCCCTAGTGTCACTACATCGACACAACGTCTCGTTCCCTCCATCAGGGAACGGTGGTTATGCAAGTAACAAGGACGTTTGTCTTTCTAGCATTTTGTTTCTTTTCTTAATAAGCAAAGGATAACTAAGCAGACTCAAGCAAATAAGAAAAGAACATCAAATATATAATATATAAAAATTTTCCATTATATTCGACACATAGATACATTTGGTTAAGTAACCTAAAATGTGCTTCATGTGATCTAAATCAACTGGTTTTATTCATTCAAATATATATATATATATTTTGTTGTAACTGAATCAACGTGACTACAGTTCAGGGTCAAATCATGTAGAATTAGCTCCTTTAGGCATGAACTGCACATTTTCACTTTTAACAGTGTAAAAATGTTTCTTGCTGATTAATTAATGCATAGCAGAGGAATTTCAGAGTTACTTTAGCAATAGTATATATATATATATATATATATATATATATATATATATATATAAAAGAGCAAACTTCTATGATACTATAGTTCCATCAGCCTTAATGCCCTTCTCTGTCCAGATGACCTGGGAAAAAGTAACAAACATTACTGCATGTTTCCATCCTATTCAAGAAAACTGGCAAAAAAAAAAAAAAAAACTACATTTCATCAGGCCCTGTCTTTAATAATACTGCCAGTGCATGGTGACAAGATGGTAGTGCTGATGGACGGCAGAGGCTGAATTTATCTAGAGATTAGAGAGTTGTAGCCTGCAGCATTTCCCGTGTCGGAATAATGACAGGAACATGGCCACTTGACCAATTTCAGAAAATAACACAGTGTAGAAGTCACCACTGCAGAAGGTTAATGTATCTTAATTCATGGGCTGCACTGAAGCTGTTTTCTAACCACATACATGTGGTCTCGGCAGAAGCCATGTTGTGGGCACTGCTAGGCCTTGACTTACTGAAATGATATGGACATATCCTAGCTCTGACATCAGTGAAATTACACTGAGCTGGTAAAACAGTCTCTGTCTTATTATAAATTACACGGATTTTTGAGTTTTGGAAGCTGTTTTGTTAGGATTGACTAAGGAACATGGTAATTCTAATGTTGTTTTCCAGAGTCTGTAACATGGCAGAGCAGTTTAGACAAGGACCAATGGATCTCAGCCTAAAAAAAACATTTCAAACAGAGAAACCTCTGAGTCTGTCTGGAAGTAACATGACACAAAACTAGATGACAACCAACTTCATCAGGATGCCCAACTACAATACTGTACATCATATTTGTTCATCAGTATTAAACTCTATTTAACCCTTCTGCTATGTTTAAAAATAATGACACCTGTGATGTTCGAGTCACAAATGATCTGTATAGAGTTCAATTGATTTTCAGTAAATTTACAGCACACTTATTTATAAATTATGAACATGAAAATTGGCATAGGCTTACATGTTTTCACACTGAATAAAGGCTTCTATGGAAGCATTTTAATTGGAAAGAGCACCACCTAATTGTGAGCTGTGGTACTACATATGTTCAATAGATATACAGTAAATCTTTAGCTTTACTGTAAGGATTTACAGTACTTAAAATAAGCTTTATATTACTTACATATTTAATTAATCTGAAAGAAAAACATAATCAACTTGTTGAGGAGTAATGAGGACATTTTAGGTGGTCCTCACTAATAAAAAAGGCCAATAAATCAGCCAAATCATAACATGCTTTAAATCTACTGATGTGCACAGGTTTCTGTGAGGGTTAGGTTTAGGGGTAGGGTTAGGAGATAGAAAACATCATTAGCCTGCTATGAAATCAATGGAAGACTATGAGATGTCCTCACTGATATAGTGAAACAAACTTGTGTGTGTGTGTGTGTGTGTGTGTGTGAGTACTACACACAGTTTTGGCAGTATGTGCAGTTCTGTGTATAATATCTGCAAATATTTACTCTATAAAGCTGTGCGTATCATATTTCATAAATTATTTTCTAAAAACTCTACATCATCAACATTATAAATATTTAGCTGAAACACTGTTGTATGCGATGTATTAGATGTCTACTGCCTCCCGGTTTCTGTTTCTGCACTTCTGGAAGTAGAAGACCTTGAAAAATGGTCGCCTAAAATGATTGCCTTCATATTTTTATGCACATGTTTTTTTAAGGTAAAATCTTCGCTGATTTTGATAAATTAAAAGTAGCAATAATATTTATCAACTCTTTAAGAGAGAGAGAGAGAGAGAGAGATCTTGTGATACCCTTCACTCAAGAGAAACTTACCAGCTGCAATGAAAACCAGCATTATTTACCCCCGGTTCAGATTTGACCCGAACATAATATGTGTAGGCAAAAAGTTTGACATTCCATAGATATAAACAAATACAATAAAATAAAAATAATATATATATATATATATATATATATATATATATATATATATATATATTACATATTAATATTGTCAATGTTGAGGATAAACCAAAAGTATTTTGACCCAATTTAAGATTAAGTCTATTTTTTCACTGTTTTTAACTCTTAAACGGCTCAAAAATGACCTGACCATAACAGGAGGGTTAACCCTTGTGCTGTGTTCCTCATGACCGACCAACTAAGATTATTTATAAATCTCCCATATTGCATACATGTATATTATCACAAGATATTGTATTAGATCCTTTTATAAACTTCTTTTTTTATTAATTATGACTTTTGAGTTTTGTACTCCTTTTTTAAACACACACACACACACACACATACATATATATTTAATAATAATAATTTTTATTTATTTTTTTGATAGAAGGATTCATTCAGCTGAGCTTATACTGGGCCAGTAGGGGGCATATTTAATGATAATTATAATTTAATAATAATAATAATAATTCCAGTGGGTTTACTGGGTTTAAGTTTACATACACTAAATTACCTGTGCCTTTAAGCAGCTTGGAAAATTCCAGAAAATGATGTCAAGCCTTTAGACAATTAGCCAGTTAGCTTCTGACAGGAGGTGTACTGAATTGGATGTGTAACTGTGGATGTATTTTAAGGCCTACCTTCAAACTCAGTGCCTCTTTGCTTGACATCATGGGAAAATCAAAAGAAATCAGCCAAGACCTCAGAAAAAAAATTGTGGACCTCCACAAGTCTGGTTCATCCTTGGGAGCAATTTCCAAATGCCTGAAGGTACCACTTTCATCTGTACAAACAATAGTATGCAAGTATAAACACCATGGGACCATGCAGCCATCATACCGCTCAGGAAGGAGATGCATTCTGTCTCCTAGATATGAACATAGTTGGTGCAAAAGTGCAAATCAATCCCAGAACAACAGCAAAAGACCTTGTGTAGATGCTGGAGGAAACCGGTAGACAAGTGTCTATATCCACAGAAAAAAGAGTCCTATATCAACATAACCTGAAAGGCTGCTCAGCAAGGAAGGAGACACTGCTCCAAAACTGCCATAAAAAAGCCAAGTTTGCAAGTGCACATGGGGACAAATTTTTACATTTTGGAGAAATGTCCTCTGGTCTGATGAAACAAAAATTTAACTGTTTGGCCATAATGACCGTCGTTATGTTTGGAGGAAAAAGGGTGAGGCTTGCAAGCCGAAGAACACCATCCCAACTGTGAAGCATGGAGGTGGCAGCATCATGTTGTGGGGTTCTTTGCTGCAGGATGTACTGGTGAACTTCACAAAATAGATGGCATCACGAGGAAGGAAATTTATGTGGATATATTGAAGCAACATCTCAAGACATCAGCCAGGAAATTAAAGCTTGGTCGCAAATGGGTCTTCCAAATGGACAATGACCCCAAGCATACCTCCAAAGTTGTGGCAAAATGGCTTAAGGACAACAAAGTCAAGGTATTGGAGTGGCCATCACAAAGCCCTGACTTCAATCCGATAGAAAATTTGTTGGCAGAAATGAAAAAGCGTGTGCGAGCATGGAGGCCTACAAACCTGACTCCAGTTCTGTCAGGAGGAATGGGCCAAAATTCCAGCAACTTATTGTGAGAAGCTTGTGGAAGGCTACCCAAAATGTTTGACCCAAGTTAAACAATTTAAAGGCAATTGTAACAGGAGCCAGCTGATAGATAGCTGTGCAATGTGTATAAACCTCACTCTCCTGACCTCAAGAGGTGCACTAGCGACTGATGCTAGGGGCTGTAGCCTTTAGCCTCCTTGTTAGCGCACCCACCTCCCTTGCTGGAGATACCGGTTTGAGTCCCGTACGTCACTCAATGCTACCAAATACTAACAAAGTGTATGTAAACTTCTGACCCACTGGGAATGTGATAAAAGAAATAAAAACTGAAATAAATTATTCTCTACTATTATTCTGGCATTTCACATTCTTAAAATAAAGCAGTGGTCCTAACTGACCTAAGACAGGGAATGTTTTCTACAATTAAATGTAAGGAATTGTGAAAAACTGAGTTTAAATGTATTTGGCTAAGGTGTATGTAAATTTCTGACTTCAACTGTAGCTGACCCTACCAATTCTTAACCAATGCTTTTTAATTTTAATAAGTTTCATTATCATCATCAAATTTGTTATCACGACAATTATATTCAGAGTTAGATAATCAGTATTATATATATCGTTGGAAAGGTCTCAGTTAGTAGATGGCAATGAGCAAATTTGTTTCACTCAGAGGTCAAACTGCAGTGAGTATTAGTGTATGATTTTCCACAGACACAAAAAAATATAATAAACAGAAGTGTCTTTTTGTCATGTTTTTCCTTATTACTTCCTGAAACATACATGTAACATAGACAATGACATATCGCAACTTACAGCAGACTATACCGATTCAAACAAGCCCAAACACAACATAATATGATAAGTAGATCTTGAAATATTTCTCAAAGAGTGTACATGGAAAGACGATGCACAAGAGGGCGCTCAACACATGATGTGTGTATTTGTATTTGTGTGTGCGTGTGTATGTGTCTCTCTCTCTCTGTGTGTGTGTGTGTGTGTGTGTGTGTGTGTGCACATGTCCGAGGACTTTGTGTGTGCAAACACACTTCCACATATGTGCTCATCTAAAAGTATGGGATGCTCCTGAACACTTAATATTTCTCTATTTTGTAGTCCATTAATTTCCAACGGCTGGTCATATTTGACCGGGAACACCACAAGTGAAACAAAGTGAAATAAAATGTGAAGAAAATGGTCCATTTTGTGTGTGTGTGTGTGTGTGTGTGTATGTATGTGTGTGTGTGTGTGTGTGTGTGTGTGTTTTCAGTTACCATATGTGAACAAAGTCAAGGAATTTTATTCCTAAAAAATAAGAAAGAAAAATTAATCCGGGTCAAAATGACCAGAACACAACATAAGAGTTAAGTCATCTTTACTGAAAGGTTGAGACAAATCTGTTAGGCCCCCCAGTTTACTTCCAATCATGTCAGCCATTTCCAATGTGTACCACACAAAGAAAGTTGCTTCCTCATAATCACCTACATCGCATGTAATATTTGTATTAGGGTGTGTACAGTTTAGTTGACTTGTTGGTTAGTTCTCCCACTAAAAGATTGTGGTGCCTACATAAATTCAGTTGCGCTTGTTCCATATGGTGATAGTAAGAGGAATATTCCTTAGTTCACGAACTGCGTTCTGTGTATTTTGTGAACATACATTTTCAAATATAGGCTATGCAAATATATTTGGAATAACACTAAAGTGTAAATAGAGTGAACACGGAGCACTTTGCTCAAGCTTTCATTTTTCTTGCGCTGAGATGACAGCGCATCATCAGCTGCACGCATGCTCTCTCTCTCTCTCTCTCCAACACGCAAACAAACACACAAACTCTCTCTAGGGGGAGAGAGAGAGAGAAAAGCCCCACATTTACCACATATAGTAGAGAAAATATGGAAAATATTTGGAACTGTTAGATTAGCGCAACCTCTTTTTTTCTATTTTTCATCTATGTAAGAGCTCCCACTCCCAGTGTGGTGGAGTGGGAATGTAACTTTATTAATGTGAATAATTTCCAACATTTGTACACATGCACATTAATATACATCTTCACAAATAAGACGTACATTGGCGGCCAAAAGTTTGGAACAATGTACAGATTTTGCTGTTTTGGAAGGAAATTGGTACTTTAATTCACCAAAGTGGCATTTGACTGATCACAAAGTACAGTCAGGACATTACTGATGTAAAATACTGCAAAATCACTATTTGAAAAAAGTAATTTTTGATCAAATCTAGACAGGCCCCATTTCCAGCAGCCACCACTCAAACACCTTATCCTTAAGTAATCATACTAAATTGCTAATTTGGTACTAGAAAATCACTTGCCATTATATCAAACACTGCTGAAAGCTATTTGATTCGTTAAATGAAGCTTAACATTGTCTTTGTGTTTTTTTTGTTTTTTTTTTGAGTTGCCACAGTATGCAATAGACTGGCATGTCTTAAGGTAAATATTAGGTCAGAAATGACAAAAAAGAAACGGCTTTCTCAAGAAACTCATCAGTCAATCATTGTTTTGAGGAATGAAGGCTTTACAATGCTTGAAATTGCCAAAAAACTGAAGATTTCATACAAAGGTGTACACTACAGTCTTCAAAGACAAAGGACAACTGGCTCTAACAAGGACAGAAAGAGATGTGGAAGGCCAGATGTACAACTAAACAATAGGATAAGTACATCAGAGTCTCTAGTTTGTTAAATAGACACCTCACATGTCCTCAGCTGACAGCTTCACTGAATTTGTAATGATGGCTGGCAGTAACAATGACAGGCAGATAAAGACGAGATGATGTGAAGAACCCAAGTGCAGTTTAATACAAACGTGAAATCCAAAAACATAAACATAAACATGAACTTGACTTGACTTGACTTGACATGAAATGACGTACACCAACAATGTTACATTAACAATACCTGACACTGATACAATGGAAACTGAGACTTAAATACATGGACATGGGAAACATAAGACAATGAACAAACAGAACTCTAAACAAGATAACAAGACAGTGAGCATAAACCAATTACATGATAGAACCAATAACAAGACTATGAACCAATTGGAAACAGACACAATGAACATGAGACATCACATGAGCAGGAACACATGAGGAAACAGGAATTCACATAGCATGAAACCACATGACCTGAACAGAAAATAAAAAATAAAAGACATTAAAACAAGAACAAAACACATAAAACCATGACAGAATTATACCCGCTCAACACCAGATTCATGAACAACAGTAAAGAGAAGACTCAGGGGTGCAGGCCTTATGGGAAGAATTGCAAAGAAAAAGTCACATTTGAAACAGGAAAACAAAAAGAAAAGGTTAGAGTGGGCAAAGAAACACAGACAATGGACAAAAGATAATTGGAAAAGAGTGTAATCTGTATATGGAGGATTTTTTAAAGAGAACTCTGTGACAAGGAGGAAGGCTAATCAGCCGAGGAGAGGGAAAGGTTCAACGAGATGCAGCAGTTCAGGAGAAAGAGAGAGAGAGAGCTACAGGCAGCTACCCTGTATAGATTTACTTTTGTGTGTCTTTGTGTTTTAGTTTATTAAAAATATTACTTTGATGCTTCATCCAGCTTCTGCCTCCTCCTTTCCACTGAACCCTGTTACATTGGTGCCGAAACCCGGGAAGGAGGAGGGATGCGCCGTCGTAGAGTCCTCGCCACTAACATCCACCCCAATGGAGCAGCCGCGGCCATCCGCCGGGGGACGGAGGAGATGCTACCAGCCGCCTGGATGCGTAGGAACGGCCATTGTCCGCGAGGGGAGGAGGGGCTCACTGCCGGCCGCCTGGAGCAGTGGGGCCGCTGCCAGGTGCGGAGGAGTTCCCTACCGGCCACCAAAACACAGTGGGGTCGGAAGAATGGCTGCCATCTGCGAGGGGAGGAGGAGCTCGCTGCTGACCGCCTAGAGCGGTAGATCCGCTGCCAGGGGCAGAGGAGTTCCCTAACGGCTGCCTAAATATGGAGGGGCATTCCGTCCGCCAGGGGTCGGAGGACTGGCTCTGGTCTGCCTGGGGATGAGCAGCTGTTGTCCGCCAGAGGGTGGAGGAGTGATCGAGGACCAGGCGACGGTGTGTCTGGGAACTGGCGAGTAAGTTTTTCCTCGCTCTCCTCTCTCTCTCTCTCTCACTGTTGCTCTGTGTTGGCCTTTCCCTCTCTTTTTGTTGTTTTGTTTTTCCCTCACCTCGTCTCCCTCCCAGGTCGCAGAAGGCGGGGACGGCCTGGAAAGGGCGGGGGGGGGGGGGGGAGCAGGGGGTTCCCCAGCCTGAGGCAAAGGAGGAAGGAGTGTGACAAGGAGGAGGGTGGGGCCGGGCCGTCAATCCTCAATCGGGCTAATCAGCCGAGGAGAGGGATAGGTGGGAGGATTCCCGGGAAATAAACAGGTCTACCTGTGCTCGACCGAATCGACTCCAAATCAGCTGGACCACCTGAGGGTGGAGTCTCCACTCTCCCCTGAGGGTAACCTCTTTTAGAATATACTCTTTTAAATGTTCTGCCGAAGCGCCCAGGGGCGTTCTCTGCAAACCACAGATGCAGAGGGGGAGAAGCCACTGAAATGTGCCGTAAGATCCAGCAGAGAGAGGTGAATGAACTCGGCGGATGAATTCAGCTCAATGAATAGAACCGCTCGGCTCCGAAGAGAAAATCTGAATGAGTGGTTGCATATCAGCTCCTTTTATACCCGTATGTCTGGGGGGAGTGGCATGCAAATTCCACTCGCCAATTCTCATTGGCCTTTTTTCAAAAAAGCAGAGGTGTTTGGGGCTCCCAAGAATGACCCCTAGTGTCACTACATTGACACAACATCGAGTGAGTGACAGATAGGGAACTGCAGTTATTTTTTGTAAGGGAAGTGTCTAATTTCTGCAACACTAATGTCACCAAATGGAATTGCAAAAATAATGACAGTTTTCAGACAGATTGTCCATTCAGTATACAACCCCTGTATTCCATTGGTTGGACAACTAGATAGTCCCGCCCAAACCTAACTGCATATGTTGAGCCAGTTTTGCAATGTTGGGCTTTTCGGGATCCACAAACAGAGAGAAATGTTTTGATAGCACCACAAAGCTTACAACTTTCATGAAATCAACATATAAATGGCTAACTTATACTGTAGTTGTCTCTACACATTAAGATGTGATAAAAAGTATGTTGACCACCTCACACATCAACTTTATAAAAGAGTGAAACATACCCCTGAAAACATTGGATACCCTCTACATTTCCAGTCTGCTGCCCTCACAATCCTTGAACGAGGCATGGTGCCCCTCTGATGAGCCATTAAATCATCAATAGCAGGGAGCAGGGAGCCAACAAAGACACCACATCCCATGCTGCAGAATTTGGAAAGAGAGCCTGCTTATATGACGGGGAATTCAATGATATCGTTTTGTTATGGTTCTTCAGAAACCACATACTGCACTTAACCTCACCAAGTACTCAATCTATATTATCTGTCACAAGCAGTAAAATGCATAAGATATCATATGTGATCGGTTGCACCAGACTGCATGTTAAAAACATTATCTGTCTAATGAAGACTTGCGATTGCCTTATAACCAGAGTCTACTAACACACACAAGCTGCAGCTACCTGACAACAAAAACATCCAAAAGATCTGGAGAAGTAAGCAAACGATCTGGAATTTTAGCCATGCATTATCATGTGGGGCTGCATACTGACTAAATAATCTGGTTTGTAAATAGTCTTGTTGGTATTTGCTGATACCTTTTCCAGATTTCCCCAGTTTAATATCCCACCACACCTTTCCTCCATGACCCTTTTCATATCCATCACTGCCCTGGGCATTGTATCTCTGCGTGGTTACTCTGAACAGCACCTCTAAAATTTCGAAGAATATAATGTTGAATAGATTTATAGAAGAATGTTAACAATTGCTCAAAAAGCATCCAGTGCTATCAGAGCTCTCCATCGATGGCAAAAACTTCCATTTTCCATCACATACTTGTTACACCACCACTGTGATAAATGTGAAATTCTGGACCTGGCAAAGTAATCCCTACATGGCTTGGCCCCACTGTAATATCTTAAGCATGTTTTCTTGGGGGACTGCAGCAGCACTGACGCTAGTTTGGCCATTCTGTGTCCTGGTGATTCGTAGTGGACATACTGACTTCTGAAGTGGTGCCAAGGTTTGCCAAAGAGCTGAAAACGAGGCATGTCTCTGCTAGACTCATCCAGTAGCCATGCTGCTAAATGAGCATAGTGCATGTTCACCTTTCTGATGGTTTTTGTCACTAATGGAGCAGCACAAAGCTTTTCCCATAAACATGAATGCTCAAACCAGATCAGGCTAAATCTAAAACTAATGAGCCTCATCTTGAATAAACATCATCCTCATAATGGTGTGGGAACATAATGCGAGACTACAAATACTATATGAGATGGACAAATAAGGGGTTGATATTGACATCTCTAACAACCTCCTTATTCATCAGCATACTGACCAAAACAGTACAAATCACATGTTGGGCTTCAGGATGAAATGCCCATGCACTGTAGAGCTTGCACAACTACTAATTTTACTAATCAACTACTCATCCATAAAAGTAGATAACTAATTGACAGGTCAGTATTTACTTTATGTAATAGCTCAACAAACAGTGTGCAGCAGTTTCTGGCAAGTCCAACACAATGTTAACAGAGAGCATGTGAGTGGAGAGAATGGTCAGACTGATCACACAGCAAATTTGACAATAGTAGGTTGAAAGTTCTGCTACTGAAATCGATCTGTGCTTATAGAAATTTGAACCACTGCCACCTGAGGCCAGAGCTGGAAGTGTTGTTGACCAGCGACCTGTGAAAAAACATCCTCATTACTGCAGGTGATGTAGTTATGGGCAGTGAATGCCAGAGTGTAGAGATGCTCTGCTAACAACTCTTTTTCATGTTATTATCTTCCCCAACAGATTCCCCCCCCGCCCATAAATAAATAAATGTGCTACATCTGAAAAGGCATCTGTTCCTTTCTATACATGTCATATATTTTGGCAAGCCAGACAACGAGAAGTAGAGCACAGTGGCAGAGAGTACCTCTTCATCCAGAGACGAGCTTAGACATGAAGAACAGCCAGCACCTTCACAACCAAGAGCAGCACTGTGGCAGTTAGAGGAGGACCATCTGCGAGAGGTTTGCTGATACATGAAATGTGATGGTTTAGATGCTGATTGGCCCTCAAGTAAGTCCAGACGGTGGTGCTGGATAAAATAGAGGAGGATGAGGATGAAATTGAGGCCAGCCAGTGCTTCAAAGATTTACTCTCATTTATGAGTGAGGTAAGATGAGGCATCACTGATGTGGAAGTGACAGCAGAGGGACCCACTCAGGTGAGAGGGCTGGAAGAGAAGTATCTGAGCTGCCCACAAGTTATAGATGAAGAAAGTTTCTGTAAGAACGAAAGAGTGAAAAAATACAGTCGCAAACGTGTTAAAAGTAACACAAAGTATGACAAGAAAACTGAACCAGCCCAAAAGCTGACTGAAGTGACACTGAGAAGGGAGTTTAAGATTTGGGGGCAAATTGGAGAAAGTGGGCAAAAATTCAAGCTGTCCTACCCTAGCCTAATTCTGATTGGAGTGGGACTAGACAAGGGCCACTCAGAAACTGAAATAACTGAGGCTGTAATAAGAGTCGTAACCCCAGGTCTGCCCTTGAGAGATACACTATATTGCCAAAAGTATCCGCTCACCTGCCTTTAGACGCATATGAACTTAAGTGACATCCCATTCTTAATCCATAGAGTTTAATACGACGTCGGCCCACCCTTTGCAGCTATAACAGCTTCAACTCTTCTGGGAAGGCTTTCCACAAGGTTTAGGAGTGTGTTTATGGGAATTTTTGACCATTCTTCCAGAAGCACATTTGTGAGGTCAGACACTGATGTTGGACGAGAAGGCCTGGCTCGCAGTCTTCGCTCAAATTCATCCCAAAGGTGCTCTATCGGGTTGAGGTCAGGACTCTGTGCAGGCCAGTCAAGTTCTTCCACACCAAACTCGCTCATCCATGTCTTTATGGACCTTGCTTTGTGCACTGGTGCGCAGTCATGTTGGAACAGGAAGGGGCCATCCCCAAACTGTTCCCACAAAGTTGGGAGCATGGAATTGTCCAAAATCTCTTGGTATGCTGAAGCATTCAGAGTTCCTTTCACTGGAACTAAGGGGCCAAGCCCAGCTCCTGAAAAACAACCCCACACCATAATCCCCCCTCCACCAAACTTCACAGTTGGCACAATGCAGTCAGACAAGTACCGTTCTCCTGGCAACCGCCAAACCCAGACTCGTCCATCAGATTGCCAGATGGAGAAGCATGATTCATCACTCCAGAGAACGCGTCTCCACTGCTCTAGAGTCCAGTGGCGGTGTGCTTTACACCACTGCATCCGACGCTTTGCATTGCACTTGGTGATGTATGGCTTGGATGCAGCTGCTCGGCCATGGAAACCCATTCCATGAAGCTCTCTACGCACTGTTCTTGAGCTAATCTGAAGGCCACATGAACTTTGGAGGTCTGTAGCGATTGACTCTGCAGAAAGTTGGCGACCTCTGCGCACTATGCGCCTCAGCATCCGCTAACCCCGCTCTGTCATTTTACGTGGCCTACCACTTCGTGGCTGAATTGCTGTCATTCCCAATTGCTTCCACTTTGTTATAATACCACTGACAATTGACTGTGGAATATTTAGTAGCGAGGAAATTTCACGACTGGACTTGTTGCACAGGTGGCATCCTATCACAGTACCACGTTGGAATTCACTGAGCTCCTGAGAGCAGCCCATTCTTTCACAAATGTTTGTAGAAGCAGTCTGCATGCCTAGGTGCTTCATTTTATACACCTGTGGCCATGGAAGTGATTGGAACACCTGAATTCAATTATTTGGATGGGTGAGCGAATACTTTTGGCAATATAGTGTATGTTGGAGATTAAGCGTGGACTTACACTGCCATCATTGTATACAATCCTAAAGGGCCACTATAAGGTTGACATCACAACTACTTTTTACCACCAGCTCATAAACATCCCAAGAATCCAAAGAGCAGTTCAGAATTTTATCTTCAGGGCAACTGAACTGAAAAAGAAATTACTATGGAAAGCAGTAGTGGTGATGATGACCGCTATAGCAGAGAAACCATCCAATGTAAATTCCTTCGCTCAATTGAAACTGGATTGTTGAGTGACACTTTGAAATTTCAGATTAAACCCTACCTCAGAAACATCAGGACAACAGATGAGGACCTCACTGAAGTCGTGAATGAGGCTGCTAAGCTGTAAGGAGAAAGACAAGATAAATTAAAAAGGCTATACGCAGGTATACCTCCCCGTATACATGAGTTCCATACAGAACCACAATCTGAGTACTCGCTTGCCCCAACTGCACAGCCAGCAAAAAACATGGTAGTGCTGTGGCCATCAGAACTGTAAAAGGAAAGGAAGCTAAAGAATTAAGTGTTGCCCAAAATGAGATCCCAAACACTCAAAATATCATAGAGGAACTCAAAGCTGAGATGAAATAGATGATCACAGCAGCAATGGAGACCTTGTGGGTAATAAGACAGCATTATCTAGATATAGGGAAGCAAAGAGAAGCAAGTAGGTTAAAACTGTCAACACTGATTTAAATGTGGACAAACAGGCCACTTTTCACGTGGATGCAGAATACAGAGCCCACACTCGGGAAATGGCCAGAGGCTGCTGAGACAGGGCCATCAGTAGTCCTACCTGAATGATCAGCCAATAGAGGCATTGTGGGACACTGGAGCACAGGCCAGCATTTTGAGTGATGTCTGGCAATGACATCACCTCCCAGACACCATAGTTCAGCCTCTTGAAGAATTACTAGGAGAGGTGACACTGACTGGCCTAGCAGCTAACAACACAGAAATCCCGTTTATAGGCTGGGTTGAGATTAACTTTCAGCTGGATGGAGGATTTTTCCCAGCACCATTGTTGAAAGTGCCCATGTTAGTTTCCAGTGACCAAACAGTAGCTGAAGATCCAATAATTGGCTATTATGTCATTGAAGTGGTGGTAAAAATGAAAGAAAACACACCAGAGCACAAGAAAAGGAAAATAATTTGCAGAATGAGATCTGCATTCTCTATTACACAAAGAGTGACACACAATGATGAGACTCATACAAAACCCAGAGAAAGATGTGAATGTTGGCATTCTAAAAACAGGAAGAAAGCTTGTGTTTCTGCCTGCAAATCAGATCACAACTGTAATGATCCGTGCTCACGTCAGTTCTCAGTACAGGTGTCAGGAACTGATCTTTTCTCCTGGTGAGTTAAACCCACTTCAAGAAGGCCTAGAACTCAATGAGGCACTAGTGAAGATTCCTGAGAGGCACATCATATATGTAGCTATATCAATTGCCAATACAGCAAAACAAAACATCACTCTTAACCAAAATCAAATCCTGGGCTACTTATAGTCAGTGAAAACAGTCTATCCTGCTGCAGTCCAATCCACTGAGCCTGAGAACACTTCTGATGAGGAAATCCAAAACTGTGAGTCAGTACTTGAAAAGACACTTCCTGTTGACATAAAAGACATAAGAATGGGACCCCCCTGTAAATCTCGACCATCTCACTGAAGCTCAGCAAGAAGCTGTAAAAGAATCAGAGAGAAGAATCAGAATCAGAATCAGAATGAGCTTTATTGCCAAGTATTCTTACACATTCAAGGAATTTGTCTTGGTGACAGAAGCTTCCAGTGCACAAACAATACAGCAACAACACAGAGATAATAATAAAAAAACAGAAAAAAAAGTGAATAGAAAATAAAGTACACATAGAAATACACAATAGGACAATATATATATATATATTCACTATATTGCCAAAAGTATTCGCTCACCCATCCAAATAATTGAATTCAGGTGTTCC
Organism: Myxocyprinus asiaticus; assembly: GCF_019703515.2. NCBI lineage: Eukaryota > Metazoa > Chordata > Actinopteri > Cypriniformes > Catostomidae > Myxocyprinus > Myxocyprinus asiaticus. The sequence continues at coordinate 19,531,330 of NC_059348.1, forward strand.
AATCACTTCCATGGCCACAGGTGTATAAAATGAAGCACCTAGGCATGCAGACTGCTTCTACAAACATTTGTGAAAGAATGGGCCGCTCTCAGGAGCTCAGTGAATTCCAGCGTGGTACTGTGATAGGATGCCACCTGTGCAACAAGTCCAGTCGTGAAATTTCCTCGCTACTAAATATTCCACAGTCAACTGTCAGTGGTATTATAACAAAGTGGAAGCGATTGGGAATGACAGCAACTCGTAAAATGACAGAGCAGGGTCAGCAGATGCTGAGGCGCATAGTGCGCAGAGGTCGCCAACTTTCTGCAGAGTCAATCGCTACAGACCTCCAAAGTTCATGTGGCCTTCAGATTAGCTCAAGAACAGTGCGTAGAGAGCTTCATGGAATGGGTTTCCATGGCCGAGCAGCTGCATCCAAGCCATACATCACCAAGTGCAATGCAAAGCGTCGGATGCAGTGGTGTAAAGCACGCCGCCACCGGACTCTAGAGCAGTGGAGACGCGTTCTCTGGAGTGACGAATCACGCTTCTCCATCTGGCAATCTGATGGACGAGTCTGGGTTTGGCGGTTGCCAGGAGAACGGTACTTGTCTGACTGCATTGTGCCAACTGTGAAGTTTGGTGGAGGGGGGATTATGGTGTGGGGTTGTTTTTCAGGAGCTGGGCTTGGCCCCTTAGTTCCAGTGAAAGGAACTCTGAATGCTTCAGCATACCAAGAGATTTTGGACAATTCCATGCTCCCAACTTTGTGGGAACAGTTTGGGGATGGCCCCTTCCTGTTCCAACATGACTGCGCACCAGTGCACAAAGCAAGGTCCATAAAGACATGGATGAGCGAGTTTGGTGTGGAAGAACTTGACTGGCCTGCACAGAGTCCTGACCTCAACCCGATAGAGCATCTTTGGGATGAATTAGAGCGAAGACTGCGAGCCAGGCCTTCTCGTCCAACATCAGTGTCTGACCTCACAAATGCGCTTCTGGAAGAATGGTAAAAAATTCCCATAAACGCACTCCTAAACCTTGTGGAATGCCTTCCCAGAAGAGTTGAAGCTGTTATAGCTGCAAAGGGTGGGCCGACGTCATATTAAACCCTATGGATTAAGAATGGGATGTCACTTAAGTTCATATGCGTCTAAAGGCAGATGAGCGAATACTTTTGGCAATATAGTGTATATACGTATGTACAATATACAAATACAATTATGTTATATACAGAAGCAAGGGAATGTAATGGCAGAAGAGGTATGGTATGTTGGATAAATATAAATAGACTAAGCTGTTTATTGCACATTAATTATTGCTCAATGGGGCAGTTTTAACTGTTCATGAGATGGATAGCCTGAGGGAAAAAGAAACTGTTCCTGTGCCTAATGGTTCTGGTACTCAGTGCTCTGTAGCACCTGCCAGAAGGCAACAGTTCAAAAAGGTAGTGGGCTAGGTGAGTGGGGTCCAGCTGCACCAAACCAGACAATTACTGAAGTGCTGAGGACAGACTCAGTGATTGCTGAGTTGAACTGTATCAGCAGTGCCTGTGGCAGGTTGAACTCCTTCAGCTGGTGAAGGAAGTACAACCTCTGCTGGGCCTTTTTCACAATGGAGTCAATGTGGGTCTCCCACTTCAGATTCTGTGAGATGGTAGTGCCCATAAACCTGAATGACTCCACTGCTGCCACAGTGCTGTTTAGAATGGTGAGGGGGGTCAATGTTGGGGTGTTCCTCCTAAAGTCCACAATCATTTCCACTGTTTTGAGCGTGTTCAGCTCCAGGTTATTTTGACTACACCAGTGAGCCAACCTCCCTTCTGTATACAGACTCATTGTCATCTTGGATGAGGCCGATGACAATAGTGTCATCTGCAAACTTCAGGAGCTTGACAGAGGGGTCCTTGGTGGTGCAGTCATTTGTATACAGGGAGAAGAGTAGTGGGGAGAGCACACATCCCTGGGGGGCACCAGTGCTGATTGTACATGTGCTGAAAGTGAATTTCCCCCATCTCACTAGCTGCTGCCTGTCCGTCAGAAAGCTGGTGATCCACTGACAGACAGACATAAGAACAGAGAGTTGGTGTGATTTAGTCTGGAAAATAGCTGGGATGATGGTGTTGAAAGCCGAACTGAAGTTCACAAAAAGGATCCTTGCATAAGTCCCTGGTCTGTCCAGATGTTGCAGGATATGATGCCATCCCATGTTGACTGCATCATCCACAGACCTGTTTGCTTAATAAGCAAATTGAAGGGGCTCTAGAAAGGGTCCATTGATGTCCTTCAGGTGGGCCAACACCAGTCTCTCAAATGATTTCATGACCACAGATGTCAGAGCAACGGGACTGTAGTCATTAAGTTCTGTGATTTTGGGTTTCTTTGTGACAGGAATGATGATTGAGTGTTTGAAGCAGCATGGGACTTCACACTGCTCCAGTGATCTATTGAAGAACAGTGTGAAGATGGGGGCCAGCTGGTTAGCACAGGATTTTAGACAAGTGGGTGAAACACCATCTAGGCCCTGTGCTTTCCTTGTCTTTTGTTTTTCGGGAGACACAGCACATCTCCTCTTCACAGATCTTAAGTGCAGTTTGAGTAGCAGGAGGGGGAGGAGTGGGGTTTCAGGAGGTGTTGATGTTTGTGTGAAGTGCAGGTCAGAGCGGGTGTGGGGTGTGGGGTGTGAGATTGGGCCGTTCAAATCTACAGTAGAACACATTCAGGTCATCAACCAGTTGTTGGTCCACTACAGTGTTGGGGGTAGGAGCCTTGTAGTTAGTAAGTTGTTTCAGGCCACTCCACACTGATGCAGGGTTGTTAGCTGAAAACTTGTTTTTCAGCTTATCAGAATAGCTTCTTTTAGCCCACTGATTTCCTTATTCAGTGTGTTCCTGGCCTGATTGTACAACATTTTATCTTCACTTCTGTAAGCATCCTCTTTTGCTTGACGAAGCTGCCTGAGTTCTGCTGTAAACCATGGTTTGTCATTGTTAAATGTTAAATAAGTCCTAGTAGGGATGCACATATCCTCACAGAAACTGGTATGTGATGTAACAGTATCTGTGAGCTCGTCCAGATTGGTGTCTGCAGCCTCAAAAACACTCCAATCAGTACAGTCAAAGCAGGCTTGTAATTCCAGCTCTGCTTCATTGGTCCATCTCTTTACAGACCTTGCTACAGGCTTAGCAGATTTTAGTTTCTGTCTGTAGTTTGGAAGAAGATGAACCAGACAGTGATCAGAGAGTCCCAAAGCTGCTCTAGGGACAGAGCAATATGCATCCTTTATTGTTGTGTAGCAGTGATCCAATATATTTCTGTCTCTGGTTGGGCATGTAATGTGCTGTCTGTATTTGGGCAGTTCACGTGTGAGGTTTGCTTTGTTAAAATCCCCAAGAATAATAATAACTGAGTCGGTGATCTGATCAGCCAGCTGTTGCAGCGTGGCATTCAAACACAAGTTTGGCACGATGTAAACACTCATCAGAATAAACGATGAAAACTCCCACTGCGAGTAGAAAGGCTTACAGTTAATAAAGAGAGCTTCCAAATTAGGACAGCACATCTTCTTTAAAGTTTTTATATCTGTACACCAACTTTCACTGATGTAAAAGCATGTTCCACCACCTTTCGTTTTCCCCGTTAACTCCGCAGTGCGATCCACTCTGAACAGCTGAAAGCTCGGCAGATGTAACGCACTGTCCGGAATGGCTTCACTCAGCCAGGTTTCTGTGAAGCACAAGGCAACAGAGGTTGAAAAGTCCTTGTTTGTATGGGTGAGGAGATGTAGTTCGTCCATTTTGTTAGGAAGAGATGAATAGATGAATGACTTGGCAGCGCTGTTTGAAAGCCATGCTGATGAAGCTTGGCCAGTGCGCCGGCCCGTTTCCCTCACCTGCATCTCATAGCGCATTTAAACAACACAGCTGCGCCTCTGACTAAAATGTCATGCAAAGCGTCCGAATAGACAAAAACCGGGAAAAGTTTGTCTGGTATGTACTGCCGAATGTTCAGCAGTTTGTCCCTGGTAAAACAGATTGGAAAAAGATTACTAAACACAGGACAAACAAACAAAAACAACAAAAGAATTGGAGAGCTCCACACCATGGCTGCCATCCGTGGTGCCATCCTGATCTCATGAGGGATGAATGTCAAGCTTTTGCATATAATGACAATGACATTTGTTGAATTTCATCCCTTATAATGCACATAACACTCCATGACACATGGCCAGTGCAGAAAACCTACATGTCTATCCCAAAGCCCTCGCATGCTGAAGTAAAGGAGTACCTGCAGGACTTGTTGAACCAAGGTTGGGTGACACCTTCCAGATCTGCATACTCTTCTCCAATAGTCTGTGTAAGAAAAAAAGATGGCAGTCTATGGCTATGCTGTGACTACCGAGAATTAAATCAAAAGTCAGTGCCCGATTGCCATCCCATTCCCAGAATGCAAGACATGCTGGACTCACTGAGTGGAAGCACATGGTTTTCTGTTCTGGATCAAGGCAAAGCATACCACCAACAGCATTCATAACTCAATGGGGGCTGTAGCAATAGGTACGGATTCCCTTCAGGGTCAGTTTGGCTCCAGCAGAATTCCAAAGGAGCATGGAAAGCTGTCTGTTGGGCCTCAGGGACACAATCTGTCAGCCATATTAGACTATAACTTAGTCCATAGCAGCAGTTTCGAAGACCACTTAGCTCATGTCAGATTAGTGCTTCAGAGATACAAAGAGCATGGTGTAAAGCTCACTCCGAAAAAGTGTGAACTCTTCAAATGCAAAGTGAGGTTTCTGGGGAAGATGGTGTCCGGTGAAGGTTACACTATGGACCCAGAAGAGATTGCACCTGTGTAGGCTCTAAAGGAAAAGACACCATTCACAGTAGGTGACCTGAGAAAAATGCTAGGGCTCCTTTCATATTATCGCTCTTACATTCCCAACTTCTCTCGCATCGCCCAACCTCTATACCAGCTAGTGACAACAAAACAAAGTGACTCAACCAAGCCAAAAACAGTATCACAGAAATGCATGCCTAACCATAAGAGAAAAGAAAGCCACCTGTCATCACATACTCTCATCAAGTGGGCACAGTCCCATCAAGAAACTCTCAATTACATCATAGATTGCCTTTCAAAGCCTCCTATCCTTGGTTTCCAGACTTTACGCAACCATTTGTATTGCAATGTGATGAGTCCCAGGAAGGGCTTTGTGCAGTATTATATCAGCACCAGAATGGAAAGATGGTAGTGATAGCCTATGGATCCAGAACACTTAGTCCCCTGGAAAATAATTACCACATGTATTCTGGTAAGCTGGAATTTCTGGCGTTGAAATGGGCTGTTTGTGAGCATTTCCAACACTACTTGTACTACACCCCATCTTTTGTTGTCTATACTGATAACAATCCTCTAAACTATGTGCTCACCACCGCCAAGCTGAATGTCACAGGGCATAGATGGGTAGTGCAGCTTGCTGACTTAAACTTTTCCGTCCAGGTAAGAGCAATGCAGATGCCGATGGCCTTTCATGAATGCCTCTTAACATTGACAAGTACATGGAGAAGTATACAGAACAAATGCAGCCAGATGTTATCAGGGCCTCCATGGAAGAGGTGGTGGTAAAGAGTGAAAGCCCCTCACAAGGAACAGGGTTTGTGCACTTTGATGCCTTAAGTTGTGTAAAGGACAGTGACCAGAGTAACCTGGTTCCACCTTTGACTTCAGCACAATTTCGTGAAGCTCAGGAGAGTGATAGAATTATTGGAAGAGTTCTGAAATACAAGAAAGAGAACCAACAGCCAAGTAGAGAAGCAGTTAAGGCTGAGCACCCTGAAGTGGCCATGATGTTGAAACTTTACATAGATAAGGAGGGAGTGCTGCATAGAAAAACCAGGCAAAGAGAACAACTGCTCTTTCCAAAGTCTTACCCTTCACTGGTCCTAAGAGAGCTACACCAGAAAATGGGTAATCTGGGCATGGAGAGAACTCTTCCGTCTCATCAGAGATCGATTCTATTGGCCAAGAATGCAGAGGGAGGTGGAACACTTTGTCACAAAGGTCTGTGAATGTCTGAAGAAAAAGCCAGTCAGACAGACTCGAGCACCTTTCACCACAATCCATACTACCTACCCATTTGAAATGGTCTCAATAGACTTTTTTGCACTTGGAGACATGCAAGCAGGGCTTCGAATTCATCTTAGTGGCGATGGATCATTTCACCTGATTTGCACAGGCCTATGCAACCAGAGACAAATCTGCTAAGACTGTTGCAGAAAAGATTTTCAATGACTTTGCATTAAAATTCGGCTTCCCCTGCAAAATTCACCATGACATGGGCAAAGAATTTGACAGCAAATTGCTGATGAAGTTAAAAGAACTCTGTGGAATCCATGAATCACACACAACACCCTACCACCCCCAAGGAAATGGGCAGGTGGAGCGATTTATTCATTCTCTTCTGTCTATGCTCTGTACCCTTGCTGAGGAAAAGAAGGTGGACTGGAAGAATTCCTTAGCCAAAGAGGTTCACACCTACAATTGTACATGGAATGAAGCAATGGTATTCTCTCCATACTACATGCTTTTTGGAAGATCTCCCCACCTACCAATTGATGTCCTCATCAACCTGAAAACAGATGAGGCACACAGTACTTAACAGGACTATGCAGCTGGCTGGAAAAAAATAATGAATGAGGCATAACAGATTGCACCAAAGACAGCCTCAAAAGAAGCAGCTCAAGGAAAAGCTAACTATGACAAGAAAATTCAAAGGACCTTGAAAACACAAGGCAACCTTGTGACCGTGTCCTTATTTGCAATAGGAATCCAAGTGGAGGATTTGCCCCTTCAGTTCAGGAACATTCTGATCATGTTCTGATCATGACTTTAGTCATGACATTGACATTGACATTGATAGTGACAATGGTGTGTCAGACAGTGGGTCTGAGAATGACTCGCCACAACCTCTGAGACTCTATCCAAAGATACAGAGACAGAAACCTGTAGTATTTACTTACGATACCTTAAGCTAACCTACATTGTTTCAAAGGGACTGTTCAGTACAGACTCAGCTAATGCAAAAACCTAACTCTTTGTTCTTTTCTTTATAAGTAACATGTCCACAGGGTGCCACGAAAGGGGAGTTGCATTTTTAATTTTAAATAATGTAATACAATCACAAGGAATGTATATTTTACTATCGAGGAATGCATATTTTATTAACTGTACCTCCTTACCCTCACCCCAACCCTTTATTAAAAATTTTATTTTTTAGCGAAAATGCAACATTAGAATTGAAGCTGAGATCACGCTTGTGAGAAACTAAAGGTTTGCATGTCTCAGTTGCCAGATTCATACTGCTTGAATTGTCCTAAACAGTTAAAAAAATTCTGCCCCACTCGCTTATAGTTTTTGTCAGCCTCTGGTCAACACTTGATTAGTTTCAGAGCGATTTGCTCAAGTATTTTATGTATGTTTGTGTATTGCGCACTGTATGTGATATAAACACTTATAAAATAAAAATAGAATAAAATAAACACTTCAAATGAAGTCAGACTGTCAAAGAATGCAGAGACAGGACCCAGGCGCAGAGTTGAAGAAATAAAAGGGAATTTATTAAATATAAAATAAAGGGAAAAAAGCTCAACCAAAACTCCCAGAAGAGGGAAAACAAACATAAACAACCCTATAGGGGAAAATGAACAACCCAGTGCTGGGGCAGAGGGAAACGGGGAACCAGGACCAACTGGACCGGACGGGGATGGGATGAGGAACAAACAAAACCGACCGACTACACAAGATCGACTGGATCTAATTATTGGACCAAAAACCTCTTAAAACAAGCCGCTAAAATATAATTTGACTCTCGATGAATGTACTGTTACATAGTCTTCAACAGCGAAGAACTTAGGTGTTGTATTTGATACCAATCTGTCCTTTGAAAATCAAATTACCAATGTCTGTAGAACAGCATTCTTCCACCTAAGAAATATTGCTAAATTACGACACATGCTCTCTGTTGCTGATGCCGAAATTCATGCGTTCATGACCTCAAGACTAGATTATTGTAATGCATTACTGGGAGGATGTCCAGCAAGATCAGTAAATAAACTTCAATTGGTTTAAAATGCAGCAGCCAGAGTGCTGACTAGAACCAAGAAATATGATCATGTTAGCCCCATTTTATTGTCGTTACATTGGCTACCTGTTAAATTTCTTATTAATTTTAAAATTCTGTGAACTACATACAAAGCTTTGAACGGTACTTAAGTGACCTTCTACCACGCTTTATTCCATCACGTTCATTACGATTGCAAAATTCTGGCCTGTTAGTAGTTCCCAGAATATCAAAATCCACAAAAGGAGGTAGATCATTTTCATATTTGGCTCCTAAACTATGGAATAGTTTCCCTAACACTGTTCGAGATGCAGACACACTCACTCAGTTTAAGTCTAGACTAAAGACTCATCTATTTAGCCAGGCATACACCTAATTTATCCTCCAATTCACAATTAGGCTGCTTTAGTTAGGTGTGCCGGAACCAGAAACCAGAAACATTGATCATGATCTATAACTCTGCAATAAATTGAATGGCATCTATGCTTATATTATTCTATTTGTTTCCCTGTCTCAACCTCGGGACTCCTATCCTGAGGTCACCAGAACCGGCTGGATCCAGCTCCATTCGTGCTTGTGTTGGACTCCACTGCTACGTGTTTCTAAGTGATGACGACTAATAGCAGCTGGTGCCTGCCAAACATCACTTCAGTCTATTACGATGAACTTCAGAGGATGAACTGATGCCAACTCCAACCATAAGACATGGGATTCATCATATGCCATTGCCTGAACCTTGGACTTAGGATAGACCTCACAGAAATTACCGGCTGGTTCAACTGTGATGCACCTAACTGATCTCTGCCTGCATCACCTCGGTCTAATGATAGACTACACTCTTGAAATGGAATACACAGACTATCAATTAATTGCCAACAAAACCCTTCATCAGCTAACTAACAAGGACAATTCATCTATGTGAACTTTTGCAGTTAATCCAGGATGGACTTCAAAGACATTAGTCATTAATCTTACAGTTCATACAAAATATTTGTTTAAACACTGACTCTTAACACTTACATAGTTTAATCATTTTAAACCATGACTTGCACTATACACAAGTAATATTGGCATTATATTCATGATGTTAGCCAGAGGGGAACTGGCCACCACAGTGAGCCTGGTTTCTCCCAAGGTTATTTTTCTCCATTAACCAACATCTTATGGAGTTTTGTGTTCCTTGCCACAGTCGTCTTCGGCTTGCTCACTGGGGTTCTAAATACAATTATTATTTAATTACTTATTTTTAAACACAATTCACAATCATATTTGATCAAACTACGCAATGATGTCTCTAAGACATTATATATATTACAGTTTCATTTTCTGTTAATGCATGATTTTCTATAAAGCTGCTTTGAAACGATGTGTGTTGTGAAATGCGCTATACAGATTAAAATGACTTGACTTGACTTGGATCACACAAGACTTGAAACAAGACAAACTGGCCCTGGACAGCAAACATGAGGAGACTAAAATAGGGAGAGAAACCGTGTGCTCACACAAAGACAGACAATGAAATACAAAACAGACATGGGACGATAATGTCACGGTCCTGTCAGACAAAAACCCAGACTGACAGAGTGTCAGGACCATGACACAGACATCAGACGATGTCCGATGTTTACAGTGTGGTTCATATCATGCTTTGTGAATGCAAAGCTCTCCAGGTTAATTTTTATTTTCACTTTCACTGATTTCTAATATATTTGGCAGTTACACATTCAGTGCTGGGTAGATTACTTCTGAACTGTAATCTGGTACTGATTACAAATTACAAGACTAAAATTGCAGTCAGTAAGTAATCTCTTGAAAAACATTTTTAAAGTTCATCTAATCTGATTGCTTTTGGATGACTTCCGGTCTAATTTTTTGAATTGATGTCACATGCATTTGTGTAGGATAAGCTTGTACCATTTCGACAATGTTGCTTAAAATACTTAATGGATCAACATATTTGGATGACTGAGACTATCATACAGTCTAACATATTTTGTGTTCCACGAAAGAAACAGGTCATACAGGTTTGGAACAACATGAGGGGGAGTAAATGATGGCAGAATATTTATTTTGGGGTGAAATATCCCTTGAAGTCATGTGACCCACAACTAGTCGGTGCAAACCATTATGTGCTTAGTATAAAAGAACTTGACAGCGAGGAGGTAATAGTTTAGACAAATGAATCCTCACCTATATGTATGCCACTTATTGCTCCATAGTCCACATCCTCTGGTGATCGGGTGAATGCAAGGCAGAAAGAAGAGAAAAAAATGCACTCTAATTAATTTAAGATACATGTGACATGCAGTTAAAGCAACCCTTAATCAAGAAGTGGTGAGAGAATGGGGTAAATTTCTACATTACTGTTTCTAAATATGATGTAAACATTTAAGACAAAACTACTGGCAAATTAGAGTCGGCTTTCTGTTACGTGACAGTGTTGAAAAGGATGAAAAATTACCTTCCATGTTGTCTGTTCAGTGTGAGTGAGAGGGCAAAGAGAGAGAAAAAGAGAGGGAAGCTCTTTTAGAAATTGCACCCACAAGAAAATTGAGAGAAAATATAGTTTCTGGAATAAAAAAGAATCTAATTTTTCTCAAAATCTGAGATTGCCCAGGTATCAATGCTTTTTGTTATAGAAAGAAACATTACGTAGATAGAATGAAATACTAAGCACTTCATCAATCAATCTTACTGTATAATCAGTGAGCATGTGATGTCGTTTTACTACCTAAATTTGGAACATCACAGATGGCAAGAAAAAGAGTGGCCCGTTCCTATAAAAAATCTAAACACCTCTCCTCATCTCCACTCTTTCACTTGGTGGTTTTAGGATGTAAACATTGAAATGATAGCAAGGTTTTTGAGGAATATAACTGTATAAAGAGAAAGGAAAATTAAAATTATTTTGGAAGAGAGCGAACATGTTTTTATTTTTCTTAAAGGTTAAATCCTTAAAGTACAGTAAATCCAAAGCTCACAGTGTGTGGGGCCTGCTCTTTCAAAGCCACAGTGCAGTGGCTGCCAAGGGGCAAGACTTTGACATTCAATCCAATTGTTCGTCAAGCTGTGGCCAAGGTGGATTTTCTAAATAGTAATTGCAATTTTCTGTGACCAAGCTCAACTTGTCCTGGCCGTGTCCTCACCTGCGGTTCATTGGGGAATGATGTGTTTCATGCTTTTACAGAGCCAGTAAAAATGGTAGTGCAGACTTGAGTTTAACATGTGGCATTTTGGTGACCTTGTGCTTGGACTTGAGCTCTGTGTGTGAGTGTATTATAGGGGAGGCCATAAATTGACCTCGTCCATCATCACCATGTGGTGATTCTGAGTCGCGGAGCAGCTGTCACTCTCCTTGCATCCAACCAACAGATGGAGCTTTTATAGGGAAGACTGTCACTTTGAACAGACCTACAATGACTTTTCAAGATGAGATGATTGAAATATTCCTGATCCATCTATTGGTTTTTCCCTTTTCCACCCCTCTTCAATTCCCTCAAAGATTTATACTGCAGGAAAAAGACTTTGCAATAACATATAGATGTTACATTTAGATTTTGAGACAGAAATGACCACAGAACTAATGAGAGTATCAGCGTATTTAGGATTTGATTGTATTTTTGGCTCATGTAGTGTTCAGGTAAGATTTTCATTATCATTGAGGAAATGCAATATGTTTGTTTAAAGGAAGCCACACAGTAAAATAAAAAGTAAAAAAAATAATAAAAAAAAAGTAAAAAGTCACTTGTGCATTTGTAAATCCAGATGTGAGAGAGCAGACTACCGGTGTTGGGTGGGGACGGGGCCAATGAAGTCGTGACCAATTACAAGAGCTTGAAAAACTGATCTGGATTTACAAGTGTACAAGTGAGTTTTGCTACAGGTATTTAGCTAAAGTTGTTGCAAAAGCAGTCGCAGATTTGAGAGGTTGTAGTTGCTGATTTGTGGTTGTACTGTGAAAGTGAATTAAAGTACAAAGTAAATATGTAATACAAGTTTGTGTCTGTCGTTGGATTTATATGAATGTCTCTCTGCAACTTTAAATTCAAAACACAGGTTTTTGATTATTGTCTGTGAGTGCAGATTGCAACATTCAACTTAAGACTTTTATTTGACAAGTTTTCGCACACAAGTTAGTCTCACACATTCATTTGTGTGTGTGTGTGTGTGTGTGTGCCTGAGTGTGTGTGAATGTGTGTGTGTCTTTCTTCTGCGTGTCTTTGTTCAGTTTTTTGGCTGTGTTAGTCTCACACATTGATTTGTGTGTGTGTTTGTGTGATTGTGTGTGCGTGTTCTGCATTGTGGCAGATTTATTGTGTTTGACAAATAAATAAATGCTCTGTGTCAGGGACATTTCCAATGGTTGGTCAATTTTGACCGCGAGCAGCAAAGATGTCACCTTTTCTTTTTTTTCTTTTTTTTTTTTTATGACTAATTAAACTCATCGAATCATGTCTCATCAAATTTTTTTTTGTTTTGTTTTTTTTTTTGTTTTTTTTGGGGATGTTCAGATTACAATTCTATGAAGAGTCACAAAGTTTTGTACCACTCAGTTCCCCTTCTGTCACTCACTCGATGTTGTGTCGATGTAGTGACACTAGGGGTCGATCTTGAGAGCCCGAGACACCTTCAGATCTTTGAGAAAAGGCCAATGAGAATTGCCGAGTAGAATTTGCATGCCACTCCCCCCGACATATGGCTATAAAAGGGAGGCTGGAATGCGGATTCATTCAGATTTTTTCTTCGGAGCTGAGTGGTTGTATTTCAGCGAGCTGAATACTACTACTGATCCATTCACCTCTTCATAAGCATGTGCTGTTATACGGCGCATTCCAGCGGCTTTCTCTCCACTCTGCACTTCACTGCAGACTACGCCCCTGGGTGCTTCGATAGCGCTTTAAAAGAGTTTATTTCCTCTAAAGAGTATATTTCCTCTATTAGAGCAGGCACAGTGACGTTGAACGTCTTTTTAAAGACGCGTCTTTTAAAAGATGCCCTTCCGTGTCTGTTCAATTCCTGGATGCGGTCGTTACCTCTCCGCCTCTGATGATCACGATCACTGCCTCACATGCCTGGGCCAAAATCACATTGAGGAAGCATTCGTGGATGGTTCATGTTCTCATTGCGAGAACATGACCATGGCAACGTTGCGGTCGTGGCTTTCCTTCTTTCGAGGGAAAGTTACTTCAGCTGTCCCCCCCGCTGGTCCTTCTACCTACGGGTACAAGGCCGCCCTGGTTGACGCTGAAGGTGATTCAGGGGCTTCAATGGGTACGGTTCCGCTGGGTAAACCCCAATGGACCGCCCACTCCCCGGCTCGTTTGCGCCCGTCCAGTTCTGGGATGAGACAGGCAACGCGCCTCAGTGCCAGCCTAATGTCTCTTTTGGAGCTTGTGAGCCAGATGAGATGTTGATCGCTGCATCGGAGAGTGCCTTGGTGATGTCGGACGCTGAGGACTCGACTGGGCTGCTGCCTTCGGGTGTGGCAGCCCAGTCTGAGGCCGACGCAGAGCTGACCACCATGCTTGCCAAGGCCGCCGTGAGTGTTGGGCTTGAGGGAACCCTCCACCTGCCCCTGAGCACTCGTGGCTTGACGACTGGTTTCTGGGTTCAGCGCACCGCTCGTGGCCACACCCCCCTCCAGTCCCCGCCTTCCCAGAAGTGCACGATGAGCTAACGTGATCGTGGAGGGCACCTTTCTCTGCCCGAACCCGATCCTTCAGTTCGTTTGCTCTCACTACCCTCGACAGTGGGGCAGCCGAGGTTTATGCCGCGATACCCCAGGTGGATAAGGCGATCGCGGCACACTTGTGCCCACTGAGTGCCACCACCTGGCGGAGTCGCCCGGCACTCCCTTTCCGAGCTTGTAGGATGACGTCGTCTCTGGCCACTAAAGCCTACAGCGCTGTTGGTCAGGCCGCCTCCGCCCCGCACGCCATGGCCCTCTTACAGGTCCATCAGACCAAGGCTTTGAAAGAGCTACACGAGGGTAGTTCTGATCCCGGTGTGCTACAAGAGCTGCACTCGGCGACCGAGCTCGCCCTCCGTGCAACTAAGGTCACAGCACGCGCACTCGGACAGACGATGTCCATGCTTGTGGTCCAGGAGCGCCACCTGTGGCTGAACCTGGTCGAGATGAGGGACGCGGACAAGGCACTGCGGTACGAGCTGCGGTACCCACATTGTCAAAAAAAAGAGCAGTTTCCTCTCTCCTTGGGTCACACCGCCAGTGCTCACAGTCGCCGTCCCTATGACACCGAGCGCCTGCAGCCTGGGCCTCATGAACACAGCCCCCCACCTTCGCACGCCACACTGCATCACACAAACCACACCCCCAGCCGGCCGGTGGTGACGAGTCTCGAGGACGGCCCGAGAGGCCCTCCTCCTCAGTCGTCGGCCCGCCTTATGCCGGAGCAAGGTAAGTGCTTCGAGGGTATCCTCAGCGCGGCTACCTCGGGTCGGAGCACCGCTCCCTGAAACGGCACTCCCTGCTCCCCCCCGCCGCGAGGCCCCACCCCCAGGAATGTCAGATGCGATCTTTCCATTAGTGCCCCTTGCCCAGAGTTTGGACGCATGGCTACCGCTTTCCAACCCGTCGCGCTGGCTGGCCAGAACCATTCGACCCGGCTATGCGATTCATCTTGCCAGGCGCCCGCCCCGGTTCCGCGAAGGATGAGAGCGCCGCTGTCCTGCGGGCAGAGATCACAGTCCTCCTACAGAAGGGTGAGATAGAGCCTGTTCCTCCAGCCGAGGTGAGACAGGGGTTTCACAGCCCTTACTTCATCGTTCCCAAGAAGGGCGGTGGGTTGCAGCCAATCTTGGACCTGCGAGTTCTGAACTGGGCCTTGCACAGACTCCCGTTCAAGATGCTGACACAAAAGCACATTTTGATGTGCATCTGGCATCAAGAATGGTTCGCGGCGGTAGACCTGAAGGACGCGTACTTTCACGTCTCGATTTTACCTCGACACAGACCCTTCCTATGGTTCGCGTTCGACAGTCCAGCATATCAGTACAAGGTCCTCCCCTTCGGCTTGTCCCTATCCCCTTACGTCTTCACGAAGGTCTCTGAGGCAGCCCTTGCCCCGTTAAGCGAAGTGGGCATTCGCATACTCAATTACCTCGACAACTGGCTGATTATAGCACACTCTCGAGAGTTACTGTGTGCACACAGGGACCTGGTGCTCATGCACCTCAGCCATTTAGGGCTTCGGGTCAACTGAGAAAAGAGCAAGCTCTCCCCGGTTCAGAGCATCTCTTTTCTCGGCATGGAGTTAGACTCGGTGTCAATGATAGCGCACCTCACATGCGAGCACGTGCAGTCGGTGCTGAACTGCCTGAACCTATCCAGGTGGGAAATGTCAGTCCCACTGAAGTACTTTCAGAGACTCCTGGGGCATATGGCATCCTCAGCGGCGGTCACGCCGCTCGTGTTGATGCATATGAGACTTCTACAGCACTGGCTCCAGACCCGAGTCCCGAGGTACGCATGGCGCTGCGGCACACATCGCGTGGCTCTCACGCCCACCTGCCACTGCCTTTTCAGCCCCTGGACAGACCTTGCGTTCCTGCGTCCCATACAGCAAGTGTCCAGGTTCATAGTGGTTACGACGGACACCTCCAAGACAGGCTGCAGCGCCGTGTGCAATGGGCATGCAGCTGCTGGCTCCTGGACAGTACCTCGCCTGCATGAGCACATCAACTGCCTCGAGGCTGCGGAGGCTATTGCCGTTGATCCAGGGCAAGCACGTGTTGGTCTACACTACAAATCTTTAGCAATGAAAGATGGACTAACAGGGCATCTGCAATCTTTCTGTGCCTCAGCATGAATGTGTTCACATGCAGTAAAACATTTTTTTAAATGTCCAGCAGAACCACTGTGATTTACAGCACTTCCTCAGACTTTATCAGGTCGTTTATTCAGCTCACATCTCTAGAGAGATGCTCCAGGAAGATGCCTGGCACCCTCTCATCTCAGACTGTCACTAACATACTTTGTAGTTATCATAACTGTGACATTTCCACAACCATTTCCACATCACTCTCTGAGACCAACTGAGGTGTGTTGAGTCTTGTCTTTGTTTGCACACCTCTTCCAACAGGAGCTCAGGAATTAGAAATCAAAAAATTAAGAGCACATGTTTTCCTGTACTTTAAGAATGTTTTAAAATAAATGGTTAAACTGGACAATATCATTCAGTCTTTTTTTATATGTCTATTCTTTTCAGTTTATTTCTGTTTCCAACAGGAACAAAAATGCTAAATATGTGGCAAGAGATGCTGAAAAGCAGTGAAATGGCTAGTTATAGACTTGTGTTCAATGATACTTGAAGTCAAAAGTTTACATACACCTTAGCCAATTACATTTAAAATCAGTTTTTCACAGTTCCTGACATTTAATCGCAGAAAACTTTCCCTGTCTTAGGTCAGTTAGGATCACTACTTTGTTTTAAGAATGTGAAATGTCAGAATAATGTAGAGAGAATAATTTATTTCAGCTTTTATTTCTTTCAACACATTCCCAGTGGGTCAGAAGTTTACATACACTTTGTTAGTATTTGGTAGCATTGCCTTTAAATTGTTTAACTTGGGTCAAACATTTTGGGTAGCCTTCCACAAGCTTCTCACAGTAAGTTGCTGGAATTTTGTCCCATTCTTCCAGACAGAACTGGTGTAACTGAGTCAGGTTTGTAGGCCTCCTTGCTCACACACACTTTTTCAGTTTTGCCCACAAATTTTCTATCAGATTGAGGTCAGGGCTTTGTGATGGCCACTCCAATACCTTGATTTTGTTGTCCTTAAGCCATTTTGCCACAACTTTGGAGGTATGCTTGGGGTCATTGTCCATTTGGAAGCCCATTTGCAACTGAGCTTTAACTTCTTGGCTGATGTCTTGAGATGTTGCTTCAATATATCCACATAATTCTCCTTCCTCATGATGCCATCTATTTTGTGAAGTGCACCAGTCCATCCTGCAGCAAAGCACCCCCACAACATGATGCTGCCTCCCCCATGCTTCATGGTTGGGATGGTGTTCTTCGGCTTGCAAGCCCCACCCATTTTCCTCCAAACATAACGATGGTCATTATGGCCAAACAGTTCACTTTTTTTTTTCATTAGACCAGAGGACATTTCTTTGTCCCCATGTGCACTTGCAAACTGTAGTCTGACTTTTTTATGGTGGTTTTGGAGCAGTGGCTTCTTCCTTGCTGAGCAGCCTTTCAGGTTATGTCGATATAGAACTCATTTTACTGTGGATATAGATACTTGTCTACATGTTTCCTCCAGCATCTTCACAAGGTCATTTGCTGTTGTTCTGGGATTGATTTGCACTTTTCGCACCAAACTACGTTCATCTCTAGGAGACAGAATGCTTCTCCTTCCTGAGTGGTATGATGGCTGCATGGTCCCATGGTTTTATACTTGTGTACTATTGTTGTACAGATGAACGTGGTACCATCAGGCATTTGGAAATTGTTGCAAAGGATGAACCAGACATGTGGAGGTCCACAATATATTTTTCTGAGGTCTTGGCTGATTTCTTTTGATTTTCCCATGATGTCAAGCAAAGTGGAACTGAGGTTGAACGTAGGCCTTAAAATACATCCACAGGTACACTTCCAATTCAGTACACCTCCTATCAGAAGCTAATTGGCTAATTGTCTAAAGGCTTGACATCATTTTCTGAAATTTTCCAAGCTGCTTAAAGGCACAGTTAACATAGTGTATGTAAACTCCTGACCCACTGGAATTGTGATATAGTCATCAACAATCTGTTGTAAACAATTGCTGGAAAAATGACTCATGTCATGCACAACGTAGATGTCCTAATCGACTTGCCAAAACTATAGTTTGCTCATATTAAATCTGTGGAGTGGTTAAAAAATGAGTTTTAATGACTTCAACCTAAGTGTATGTAAACTTCTGACTTCAACTGTAAATAAACCAAACAACATATTGACTTCTAAAGCCACATTTTTATTGTCTGCCACAATGTAATGTCTTTAAATTATTATATTTATTACATAATAAATCCTTTTACAAATGTTCTGATTATTATATACTGAAGTATCTTTATGGGGGCCCTTTCCAGCAAATATTGTTATATGCAATTAATTTGATTAATAAAGTGAAGTTTTTAGCAAGCATCTGGATGAAAATACCTTTAGAGAGGTGCAAAAACAGGTGTGATTATCATAACAGCTGTTGAAAAGACCAGCACTGCTGGTCACCAGGTACACGTTATGTTTTAGGATGCTGGTGTCTCCACCATTCTTCTTAACTAGCATAAGCAGCAAGTCTTCCTTGGTCAACTAGCTTCAGCAGAAAATTCATGCTGATCTTTTCAGCAGGGTTTTGTTTGAATACTGCTATGTCTACTGATCAGAGATGACCAAGCTTACCGGTCAGTGACACTCTGGTTGGGTGAAACAGAGCTTTAGGTCTCTGTAAAGCCACTCGCCTGCAGAGAAAACATAGGAACCACATGAAAACCATTAACTATCACAGTGTAATGTTGCTGGCACTGGCAATGATGAAGACGATGATGAAGGAGTGAAGAGAACCCAAGTGCAGTTTATTTAGAAAGTGTAGTAATCCAAACGTGAAATCCAATAACCATACTCCAAACGTGAACAAAAACAAAACATGAACTAGATTTAACATGGCATGACTTGACTTGACTTAACTTAACAACAGTGTACCAAACACATACATTCAATACTTGACAAAGACACAAATGGAAAACATGAGGCTTAAATACATGGACATGGGGGAACATAAACCAATGAACAAACAGAACTCATAACAAGCTAATTAAACTAAACCAATGAAAACATGACACATGAACATGGAGGGAAAACATGAAATCACATGACAAGGGAACAGGAACTAAACTTGTCAAAATAAAAGACATGAATCAACAAAATACACATGACACACAGTTAGCTCTGTGAAATTCCCCTTCAATACAACAAGTTGCACACATTTCTCAATATCACAAAGTTGTCTATTCAGAGTCATATCAAGTACTACAGTAACCTTTCTAAGCTGTCACGAAGGAATGGTTTTGGGCAGACACACAAATAGCACAAGCACATCAGCTTGATATATTCTTATCGCTGTTTACAGACTTCAGTAGAAAACTGTCCTGGCAAAACTCTCATTGTTGTCAGTCTAGACTTGAAGTAAAGCTTAGAAAGAGTCTGATTGCAAGAGTTTTCTTACCTTTCCTGAAGCTGTCTAGAAGGAATCAGTCCAGCCCTGAGGTTGGCGTCACCATGCCGTCTGGCCTGCCACCAGGTGTCATCTTCTTGGCTTACAATCTGTAACACATCTCCTCTCCTGAACTTCAACCCAGCATCTTTGCATGGAATAGCAGGGTCTGCTTTGGGATCGTAGTCAAAAAGTGCCCTCACAAAAGTCTGAAACAATCCACAAACTCATTTGTATGTCTCCAAATTTGGTTTTGATTATGTGGAGTGTAAAATGCATCGCTGTGATTTAGATAAAGGGACCTTGGCATCTTTGTTCTCCAGCTCTTCTTTGGTGCCTGGGATTACTTTGAAGGTCACTGCTCCTTCTGACTGGGCCTGGAGGATGTGATTATGAGATACAGGTCCAAAGCAAGCTCACAAGCTACAGATTGAATCTCACATTCAATAACACACATGAACCGAGACGGAATGCAGAACTGTTGTCCTTAAGAAAACCCTCAAAAACAAACACATCACATTAAATTGATGCACAGATACACACATGCACGCAAGCATGCACACACACACACACACACACACACACACACACACACACACACACACACACACACACACACACACAAACACACACACACACACACAAAGTTCAAATACAGTCACACCAACACACACAAAGAGAGGCATACTAGTATGGGAATAATTTCCTCTGGGTTCTTGTCCTCCATTGGAACTCCATTGACTTCCTTGAGCTCATCACCCTTATGAATAAGACCTGTAGCATTTGCCAGTGACAAAATGAGTTGGAAAGCAACAACATTGCAGAATAAATTATACTTATACAACGTAGTGTATTAATTCCCCCCGGTTTTTAATCTATAATCTGTAATAAATATAACACTAACTTGGAAACAGCTGACTTGATTTTGTTTTTTTGTTTTTTACCATGCCTTCATCATTTATTCTTGGTACCTTTCAAATAATGTTTAAGTATAGATTTTACTGTATAACCCCTGGCCAAGGCGCAAACTTTCAATATTAAACAATATTAAAATTAATAGAATTATTACATGTCTAAAACTATGATAATTTAAACAAATGCTAAATAAACAAACTTTTCCAAATTTATTGTGTAAAAATGATTTCTATATTGTTTTTTCTAAAATGTGTTTACCAAGTAGAAAAAAGTGTCAGTGGAGAGTATGCTTGAAATGAAACATGAGACAAATGATGTGTTTTATCTCTTGTTAATATCACTTGTGAGCAGAATATTTGTTCACACTTTATTCAGCGTTCATTTTACTGTGGGTAATTACTGAGTAATAATGGTAACACTTTACAATAAATTTCCATTTGTTAACATTAATTAACAATATTAGTTAACATGAACTAACAATGAACAATACTTATTAAGCATTTATTAATCTTAGTTAATGCTAACTCCAACATACAGTATACTAATACAGTTTTAAAATGAAAGTTGTATTAGTTAACATTAGTACATGCGCTATGAACTAACAAGAACTAACAATGAACAATTCTATTTTTATTAACTAACATTAACAAAGATTACTAAATTATGTAATAAATATATTGTTTATTGTTAGTTCATGATACCTAATGCATTAACTAATGTTAACGAATGGAACCTTATTGTAAAGTGTTACCGTAATAATAATGAACTACATATATTTACTGTGTAATTATTTTATAGAGTTGCTTATACTTACATATTACTATAGTAATTGATAATAGTAACATGAAATATGTGTAACATGGACACTGTAAATTAAAGTGTTACAGAAATTGTTTATTAGGCGTCATTTCCAAAAAAAGATGCAATCTTGCCAAATTATACAAAAAGTGTGAAATTATTATTCAGTTTAGTGTATTTAAGATAAATAAAATGTTAACTACATGTATGACATTATAGCATGACACTTTGGTGGGAATTTTCATGACTTTTAAATAACAAAAATGACAAATCAACTGTAATACATGTATATGCACTATTGGACATCATTAGTAGACACATTTAGTGTGTAAAAAATGTTTTAACAGAAGTTTACTTACTAGAAGTTCACAGGGCTAAAAAAAAGAGAAGAAAAAAAAAAAAAAGCCTGAAGCTAAAGAAACACTTAAGCATTATCATTTAGCCAGTGTTATTTTTATTTATTTATTCATCCATTCAAGCGACTTCAAGACTAAGTGCAGGGATTAATAGCCCAATCTGAGTTGAAGACTTAACTCTTATAAATAAACGTTCTCTGACGGTTCTTTGCAACACCTTAGGCACAACACTTCAGGTACCCTCTTCTTATTTTTTTAGTTTAGTGTTTTTGAATTGGCTCTATGATTCCTTGGAGATCTAAAAACTTGGTTACATTATATTTTGATCTTACATTACAGGTTCTTCACATCAGTGTTTCTGTTTTGTGTGTGTGTGTGTGTGTGTGTGTGTGTGCGCGCGCGCGTGTTTGTTATTATTCTTTGTGTGTGTGTGTGTGTGTGTGTGTGTATTATTATTATTATTATTATTTAAAGCACCAGTACATACAGTTGTGCTCAAAAGTTTGCATACCCTGGCAGAAATTGTGAAATTTTGGCATTGATTTTGAAAATATGACTGATCATGCAAAATTTGTTTATCCTTATTTAAGGATAGTGATCATATGAAGCCATTTATTATCACATAGTTGTTTGGCTCCTTTTCAAATCAGAATGATAACAGAAATCATCCAAATGTCCCTGATCAAAAGTTGACATACCCTTGAATGTTTGGCCTTGTTACAGACACACAAGGTGACACACACAGGTTTAAATGGCAATTAAATGTTAATTTCCCACACCTGTGGCTTTTAAAACTGCAGTTAGTGTCTGTGTATAAATAGTCAATGAGTTTGTTAGCTCTCACGTGGATGCACTGAGCAGGCTAGATACTGAGCCATGGGGAGCAGAAAAGAACTGTCAAAAGACCTGCATAACAAGGTAATGGAACTTTAAAAAGATGGAAAAGGATATAAAAAGATATCAAAAGCCTTGAAAATGCCAGTCAGTACTGTTCAATCACTTATTAAGAAGTGGAAAATTCGGGGATCTCTTGATACCAAGCCTAGGTCAGGTAGATCAAGAAAGATATCAGCCACAACTGCCAGAAGAATTGTTCGGGATACAAAGAAAAACCCACAGGTAACCTCAGGAGAAATACAGGCTGCTCTGGAAAAAGATGGTGTGGTTGTTTCAAGGAGCACAATACGACGATACTTGAACAAAAATGAGCTGCATGGTCGAGTTGCCAGAAAGAAGCCTTTACTGCACCAATACCACAAAAAAGCCCTGTTACAATATGCCCGACAACACCTTGACACTCCACACAGCTTCTAGCACACTGTAATTTGGAGTGACGAGACCAAAATAGAGCTTTATGGTCACAAGCATAAGTGCTATATTTGGAGAGGGGTCAACAAGGCCTATAGTGAAAAGAATACCATCCCCACTGTGAAGCATTATGGTGGCTCACTGATGTTTTGGGGGGGTGTGAGCTCTAAAGGCACGGAAATCTTGTGAAAATTGATGGCAAGATGAATGCAGCATGTTATCAGAAAATACTGGCAGACAACTTGCATTCTTCTTCACAAAAGCTGCGCATGGGATGCTCTTGGACTTTCCAGCATGACAATGACCCTAAGCACAAGGCCAAGTTGACCCTCCAGTGGTTACAGCAGAAAAAGGTGAAGGTTCTGGAGTGGCCATCACAGTCTCCTGAACTTAATATCATCTAGCCACTCTGGGGAGATCTCAAACATGCAGTTCATGCAAGACGACCAAAGACTGGAGGCATTTTGCCAAGACGAATGGGCAGCTTTACCACCTGCAAGAATTTGGGGCCTCATAGACAACTATTACAAAAGACTGCACGCTGTCATTGATGCTAAAGGGGGCAATACACAGTATTAAGAACTAAGGGTATGCAGACTTTTGAACAGGGGTCATTGAATTTTTCTCTTCATTGCCATGTTTTGTTTTATGATTGTGCCATTCTGTTATAACCTACAGTTGAATATGAATTCCATAAGAAATAAAAGAAATGTGTTTTGCCTGCTCACTCATGTTTTCTTTAAAAGGGTACATATATTACCAATTCTCCAAGGGTATGCAAACTTTTGAGCACAACTGTATATGATTTTCAGAAGAGCTATAAAATAAAAAGTTATTTGGGGGGGGGGCTCTTTTTTGGCATCAGGCTGTATAATGCTTTTTGCATTCTAATTGGAATGGTTATTTTTAAGAAGGCTGATCAAGGACACAATGGTTATATAGAGCTTGTATTACATTTAAAATGTTTCTCACCACTTAGATCAGCAGCTCCTCCTCTCATGATCCTAGCCACCACTAGTCCTCCAGTGGACTCATCTCTCTTTATGGTGGCTCCCTGAAACAGAGAAATGTTTATCAAGGGTCAGTAAGCTGTCATGCAGAAATACAAATCTTAAGGTTCCAGCATTTATTCAAAGCAAATAGACTGTGAAACTCAAGTTCAAATATCTGGAGGGATCAATAACAAGCAAACAATCAGTTTGCCTTTTAAATGAACATGGGACTGTCAAGACAATTCCAAGTACATCTGGACAAAAATATCTTTAGAGAGGTGCAAAAACAGGTGTGTTTTTGTATCATAACAGTATCATAACAGGAGTCTTTAACAAGTTATGCAGTGGGGGCTGCATGTTAAATGTTGCATGAGAATGCAAAACCTGATGAGGAAACTCTATTCTTGAAGTCACAAATTAAGACAAGAGAGCTTTTTTTTAAATCACACAGCTTGTTGACATTATATGTCAAACATCTGATACATTTCTTTTGGTGTCTGAAGGAACAAATTAGCAGCCAGTGTAATTAAACTTTCAGGTTCATTGGATCCAAACACACATAAGGTTTGACCTTGATGGATTAGATACATGTCTGTGTTTTGCCTCAATTCAATATCCATTAGCATGATCTCATATCACATAACTTCTCACTTAGAGAAAATAATCATTGTCGTTTTATTCATGTAACAAAACATGCGCATCGACTCTGAGGACAGCCATTGCCAACACACCCTCTGTGACCACCGTACCACAGCTAAACTAATAGTGTTTAGGTTAAACCTTCCAAAATAAATTAACAACTTGCTGAGGTCCTGAAATAAACTGTAGACCAAACTATGGTGAAGTGAACACTTCAGTCCTTACAGGGCCTCTCAGATGACTGGTTTCATGAGGCCTCTTGAAGATCCAACAAGCTTGTGGAAAGCAGACGATGAGGTACATGATGGTAAAACTAACCAGGCTACATGGGACACTGATAGAGGAGTTAGGAGGCCCTGCATAGTTCCTTGACCACGGAAGAGGCCAAAATGGCCTGTTGTTCTTAATTACAGGGCTCAGCCCCCTATCAGAGGCACAAAATGGTCTGTGAAGAACTTTCTAGTGATTTCTCATGAGGGAAGCTGCTTTTTAAATAGAAAATGGAGAAACCATGAACCAATGTTTATCACTCCCTACCCATGGTGTGGAGAAAATAGATGAGTTTTGGTCCTTGCTTCTCTGAAATGGCCTGTTCAGAGACAGGACAATCAGATTTAAGGTTCATGTAGCCCCATGGCAACACTATTCTTCATCTATAAAAAGTTAGCCCCCAGTCTGATAGAGTTCAAATGTACACACAGGTCATACTGCCACTACAGAAGGTGCTTTAACACGCAATCGTGAAGGGTCATTGGGCGCGGATTAACCCCGATGATGGGAAATACAGCCATATTTATTGGTATCTCATTATGAAATTGCCACTAGTTGGGTGATACAGGTGGCTATATACAGTAGATCACTATGCAGAGACATTGAGAAACACCAGGCTCATGTGGACGGACAGACACATGGACAGACAGATAGATACAAGTGGATGGATGGATGGATGGACAGACAGACAGACAGATGGACGGAAGGACAGACAGAAAGACAGACGGACAGACGGGCACACACGACGGATGGACGGACAGACAGACAGACAGACAGACAGACAGACAGATAGATAGATAGACAGACAGATGGATAGACAGACAGACAGACAGACAGACAGACAGACAGATAGATAGATAGATAGATAGATAGATAGATACAGTAGACAGATGGACAGACAGACAGACGGACAGACGGGCACACACGACGGATGGACGGACAGACAGACAGACAGACAGACAGACAGACAGATAGATAGATAGATAGATACAAATAGACAGACAGACAGACAGACAGATAGATAGATAGATAGATAGATAGATAGATAAAAGTAGACATGGACATATAGACAGACAGAAAGATGGATAGATACAATTAGACAGATGGGCAGACAGACAGAAAGATAGGTAGATACAAGTAGACAGATGGACAGTCAGACAGACAGACAGATAGATAGAAAGAAGTGGATGGACGGCTAGACGGACAGACAGATAGAAACAGACAGACAGACAGACAGATAGACAAATAGATAGATAGATAGATAGATAGATAGATAGATAGGTTTGGAACAAAAGATGTTTAAAAGGTCTGAATTTACAGACATGCTCTGGCACACATTTTTAGATAGATCAAAAACAGATCTCAATTTTTAATGCATGACACAAGCATAACCACACACAAGACAAACAGAACACAACCCAGACATGAGACTGGTATTTTCTGTTTTCACTATCCTTCTATTTGTTGGTTGAATGACTTCTAAACTGATGACTGGTTTGTGACTTAAGACATGTACAGTACACATCAGTCTTTGTAAAATAACATGAGGCCCTTTACTATTTCATCATAGACTATTCCATTCCAAACACAATCATGGCAGACAACAGATGGAAAAAAAAACATTCAGTCCAGTGTGCGGATGGCTCGAAATGGACTCTTCATCACGGATGTACCAAAAATGATGATACACTTTCCGTTCATTCTCTGGCATTCATAAGGCTCCTTTCAAACGGCTGCCTCATTCAGCACCACTCACTAGATGTTATAGACGAAAGGACTCATAATGGGGGGAAAAGGCATTTTACAAGATACGCATTATGATTGGGAAGGCTGTCACAATGTGTGTCAGAACGGGATGGATAACCCGCAATAAAAAGATAAACCTTGTTTGAAAGGGTTCGTTCTGATGTCGTGCATTTTATTTGGTGAGTGCTGTACTGTGTTTCCTATTTGTATTCAAAAGCATCACATCTAAGTAACACAAATGTTAGCGCAGATGGTTTTGTTCAGTGATGGAAAATATGATTCTGGAGGTAGAGCTGAGGGACAGACTGATCCAGGTTCCGCTTTGATACTCTTTACTATTATAATCCATATCTTGACTCTAAGTGTGTGTCATAATATTTTTCTGGTGATTCTAATCAAAAACAATTTTGTGAAGTTGTCAAGATCAGTTTCAGTGCCATGACCCTAATATAAACACGATGAATAACTCACAGTATAATTTTTGGAAAGTTAACCAGTAAATTACATCGAACTTAGTCAAACAATAGTCTTAAGACATTACAATTGTGTGTTCTGAATTATTTATGAGTTATCCCTATGTAAAGGTATTTGACAATTTAACACAGTTCAAGGCAGACACATGCATTAACTGCAGAGTTTCTACTTTTGTTACCCCTGTTAACACAAACCATCTTCACAGCACTGTATACAGGTATGGGCTGCATTCGTATTATTTTTATTTTGTTTTATTTTTATTTTTTTGTTAACCAGATGGACCCACCAGAGGCTCTTGGTTTTTAACCAAGCATATGATCTTTACTGATTCTTCCACATCCTCTTTGTAATCAGGTAATGGTGGCAGAAGAGGCAGCTGGGGGTCATAGTCTTTTTGGGCCACTATGTCATGCACTGAGAGAAGACCCTAAAGAGAAAAATGAAGAAAAAAGTTTGAGATCATTTAGTAAGGAGTTCTGTTATCAGAATTTTTAAGAATAATTTATTATGTATATATACATTGGGGTCCAGTGGTCAACATTGAAAATCATGGATTTTTGTACAAATTCATGTAGATCTGGAAAGGAATAGGAATGTATGAAGTATATTTAAGATTCTACCCTGTTTGTAGGTCACTAATCAAATGCAAGCAAATTTGTGCTATAGTACATTTGAACTCCTTTGTATAAAACGTCAGATTTCCTTGTTGTCATTGAAGAACACAACAAGCTCTTTGGACCATTCTTAAATCATACTGGATAACATGGATCATCAGGTTTTGCAAAAACTTGTGGAGTCCATGCCAGCTATTTTTTAAAGCAAAAGGGGCTCATACAAAAGACTAAGAAATTCTGAAATTCATATTCATTTTTCAGTTCAACTTTTAAATTACTTCTGATGTACATTGGAAGTATACATAAAAAACCTTTGGGAAGCGAATGTGTCCTACAGTGTGACATGCTATACATAATCTATTATTTTTACAGCATTTGGCTAATTCTTTAATAATTATTATTTTATGTAATTATAATATATTATTAGGGCCCAAACACTGAAAGTGCGGAGACCCTATTGTTCTTCTAAGGATTATTAGCACCCCCATTTTCACCTACAGTCACCAAAATTGGTACATATATAGTTCTCATCAAGCTGGACAACTTTCATAATTATAGTCATTAGGTCTGCCCAACAGGAAGTCGGCCATTTAGAATTTTTTGAATATTGCAGTCTCTGAACTTTTAAATACTCCTCCTAGATGCTTCATGAGACTGTCTCCACATTTAAACAACATTATGTCAAGACACTGAAGATGCTAAATTGCAAACAGATTTTGATATATTGAATGGTGTTGCCATGGCGAGGCATTAAATTATTGGTGAAAAAAGGGAAACAGGATGTGTGTCTCATATCTTCTGTGTGCAGTGTGTGATTTAGATCAAAATTGAGCTAAATGTTTAGTCTTGGGGGCTAATCACATGGATTTGACTATTTTGGGTCATGGTCATAGCGCCACCACCTGGCAGCAGGAAGTGTGGCTCTTACAACATACTTTAAAATAGTCCTCGTATATTTACTCAAATTGCTTCAAAATTGTTAAGAAAAATGTAAATTGCAAAATGCATGTGTCCACTTTGCATTGTTTTCCGAAAGCCATCAGGTGGAAATGGACCAGATGTGCTTGGGCCCGTTATCGCTGCTTGCAGCTATATTTATTAGGGCCCAAGCACTGAAAGTTCTTCTAAGGATTATTATTATAATTTTTCTTATTATTTTCAAGGTTTTCGGTACTTTTGGGGTACATAACATGTGTGAAAACTCTTGAAAGTTTGCACACACATCAGAGTCGTTGGCTATTAGGGCTTGGTGGGGGTGGTCTGTAACAAGGTTTAAAATGGGCAAGGAGGAAGCGGGAACCAGCTGAAGAGTCAAAGTAATATTTAATGAAACAAAAAGACACAAAACACAAACACACGGCAGCTGCGTGTGGCTCTCTCTCTCCCAAACTGCCGCATCCAGCTCGGCATTATCCCTTTCCTCGGCTGATTAGCCCGATTGGGGGCCGGCCGTGAAAAATGTATGCTCTGGAATTTAAACTACACCTCCTAGGGATTTCATGTTACAGGTACCAAATGTGGGCGACATCATGCCAAGACATTGGCTATGCTAAATTGTGAATGGGTTTTTGATATATTGAATGGTGTTGCCATGGCGACACGATAAAATAACATACAAAAATGGATTAAGGAAGTGTCTCATATCTTTTGCGTGCATGGTGTGATTTACATAGAAATTGAGCCAAATGTTTGTCCTTGCAGGCTGATCACATTGATGTAGCTACTGTGGGTCACAGTCGTAGTGCCATCAACTGGCGGAAGTAAGTATGGCACTTTTAACAGACTTTGAATTATCCCTCTTATGTTTACCTGAATTGCTTCAAATTTTTTTACAATAATCGCTCTGCAAGTTCATGAGTTTGCGCCCTTTTCCAGTCGAATCCCAAAGAAAAATGCAAACAAATGTGTCCCCACTCAAAATATACATCCACTGAGGTGCGGATGCAATCTTTGTTAATTAAAATATATAGTTTTATATAGATGGATTAGAACGTTTAACCTCTTATGCAGTGGGCAAATTAATTACCACTGACCACCCAGACAGACTCTTTTTACCAGCGCTGATTGATGTACTTCTCCACTGACTTACAATATCTCATGACCGACAATAGCACACATAGAGATGAAGTTATCAAATTTATTATGTTATTATGGGATTCACATCGCTTTTCTTCATGTTTGACAGTGGCCAAACAAATGCTTGAAAAGCCTGAAGCAGTTGCAACATATCCAAATGCACAGCTGCTGTTTGTATCGTCTCCATATTAACAGTGTAGCATCTCCTCCATGTTGTGCTTTCACTATTAAAATCCTTCTAAACTTTCACGGGACCACAGATAGCAGACGTACATCACAGCTAGCATTTAATCTTCACCCTGCGTGCTGAGAATGAGACACAAAAACCGCATTTATACAAAATTGATAAAATCCCCATTAGCTGTGTAATAAAATGTGATCAGAATTTGAAGTGATATTAATATAGTAAGCTACGAATCTGAAAATGGCAATATATGCTGAACACTTGTATGCTGAAAGTAAGTGTTTATAAATGTTTTTACTGATATAAAAATGTCAATTACATACAGTAGATATATGCAATATACAAAATATGACAATATGACAAAAATGAAAATGTTCATATATGTAACATGTTTTTTGAAACACTTGTGGAATTCAAATGTGTACATAAATTCTCAAATATATGAACTTTAATTGTATTTGTTTGTATAAGGTCAATGGCAATTTCTCAGGGCCAGCAAAGCCTTCTCTGCTGGTGTAACATGCCTAATAAATAAATATTTTTCATCTTTTCATTCTCATTGACCTTTTGGGAGCGTTTCTGCCGGCTCAATCTCCGCAGACCTCCCAGCCCCTAGCACGCTCTACCTGGTAGAGTTCACGAGCGAGGTAGGCGGTCCACCTCAGGGCGGATTTAATATCTCATTCGGGGCTCACGACAAGGACGAGTTATCGGTTGCAGCATCGGAGGGTGGGCTTCTGCTTTCGGAAGCGGACAAATATTCTGAGCTCCTGCTCTCGTGCAGTAGAGCTCAGGATGAGGAGGACGCTGAGTTGGCAGCCATGCTTGCCCGGGCAGCCGCGAACATCGGGCTGGAGTGGAACCCTCCGCCCTGGCCTGAGCGTTCGCGGCTAGATGATTGGTTTTTGGGCTCGGAGCACGACTCACGGCTGCACCCCGCCCCAGTGCCCTTCTTCCCGGAAGTGCACGAGGAGCTCACGAATTCGTGGAAGGCACCTTTCTCTGCCCGTACACACTTCGCTGGCTCGTCCACCCTAACTACCCTCAACGGCGGAGCAGCTAAGGGATATATCGAGCTTCCCCATGTAGAGCGTGCCGTCACGGTGCATTTATGCCCCCAGGGCGCAGCCACCTGGAGGAACCGACTAAGTCTCCCTTCCAAGGCGTGTACGTTTTCTTCGTCACTCGTGGCGAAGGCTTACAACACCGCAGGTCAGGCCGCTTCCACCCTGCACACCATGGCCATCCTGCAGGTCCACCAGGCCAAGGCGCTCAAAGATCTGCACGAGGGTAGGACCGACCCAGGGCTTATGCAGGAACTGCGCACCATGACCGACCTCGCTCTACTGGCGACGAAAGTCACGGCGCGCGCCCTGGGCTGGACGATGTCCACCTTGGTGGTCTAAGAGCGGCACCTGTGGCTCAACCTTGCGGAGATGCGTGACGCTGAGAAATTCCGCTTTCTCGATGCGCCCATCTCCCAAGGGAGCCTCTTTGGGGACACTGTCAAGGATTTTGCCCACCAGTTCTCTACGGTGAAGAAGGCGATGGAAGCCATCAAACACATTCTGCCATGGTGCAGCTCAGCCACTTATAGGTTTCCTAAGTCCCGCGCCCCATCTGCCTCTCATCAAGGCCATCCTCCTGCAGTGCTGTCCCCGGTTCCCCTACCATCAGAACCCGTACGCTGGTCTTTGAGAAGAAAATCCTCCCACAGGAAGGCGGCAATGCCTGCCCGCCAGCCGGCCGCCAACAACCCCGGACGGGCTTCGAGGTAGTCCTGAGATGGGCAACCCAGGGATGAGGCAGTGCTCATTGACGACTCTGACCCATGTGTGCGTATGGGCCCCACTCCCGCACCTGGGTCAGCATGAGGTGGGTATCCCAACATCACCGGATGCCTTCTGGGCTCCAGCACCCAAATTGTCAATAAAAGAGAGGTTTCCTCATTCTCTGGGTCATTCTCCAATGCTCAGCACCTCCGGCCCTCGCACTCACGATGGCCAGGTGCTGAAAGTCTTTCCGGTCAGTGAGCGGGACGCAAGTATCTCACGTTCCCTTGTTTTCCATTGAAAGAAAGCCGGCAAACAGGTAAGTACGGTGGTTCAAACAGGTAAGTACGATGGTTCTTGGGGCCGCTCGCCCACCCCAGCCACTGGTCACCATTGCGGGCTCACGGAGCAGCATGCCTTCCCTGGACGATCCTCCCAGTGGGGCGTCTGCTCTGCCCTGCTGCGAACCAATCCAATCGTCCCCCTGGTGCTGTTAGTGCAAAGCATGGTTAGCGCTTTCCAGCCCGTCACGATGGCTCATCAGGACGATCCAGCTCGGCTACATGATCCAGTTCACCAGACGGCCGCCCAGGTTCAGTGGCATCCTAGCCGAGTTGCACAAGGGCTTTTACATATCTGTACGACATCAGGATTGGTCCGCGGCCATCGACCTGAAGGATGAGTACTTTCATGTATCGATCCTTCCTTGACACAGACCCTTTCTTCGGTTTGCCTTCAAGGGACGAGCATACCAGTACAAGGTCTTCCCTTTCGGTCTGTCCCTGTCTCCTCACGTCTTTACCAAAGTCGCAGAGGCTGCCCTGGCCCCGCTGAGGGAGAAGGGCATTCGCATTCTCAATTATCTCAATGGTTGGCTGATCCTAGCTCACTCTGAGATCTATTGTGTGCACAACAGGGACCTTGTGCTTCGGCACCTCGACTGACTGGGGCTTCAGGTCAACTGGGAAAAGAGCAAGCTCTCCCCGGCGCAGAGCATCTCTTTTCTCGGTATGGAGTTGGACTCGGTCACCCTGATGGCATGCTTTACGAACGAGCATGCACAGTCGGTGATGGCATGCCTGAAAACCTTCACACAGAAGGTAGCGGTCCCGGTGAAACAATTTCAGAGGCTCCTGAGGCATATGGCATCCTCGGTGGCGGTACACCCCCTTGGGTTGATGCATATGAGACTGCTCCAGCACTGGCTACAGACTCACGTCCCGAGGTGGGCATGGCGCCATGGCACCCAGCATGTCATTATCACGCCTCGGTGCCATCAAACTTTCAGTCCTTGTTCAGACCTGGTGTTTCTATGGGCAGGGGTTTCCTTAGAGAAGGTCTTCGAATTCGGGCTGGGGCAATGGGCAGGCAGTATCGGGGCTCTGGACAGGGCCCCGCCTGCAATGGCACATCAACTGCCTAAAGTTGCTAGAAGTATCGCTGCCCTTGCGGAGGCTTTGGACATTGATTCAGGGCAAGCACATGTTGATCCGGATGGACAACACAGCGACTGTGGCATACATAAACCGCCAGGGTGGGGTATGCTCATGTTGCATGTCGCAACTCGCCCGCCACCTCCTACTTTGGAGTCAGCAGACGATGAGGTCTCTGTGAGCCACTCACCTCCCGGGTGTCCTCAACCGTGCAGCGGATGCGCTCTCACAGCAGGTAACGTGGAGAGTGGAGACTCCACCCCCGTGCAGTCCAGCTGATTTGGGAGAGATTCGGAGAGGTGCAGGTGGACCCGTTCGCCTCCTGAGAGTCCTCTCACTGCCCCCTTTGGTACTCCCTGTCCGAGGCTCCCCTCGGCATGGTTACCTTGGCGCACAGCTGGCCTCGGGGGCTGCACAAGTACGCGTTTCCCCCAGTGAGCCTCATTGCACAGATGTTGTGCAAAGTCAGGGAGGATGGGCAACAAGTCCAGATGGTAGCGTCATACTGGCCCAACCAGACTTGGTTTTCAGACCTGATGCTCCTGGCAGTAGCCCCTCCCTGGTGCATTACCCTGAGGCAGGACCTTCTCACCTGCGGCCAGACCTCTTGAATCTCCACATCTGAGTCCTCCCCAGTGGCATCATTCCATATGTGAACTTCCCCATCGGTAAGTCCATGTGAGGTATTCTACACATGTTAATCTCCCTCCGGTAAGATGTGGTCTCCGTAGTGCTCTCCCTGCTGGAGAGGGAAGAGCACTTCCCCAGCGCTATTCCAGCAGGTGCTCGGCGGGAAATTACTTAATACAAAAATCAGGAAAGGCCACCACCTGTAGCTTCCTCGGGTAAGTGTCTCCTCCCACTCTTGTTGGAACCCGGGAGACGCCTTACCTAACTCGCTGGAAGTTCATGATGTGGTCGAGCGCTCACTGCGAGGCACGCAGTAGCCTGCCCATGTCTGCTCCTCCATAACTTGCGACACGGTTCAGCACCTGCGGCATTTTGTATAGGAACCCCTATTGTGACTACATCGACACAATGTCGAGTGAGTGACAGACAGGGAACGTCTTGTTTACTGGTGTAACCTCTGTTCCCCGATGGAGGGAACGAGACATTGTGTCCCTCCTGCTGTGGTGCTGAACCAACCGCTGACATGGCCGGGACTCTCTCTCGGTTCCTCAGCACAACTCTGAATGAGTGGTGCACGCCATCTCCTTTTATACCCGTATGTCTGGGGCAGAGAGTGGCATGCAAATTCCACTCGCCAATTTTCATTGGCTTTTTCTGAATAAAGCAAAGGTGATTGGGGCTCTCAAGAGGGAACCCCTAGTGTCACTACATAGACACAACGTCTCGTTCCCTCCATCAGGGAACACAGGTTACACCAGTAACCAATACGTTAGTTTTATTGCATTCTCTGAGGCAGAAAATTATAATACAAAAATAATTAAGGGTCTTTCAATACCCACAGCTTTCACCTAAATGTATGCTATTTTTGTGTGCATTTTTTTCTGATTGCTAATTGCATATTAAATTATTATGCACTCAAATATTTACATGTAATTGCATTTAAAATGTAATCAACACAATTACAGAGGAATATAAGGATGATTTGTGAGTTTTCACTGCAAAACAACCCCAAAAAATGCAGCAAATTGCATTGCAAAATTTGAGGAAATCTGCAGCAAATTCAGACATTTTGTAATCCCAGCTAGCCAAATTACATGGCCATTTCCTAACTACACCGTAATTTGATGACCAAACTTTAGTTGTGGCAATGTAACTGATTACGTTGTGACAACCGGAAAAGTGGAATTCCTGTATTCGTTGCCACAATGTAACTTTGGAACGGTGCCAGTCTGTCATGATGACATTGTGGCAAGGCCATGGATCAATAGTGTCACCGGGGGACAAAGGTTCAATGGTTTTATTAACAAAGATCTCGATGTCAAGATATGATGCACCAGTGCCGTTTTTCAATTTTTAATTACAATTAAAAATGGATAGATAGATAGATGGATAGATAGATAGATAGATAGATAGATAGATAGATAGATAGATAGATAGATTCTCTGAATTCTCTGAATTCTCTGAACTTTTAAATACACCTCCTAGGTGATTCATGAGACTGTCACCACATTTAGACAACATTATGCCAAGACATCGAAGATGCTAAATTACGAACAGATTTTTAAATATCGAACGGTGTTGCCATGGCAATTCACTAAATTAATGGCAAAAATAGGGAAACAGGAAGTGTCACATATCTTCTGCATGCATTGTGTGATTTAGATCAAAATTGAGTTGTATGTTTTTTCTTGGGGGCTAATCACATGGATGTGGCTATTGTGGGTCATGGTCATAGCTTCACCAACTGGCAGCAGGAAGTTTGGCACTTACAACAGACTTAAAAATAGTCCTCTTACATTTACCCTAATTGCTTCAAAGTTGTTTAGACACTTCTGATGGAAAATTTTGAAGGGATGCTTGATAGCTTTAATAGGGTTGTCATGGCAATTAATTAAATTACATTAAGTTGTAGTCAAACTGTAATGGTGGCATACTGTATATCTATTACTCATTGTATGTTTAGGGTCCAAGTTGACATTAATGTTGAGTTGTTGCTGTGTCCATCATGCTTTGTTTTCCGAAAGCCACCGAGTGGAAATGGACCCATGGTGCTTGGGCCTGTCATCGCTGCTTGCAGCTATATTTATTCTTCTTCTTTTTTTCAAGGTTTTCGGTACTTTTGGGGTACTTAACATGCGTGAAATCACTTAAAAGTTTGCACACACATCAGAGTCATTGGCCATTAGGGCTTGGCAAAGTTGCAGGGGGGATGTGCGGGGGGGCTCTGTAGTGCCACCTAGAAGATGGGCATGTTCGGGGGGCTCTGCATCCTTTTTGAGCTACTGCCACCAAACTTTGTACACATATACGTAGATCTCATCAAGCCGGACAACTTTCATGCTGACAGTCATAAGCTCTGCCCAACAGTAAGTCGGCCATTTTGGATTGTTTGAAAAATGCATGCTCTGGAATTTGAAATACTGCTCCAAGGGATTTCATGTTACAAGACAGTGCAGATTTAAAATTCTGAAGGGATTCTTGATATCTTAGATACTGTTGCCATGGCAACACATTAAATGTAATTATTCCTTTTTATGTATATTCACATGTTTTTGAGGTACTTGGCATGCTTGATTTTTCATGATATTTTGCACTCACAGAGTTGTCGGCGTTAGGCCTAGGCAAAAGATAACACATGGATGTGGCTGGGGAGCTCTTTAGCACCACCTTTTGACAAAAGTGGTGGGGTCAGTTTCTTCTACGGTCACCAAACATGCTACGTATATTGATCTCATCAAGCTGGACAACTTTCAAAATTACAGTCATAGCTCCACCCCACAGAAAGTCGGCTATTTTGGATTGAATGTGCATTTTTTTGAATATTGCAGGCTCGGGGAGTGGATTTGGTCGGAGAAATGCGGGAAATGTGGTGGGAGATGCTGAACATGTCGGCAATGTTGACGAAGGTCATTGTTGACTTGGAGGATCTTGCTGTGATATGTCGATCGATCACTGCCATGGAGGCGAAATTCACTGATATGGTTACAAGAGTGGGGGATGTCGAGAAATGGATCAATTATCTGGAGTCATCGGAGAGGGAATAATCTGCTAATCCACTAGCAACCAAGGTGGATTTAGAGCATGTCTGGGAGAAGTTGTAGGACATGGAAAACTGTAGCCAGCGGAATAACGTCTGTATCGTGGGAGTTCCAGAGGGAGTGGAAGAACAGGATATGGTGGAATTCCTGGATGGGCTCTTTCCGAGTCTGCTCAAAATAGCAGGCCATAAGCTGGAAATCGAGCAAGCTCACAGGCTTCCAGTTCCACAATCCATGGAAGGAGACAGGCACCAATCAATTCTGGCCAAATTTCTGAGATCATCCAACAAAGATCTTGTTTTACACAAGGCGAGGAGTAAAGGAAGGCTTTCTTGGAAGAACCACAGCATTTTCTTGTTCCCAGACTTTGTGAATTTGACAAGAGAGAAACGTGATTGATTCAAGGAATGCAAGAAACTTTTACATCAACGGATATTCCACAGCAAGCGATGTCCTTCATAAAGTCAATGGAGTAAGTCATCTTGTGGTACTCACGTTGCAGCCGAGTGGACCAGCTCACTGAACATTTGCTTGACTGTTTGAAGACATGCTCTTTTTGTGCTGGTTCTGCCTAGCGGCTGGAGTTTATTTTGTTTGAGTAACACAGCTTCGGGACAGTTTTGTGGATGAATCTACACGTTCTTTGTGCTTAGTCCTCCTATCGGCTGGAGTTTATTTTGTGGAGTATTTCTGGCTAAGTCACTGGAGTAAGTCATTTGCTTGCACTCATTTTGCAGCCGAGTGGACCGGCACTTGACTGTCTGAAGAATCTGCACGCTCTTTTTGTGCTGGTTCTGCCTAGCAGCTGGAGTTTATTTTGTAGAAAAAACACATCTTCAGGACAGTTTTATGGATGAAGCTACAAGCTCTTTGTGTTTTTTCTGCCTATTGGCTGGAGTTTGTTTTATAGATTAAATTTTGCTGTGTAATTCTGTCTCACAAAATTTGTATAGAAATACTGGACTTGAGCAATCCGACGGCAAGGTTGTCGCAGGGGCTCATGTAGGCGTGAATGGACTGTTTGAGTTTGGAGGGATGGATGCCAGTTGGCGCTGTCGTGCGCGGGGTTAATGCGTGCATTTTTCTGTTTTGTTTTTTCTGTTCTAGGGGATGTTTGGTGTTTGATTGTGGCACTAATGTTGGAATGTGGTCTTTATTATCCTGTTTTTGACACACAGTCTATTTTTTCTTATATGTCAAAATGTCAAATGTTAATATGAGTGGATTGTTTCTCTCTAAGTGGACCGTGAATGGGTTGGGGCACCCCATAAAAAGAAGGAAGGTTATTTCTCTTCTTAAGTGTAATAAATATGATATAGTGTTTCTTCAAGAAATGCACATTTCCCCGCAGGAAGCTGAAACATTTGGAAAGATATGGGGTGGGTGTTTGTTTTTATATTGCTGGCTCGAGTAAGTGCAGGGGAGTCATTACACTGATAAGTAAACATCTACAATTCAAATGTCTCAAACAGAGTAAAGATAAATTAGGTAGAGTCATTATTGTTTTAGCTGAAATTCAGGGACAAAGTCTAATTTTGGTTAATATTTATGCACCTAACATTGATGATCAGGGATTTTTTATAGATCTTGAAGGGATGTTGCAAGCCGCTGACACCCCTCATGATATAATATTGGGAGGAGACTTTAATCTTTTGATGGACTCAGTCCTTGATCATAGTGAAGCAAAAGTGTGCAAGCCCCCTAGAGCAACAGTGATGCTTCACAGGATATGTAAAAATCTTGGTCTTACAGATATCTGGAGACTTCTGAACCCATCTGGCTGGGACTATAAATTTTTTTCTTCAGTCCATAAGATTTACTCAGAATAGATTTTTTATATATACAGTGTATATATATATATATATACAGTATATATATATATATATATATATATATATATATATATATCTAAGTCCCTCATTTCATCTGTTGTTGATTGCTCAATTGGAAACATTTTAGTCTCAGATCACACCCTGGTGTGTTTAGAGGTGTTGCCACATACAGAGAAACAGAAATCATATAGTTGGCACAACTGACAACTGGTCCTCAGTATCCTCTGAGGGCGTGGCTTGGCAGGCACTTAAGGCGGTTCTTAGGGGACAGATCATAAAGTATGCTCATTCACCAAAAAATCCAAAGCACAAGAACTCGTGGAACTGGAAGGGAATTGTAATGATGAGTCAACAAAGTTGAGGTCCATGTGCAGCTTTAATAATAATAAACATAGTAATACAGACAGGCATAGGTTCAATCACCAGCAACATTAATATCCAAGGTCATCCAGAGAAGTGTTTAATAAACAGGCAAGTGGTCAGGGCAGGCGGCAGACAATCACAGGTTATATCCAGGAAATCAAGGCAGTAATAGTAGGCAGGCAGCAACAGGTCAAAACAGGGTAAACAGTCCAGGATCAAACACAGGAAATGAAATAAACTCAGAGAACGCTCAGAAATGTCAG
The DNA here is from genome assembly GCF_019703515.2 of Myxocyprinus asiaticus. Lineage (NCBI taxonomy): Eukaryota > Metazoa > Chordata > Actinopteri > Cypriniformes > Catostomidae > Myxocyprinus > Myxocyprinus asiaticus. The sequence continues at coordinate 19,570,341 of NC_059348.1, forward strand.
CCAGGGCAAAACAAGACTCGCAATGAGAGAGAGTGAGAGTGAGACTTAAATAGCTGAGTAGATTGGAAACAGGTGAACAGGTAATCATTGCCAGGTATGGGGCTTATGGGAAATGGAGTTCAGAGAGTTAAAGTCAATACCTGGGTGATGGAGCCCTCTGGTGGTGAGCGGGAGGAACTACAGAGGCGTGATTTGTGACAGGAATATTAAAAGTGCCGAGGCAGAGCTGAAGCGGCAAATGTCATCTAATGGCCTCAGAGAATTGACCCGATTTAAATACAGATATAATACTATTTTGTCACGGAAGGTGGAGTTTTCGCTATTCAGAGCAAGACAGTCATACTTTGAGTTGGGGGACAAAGCAGGGAAGCTTCTGGGTAGATTTATAAAACAGAGAGAGTCTTTTTCTACCATTCCCTCAGTGAAATCTGCTGGTGGTGAAATATTTACCTCAGCCATTAATATTAATAATGCTTTTAAAGAATTCTACCATGATCTCTATAGTTCCACATCTCGTTACTGATGAAGATATTAGAAACTTTGTGGAACCATTAGAACTTCCTAAACTGACGACTGAGCAAAAACATTCTCATGATTCTGAGATAAACTTGGAGGAGCTTGGCGAGGTAATTAAGGCCTTGCCTACAGCCAAGTCTCCGGGGCCAGACAGCTTTGCCGCTGAATTTTTTAGATCTTATGCTACAGAACTGGCTCCATTTTTGCTAGAAGTTTATACGGAACCATTAAAGAATGGAAAGCTTCCGCCAACCATGACACAAGCCCGGATCAGTTTGATTCTTAAAAAGGACAAAGATCCAAATGAGTGTAAGGGTTACTGTCCAATTTCCCTGATCCAGCTAGACATTAAAATATTGTCCAAAATTTTGGCTAACCAATTAAGTAAAGTTATGACATCTCTTGTACATATAGATCAGGTGGGGTTTATTCGGGACCATAGCTCTTCTGATAACATTAGGCATCACATCAATATCATGTGGTCAGTGACGAATGATCAGACTCTGGTCGCTGCCATCTCACTTGATGCCGAAAAGGCATTTGATATGGTAGAATGGGATTATCTTTTTAAGATTTTGGAAATGTATGGGTTTGGGAATACTTTTATTGGTTGGATTAAGTTACTTTGTAGACGGTACAAACAAATGGATTAATTTCAGATTATTTTACTCTGGATAGGGGCACCCGGCAGGGTTGCTCTCTTTCCCCATTATTGTTCTGTCTTGCCCTGGAACCATTAGCAGCCACGGTAAGAAAGGAAGATGATTTTCCAGGGGTGGTGGCGGGAGGTGTGGTGCATAAGCTTTTGCTTTACGCAGATTTTATTTTATTATTTGTCTCCAACCCTACTAGATCTATGCCTTGCCTACACAGAATTATTAATTTGTTTTCTAAGTTTTCAGGGTACAGAGTTAGTTGGTCTAAATCCGAAGCTTTGGCTCTGACAGAATACTACCCGGTAACGGCTTTTCAGCCAGGCGCCTTCCAGTGGCCCAAACAGGGCATTAAGTATTTGGGTATTTTATTCCCAGCAAATTTGTGTGATTTAGTTAGAGTTCATTTTGACCCTTTAATAAAAAGGTTTTCGAGCAATGTGGGCAGGTGGGTTTCATTACATTTATCTATGATTGGGAAGGTTAATATTATTAAAATGAATTGTATTCCAAAATTCAACTACCTGCTACAATCTCTCCCTATAGATTTCCCCCTCTCTTATTTCAAGCAATTTGATAGCATAGCAAAGTCCTTCATTTGGAATGGTAAACATCCCAGATTATATTTCAATAAGTTGCATAGGCCGATTGACAAAGGTGGGCTAGGCCAACCCAAGATTTTGTTTTATTATTATGCATTTGGTCTCAGACATTTGGCTCATTGGTTACTTCCACCTGAGAGAGCCCCTCCCTGGTTTTGTATTGAACAGGAAGTTCTTGCCCGTATTTCGCCATTGCAAAGCCTTTCTATCAAATTAACCGAAGTTAAGTTACACCCCATTATCTCGCATTTGCACGCGGTATGGGCAAAAGTGTCCAGAGTGTTTAATTTGGACATTTATTTAAATGTTGCTTCGAGCATATGGCTGAACCCAAAGTTATGTATTAATAAGTCCCCTTTCTGCTGCAGAGTGGATTGTGAGGGAGGTTAATACGTTCTGTGACATATATGAGAGTGGAGTGTTGAGATCCTTTGAAAATTTGGTTCAACATTTTGGGATTCCCAGGTCTCAATTCTTTAGGTATTTACAGCTGCGCCACCTGCTTTGCACTATTTTTGGGAGTAGCATACATTCCCCCCAAAGCTGCAGATACTCTGGAAGTGGTGATTACTGCTTTTGGAAAAGGCCATGAGGCATCAGTGTATTATTCCCTGCTTAATCAGAGTCTGGAGGACGGAGCTTTAACTTTTCTCAAGAGATTATGGGATAAAGATTTAAATTTAGTTAGAGGGAGTGTGGGAGTGTGGGCTAGGATTCTAAAAAATGTCAAGTCTCCATCTACAGAAGCAAAGGTGCGCCTTATGCAATTCAAAATTTTACATAGATTCTATTTAACCCCCTCTAGATTGTATAGGCTTGGTCTTAAAGACACACCCACCTGCTGGTGATGCCAATCAGAAGATGGGGACACAACTCATGTTTTTTGGTGGTGTATTAAGATCCAAGAATTCTGGTTGAGGGTTCAGAGTTTTATGTGTGATGTATAGGGCACTCAAATTTCATTTTACCCCAGACTCTATATTTTAGGCGATGGGGTGGTCATTAGTATAGGGGATAAATACACAAGAAATTGGGTCCTAGCCAGTGTCATAATCGGTATAATCTTTGTGATATACTGAACGGTGTTGCCATGGTGAGACAATAAGTTAAGGGCAAAAATGTGATACTAGATGTTCTTTATAACTTCTATGTGCATTGTATGATTTTGATGAAAATTCAGCTATATGTTTAGTAATGGGGGCTGATCACATTTATGCGGCTATTGTGGGTCATGGTCATAGCACCACCAAATGACAGCAGGAATTAAAGCAATTTTAACAGACTTTGAAATAGCACTCGTGTTTACGTGAATTGCTTCAAAATTCTTTAGAATAACGTCAAGACACTGCTGTTGTAAAACTGTAAAGGGATATTTGATATCTTAAATACTGTTGACATTGCAATTTATTGAGCAAGTGAAAGCAGTTTTTAAAGTGAAATAAAAAAGCTATAGAGGTCTTTTTATTGTAATGAAAATGTACTGCACAAACTTTTTATTTTTTATATAAATAAAATATAATAAAAATATTAACTGAAATGTAAAAATACTAGAAAATCTAACCTAGTTCTGAGTGGCAATTAACTTTAATCAGACACAGTACCATAAATGTCAAATAGAGCCCCATTGTTAAATGATTCACAAAATACCACTTCTCAGTCCCTTCCAGGATTTTGCATGTCGTGTTTAGAAGGGATCCCTCTTTCGTATGTTATGTATAGTCTAAGTATGTGTAACTATGTTCTTCAGTTAACTATGTTTCTCATTTCATATTTTAAACATCTCGAGTTCTTGAGTTGGAGTTGCTATTTCATCTGATCTATGTATATTTTGATTGGCGATCCGGCGCTGGTATGTGTTATTTTGAATCTTATGATAAATGTTCATTGTGGCTGTTATCAGTGTCATTTAGTGTCAGCAGTTTTTTCTGCAGCTCACGCTCTTTTCCGGGAAATAGAAAAGCAAAATATGTCACCCATTGTGATGGCCTTTTCGGCCGCATTGTTTGTGTGTATGTAGAGTGTGTGTTTTGCCTTTTGCTTCCTCTCTCTTAATTGCTCTCAGGTGTGGGGTAACCAGGTGAGCTGATTGTTAATGGGGAGTACTGGCACACAGTGTGTTTCCTTCTTATATAAATCGACATTGTGTCGATGTAGTGACACTAGGGGTCACTCTTGGGAGCCCGAAAATCCTCTGGTCTTTGATAAAAGGCCAATGAAAATTGGCGAGTGGTATTTGCATACCACTCCCCCGAACATACGGGTATAAAAGGAGCTGGTATGCAACCACTCATTCAGATTTTCTCTTCGGAGCCAAACGGTCGATGCTCACTGAGCTGAATTCCCACGGCTGTTCATTCACCTCTGCTGGATCTGACGGCGCATTTCAGCGGCTTCTCCTCCCTCTGCACTGGTGCACTGCAGAGAACGCCCCTGGGCGCTCAACAGAAATAAAAGAGTATATTCTAAAAAAGAGTATATTTCTCTAAAAGAGCGGCACACACGGAACGTCTTTTTAAAGATGCCTTTCCGTTTGTGTGTTATTCCTGGTTGCGGTCATTATATCTCGCCTTCTGATGGTCACGATCGCTGTCTTTCGTGTCTGGACGCTGCCCACACGGAGACAGCGTTCGTGGATGGGTCATGTACTCATGTACTTCATAAGAAAGCAAGCCACCCCAGTGGCTCCCCGCCTCGTTATGCTTTCCCGGGCAGCCGCGAGCGTCGGGCTAGAGTGGAACCTTCCACTCTCCCCTGAACACTCGTGGCTCGATGATTTGTTCCTGGGCTTGCGGCACCACTCACAGCCACACCCCGCCCCAGTTCCTTTCTTCCAAGAAGTGCACGAGGAGCTGACATGGTTGTGGGAGGCACCTTTTACTGCCCGGTCCTGATCTTTCAGCTCCCTCACCCTCACCCTCACTACCCTCAATGGTGGGGCGGCCAAGGCTATTTGGCGATTCCCCCGGTGAATAAGGTGCTTGCGGTGCATCTATGCCCGCAGAGCACCGCCACCTGGCACGGGCGCCCAAAGCTCCTGTCCAAGGCCTGTAGGTTTACATCATCCCTGATGGCCAAAGACTACAGTGCCGCTGGACAAGCCACCTCCGCTCTCCACGCCATGGCTCTCCTGCAAGTCCACCAAGCCAAGGTGCTAAAGGAACTGCACGAGGGTAGTTCCGCCCTGGGATTGATGCAAGAGCTGTGCTCGGCAACCGACCTTGCTCTCCGGGTGACGAAGGTCACGGCGCGGTCTCTCAGGTGGGCGATGTCCACCTTGGTGGTCCAGGAGTGCCACCTTTGGCTCAGCCTGGTCGACATGGGAGAGGCCGACAAGGCACGGTTCCTTGGTCCTCAACTATCTCGACGATTGTCTAATCCTAGCTCACTCTCGAGATGTGTTGTGTGCACACAGGGACCTGGTGCTCTCGCACCTCAGCCGACTAGGGCTTCGGGTCGACTGGGGAAAGAGCAAACTCCTCCCAGTTCAGAGCATCTCTTTTCTCGGCTTGGAGTTGGACTCAGTCTCATTGACGGCGCGCCTCACAAACGAGCGCACACAGTTGGTGCTGACCTGTTTGAAGGCATTCAGACAGAAGACAGCGGTTCCACTGAAACTGTTTCAGAGGCTCCTGGGGCATATGGCATCCTCAGCGGTGGCCACTCTGCTCGGGTTGATGCAAATGAGACCGCTTCAGCACTGGCTGCTGACTCGGGTCCCGAGATGGGCATGGCACCGCGGGACACATCGCATAGCCATCACGCCAGTCTGTCAAGGCCTCTTCAGCCCTTGGACCAACCTCACATTTCTACGGGCAGGCGTTCCCCTAGAGCAGGTCTCCAGGCACGTCGTGGTTCTGACAGATGCCTCCAAAATGGGCTGGGGCACTGTATGCAACGGGCACACAGCCGCCGGCTCCTGGACAGGCCCACGGCTACATTGGCACATCAACTGCCTCAAGTTGCTGGCAATTCTGCTTGCCCTGCAGAGGTTTTGGCTGTTGATCCAGGGCAAGCATGTGTTAGTTTGGACAGACAACATGGCAATGGTAGCATATATCAACCGTCAAGGAGGTCTACGCTCCCATTGTATGTTACAACTCGCCCGCCGTCTCCTCCTCTGGAGTCAGCAGCACCTCAAGTCGCTGCGAGCCACTCACATCCCGGGCGACCTCATCACTGCAGTGGACGCGCTGTCATGGCAGGTTACCCTCAGGGGAGAGTGGAGACACCACCCTCAGGTGGTCCAGCTGATTTGGAGTCGATTCGGGCAGGCACAGGTAGACCTGTTCGCTTCCCAAGAATCCTCCCACTGCCCGCTCTGGTACGCCCTGACCGAGGAACCTCTCGGTATAGACGTGCTGGCACACAGCTGGCCCCCTGGACTTTCCCCCAGTGAGCCTACTTGCACAGACCCTGTGCAAGGTCAGGGAGGATGAGGAGCAGGTCGTCCTGGTAGCACCCTACTTGCCCACCCAGATGTGGTTCTCGGACCTCACGCTCCTCGCGAGGAAGGACCTTCTTTCTCAGGAACAGGGCACCATCTGGCACCCACGACCAGACCTCTGGAATCTCCATGTCTGGCCCCTGGAAGGGACGTGGAAGACTTAAGTGGTTCCACTAGACACGATCACTCAGGCTAAGGCCCCCTCTATGAGGCACCTGTATGCCTTGAAGTGGCGTCTGTTTGCTAAGTGGTGTTCTTCCTGATGCGAAGACCCCCAGAGAGGTGCAGTCGGATTGGTGCTTTCCTTCCTGCAGGAGAGGTTAGAAGGGCGGCTGTCCCCCCACCTTGAAGGTTTATGAAACCGCTATAGTGGCACACCACGACACAGTGGACGGTAAGTCCTTGGGGAAGCATGACCTGATCATCAGGTTCCTGAGAGGTGCCAGGAGGCTGAATCCCTTCAGACTGTGCCTCATTCCCTCATGGGACCTCTCTGTAGTTCTTCAGGGTCTACGGAGAGCCCCCTTTGAGCCCCTGCAGTCAGCTGAGCTTAAGGCACTCTCTTTGAAGACTGACCTCCTGACTGCGCTCACTTCCATCAAGAGGGTAGGAGACCTGCAAGTGTTCTCTGTCAGCAAAACGTGCCTGGAGTTCGGTCCGGGCTACTCTCACGTGATCCTGAGATCCCGACCGGGCTATGTGCCCAAGGTTCCCACGACCCCTTTTAGGGATCAGGCGGTGAACATGCAAGCGCTGCCCCAGGAAGAGGCAGACCCAGCCCTGACATTGCAGTGTCCAGTGCACGCTTTACGCATCTATTTGAATTGCACACAGAGCTTTAGAGTCTCTGAGTAGCTCTTTGTCTGCTTTGGTGGACAGCGGAAAGGAAGCACTGTCTCCTAGCAGAGGATCACCCACTGGGTCATTGACGCCATAACAATGGCATATCACGCCCAGGACGTGCCGCCCCCGGCAGGGCTATGAGCCCATTCTACCAGGAGTGTGGCGGCCTCCTGGTCCTTGACCGGTGGCGCCTCTCTAACAGACATTTGCAGAGCAGCGGGCTGGGCAACACCCAACACATTTGCAAGGTTCTACAATCTCTGGGTGGAACTGGTTTCATCCCGTGTAGTGGCAGGCACAAGCAGGTATGTCCGGGACAGCTGGCCGGGTGTATCGCTTCATCTCCCCTGAGCTGAAGACGTGCGCTGTTGACTCCCAGTAGTGTTCACAAACTGTGTTCCCTGGATGATTTCCACCAAACCCTGTGGCAGACGAGTTTGCAGAGAAACTCGCTGCCAGCTCAGTACATGTGCTAACTAAGCCCTGTACTGGGGTAGGTGTTCCGCATGTGTTGGTTCCCCATAGGTAACCCCATGCAATGTATATTTTCCACTAATTCGTTTCCCTGTTGGTAAACTGCGTCTTCCTTGGGCAGAGGCCCCTCTTCCCCAGTCACCATGTTTGTAGAAACTCCTCCCCCGTAGGGTAGGACCTACCATGGGACTTCTCCACATGACATACTTCCGACAAAGCTGGGCAAGACCATGTGACGTATTTCCACTCAAATACCCCCCCCCCCCATGGGCGGGGTGTGCTCTCCGCGGTGACTTCTCCTTGGGAGGGACACTCCCCAACGTAGACCTGGTGGCCCCAGTCGGTTAAAAAAAAAAAGAGGATAAGAGGCCACGGCTGGGCTAGCCTGTCTCTATCTTTTGGGCAGTCGACTTGTCCCCGAAGGGCCGTTCGACACTCATAAAAGCGTTGGGGGAGGTTACGTGTTAGCCTGCTGTGCTGGCTACGAGGCACACAGTGGTCTACCTGTCACACACAGCCAGTTCATGTAACACAGTTCGGCCAGTTGTGGTGTTTCGTATAGGGACCCCTAGTGTCACTACATCGACACAACGTCAAGTGAGTGACAGATAGGGAACGTCCTGGTTACTTGCGTAACCTCCATTCCCTGATGGAGGGAACGAGACGTTGTGTCCCTCCTGCCACAACGCTGGACTACCCGCTGAAATGGCCGGGACCTTGTCTCAGCTCCTCAGCACAAAACCTGAATGAGTGGTTGCATACCAGCTCCTTTTATACCGTATGTTTGGGGGAGTGGTATGCAAATACCACACGCCAATTTTCATTGGCCTTTTATCAAAGACCAGAGGTGTTTTGGGCTCCCAAGAGCGACCCCTAGTGTCACTACATCGACACAATGTCTCGTTCCCTCCATCAGGGAACGGAGGTTATGCAAGTAACCAGGACGTTTCATGGCTGGGTTGTGTGATGAAAGACAGGTGTTCGTGAGGTGTACCATCTTGGTCACCGATGCTCTGGCACAGATTCCCGCTGCTGGAGCAGATAGTTTGTGGTTGTCGCTGTCTGAATTTCAGAGTTAGCTGTTTTTTCAAATATAGAAAGGTCAATAAATGTGTCTGTGTTTCCGCTAATCTCGTCTCCCTACAAAATGTATTGAACTTTATTTTTAAAGTGTAACACCCATCCACTGACATACATATGGAATCTTGGTTTATTACAATAAACATTTATATTTGGGTTAATTAGAAACCAGAACCTCTAAAAACTACACCCAAAAAGTAACCACTAGACCAATCAGTCATGTTCTTCATAAAATTGCTGATCTATGTGTTCATCTAACAAACTAACAACTAACAAAATCCCAAGACTGATAGTGGCAGATGTAGAGATGAAATTACCATATAATGTGAAATATCCATTTGAGTGCTTGAATTGGTCATTAAGAATGACTGTTTATCAAAATAGGTGATTTAAAAGAATCTCTTATTGTGCGTAAAATAATTAATATTCATGAGTTTCGCAGCACTGCCTCCCAAAGTACAGTTTTCCTAGAGTTTATTTCTATTTAGAACTAACTTTGTGTTAATGTTCCCTTTCAAATGGCTTATTCCAGCTGCTAAAAGTTGATAGGCCTACAGGATTTTATTAGCAGAATAACACTGGGCATGCACCCTCCATCCATAGGTACACTTAACAAAATAAAACTATTTGGACTGCATAATGTGAAGTTCATTCCAGATTGCCAGTTTTTTTGTCAAGGAACATTTAGAATTTGTTGATATGTTTAATAGATAATGTCTTGGTACTCTGGAGATTTTTTTTTATGTTGGCAAATCAGTAGCAAAATGGTTACTATGTGATTCCTGTGGAAATACAGTTGTATCGCAAATTCATGGATATTTATAATTTGATTGTGACTCCAGTTAATGAACTAGTACTTGTTGCAATGAAGCTTGGTACCTTGATCCATAAGAACTATGCATGGGTGCTTGCTTTGGTGTTGCCAACCCTCATAGTCTGCATGCCACCCCATGAAAAAATGTCTACGTCCGCCCCGGTAAGCACCTCCTCCACATTGTGCGTTCACTATCAAAATCCTTCTAAACTTTTGCGGGACCACAGACAGCACACATACATCACAGCTAGCATTTAATCTTCACCCTGCGTGCTGCGAATGAAACACAAAAACCCGCGTTTATACAAAGAATCCCCAACCTTCACTTAAAATCCCCATTAGTTGTGTAATAAAATGTGATTCGAATTTGATGTGCTATTAATACAGTAGGCTACGAATCTGAAAATGGCAATATATGCTGAACACTTGTATGCTGAAAGTAAATGTTTTACTGATATAAAAAGGTTACTTACTGTATATAGATATATGCAATATACTGTATATGTCATCATGACAAAAATGGCAATTTTCATATATGTAACATGTTTTTTAAAATATTTGTGTAATTTAAATGTGTACATAAATGCTCAAATATATGAACTCTAATTGTATTTCGTATATGGCCATATACCCGATTTAAATATAAAACAATGTAATAATTGCAACAGGCCTAATTATTGAATCCTCATTTGTGTTTTTAGTTTACTGATTTATTGTATGTCTATTTTAACCTTAGATAAGTTTTCTTGCGTTACCTAACTGCACCATATACTGATGACCAAACTTTTGTCGTGGCAACGTAACTGATTATGTTGTGACAACCGGAAAAGTGAAATTCCTAGATTCGTAGCTACAATGTAACTTTGGAACTGTGCCACTCCGTCATGACGACGTTGTGGCAACATCGAGGAACAATAGTTGTTTGTTGGTTACCATTATGTAATTTTTGCTTTGAATGATTATTCTATGTGCGGACATGCAGTAGTCTAACCTAATTTATGTCCTTATTTTCCAACATAATTTAAAGGCTATTTAAACATTTGTGCTTATGAATAATGAATGCAGACTAAAAGTTCATTTACTTAATTTATTTTGAAGGAGAACAGAGAAAAAATGCAACAATAAAAGAAATTGAGACCTATTGCCACATAATTGCAACAAAATTACAAGGCTAAATGACTTCTGTGCTCAAATTAAACTTTAACGCACTCTTAACACCTAATGCATTGAATTACATTTGTTAATTTAATTTAAAGCAATTTTAAGGATATATAAAAATGGAAAATTACTTCATTACAATATAATCTTCAGATCTACATATTTTTTTTCAATAAATAACTATATTAAATTAATCGCAAAAATGCAAAATTAATAAGTTAGCAATAAAATTAAAAATTAACAATTAAAAATGAATATACACTGGCGACCAAAAGTTTGGAATAATGTACAGATTTTGCTCTTATGGAAAGAAATTGGTACTTTTATTCACCAAATTGGCATTCAACTGATCACAATGTAAAGTCAGGACATTAATAATGTGAAAAATGACAGCTTTGCTGATCCTTGGCATTCTAGCTGTCAGTTTGTCCAGAAACTCAGGTGACATTTCACCCCATGCTTCCTGTAGCACTTGCCATAGATGTGGCTGTCTTATCGGGCACTTCTCACACACCTTACAGTCTAGCTGATCCCACAAAAGCTCAATAGGGTTAAGATCCATAACACTCTTTTCCAATTATCTGTTGTCCAATGTCTGTGTTTATTTGCCCACTCTAACCTTTTCTTTTTGTATTTCTGTTTCAAAAGTGGCTTTTTCTTTGCAATTCTTCTAAATAAGGCCTGCACCCCTGAGTCTTCTCTTTACTGTTGTACATGAAACTGGTGTTGAGCAGGTAGAATTCAATGAAGCTGCAAGCTGAGGACATGTGAGGCATCTATTTCTCAAACTAGAAACTCTGATGTACTTATCCTCTTGTGTAGTTGTACATCTGGGCCTTCCCTATCTCTTTCTGTCCTTGTTAGAGCCAGTTGTCTTTTGTCTTTGAAGACTGTAGTGTACACCTTTGTATGAATTCTTTTGTTTGTTTTTTTTGGCAATTTCAAGCATTGTATAGCCTTCATTCCTCAAAACAATGATTGACTGATGAGTTTCTAGAGAAAGCTGTTTCTTTTTTGCAATTTTTGACCTAAAATTTACCTTAAGACATGCCAATCTATTGCATACTGTAGCAACTCAAAAACACACACAAAGACCATGTTAAGCTTCATTTAACAAACCAAATAGCTTTCAGCTGTGTTTGATTTAATGGAAAGTGATTTTCTAGTACTAAATTAGCAATTTAGCATGATTACTCAAGGATAAGGTGTTGGGAGTGATGGCTGCTGGAAATGGGGCCTGTCTAAATTTGATAAAAATGACTTTTTTCAAATAGTGATGGTGCTGTATTTTACATCAGCAATGTCCTGACTATACTTTGTAATCAGTTGAATGCCACTTTGGTGAATTAAAGTACCAATTTTCTTTCCGAAACAGCAACATTTTTACATTATTCCAAACTTTTGGCCGCCAGTGTATAAATATATATATATATATATATATATATATATATATATATATATATATATATATATATGTGGCAGACCTCTGCCTTTCCTATGAAGGAGGAAGTGAGAGCTGGGAGAACAATCCGCATAAGACTTTAATGCCACACTTTTCAGTGTACCTCAATACATAAACATGCTTTTCAGCACAATAATCAAACTCATTCAACAACACTCAGCAGTCATTGTGACACAGTCACACACACAGCTCCATGTGTCTCTCTCTCCCCATCTGCCACTGTCTTCTCTTCTCCCTGGAACGTGAGACTAGTGTGGCGCACAGGTGGAACTCATTTACCATTTAGCTCTCCAGCTTCACTATGCCCGATGCTGCTTGGCCACGCCCTGCTCACCACAATAACCTTGCTGTTGAAATGGATGCTAGAAGGGATGTTGTAACGCAGCACAAGTGTTTTAAACATATGTGGAAATCCCATATCTTCATCAATGGAGTAGGGCAACATAACTTTGACAATGAACACCCCAAGCGCTATAGTTCTTGTTTCATATCTGTCCGAACTAGCACCAAGTGCTTGTTTAAAGACAGAAGGGATTGTGTCTGTGTGCAGTTTCGGGCTCACCTGCGGCTCTGTGTGCACTGTGCGCTATCTATCCACGGGTGATGTCAGCATAAATAAATAATCAAACATCTATGTATTACCAGTATACGGCACTCGCGTCAAGCAATGTCTGCAAACAGTGCCTGTTTTGTAAAGGTTTTATGACCATCGCTGTTGTGATTGACCACAAAAATAAAAAGTTCTCAGACAGGAGACTTGAATGACGTAGGGGCTTCTATCTTGTGACTTGTTTTCTCCGCTTGCCATTTTCAACTTCACATTAATGCGTGCAGAACTGTGATGTCATCAAATGATTTAACATACTTACAGTTAATAGGACACCTTCTCTCTGTTGAAAGTTGACCCACATGAAACACAGGCAGAGTGTGTCCATCTACAGAGCCATACAGATACATTAGTGGAGGTTACAACTGTGCATGTCTATTTGGCGCTTTATTTTCTTTGCTAAAGTTTATGATCCAGTTGCGTTATTAAACTAGAGATGAACCATGGAGTAAATGCTTACCGAAGCATGGGTGGTGAACCGTACAGTTAGTTTTTTTACTGAGAACCGTTACACCCCTAATAGATAGATATATAGATAGACAGACAGACAGACAGACAGACAGACAGATTCACATTTATATTATATTATGTATACATTTATTTTAACAAATATCATCAAACATATTTACATACATAAAAGTTTATCCTGTATAATACACTTCTGTTAAAAATATTTGGCTAATGATAGCGGACATTTCAGGTGATTAAAGCTGCCAAATAATCACAGATGCAAAAATATTAACAGAACTTCAACTAGAAGGTAATAATATTACTTAACCAATCTTTTGTGGTTGTTGCATTTTCATCAGTGGACCCTCACAATGAAATGCATGCTGTTTTTTCTTCAATCATTGGATCGGATCATAAGCAGAGAACATGAAACATAAGTACTGTGGCTCACATATCGCATGTTTTAAAATGCACTCTTTTAACATTTTAAAATATGTTTTCACTGTAATGTTCTAATTGCAAAATAGACTGCAGAAGATGAAAGTTGAGTTTTTAATCTTGAATTTGATACCAGGTTTGTGAACATTGATGAAGGTTTTGATATAAAACAAAGCATTTTTTATAGCCATACTCAAATGGCCCACCTGTTTGCAAGTGACAGTTAGCAGGTTTAAAATGGGCATGTAAGACAGCCTCTGTAGCACCCCCATTTTCACCCACAGTCACCAAAATTTATACATATAGTTATCATCAAGCTGGACAACTTTTAGAATTATAATTATTAGCTCCACCCAACAGGAAGTTGGCCATTTTGGATTTTTTAAATATTGCAGTCTCTGAACTTTTACATACTCCTCCTAGGGGATTCATGAGACTGTCACTACATTTAGACAACATTATGCCAAGACACTGAAGATGCTAAATTGCGAACAGATTTTGAAATATCGAATGGTGTTGCCATGGTGAGGTATTAAATTAAATGGTGAAAAATTGCAAACAAGAAGTGTCTCATATCTTCTGCGTGCAATGTGTGATTTAGATCACAATTGAGATATGTTGGGGGCTAATCACATGGATTTGACTATTTTGGGTCATGGACATAGCGCCACCACCTGGCAGCAGGAAGTGTGCCAAATTGCTTCAAGATTGTTTAGAATAATCTCATGGCAACGCATTACATGTCATTATTCCTTTTTATGTGTATTCACATGTTTTTGAGGTACTTGGCATGCTTGAATTTTCACATTATTTTGCACACACATATCAGTGTTGTCGGCCATTAGGCCTGGGCAAAAGTTAACACATGGGCATGGCTGAGGAGCTCTGTAGTGCCACCTTTTGACAAAAGTGGTGGGGTCCGTTTCTTCTATGGTCACCAAACTTCCTACATATATTGTTCTCATCAAGCCGGACATCTTTCAAAATTACAATCATTAGCTCCATACAACAGGAAGTCGGCTATGTTGGAAATTTCAGGCCCTGAGCTTTTGAATACTCCTAGGGGATTAATGTGACTGGCACCAAACTTAGGCAATATTACGGCAAGACATTGAAGATGCTAAATTGCAAACTGATTTTTAGAATGGTGTTACCATGGCGAGGCAATAAGGTAAGGGCAGAAATGTTAAACAGGAAATTCCTTATAACTTCTGTGTGCATTGTATGATTTCGATGAAAATTCAGCTGTATGTTTTGTAATGGGGGCTGATTACATTTATGCAGTTATTATGGGTCATGGTCATAGCGTCACCAACTGGCACTAGGAAGTAAAGCATTTTTATCAGGCTTTGAAATAGCCCTCTTGTGTTTACATGAATTGCTTAAAAAATTCTTTAGAATAATGTCAAGGCACTGCTGATGTAAAATTGTAAAGGGATGTTTGATATCTTAAATACTGTTGTCATGCTAACGCATTAATTGTTATTATTCCTTTCTTCCTATATTTGGGTGTTTTTGAGGCACTTGGCATGCTTAACATTTCATTACATTTTGCACACACATCAGAGTTGTTGGCCATTAGGACTAGGCAAAAGTTGGGGGGGAGGGTGTGCAGGGGGGCTCTGTAGTGACCCCTTTTAAATGGTCATGTAAGACCGCCTCTGTAGCACCCCCATTTTCACTAACAGTCACCAAACTTGGTGCATATATAATTCTCATCAAGCCGGACAACTTTCATACTCACAATCATTAGCTCCGCCCAACAGGAAGTTGGCAATTTGAATTTCCTGAAAATCGTAGGCTCTGAACTTTTAAATACTCCTCCTAGGGGATTCATGTGACTGGCACCAAATTTGTGCAACATCATGCCATTACATTGTAGATGCTAAATTGCGAACATATTTTTTATATTTTGAACAGTGTCTTCATGGCCAAGTAATACATTTATGGCAAAAAATTGGAAACAGGAAGTGCCTTTTATCTTCTATGTGCATTGTGTTATTTTGATGAAAATTCAGCTGTATTTTTGGTAATGGGGGCTGATCACATTTATGTGGCTATTATGGGTCACGGTCATAGTGCCACCAACTGGCAGCAGGAAGTATGGCACTTTTAACAAACTTTGAAATAGCCCTTTTATGTTTACATAAATTGCTTCAAAATTCTTTAGAATAATGTCAAGACACTGATGAGGTAAAATCATCAAGGGATATTTGATATCTTAAATAGTGTTGCCATGCCAACACATTAATTGTTATTATTCCTTTCTTCCTATATTTGGGTGTTTTTGAGGCACTTGGCATGCTTAAAACTTCATTAAATTTTGCACACACATCAGAGCCGTTGGCCATTAGGGCTGGGCAAAAGTTCACACATGGGCGTGTAGGGGGGCTCTGTAGTGCCCCCTTCAAAATGGGCCTATAAGACGGCCTCTGTAGCACCCCCATTTTCACCTACAGTCACCAAAATTGGTACATAAATAGTTCTCATCAAGCTGGACAACTTTCATAATTATAGTTATTAGCTCCACCAAACAGAAAGTCAGCCATTTTGGATTTTTTTAATATTGCAGTCTCTGAACTTTTAAATACTCCTCCTAAGGGATTCATGAGACTGTCACCACATTTAGACTATATCATGCTAAGACTTTGAAGATGCTAAATTGTGAACAGATTTTTGATATATCAAACAGTGTTACCATGGCGAGGCATTAAAGGCGAAAAATGGGAAACAGGAAGGGTTTCAAATCTTCTGTGTGCAATGTGTGATTTAGATCAAAATTGAGATGTACAGTTGTGCTTATAAGTTTGCATACCCTGGCAGAAATTGTGAAATTTTGGCATTGATTTTGAAAATATAACTGATCATGCAAAAAAATTGTCTTTTATTTAAGGATAGTGATCATATGAAGCCATTTATCATCACATAGTTGTTTGGCTCCTTTTTAAATCATAATGATAACAGAAATCACCCAAATAGCCCTGATCAAAAGTTTACATTCCCTTGAATGTTTGACCTTGTTACAGACACACAAGGTGACACACACAGGTTTAAATGGCAATTAAAGTTTAATTTCCCACACCTGTGGCTTTTTAAATTGCAATTAGTGCCTGTGTATAAATAGTCAATGAGTTTGTTAGCTCTCACGTGGATGCACTGAGCAGGCTAGATGGGGAGCAGAAAAGAACTGTCAAAAGACCTGCGTAACAAGGTAATGGAACTTTATAAAGATGGAAAAGAATATAAAAAGATATCCAAAGCCTTGAAAATGTCAGTCAGTACTGTTCAATCACTTATTAAGAAGTAGAAAATTCTGGGATCTCTTAATACCAAGCTAAGGTCAGGTAGACCAAGAAGGATTTCAGCCACAACTGCCAGAAGAATTGTTCGGGATACAAAGAAAAACCCACAGGTAACCTCAGGATAAATACAGGCTGTTCTGGAAAAAGATGGTGTAGTTGTTTCAAGGAGGACAATACGACAATACTTGAACAAAAATGACCTGCATGGTCGAGTTGCCAGAAAGAAGCCTTTACTGCGCCAATGCCACAAAAAAGCCCTGTTACAATATGCCCGACAACACCTTGACACGCCTCACAGCTTCTGGCACACTGTAATTTGGAGTGACGAGACCAAAATAGAGCTTTATGGTCACAACCATAAGCGCTATGTTTGGAGAGGGGTCAACAAGGCCTATAGTGAAAAGAATACCATCCCCACTGTGAAGCATGGTGGTGGCTCACTGATGTTTTGGGGGTGTGTGAGCTCTAAAGGCATAGGCAATCTTATGAAAATTGATGGCAAGATGAATGCAGCATGTTATCAGAAAATACTGGCAGACAATTTGCATTCTTCTGCACGATAGCTGCGCATAGGACGCTCTTGGACTTTCCAGCATGACAATGACCCTAAGCACAAGGCCAAGTTGACCCTCCAGTGGTTACAGCAGAAAAAGGTGAAGGTTCTGGAGTGGCCATCACAGTCTCCTGACCTTAATATCATCAAGCCACTCTGGGGAGAGCTAAAATGTGCGGTTCATGCAAGACGACCAAAGACTTTGCATGAACTGGAGGCATTTTGCCAAGACGAATGGGCAGCTTTACCACCTGCAAGAATTTGGGGCCTCATAGACAACTATTACAAAAGACTGCACGCAGTCATTGATGCTAAAGGGGGCAATACACAGTATTAAGAACTAAGGGTTGCAGACTTTTGAACAGGGGTCATTTAATTTTTTTCATTGTTGCCATGTTTTGTTTTATGATTGTACCATTCTGTTATAACCTACAGTTGAATATGAATCCCATAAGAAATAAAAGAAATGTGTTCCTGTTCACACATGTATTCTTTAAAAATGGTGCATATATTACCAATTCTCCAAGGGTATGCAAACTTTTGAGCACAACTGTATGCTTAGTCTTGGGGGCTAATCACATGGATGTGACTATTTTGGGTCACACTCATAGCACCACCACCTGGCAGAAGGAAGTGTGGCTCTTACAACAGACTTTAAAATAGTCCTCTTATATTTACCCAAATTGCTTCAAAATTGTTTCGAATAATGTCAAATGCCAAATGTATGTGTCCACCTTGCAGTGTATTCTGAAAGCCACCGGGTGGAAATGGACCCATGGTTTTTGGGCCCGTCATTGCTTCTTGCAGCTATATTTATTATTATTATTATTTTCAAGGTTTTTGCTTTTGGGGCACTTAACATGCTTAAAAACTGAAAAGATTTTGCACACTCATCAGAGTTGTCGGATGTTAGGGCTAGAAAAAAATTGTAGTTGGGCATGAAGGGGGTCTCTGCAGCGCCCCCTTGAACATGGGTGTGTAAGGGGGGCTCTGTAGCACTCCCACTTTCGTCTATAGTCACCAAAATTGGTATATATATAGTTTTCATCAAGCCGGACAATTTTCATAATTACAGTCATTAGCTCCACCCAACAGGAAGTTGGCCATTTTGGATTTTTTGAAAATTGCAGGCTCTGAACTTTATATACTCCTCCTAGGGCATTCACGTGACTGTCACCAAATTTAGGCAACATTATGCCAAGACATTAAAGATGCTAAATTATGAATGGATTTTGATTTTTGATATCGAACATTGTTGCCATGGCAAGGCAATAAATTCATGGAAGAAAATGGGGAAAAGGAAATAGAACCGCACCCGGTTCTATCAGAGACAGATACAGATAATTTTGTCATTTGAACAGATACAGATAATGGCTTCGCTGCACACCTTTAATGTTTGGTAATGGGGGCTGATCTCATGGATGTGGCTATTGTGGGTCACGGTCGTAGCACCACTGTGGAGGTGGAGGCGTGGTCGAGTGCCGATTTGTGAATGGAGAGCGAAACCGGGAGATGAGAGAAGTAAGGAGTTACACCTGTGGGCAATTTTACTAACAGCTGTTCTGTGTTGCAGTGAGAGGTGACAGAGAGATAAAGGGGAGCTTTACACAGAGGAGAGAGAATGCCACGTGCCGTTCTCTGTGTGTGTGTGTGCATGCGTGCGTGTGCGTGTGTGTGTGTGCTTGTGCTTGTCAGCACTGAAAAGTTTGAAACTGAATAAATACGGAGAATGTGAAATACTTATCTGGCGCACTGCTCCCTCATTTATTGATAAAGCAGGAACCTGTTACAGCCATCAACTGGCAGCAGGAGGTGTGGATTTTACAACAGATTTTAAAATAGTCCTGTTATATTTACCTGAATTGCTTCAGGTAAATAGGGAGTGGTTTGTTAGGGGGTCGTAATGTTTCATTACAACACATTACACAATGCATAATAACAGTTCAAATTAAAGCACAGATAAATAAAAAATGTATATTCAATGTAGGGATGCCACGGTGTGAGCTTTTGATGGTTAGATTACAGTCTGATAAAAAAAAAACGTGGTTAACCGGTTTTACAATTATATGCACATTTTCTTGTTATGCAACAGCACTGATGCAAAAAAATGCATATCATATAACAAATGTCTAAACGTCTAAGTGGACGTATTTATGGGGGATATGTGGACGGTACGGGAAGCCCTATAATAAGAAAACTAATACACACACATACACACACACACACACACACACACACACAGGGGCGTGTTTATGATTTCTGAGGCCCCAAGCAACCGACCAGTTGGCCCCAATTTAGGAAATTTTTGCTTAAAAATTACATAAAATTTACTTTAAATTATAAAGTTAAATTCATCCTATCAGCCATTGTAGCCAAGTACATTCAAAATGTTTCATGAAATAAAAATCAAGTTAAAGATAATACATGTTTTCCAGTTTTTCCACAATACAGTGATGAAAAAAAAGCAATACATATATTTTTACAAAATACTTTTTTTTTTTTTTCAGTGAACAGGGTGAGCAAAACCCTATATAAATATTTTATGTAAGCCTCGTAGGCAACATTCATAGTAGTCTTGAAAAAGTAAACATAAAAGGCATGGCAGCCCATCAGTACACTAGAGCAGAAGGGGGGTAAAACATTGCCATTTATCAAGTGCTGAAATTTGCTTGGTTCAGAACAATCTGGAATCATGTCAAACATTTTAACAGACACTTATTTCCAACCTGAACTTGTTTAGAACGTTAAAGATTTGTGACACCTGCATTAAAAAACATTCTAGACGCAGCACAATGAATGAAACGCAGGGGTCTCGAGATGCGTTTTTGAGACCTGAAGTTCTTTTTAACTTGACATGGTGTCTAAAAATGTGCCGTTCCTGCATGAGACACTGAAGATAGCGAGACGTGGTGCAGCAGGTATGGACGTTCGTCCAGTGCGTGTTTACAATGGAAAACAATGGACTAGGCAAAAACATGTTGGTGTGAACGACCACTAACACATCCGTTCGCGTATGTCAGTGAGCATGTGGACGAAACAAGTTCGAACACAAAATACTATTTGAAAAACTGACTTACAAACCTGGCAGACCTCTAACATTGACTGCTCTGAGAGCACTGACAACAGTGTGTTCGCACCGCACGTGTACCCAAAACTACCCTTCAAGCGGTTTTTGCTGAGCTTCCCAATCGGGAGATTGTTGTGGGTGTGCAACATGTAGTTTACGGCATTCAACAGTTTTTTCTTCTGCATCAGTTTATTAAAGAAATCCGATGTCTGTCAGACACCCTAACATAAAGAATCGGCAACAGACTCTAAATACTGTCCACAACACACAAATAAACTTTTGGACTATGCATAATAATGGGAATATTGCTTACAGCAGGCGATTTAAAGTCCGATCATGGCTAAAACTGACATTTATTGTTGAATGCGGTGAATTTGTACAGAAGCAATGCTTAAATAATGAGGACGATTTAAGATGCAACTTTTCAAAGTTTACTCGCTGATAGTAACTGCACACAAATGCACCATGCGCTGTCAGCAGGCTTGAACATTACAAAAAGTGGCATCTTTAATTCATCACTTTAAAATCACCACAGCTAAAAAATATTAAATTTACTAGTTTATTGTTGGATGACTAGTGGAGCAACCTGTCCCATTTGTAGGATGTGTTTCTTTCTATGACTTCTGTCTGCATAATTTACATCCGTCGTCTTCAGTCAGTCATTTAAATGCTACCAAACAGCCAATTTAAGTAGCTTTTTTTTATAGATATGAATCTGGTAGATCGAATTCCTCTGTTATATTTTGGAATTTGTGTGTTTAAGCTTCAGTTTCACGTGAATTGAAAGTTCACGTTCAGTTCATGACACCTGGCCATTAAAGCACCATGGCCACCATCCATAACCATAGCAACAGCTCCAGTACCCACACAGGCACAATAGTTTTCCCATTTAGGCTTACAAAATCTTTTAGATTATATATAATATTTTTGCCACATGTAAATAAAGCATTCATTGTTTTTAAAAATTACAAATTATTATGGTTAAATTAACTGTGATATATTTAACCGTGATATTTTTAATCGCGGTTAACAGTAAAACTGTATAATCCTGTCATCCCTAATTCAATGCATACTCTTAAATATTTATACACTGTATCATATCAAACATTCAGAGAAAGCATTAGGGTTAATGTTTCAGAAAAAGTTTACCCTTTCAGAAAATTAAAATTCTTACCTGCTCATTTGAAATGCCTATATGCTTTCCTCACCATGAATAACAACTGATCATTTCTATGGACACCTTTAACATCTTTACTGACTCCACATATGACTCATGTGGTATATTTCATGTTTTATAAATTCATATGAAAGTTTTGTGTGGGTTACAGACCGAAATTGCACTTGGTCAGCCACTGACTGTCTTGTGAGTTTTATTCCTGCAGGGGGTGCTTGATGTTCTAAAATCCGAATCTACAATTCATCCACATTTAAATCTAAGAACACTTTATATCCATTTGGAGACATTTTACACTGGATAGTTATTTTTAATAAAAACTGATAATTGCAAGGATTCATATCTGTCAATGAAAATCTGCCTCAGCATTATCTATAAAATCATTTTTAAAAATCCTCATCCAGTAATAATAAACGACTGTGAGTTCATGCATCCTGGTCAGCGCTGAGAAAAGTAACAGGTACCACATGACACCGCCGTCTAGTTGGGCGATACCAACTCTTACAACGGAGGGGGGACTTCAGTTTTTTGTATCAATATGACAGACTCACAGCCACGCAAGTGCAAGGTATCTAATTTGAAATAATTTTCAGCGTTGATAAAAATATATAAAAAGGACAGATGCATGATTGGGGGGGGGGGGGGGGGGGGGTGTCACACCCTTCACAGCACTGGGGGGAAAGTGTGCCCCCCGTCTCACCCAGTTCTACGCCAGTGCACTTAAAACAGACTTTGAAATAGTCCTGTTATTTTTATTCGAAACGCTTCTTAATATCTTACATGATATTATCATATCAACAAGTCAAATAACAATATTGTTTTTTTGGACTGTTCAAGGGTTTTCCAGCACTTACCCTAATTACACATTTATTACATTTGCCACACCCATCAAAGTTGTTAAACTTTATGTCTGAGCAGAAGGTAAGACATGGTGTCTTACTTGTTTACTTGAGCAAATGCATGTCCATCATGCATTGTTTCCTAAAGCCACCTGGTGGAAATGGACCCATGGTGCTCGGGCCCGTCATCGCTGCTTGCAACTGTATTTATTATTATAATTATTATATATTTAGAGACAAAATTAAAATAATATTTCAGCTCTGTAGGTCCATACAATACAAGTGATTGGTGACCAGAACTTTGAAGCACCAAAAAGCACATAAAGGCAGCATAAAAGTAATCCATACGACTCCAGTGGTTTAATATATTCCAGTGGTCTTTTGAAGCGATCCAACTGTATTCGGGTGAGAACAGACCAAAATATTCAGAACAAAAAGTCATTTTTTCACTATAAACACTGAAATTTGCAGTCTCCATAAAGGAGTTACTATACATTTTGGTCTGATTTTACCCAGGATCAATTGGAACTCTTCAGAATACATGGATCAAACCATATGGATTACTTTTATGCTGCCTTTATGTGCTTTTTGGAGCTTCAAAGTTTTGGTCACTTGAATTGTATGAACTTACAGAGCAGAGATATTATGCTAAAAATCTTTGTTTGTGTTCAGCAGAACAAAGAAAGTCATACACATCTGGGATGGCATGAGGGTGAGTAAATGTGGAGAGAATTTTCATTTTGGGGTAAACTATCCCTTTAACCTAAAATTTTTATGTTGATACAAAATAAATAAAACATCATGGACATCATGCATCAACTGTCCATAACTAAAATAAAAATGTTGTGAAGTCAGAAGACAAGTGAACAATCAGCACTGTTGAATAGTCTTTTCCCTTGGTTATATAAAGTCACCTCACTCAGGCAACTGAAAGTTGCTCCATAAAATCTGAGAGCCAAACAAATGATCCAAGAATCAACATATAATTAAACTTATCAAAAAATAAAGCTGTCAAGGACCTCTTCAGTAAAACTAAACTCAACAAACTTAATGTGTAAGTCTGTTTTTTTTTAACAGTTACAGTCCTGAAGGTGACTTATTTGTCCTTGTCTTTTCAATTGCATGCTTAGTGTCTTGAATAAGAGAAAGCTTATTTTTTATATTTTGTCAACTGTATATGATTATGTTTTGATCAACTGCTCTAAAAGAAGAACATGCATGTCTAAAGCAGATGACTTGTTTAGAGAAAAGAAAGAAACAAGCATCAATTGGATTAATTTTCCATTAAATGCTATTCATATATCTTTCTTCTAGAGACAACAGCCCACCATCAAAGCAGGCATTTATTCTTCAGCTTCTACATTCAGTCAGTCAGAGATAGTCACACTCTTTTGTGATCCACCCTCCACCTTTCTCATGATCACAAACAAATCTTCACATAAACTACAGTGTCGTTTAAATGTTCTCTTGTGAAAATGCTTTGATTTTACTTTGATTTTAGAGTGTGAGATGCTGACGAGTTGGCTGTCACTGCTGTTATTGCTGTTGAGAAAGAGATCCTTATGGATTTAAAAACCTGAGATGTTCTGCATGATCGTATGATTGATTAATTAAACAGGAAAGGAGGGCTGATTTTCACTTCAAGCAAATTGGTAAGTGCTTTTTGCATTGTTATAGCAACATCAGGATTTTTCTAAGTGTAAATTAGTCTGCTTGAGCATTCAGTGTTGGATCAAGTTTTGAAAAGTAACCGTGTACCCTCACGAAACAAAATTTATTGCAAGCAACATTTAAATCACAAATATTAGATAACTTTTTCTAAGTATTAGACCTCCTTGGTTCTGGCTTTCGTGCGTGGACGTGTTTTTAAAATGTCAACGGTATTATTAGCTGACTGCCACATAATGTTTGATAGGCATACGGTGTCTTATTCATTGTGAAACTGTGTTTTATTAATGGCATGAATCGCACTGAAGGCCTAGACTTAAAATGCATGGGCCGCCACTGATGTAAATTAGGCTCATTTGTTGATCGTTTCATTCACATAAGTTGCCTGGCACAATTTAGTTCACACTATTACCGCCAAATGACATTTTTTAAAGAGAAGTTTGTGAACATTTCAACCCATCAAATACTGATCATATGATGGAGAAGAGCATTATAGTGTAAGGCTGGCACCAGAATGTCTACAACCAAAAGGCGCCATTTCCGGTATAAGTCAAAGAACTCTGCGAGAATCAACGTCATAGAACTCTCTCACAAAAGCCTGAATATCACCATAGTGTGATAAATTGCAAATCACCTTGCTGCCCCCCCACCCTTCTCTCTCCCCCTTCTCCCCTTCAACAGCTCTGGACCAACACAAAGACACAAGATTTATATGTAAAAATATAACAAATACCATGAAAACAAAGAATGCAACTGTATGTGTTTGATATCATTTAAGAGGTCTCTGTGCGACTGATATAGTGGTCTCTTTCCCATGTTGATAAAACTAATGGTAACAAAGTTATAAGGTCTTTGCCAAATACTGTATAATTCTGGAGGTCTATCCCCCTCCTTGACCTACAGTTGAAATGATCTTCTTTATGTTAACAAGGTTAAACCCCAGGAAGTCAAGAAACCATTCACCCCCAAATTCTCATTGTTCAAAGGATAATACCATTTGGTACACAATGTTTATTCTGTCTAGATATTTAAGGAAAGTTGGCAGGAAGCTCTGGGGATCTGTAAGCAGATCTCCCATGCTGTACCGCTGCATGTAATTTTGTCAGGTATGTTTCTTTGACTTGTCTTTTATTTTTAGTAATGCTTGTTTATTCTGATCATGTGAAATTGGCTTTGATTTGAATTTCTGCAACAATGTTTTATATCCTACCTGACAAATAAATTGTTATTATTTGATTTATTCTGAATTCCTCTGAAATCATTACTGGAACTTTAATATAGGAGGAAGCCATTTAAAGACTCTCAGTTTGAATTTAAACCACTCAGGACAACCAGGTAGGACAACCACCTAGGACAGACGGGTAGGATTTGAATTTCATTAGACCAGGGTAGACCATACTGGAGCTTTAATATAGGAGAAACCACTCAGGACAACTGGGTAGGAGAAAGCCATTTAAAGACTCTCAGTCACTGCTCACCGCCCATCTTAGCAAGTTGTATGTAGGTGACTAAGTGGCAATATCGTCTGGTTATGAGACAAGCCAAACCAGACAATATTAGTTAACCCTACAACCGCTGACTAAGAAAGGAACTGGCTATCCATTTTCGGGAGGTTTACGTAATTTAATAACGTCCGGCATAAGTCTCCAAAGATCGAAAGGACAATGAATAGAAGAGGATTTAGAGTAATCAATAAACTAAAAATGTTAAATTAAAAGAATGATCAGTAATTAATCAGAGCTTAAATATAAATTAGAGTTCAACTTAAAATTGGAGTCAGATTAATATAAAATTGGAGTCAGATAAAGTGAATAATGGAATCAAATGTGTGAATTAAAAATAATTGCTTTACTTCAGCGCTCAGAAAAGACAGAACAACGCAGAGACCTTCAAGGACAATTTATTGAAGTTCCATTCCAGAACGGATAGAAAATTATCCTCATTTTTACAATAGCCTTATATATTTTCAAATGCGTGGTGTAGTCAAGCGCACTTTCGCCATATTTAAAAGATTATTTAAGTGTCTGGATCACAGTAATGCTGTAAAGTCCCAGCAGGGTGTCAAATACAGTGGTCTGCGGTATCCTCTGCTATATAGCGCTCAGAATCCGCCCACAAAATCTGAATTGCGCGAGCAAATTAAATTCTGCACACTTTTTGCTGTTGACTGATCTGCATAATTCCTTTAGTGAATGAGCTGCTAAACCAGCGCAGAATGTGCATGCTAATAAATAGCACATTCAACGGGCACAATTCATTCTTAGTGAATTCCCCACTCAGTTTATTTCCAGGTTTAAACAGACATGGAACAAAAATATCCGGACTCAGTTATTATTATTCTTAGGGATTTTAACAAAGCAAACCTCACACATGAACTGCACAAATACAAACAGCACATTACATGCCCAATCAGAGACAGAAATATACTGGATCACTGCTACAACACAATAAAGGATACATATCGCTCTGTCCCTAGAGCAGCTTTGGGACTCTCTGATTACTGTCTGGTTCATCTTCTTCCCACCTACAGGCAGAAATTAAAATCAGCTAAACCTGTAGTAAAGACTGTAAAGATATGGACCAATGAAGCAGAGCTGGAACTATAAAACCTGTTTTGACTGCACTGATTGGAGTGTATTTGAGGCTGTAGACACCAATCTGGACGAGCTCACAGATACTGTGACATCATATATCAGTTTCTGTGAGGATATGTGCATTCCTACTAGGACTTATTTAACATACAACAATGACAAACCGTGGTTTACAACAAAACTCAGGCAGCTTCATTAGGCAAAAGAGGATGCTTACAGAAGTGGGGATAAAATCTTGTACAATCAGGCCAGGAACACACTGAATAAGGAAATCGGAGTGGCTAAAAGAAGCTATTCTGATAAGCTAAAAAAAAATAAAAAATCAGCTAACGGCCCTGCATCAGTGTGGAGAGGCCTGAAACAATTTACTAACTACAAGACTCCATCCCCCAACACTGTCTTCTGAAAACAAAAGACAAGAAAAGCACAGGCCCAGATGGTGTTTCACCCACTTGTCTAAAATCCTGTGCTAACCAGCTGGCCCCCATCTTCACACTGATCTTCAATAGATCACTGGAGCAGTGTGAAGTCCCATGCTGCTTCAAACACTCAATCATCATTCCTGTCCCAAAGAAACCCAAAATCACAGGACTTAATGTCTACAGACCTGTCGCTCTGACATCTGTGGTCATGAAGTCATTTGAGAGACTGGTGTTGGCCCACCTGAAGGACATCACTGGACCCCTTCTAGATGCTTTTCAATTTGCTTATCGAGCAAACAGGTCTGTGGATGATGCAGTCAACATGGGATTGTATCATATTCTGCAACATCTGGACAGACCAGGGACTTATGCAAGGATCCTTTTTGTGGACATCAGTTTGGCTTTCAACACCATCATCCCAGCTATTCTCCGGACTAAATTAAACCAACTCTCTGTTCCCACCTCTATCTGTCAGTGGATCACCAGCTTTCTGATGGACAGGCAGCAGCTAGTGAGACAGGGGAAATTCACTTCCAGCACATGTACAATCAGCACTGGTGCCCCCCAGGGATGTGTGCTCTCCCCGCTACTCTTCTCCCTGTATACAAATTACTGCACTGCCAAGGACCCCTCTGACAAGCTCCTGAAGTTTGCAGATGACACTACAATCATCAGCATCATCCAAGATGACGATGAGTCTGTATACAGAAGGGAGGTTGAACGGCTGGTTCACTGGTGTTGACAAAACAACCTGGATCTGAACATGCTCAAAACGGTGGAGATGATTGTAGAATTTAGGATGAACACCCCAACATTGATCCCCTCACCATTCTAAACAGCACTGTGACAGCAGTGGAGTTATTCAGGTTCCTGGGCACTACCATCTCACAGGACCTGAAGTGGGAGACCCACATTGACACCACTGTGAAAAAGGCCCAGCAGAGGTTGTATTTCCTCCACCAGCTAAGGAAGTTCAGCCTGCCATAGGCGCTGCTGATTCAGTTCTACTCAGCAGTCACTGAGTCTGTCCTCTGCACTTCAGTAACTGTCTGGTTTGGTGCAGCTACAAAATCGGATATCAGAAGACTACAAAGGACAGTTTGGACTGCTGAGAGGATTACTGGTTGCCCCCTGCCCTGCCTTCAAGAACTGTACACTTCCAGAGTGAGGAAAATTGCTGGGCCCCACTCACCCTGCCCACTACCTTTTTGAACTGTTGCCTTCTGGTCAGCACTACAGAGCACTGAGCACCAGAACCGTCAGGCAGAGGAACAGATTCTTCCCTCAGGCTATCCATCTCATGAAGAGTTAAAACTGCCCCATTGAGCAATAATTATGTGCAATACACAGCTTAGTCTATTTATATTTATCCAACATACCATACCTCTTCGCCATTACATTCCCTTGCTCAGTGGTTAAGGCTCTGGGTTACTGATCAGAAGGTTGGGGGTTCAACCCCCAGCACTGCCAAGATGCCACTGTTGGGCCCTTGAGTAAGGCCCTTGACCCTATCTGCTCCAGGGGTGCCATATTATGGCTGACCCTGCGCTCTGACCCCAGCTTAGCTGGGATATGTGAAAAAAAGAATTTCACTGTATATGTGCAAAATGTATAATGTGTGATAAATAAATAAAAATTAAAATAAAAAAATTAATTATAATAAATTATATATATATATACACACTACCAGTCAAAACTTTTGAAACACTTGACTGAAATGTTTCTCATGATCTTAAAAATCTTTTGATCTGAAGGCATATGATTAAATGTTTGAAATTAGTTTTGTAGACAAAAATATAATTGTGCCACCATATTAATTTATTTCATTATAAAACTAAAATTTAATAAATAAAAAAAAGTTTTTGAAATTGATGACTTGGACCAAATAATAAATACTGTTTAAAAAGCATCCCAGGGTGATAACTCAAGAAGTTGGTTAAGAAAATGTCAAGAGTACATGTCTGCAAATTCTAGGCAAAGGGTGACTACTTTGAAGATGCTAAAATATAACACAGTTTATTTATTTTGGATTTTGTTTAGTCACAACATAATTCCCATAGTTCCATTTATGTTATTCCATAGTTGTGATGACTTTATTATTATTCTAAAATGTGAAGAAAATAAATTATAATAAAGAATGAGTGTTTTTCAAAACTTTTGACCGGTAGTGTGTGTGTGTGTGTATATATATATATATATATATATATATATATATATATATATATATATATATATATATATATATATATATATACACAGGTGCATCTCAATAAATTAGAATGTCGTGGAAAAGTTCATTTATTTCAGTAATTCAACTCAAATTGTGAAACTCGTGTATTAAATAAATTCAGTGCACACAGACTGAAGTAGTTTAAGTCTTTGGTTTTAATTGTGATGATTTTGGCTCACATTTAACAAAAACCCATCAATTCACTATCTCAAAAAATTAGAATATGGTGACATGCCAATCAGCTAATCAACTCCTGCAAAGGTTTCCTGAGCCTTCAAAATGGTCTCTCAGATTGGTTCACTAAGCTACACAATCATGGGGAAGACTGCTGATCTGACAGTTGTCCAGAAGACAATCATTGACACCCTTCACAAGGAGGGTAAGCCACAAACATTCATTGCCAAAGAAGCTGGCTGTTCACAGAGTGCTGTATCCAAGCATGTTAACAGAAAGTTAAGTGGAAGGAAAAAGTGTGGAAGAAAAAGATGCACAACCAACCGAGATAACCACAGCCTTATGAGGATTGTCAAGCAAAATCGATTCAAGAATTTGGGTGAACTTCACAAGGAATGGACTGAGGCTGGGGTCAAGGCATCAAGAGCCACCACACACAGACGTGTCAAGGAATTTGGCTACACAACCACAGACAACATCAGATGCATCTTACCTGGGCTAAGGAGAAGAAGAACTGGACTGTTGCCCAGTGGTCCAAAGTCCTCTTTTCAGATGAGAGCAAGTTTTGTATTTCATTTGGAAACCAAGGTCCTAGAGTCTGGAGGAAGGGTGGAGAAGCTCATAGCCCAAGTTGCTTGAAGTCCAGTGTTAAGTTTCCACAGTCTGTGATGATTTGGGGTGCAATGTCATCTGCTGGTGTTGGTCCATTGTGTTTTTTGAAAACCAAAGTCACTGCACCCGTTTACCAAGAAATTTTGGAGCACTTCATACTTCCTTCTGCTGACCAGCTTTTTAAAGATGCTGATTTCATTTTCCAGCAGGATTTGGCACCTGCCTACACTGCCAAAAGCACCAAAAGTTGGTTAAATGACCATGGTGTTGGTGTGCTTGACTGGCCAGCAAACTCACCAGACCTGAACCCCATAGAGAATCTATGGGGTATTGTCAAGAGGAAAATGAGAAACAAGAGACCAAAAAATGCAGATGAGCTGAAGGCCACTGTCAAAGAAACCTGGGCTTCCATACCACCTCGGCAGTGCCACCAACTGATCCCCTCCATGCCACGCCGAATTGAGGCAGTAATTAAAGCAAAAGGAGCCCCTACCAAGTACTGAGTACATATACAGTAAATGAACATACTTTCTAGAAGGCCAACAATTCACTAAAAATGTTTTTTTTATTGGTCTTATGATGTATTCTAATTTTTTGAGATAGTGAATTGGTGGGTTTTTGTTAAATGTGAGCCAAAATCATCACAATTAAAAGAACCAAAGACTTAAACTACTTAAGTCTGTGTGCATTGAATTTATTTAATACACGAGTTTCACAATTTGAGTTGAATTACTGAAATAAATGATCTTTTCCACGACATTCTAATTTTTTGAGATGCACCTGTATATATGGGGGCAGTGGTGGCTCAGCGATTAAGGCCTTGAGCAAGGCCCTTGACCCCATCTGCTCCAGGGGCGCCTGTATATGTGCAAAATGTATAATATGTGACACAAATAAAGGCTTCTTCTTCTTCATATTGTCATATTGTGTATTTCTATATATACTTTATGTTCTGTCCACTTTTTATTTTTATTCTACTTTTTTTATTATTATTATTATCTATGTCATGTTGTTGTATTGTTTGTGCACTGGAAGCTTCTGTCACCAAGACAAATTCCTTGTATGTGTAAGCATACTTGGCAATGAAGCTCATTCTGATTCTGATTTTGAATCCAAGATTTTCAATGTGGACTTCTGAACTACAATGTATGTTCTCTTCTCACCTGTAAATGAGGTTTGGAGAGGAGGTATAAAAGCTCTGTCGTCTCTGAGAAGGCAACTACTCCATGCAGCTCCTCTGCCAACTGCAAGGCAAATTTTATCAAAGGCAAAAGACATTCAACATTCTCCACTTAATAATCTCTATACAGCATGTTTGTCACAGTCTGTCTCCCTCGTGTTCTTCAAGGACTCTTATTTTGAAGTTTTCACCTGGACTACATCTCCCATAGTTCACTGCCCTCGTTACTTCCATCTGCTCCTCATCATCCTCACCTGTATTCCATTCCCTCATTTAGTTCCTTGTGTATAAATACCCTCTTGTTTTGTTCATTCCTTTGTCAGTCCTTGAAGTGTTACATCTAGATTTATTGTTTTGTTCCACACCAGCGCTTGTTATTAAAATATTTAAAGTATCTACTCCTGCGTCTTCCACTCCACGTACCCAACGTTACAATGTTATGACAGTCTGTAAAATATAATTTAAAAAGAATTCATATGCCATCTTGGCAAGAATTAGTCCCTTTTAACCACTGACCATCTTATTTATCTTAGTTTATGCTCCAGGTATCAAGAACCAATTTGGTGCCAGTATGCTTTGGCAATGCTTGAGAGTCTGGTTCAATCTATCCAAGCCCACTTGACAATATTATGCGAGTGTTTGCATAGCAGGTCAAAAAGCCACAGTACCAGAAGCCCTGGAGAAATTGCTGTTTCTGTTGTGGCTCAGCCAAACAGAGACCAGCTAGACTGGATGCGGTTGCAAGTGACACCGGACCTGACATTAAACATACATTAAATCTCCAAAACTGAAATTTTACACTGAGCTGTGACGTAAGGAAAACACTTTCAATGGCATAATGCTCCAAAATGTCCCCCTCGTTTTCAGGCAGAGGTAAGATGGAAAGTGATATCACTTTAAACCTACTCTTTGCCTTAATGAAATATGGCATGTATAGTCACAGGCTGAAGATAACCTTCTGTTTTGAGTCTCTGCAGAACTGAGCTGATACCAGCACAAAGAAAGGGTTTATTATTTTCGCAAGATGTGTAAGGAAGAGGATTTATTAAAGCTTTTATAATAAAAGTTTTAATACTATTAAAGGGAGATAACTGTAATGAGAATGGACAGGGGCTTAAAGGGATACACAAGAAAAAAAAACTTTCTTCCGCGGAACACAAAGGCAGAATGTTTAGTCTCAGTCAGCTTTCACTTTCACTGTATGGAGAAAAAAAAAAGATACAATGAAAGTTAATGGTGACTGAGACTGTCAGTGCCTAAAATTCTGCATAACATCTCCTTATGTGTCATAGGGATGTCATACGGTTTTAAAACAACATGAGTAAATGATGGCAGAATTGTCATTTTTGGGTGAAATATCCCTTTAACTACAATATAACTGATAACATTAACATCAGATATTATGCTGTATGACTACAGTTTTAGAGTCAAGTGGAAATTTGGTCATTTTCGGGCATTGATACACAAAAAGCAATTTTGGCCCTGAATATGGAGAACATCTGCCAAACCACTATTTTCATAAAACATAAGACAATAACTGAGTGAGTGTCTGTGTAAATGCGTGTGCAGCACATCTATTTATGTGACTCAAGAGTGTTCACTAGTAAAAACTTTCAGTATGCTTTAAAAACACAACACTAAACAGACAAAAGTTCTTGCAACTGAATCCTTTTTCAGCCCTACTGGATTGTATGATCTCTCAGGTCTGGAGACAAACTCCACAAGATGCCCCAGAGGAGCACTTACCTCCTGAGCCAGGCCCTGCGCGCTATCCAGCAGTGGAGCAGGATGCAGAGCCCTGTACTTCTGCAGCCTATCATAGACCTGTGAGCAGAGAAGTGGTGTTAGACTGCAGACCGACAACCCCAAAATTCATCTAGTAGCAAAATGTGACAAATAATGTTGTTCAATACAATAAAAATTAGAAGAGTTTGTAAGTTCATTGAAATTAAATTCTGTCCATGTTGGTTTCATACTTTTAAAAAAAGCAAACATTTATAGCATTTTCTACAAAAATATTTATTGACTTTTAAAATGTCAAGTGGTGTAACCACCCAGTAAAAGGCACAACAATTATTTTACTTGCACCTTGAATACACGAGAGGGTATATGACTTCATAATTAATTTGCAAAAATGTTTTCAAAATGTTTTATTTATTTTACTTATATATTCACTGGCAGCCAAGAGTTTGGAATAATGTACAGATTTTGCTCTTATGGAAAGAAATTGGTACTTTTATTCACCAAAGTGGCATTCAGCTGATCACAATGTATAGTCAGGACATTAATAACATGAAAAATTACTATTACAATTTGAAAAAAATTTTCAGTATTTTTTAAACTACTTCAAAGAGTTCTCATCAAATAATCCTCCATGTGCAGCAATGACAGCTTTACAGATCCTTGACATTCTAGCTGTCAGTTTGTCCAGATACTCAGGTGACATTTCACCCCACACTTCCTGTATCACTTGCCATAGATGTGGCTGTCTTGTCGGGCACTTCTCACACACCTTACAGTCTAGCTGATCCCACAAAAACTCAATGGGGTTAAGATCCATAACACTCTTTTCCAATTATCTGTTATCCAATGTCTGTGTTTCTTTGCCCACTCTAACTTTTCTTTTTGTTTTTCTGTTTCAAAATTGGCTTTTTCTTTGCAATTCTTCCCATAAGGCCTGCACCCCTGAGTCTTCTCTTTACTGTTGTACATGAAACTGGTGTTGAGTGGGTATAATTCAATGAAGCTGTCAGCTGAGGACATGTGAGGTGTCTATTTCTCAAACTAGAGACTCTGATGTACTTATCCTCTTGTTTAGTTGTACATCTGGCCTTCCACATCTCTTTCTGTCCTTGTTAGAGCCAATTGTCCTTTGTCTTTGAAGACTGTAGTGTACACCTTTGTATGAACTCTTCAGTTTTTTGGCAATTTCAAGCATTTATAGCCTTCATTCCTCAAAACAATGATTGACTGACAAGTTTCTAGAGAAAGCTGTTTCTTTTTTGCCATTTTTGACCTGATATTGACCTTAAGACATGCCAGTCTATTGCATACTCTGGTAACTCAAAAGCAAACATAAAGACAATTTTAAGCTTCATTTAACGAACTGAATAGCTTTCAGCTGTGTTTGATATAATGGCAAAGTGATTTTCTAGTATCAAATTAGCAATTTAGCATGATTACTCAAGGATAAGGTGTTGGAGTGATGGCTGCTGGAAATGGGGCCTGTCTAGATTTGATCAAAAATGACTTTTTTCAAATAGTGAAGGTGCTGTTCTTTAAATCAGTAATGTCCTCACTATACTTTGTGATCAGTTGAATGCCAGTTTGGTGAATTAAAGTACCAATTTCCTTTTGAAACAGCAAAATCTGTATATTATTCCAATCTTTTGGCCACCATTGTATGTATATATATATATGTATATACACTATATATATATATATATATATATATATATATACTGTATAAAAAAATTAAGAGACCACTGCAAAATTATGAGTTTCTCTGGATTTACTATTTATACAATAGGTATGTGTTTGAGTAAAATGAACATTTTTGTTTTATTCTATAAATTACTGACAACAATTCTCCCAAATTCCAAATAAAAATATTGTCATTTAGAGCATTTATTTGCAGAAAATGACAACTGGTCAAAATAACAAAAAAAGATGCAGTGTTTTCAGACCTCGGATAATGCAAAGAAAGCAAGTTCACGTTCATTTTTAAACAACACAATACTAATGTTTTAACTTAGGAAGAGTTCAGAAATCAATATTTGGTGGAATAACCCTGATTTTCAATCACAGCTTTCATGCATCTTGGCATGCTCTCTACCAGTGTTTCACATTGCTGTTGGGTGACTTTATGCCACTCCTAGTGCAAAAATTCAAGCAGACCGGCTTTGTTTGATGGCTTGTGGCTATCCAGCTTCCTCTTGATCACATTCCATAGGTTTTCAATGGGGTTCAGGTCTGGAGACTGGGCTGGCCATGACAGGGTCTTGATCGGTGATCCTCTATCCACACCTTGATTGGCCTGGCTATGTGGCATGGAGTATTGTCCTGCTGGATAAATCAATCCTCAGAGTTGGGGAACATTGTCAGAGCAAAAGGAAGCAAGTTTTCTTCCAGGATAACCTTGTACGTGGCTTGATTCATACGTCCTTCACAAAGATGAATCTGCCTGGTTCCAGCCTTGCTGAAGCACCCCCACATCATCACCAATCCTCCACCTGGTCATCTAATGGTTAGACGGAGACTTGGAGAGGCCTTCAAGCCACAGTGTTTCGCACCCACTGTGAAATTTTGTGGAGGATTGGTGATGATCTGGGGGTGCTTCAGCAACGATGGAATCTGGCAGATTCATCTTAGAAAACTTGATTCCTTCTGCTCTGACAATGTTTCCCAAGTCTGAGGATTGGTTTTTCCAAAACCAAACAAAAATTTTCATTTTACTTAAACACATACCTATAAATAGTAAATCCAGAGAACGTCATAATTTTGCAGTGGTCTCTTATTTTTTTCCAGAGCTATATATACACTATATTGCCAAAAGTATTCGCTCATCTGCCTTTAGACGCATATGAACTTAAGTGACATCCCATTCTTAATCCATAGGGTTTAATATGACGTCAGCCCACCCTTTGCAGCTATAACAGCTTGAACTCTTCTGGGAAGGCTTTCCACAAGGTTTAGGAGTGTGTTTATGGGAATTTTTGACCATTCTTCCAGAAGTGCATTTGTGAGGTCAGACACTGATGTTGGACGAGAAGGCCTGGCTCACAGTCTTCGCTCTAATTCATCCCAAAGGTGCTCTATCGGGTTGAGGTCAGGACTCTGTGCAGGCCAGTCAAGTTCTTCCACACCAAACTCGCTCATCCATGTCTTTATGGACCTTGCTTTGTGCACTGGTGCGCAGTCATGTTGGAACAGGAAGGGGCCATCCCCAAACTGTTCCCACAAAGTTGGGAGCAGGAATTGTCCAAAATCTCTTGGTATGCTGAAGCATTCAGAGTTCCTTTCACTGGAACTAAGGGGCCAAGCCCAGCTCCTGAAAAACAACCCCACACCATAATCCCCCCTCCACCAAACTTCACAGTTGGCACAATGCAGTCAGACAAGTACCGTTCTCCTGGCAACCGCCAAACCCAGACTCGTCCATCAGATTGCCAGATGGAGAAGCGTGATTCGTCACTCCAGAGAACGCGTCTCCACAGCTCTAGAGTCCAGTGGCGGCATGCTTTACACCACTGCATCCGACGCTTTGCATTGCACTTGGTGATGTATGGCTTGGATGCAGCTGCTCGGCCATGGAAACCCATTCCATGAAGCTCTCTACGCACTGTTCTTGAGCTAATCTGAAGGCCACATGAACTTTGGAGGTCTGCAGCGATTGACTCTGCAGAAAGTTGGCGACCTCTGTGCACTATGCGCCTCAGCATCCGCTGACCCCGCTCTGTAATTTTACTTCATGGCTGAGTTGCTGTCATTCCCAATCGCTTCCACTTTGTTATAATACCACTGACAGTTGACTGTGGAATATTTAGTAGCGAGGAAATTTCATGACTGGACTTGTTGCACAGGTGGCATCCTATCACAGTACCACGCTGGAATTCACTGAGCTCCTGAGAGCGGCCCATTCTTTCACAAATGTTTGTAGAAGCAGTCTGCATGCCTAGGTGCTTCATTTTATACACCTGTGGCCATGGAAGTGATTGGAACACCTGAATTCAATTATTTGGATGGGTGAGCGAATACTTTTGGCAATATAGTGTATATATATATATATATATATAGAGAGAGAGAGAGAGAGAGAGAGAGAGAGATAAGTCACGAACCTGAACCTGAACAAAATGTGCAGTTTTTTTTTATTTGGTGGACAAAGGTTTTTCAAATTTTAATAATATTTTAAAGCAAAAATTATATAAATAAAATAAATAATAAATAAAAATAAAAATAATTACATTTATGACAAACCAAACAATAGATGCCGCTGCAGTGGTGTGGGGTGTAAAGACGGTGTGTGAATGTGTATTGTTGTCCTAGCGACCGCAGTTTGAATCCGTTTTTTGTCCGACTCTTTTTCCCAACCGATTTCCTGTTTCCACTCTTAATATTTCCTTTAATACTACTTAAAATAATAGATAATAATGAACACAAATGTTGATTTTATCACAGTGATTTAGCCACGGTGAATGTCGAGGAGTGCAAAGAAGGGTTTGATCCAGATGCGGGGTCTGTCAATCTCATTCATTCCCGCGGCCGGCATCGCTTGTGTGCAGTTTGCATCACCGTATTACTAATATTGTAGTAACCATGTTTTTTTGGCAGAAACCATAGTTTTAATGCAATTAACCATTGTGTTAGTACAGTAATATAGTGGTAATATATTAACCATGGTTAATTTTGTTGTTACTGTAAATTTACAAAAAATATGACCATGGTTACTGAAGTGAAACCAAGGTTATTCTTTCTAAGGTAAGGTAAGGGTTAAGTTTAGGGGTAGGATTAATGTAGTGTGTCTGTGGGACTCTAAATAAACATAATAAACACACTGCAGTGATGCCCATACTGTATGTTAATATTTAAATATGGGTGAAAATAGAATCTGACACTATTTACACCAGGGTACAATTAGTATCTACCATTATTTGCACCAGGGTTGGGGTGCAATAATATCTGCCACTATTTGCACTGGGGTGTAAATAGCATATACCATTATTTGCATCAGGGTGCAAATGGCATCAGCTGAAAAAATATCAAAGTGACTTGAAACTCAGGAATTTGTAACATGTTTATCACAGTAGAGATGTATTAAAGTAATTATTTTGTGTGAATTGCATTTTTTATGTATTTTTAAACAACTTAATTGATCTGGACAAAAAAAAAAAAAAAAAGAAAAGAAAAGAGAATCATCATTGACACTTCTATGTTTTATCTGACCAATATATCACTTTCACCAGGCCTGAGAATCTTTTGAGCATATAAGCCACAAGACTGTGCTAAATCATTCAAAGACATTCAAACAAAAAAAAACAAAAAATATCGAGCTTCAACAAGAAGCCATTGGCCATTGGTCCGTCCATTGGCTGGATTTGATGTACTGTGTAGGCAATGGGAAAGCTATTAAAATATTAGCCAAGAAAGATGTAATCATATTTATGGCCCTCACACAGCTTACAGTGCTCATAAAGATGAACATGTTTCATAACAGCTGTATTAAGTAAAAGAATGTTACTTTTTTTAAATGGTGAAATCACACACTAAAAACCTCCATTTGTAGGGATGTTGGTATGGAGCAAAGACCGGATACTCAAAACTGCACATAAAGTTTCTCTACACACTGGCTGTCTCTGTCTTAGAGAGCACATCCTATCCAATTATCACACCTTACATAGAAGTAGGCCAAAAAATAATCTGAATACATGAAGCTAAATAAATATATAAAATATTTATTTTCACAACATAAATCACTCGTAATTCTGTCCAATTACTGCTGCAGGGAAATATTAAAAGCCAAGTGATTTGCAAAAACTCATTTATGGACATATATTCTGAGTCAGATCACATGCTACATTTAAATCAGTTTCTTAAAGTACATTTCTTGTAAAGTTTCTTCTTGTTGGTAATTGCTTATTTTCCAACAGAAAAAGAGTCCGATATCCTTTACAGTCAGTGCCTTGGAAAAACCGAGAATGTTCTTTTCAAGCATACTTAGTATAACCCTTTAGTTGCACATTTACGTTCTGCGCTGAGATTCTGGACTCTGACATTAGCTGGAACATGCTGTACTGTGAGAAATGGAATATCAATCTAAGATATTTCAGACTCACGCTGAAATGTATTGCTCGTAAATAATTACATAGCTTGCCTCTAAAGAGACACTTGTCAATGTAACAAACACTAAACTTGGATGGGGTCACTCAGGAGTTGGGTGTTTGTATACTTGAGTGAGTATATGTCTTATGATAGTATGGTTCATTCTTAGACCACTGGGGAAACTCTAAATATTGGTAGATATTGAGTATTTAATGTAGGTATTCATAAATCTGACCAGTATTTTCTGTATCACTGACAGACATTGCTATCAAAACAATTTGCAGTTTTGTAGTCTACGCCCGATCAAATGGAAAATCTGACTGTGTCTTTGCCTTACACGACAAACTTTCAGCAAGAGCACTGAGTACTACCTAACAGCTACATGTGACTCATTGAACCAAGCACCCAGCAGTCCAGCTGAGCTCTGTTTGCGCTTTCATCGCAATCTCCCCTTCGACCTCTCCTGCCTCCCTCCCTCCCCACTTCCCCCTCTCAGTGTCGCAGACAGCATGTGCTGGATTCATTAAACCCGTCTGCCAGCAAATGATGATGCTGGGTGTGCACTCGCTGCAGTGTTTAGAGAATTCAGCTTACAACAGATTTCATCATGAACAAATGCCAGTGTGCCCATTAGTTGAGCATGAGTAAGTGAGTGAGAGTGAGTGAATGAGTGAATGTAGATATGAAAGTCTGGTTGAGTGAGTGTGAATGAATAAATTGACCTACTGAGGTAGTGATAGAAGGACAGAGTGAGGGATTAAATATGTAAGGAATAATTAACGATGGACTGTTGAATTATTGAAAAAAGAAAAAAAAATGCACACCTGAGGATGGAATGCGCCACGACGCACAGCTATCCGCTTACACCATGGTTACCACACCTTAACACATCGATCAGGGTTTTATCTCAAGACATTTGATGGTTTTCGTCCCTTAAACGCTCTTGTGAGTGGACCTACTTTCTTCCGCCATGGATTCAGCATCTTGTTTTGATACAGACCGACTGTGGAGGTCAGTGTATTAGAGTCCGTAAATAATAAACTATCAGTCCTAGACCTGCTTCATCAAGACATCAAAGACTTAAAAACCAGTCTTGAGTTCAGTCAATCACAGACACAAGCACTTCAAAAAGAAAATAATGAACCGCAAATAATAGTCAAATCCCTCACAACGAAAGTTGACAACATTACAGCCGAAAATAAACAACTGAAAGAATCCATACTAGGTGTCATGTGTATTGTGTTGATTCATGTCTTTTATTTTGAAATTCTAGTTCCTGGTTCATGTCATGTGTTTCTGTTTCCCTTGTCATGTGATTCCTGTTTTCCCTCCATGTTCTTGTGTCATGTTTTCATTGGGTTATTGTTTAATTAGCTTGTTATGAGTTCTGTTTGTTCATTGGTTTATGTTCTCCCATGTCTTGTATTTAAGCCTCATGTTTTCCATTGTGTAGTTGTGAAGTATTAAATGTGAATGTTTATAGTCAAGCCATGTTTGTAGTCAAGTCATAGTCAAGTTCATGTTTATGTTTCACGTTTCACGTTTGTAGTTAGGGTTTATTGGTTATATTTAATAAACTGCACTTGGGTTCTTCATCTCATCATCGTCTTCGTTATTGCCATCATTGTCAGCAGTTCCAGCATACGTTACACTAGGCCTACAGTACAATTTGATATTCTCAGGAATAGCAGAACAACCTCAGGATAATCCAGAACACACCATTAAAGACATCATGCTTACAGCCCTAAAACATCCTAAAGAAACTGTTGAAAGCATCACTTTTCACCACGTTCATCACCTCGGCTCCAAAAACAATACACACAATAATGCAAATCGACCAATCATTGCAAAATTTGAACACTACAAACACAAAGAACTGGTCAAGAGTAGAGGAAAGGAATTACCCAGAGAAATCCATGAGAGAAGAAAAATATTTATCCCATTGATGAAGCAGTTTAGAGAAAAAGGAAAGTGAGTGGCACTGACCGTGGTCAAACTGTACATAGACGGTCAACTCTTCAGGGACAGTAACATCAAATCATGGCTATAAAGTGTATATATATATATATATATATATATATATATATGTTGTGGCAGGGTGAGCAAGAGACAGACACAGTGGGTGTGGCGTCAAGCCTCGGAGAGGCATTTATTGGAAATAATAATAAAAATAACAAGTCCATAAAAGGGGTAATAAAGTGTCCAGGGGGGGGATAGTGTTCATAATAAAGGGGGAATCTGGCATCCTCACGGTGAGACAGGGCTCCGTGAAGGGCAGGGAAGTGTCCATAGAATGGCCCAGGCATGAGCTGGGTCCGTTGGCCACTCACGCTCCCCTCCAGGGTCCATGGCGCGAGGGGCAGAAGCGTCCTTGGCGACCTGTCTTCCCAGGCCCGCGGCAGGTGTGAGGGGAAGGCGGCCCGGCATCTAGCACATCTGCGGCGACATGAGCTGTTCACCCCCGGTGACTCATTAATGCGTCCGGGGGTCCGAGGAACGGGTCTGGCAGCGCGTCCAACTCCGAACCCTCCCAGCTCTGGTCCTGGGCGTGCGAGGATGCCAGTGTGTGCACACATGGAGATTTGAAGCCGGCTCCCCGAGGAGAGGTGCGGTCTGCGTTTTAAAGACAGCGGTGATGAAGCATTATTCCCATCAGGTGTGCTTCATTCACCCTGTCAGAATGAGGCTTATTAATTATGCACCTCTTCTCGCTCTTCTGCCCAACTCCCGTTGTGAGCCTTGCTGAAGGGCGGCCCTAAGAGGCGGGGCGAAGATGACGAACCGGACGGGCAGATCATTCTGCCACAATGTATATACAGTATATGTAAGTTATATATATATTCCCCTTTCTTACTCTGTACATGTCTTTATTTCTGTCCACAGTATGTGTTGTATTGTGAAATAAAAAAAGAAAGAGAGAAACTGAGAGATCGCGTGTGTGATTACCTTTATTTGTTGCATCTCTTGTCAGAAGTAACATTGCTTCAAAATCACCAAGATGTGAGTTTAAGCTCACTTCTCAGCAGGAGTGTGTGACTCCATTTTAGTATATAGCTTTTCCATTGTAAACCTTAAAAACTGTTCTCAACCCCACTGAGATGCAGGTGTGCGCTGATATGACGGCTCTGTTTTTCACTCACAAGTAAGTGTGTGCATAATGCGCGTGTGTGTGTGTGTGTGTGTGTGTGTGTGTGTGTACACTTGTGAGAGTATGTGTGAGAGTGAAAGAGAGGGGGAGCGTGAGGGTGCTTCCCCCAGATATTTCAGATAATATAGAAACGTCTCCGGTTACACATGTAACCTCGGTTCCCTGAGAGGAAGGGAACAAGACATTGCCTGCTATGAGGAAATACTTTTTCCTACAACCGAGTTGAAACCCTTGTATAATAACGCCAATCCTCTGATTGGCAATGGTGTATGAGCCCTGCCCCTCTAGGTGCACAGTCAGCCTATATAAGTGGGCGCTCAACCACCATTTCTTCAGAATTTTCTGACTGAGGAACAAAGGGCATACTCATACCTAGATACTCTGAAGTAGTAGTGCGGCCAGCTTTCACAATGTCTTGTTCCCTTCATCTCAGCGAACCTAGGTTACTTGTGTATCCAGATACATTCCCTTTCGATTCAGTTCACACGACATTGCTTGCTACGGGGAAACGAATCCCATCACACCGCACTACGTGACATCATGCACTTGAATAAGAATATGTATAAGATGTCACAGACCTACAGGGTGAAAACTTATAGATATTTCTTCAAGTGTATAATTCATTTATGAATAACCCCACGTGGTGAACACCAGATGGTAAATTAATCTAATCTGGGAATCCATATGAACCATATAGAAATACACAGTACAATTTTAACTTTTCACAACTGTGGTTGGAAAAGTAGGTTTTACTCTTATTGAAAGTACTTGTGACTTTAAGGGGGGTAATCCAATGACAGCCTATATACAGGTGGCTGTATTCATATATATTAGGTAACCTACCCATATAAAGGGCTTAGGTTCACCACTGAATGTAGGTCAATAAGCGCTCAAGACAGAAAGGACTTGTGAAAAGATGGATGCCAAGTCTAGGTTGTAACTCGCGAATGTGTTTTGTGAAGACCAGCCTGCTGCAAGACACACCTTTTGTCCACGCCCATAAAGACGCCATGCTCTTGACACCAATAGGGCAATTTACGCCCTGTGATTTGTAGGTGAGGGCGATCGCATCCACAATCCAGTGAGAGAGCCTTGTTTGGAAATGGACATGTCTTTAGCGCATCTTCCATAACAATTAAAGAGCTGATCCGACAGTATCGAGACTGAGACAAGACCAAGACTTTGAGGGGTTGAGACCAAGTCAAGACCAAGACCAAGGCAAGGCGAGACCGAGTCAAAACCAAGACCAGACCAGTGCGAGTCCCACACTGCATGACACACTTACGATAAAATGTGGAACATGCAAACCATAGGCATTCCTCAAATTGATCTGAAAGACCAACATTCCCATAAAAGCACCCACAGAAAACAAATGAAGATTCCTCTTCATGCACCTCTTTAATTGCCATATGTGTGTGTGTGTGTGTGTGTGTGTGTGTGTGTGTATGTGTGTGTGTGTGTATCAGTGTACCATGAGAAATATCTTGATAAAATAATCAAAAGGCATTGCAGAGGTGAATTTTATGTGTGAATTTTCCTTTGTTTTCTATGAGCAAACAAATACAAACAAACACTTAGGAGCTGAAATCAACTTAACCATCTTTATTCAACACTCCTTTTCCAAGTTTTCCCATCCACCTAAAACAATAAAACATTTTGTGCAAGTATTGCATCAGGTTTACTGGATGACTCTTCCCCTAGAAACCATCATTAAGTACAGAATATATCAAACAATTATTCAATGTCTTCACTTTTCTCTGTCTTTTCTTAAACAATATAGTAAGTTTTTTTGTTGTTTTTGAACCAACAACAAGCCTTGTATAAATGTGAGCAATTTGCTTACCACTTAGCTAAATCTAGAAAATAGAACAAAGAATGCCAAACATAAGCAAAGCCACCTATTTAAAATTTAAATTTTTTATATAAGTGGAGGTGCATTACTTGGTCTCCACTCT
The DNA here is from genome assembly GCF_019703515.2 of Myxocyprinus asiaticus. Lineage (NCBI taxonomy): Eukaryota > Metazoa > Chordata > Actinopteri > Cypriniformes > Catostomidae > Myxocyprinus > Myxocyprinus asiaticus. The sequence goes on from NC_059348.1 coordinate 19,614,615, forward strand.
CTGCTGTCACATCTCTATCTCTCTCACCCAAGTGAGGGAGCGTTACCACGGTGTGTAGCGGTTATGTCGGAGCTGACATTAGCTAACGTTGATGTAACGTAACTTTCTGTACATTAGCTACATAGCTTTATGTGGCCTGTCTTGTCATTGTTTATCACCAGCAAAAACGTACCTTGGGAACAATAATTTTTCACTACATGCCCTGTCCCCTCAATCTCTAACAAAGTTAACACTGCATTAGCTACATCCCTCAATATATATTAACTAAATTAGGTAGCTTGCGCACCTGGCTAGGTGGCAAATAGCTGGAAAGCAACTGAAACTAGCGCCCTAAAAAACTGTAAATACATAGGTAGCTAATATATATAGCTAATACTCACTAAATCTCTTTGGGTGAGGGGTGAAGATGAGTTTAGGTACAAATCGGATGTGGGATATTCCACTTGATATCTCCGATCTCCGACTAAAGGCATTCCAATGCCAGATGCTCGGAAGATGACGTTAAAGGAAACAAAACTGCAATGCTCCCTTTAGCTTAGCAGGTGTTTGACTGTCACCAGAGATGTCTCCTAACAACCCAATTCATAATCAATCTGCAACACTAGCATTTGAGCTACAGGTGTACAATTATCAAAAGAGAGTATAATTTACTATGTTTTGAACACCGGCTATTCTGCTATCATTTGTTAAACAAGCTTTAATATCATGTAATGTAGGAACTTTGACTAATTTATCAATATTATTTAATAAAAGTCAATGTTTATCACTTATTTTGTACAGCTTCCTGGGTGCCGTGATGTGCATCTTGGCGAAATTTAAGATCCTACTGAATGAGTTAGAACGAGTTTAAAATTTCCGCACGACTTTCCAAGTTGTAATTACGACTTCAAGTGGTGTTCCATTGCACTTTTCCCAGTAGGAAGTTGGAAAATCCTACTTTTGGAGTTGAATGGAATGCAGCAAGAGGCAGATTGCTAATGTTAGCTAGCTAACTTTGCTAGCATCACTTACACTTAGCTTACATTTCTTTATGTTTCCTTTCTAAGTGCCGATAAAAGTTTGACGTGGTCCCAGCCGTCTCGGTAACATTGCATTACAGAATTTACATACTGCTGTGTGTTTTCTTTTGGACGCTTTTTTGCAGATGAACTCTTTTTAGTTTAGGTCAATGTTTCCCAACCTTTTTTCTGCCATGGCACACTTTTTACGATTAAAAAATCCCATAGCAGACCACTATCCCACATAACCATAGTCAATAGTTTTCCTTTTCAAGAACTTGTCCATGTTTTCTGTCTGTCTTAGTAATGTGAACTTGTAATGTTTAAAATTCGGCTATGCAAAAAACGCAAGTAATATAGGTACACTGCATAATGAGGTCAAAGGTGCCAAGAGCGCTAATTGGATAATGAAAAACTAACAAATTTGTGTCTTTTCCAATTTGTAGATTTGTTCTTGCAAATCAATTCTTGCAACGGCACAGCAAATACATTTTTAATTTTTAATGTATTAATTGATTTACTGTATTTTCCGGAAATAAAGTCGCACCTGACTATAAGTCGCACTGGGTCAAAATCGCGTTGTTGATAGAGAGAGAGAGAGAAAACATTTAGGTCACACTGACAGAGGTTGGATTCGGCAGGCACTAGGACCCTGGAGCAGCCGCCCGGCCTCCATTCACTGGTTCAGATGACAAAGGCTCTGTGAAGATTACAGTACTTCAGAATCTACACATCGAATCATGGTGTTTTTGGACTTGTTTAAAACAGGAGAATTCGCTTTTAGTAATCATATGTAACAGTTTCTCATATTCTTTTTATGTTTCATGAGAGAAACACGACAAGTAAGCCACATCTGTTCATAACATCTGTAACTTTATGCTGTGCACATATAAACAGCTTTTAGTCTTTGAGTAAAACAATACACATGTTGTATCCTATTCATTCATTTGGTTCACTGACTGAATGTTTTTACTACAAGTGTGATGATGAAGCATAATTTTGTGGGCATGAGAGTTTGTTAGAACAATAATGTTATGATGGACAAAATATTTAATATGGCTGCATAAAATACTTTGTAATGGAAAATATACTGAATTGGCAACTTTAAAACTCTTCTACTGTCTCTATGCCTTCACTAAAATACCGGAAAAAAATGGTATTTATTTATTTTAAGGAATCTGACATTTTCCATGACACACCTGACAATCTTTCATGGCACACTTGTGGGCACAGTGGTGGGAAACACTGGTTTAGGTAGCCAAATTGTATTACAAATTGTTTACAGAAGATTTGTCTGACATCTCTCAGACAGCCACAGTTTCTTCTCCTGTCTCCTGCATTCACTTTCTTGGAGTGCGTGTGAAGGGGGGCGGGGAGGGGTGACAGCCTTTAACAGTAACAAAAATTTCAAATTAGAAATGAGAATAATTAAAGTAGGAAGTTTTACATCCAATCACAGTAATGATGTTAACAAATAAATCAGACAATAAAATCCAGAGTCCTCTTTGTCTGAGACCCGAGTAAAAATGCAGTCGATTCCGAGACGAGACAGAGACCTTCAAAAAGTGGTCTCGAGACCGATCTCGAGTATTACAACACTGCTGGTGGGTGCGCTCAACATATGTGTGTAATGGCCACGCAGGGCATAACAAATGCATAGATTGCTCATTATCTGAATTAAATGGTGGGGGACAGAAGGCTTGCAAATGGACCACCAGAGCCCTGAAGGGCGCTGAAAAAACCTGGCTTTGAAAGACCTGGTCCGAACTCCATGCATGAGCTGTCAATCACCAGCGCCTGTTTGTCACCCACCCATTTAAATGAGGCCAGAGCCACCAGGAGTGTGGTCTTTAACTAAAGCACATGCAACTCGACAGATTTTTTTGACAGAACCATTTCATTGTACTCTCGGACTTTGCTGATGACAGAATGAAGGAGGTGTTCCGGGGGAAACACATATTTGCATTTCACAGGCTATTTGTGGGCCAATGTGTCCACCCCCAGCAGGGCTTGGGCATGGAATACCAGAGGGGACAGTGGGCATCTCCACGGAGGCAAATAGGTTGACTTCAGCTTTGCAGAAGAACTATCTGAGGGTGAAGTCTCCACTCCCCCGGTAACGCTCCCTGGCATGACAACAGATCCACTTTGTAATTCTGGTGGCCTGGGACATATGTCTTGCATAGGGAGAGGAGATGACGCCCGCTCCATTGGAGATGGCGTTCTCATCCTTTGTGGCGATCAGATTCTGCCCTGGTGATTTATGTATGCCACTACTGTCGTGTTGTCAGAACGAATCAGAACATGGTGAGTCATAATGTCGGAATGGAAAGCCTTCAAGGCTAGAAAGACAGCCAGTAGTTCTAGGCAGTTGATGTGTCGCACCTGTCCAGGTGCTGAAAGCCGGGCATTCATCACACCTCATCCCAACCAATGTTGGATGCGTTCGTGGTCACCATTTCATCTGAATACTTGACCCAGCATAATACCTTGCTGATAGAAGGCTGAAGCTGTCCAAGGTGCTAAAGCAGCCAGACAGTGGCGAGTTACCCTAATGCATATGCGTCCGTGGCACCAGGCTTGATGTGGGCAATTTCATTAGAGTCAATACTGGAGAGGACTCATGTAACAGATCTAACGGTATGATGGTGGATGCTGCCGCCATAAAACACAGTATTTTCTGAAAAGTTTGAACTGAGACAGACACTGAAAAATTTTCTGAACGCTCTCGCTTGTGAGGTCGGCACGCATGCTCACAGAGTCGAGTTGAACCCCTAAAAAGGAGATTTGTTGGCTGGGGGAAGTGTGCTTTTCACCCAGCTGACATTCAGACCCAGGCTTTTTAGATGGCAAAGCAATAAGTCTCTGTGTTCACTCAACAGGGCCTTTGATTGGGCTAGTAGCAGCCAATCGTCGAGGTAATTAGACACACGCACACCATTCAATTTCATTGGGATGAGCGCCGCATCAAAACATTTCATGAACACGCGGGGAGCCAGAGTCAGACGAAAGGAAAGACTCTCAATTGATAAGCAGTTCCCTCGAAAGCAAATCTCAAAAAACGCCTGTGACGCATCCTTAAGGTCGATTGACGCTAACCAGTGCTGTGGACGGACATGCGAGAAGATCTGTTTCTGAGATAATGTTTTGAATGGGCACTTTGCGAGCGCATGATTCAAGCACCTCAGATCTAGAATGGGCCAGAGACCGCCGTCTTTCTTTGGAATGAGAAAATAACGGATGTAAACCCCATTGCGGCGTCGCAGTCTGGGACAGTCTCTATTGTGTGGAGATTGTGCATTTTTGCACGTAATACCGGTGAATCCTGTAGTGGGACCACAGATGGCACAACGCCATTGAAGCGAGGTGGCCGCTGTACAAACTGAATCGTATAGCCATGTTCTAATGTTTTTAGCACCCAATTTGAGACGCCCGCAAGGGCTCACCACATGTCCACGCAGCGAGAAAACTTTTTGTGAGAACATTGTTTATGTGGAAACCATCACACAGAAACAACATATATGCAATCGCTCAGCAAACTCCGGCAGGGAGGCCGTGTAAACGCGCACTCATCTCGAGCAGGTGCAGCACGAGCAGACACAACAAGCGCTTTCTCTATTGCGTGAGAACATTGCTTATGTGAACACAAGACACAAAAAACAAGTTTTTCTACCATCCCGGCATACCCAGCAAGGATGAGTAGCGTGCAAATGTGCGCGTAACGGGCAGCAAGTGCATTTCTGTTTCTTATGAGAACACAACACAGAAATACGTTTGTCTAACATCCTGGCATTCCTAGTGAGGATGAGTAATGTGCGAATGTGCGCATCATGAGCAGTGAGCACATTTCTGTTTCTTTGTGAGAACACAAAGCAGAAACACATTTGTCTATCATCCCGGCATACTCGGCGGGGATGAACAGTGTGCGAATGCGCGCATCATGTGCAGCATGTGCATTTCTGTTTCTTGTGAGAGCACAACATAGAAACATATTTGTCTACCATCCCGGCATACTCGGCGGGGATAAGCAGTGTGTAACTGTATGTGTTTCGCATCACATTCATGACTTAATCAAGGCACGTATCAGCTTGAGTCGACGGCTGGTTTGAACCACAGTCCTCTGACTCTAAGGCCAACACTTATAAGGCGAGTTAGAACGCAAGCGGATCTATATTTCTGGCTCGGCTGGAGGTGACCACTGTAAACCAAGTTCTTCAACCGCCCGCAAGAGGACATGAATCAGCTCTATATCAGTGAAATGCACATGCTCCTCACCCTCACTGGGGGAAGCAATGGCAATATCCTCCGTGGACCAGTCGCTCATATTTGATGCTGTGAGGGACACAGCGTCATCCCTATTGTCAGAACTGCCAAACCTGATGAGGATGACCGCTTTAACAGAGGGCCGGAGCTCATCACACACATATTGTATGCAAAATCAGAAGTTTGGGGGGGCTCGTGGGGCTTGCACCGGCACGAAGTCCTCCTCGAAATCATACAACTCCAACCAACACACTGGGGAGCAGTAAGCCTTCTCGCTGCAGGTGCTAGGAGCACAGGCGACGAGTCGTCCTGTTCACTTCTCACAGCAAAGTACCGTCCGCTGTAAGTGTATTTTGGTGGTGAAGCAGAGAAGGATTTCCAAGATGAAGTCGAATGTTTGCAGTCATGAAGGAAGAAAATTCTGAAGAAATGGTGGTTGAGCACCTGCTTTTATAGGCCAACTGTGCACCTAGAGGGCTGGGGCTCAAACAGCATTGCTAATCAGAGGATTGGCGTTATTGTACAAGGATTTCAACTAGGTCGTAGGAGAAAGTATTTCCTTATAGCAAGCAATGTTGAGTGAAATTAATCGAAAGGTAAATGTTGTATTGATCAAGTCGAGGGGTGCATTTACGTCTGTGTGTGTGTATTTAGGTGTGTCAATGTCAGCATGTGTGAGAGTGGGTGAGTTGATTGCAAAAGAGATAGAGAGGGAGGGCGAGAGCGCTTTTCAACCGAAATTTAAATAAATGTAGGATATTATAGACATTGTTTGTCGTTCTTATCCAATGTACTTAGCCAATGTCTTTGTATTAATTGGTTATTTTGCTGTGGTAGCCTGTACTATTTGAAATAACGATTTGGCGAAGTGATATGGAACCGTATGCGGTCAAGACTTGGACCTACTTCATAGCCGTGCGTTTACTGGTAAATAATTGCACACCTTACAACATCTGTCAACCAATCAGAATCAAGCATTTAACAGATACGTGGTATAAGCAAGTGTAGGAATGAGTGAGTGAGTGAGTAAGTGAGTGAGTGAGTGTGAATGAATGAGTGAGTGAACGGACAACAGAGTGGGGGAATAAATATGTGAGTGTGAGACTGATTAAGAGAGTAGGTAATTGAGTGAGTGAGTGAGTGAGTGAATGAGTGTGTGAACTAACGAACAACAGAGTGAGGGATTAAATATTTGAATGCAAGAGTGATTGAGTAGGTGACTAAATTAATTTGAGTGAATAATTGATTGAGTGAATGAATTAACAAGTGATGTACTTTAGTGGATGACTGAATAAATGAGAGAGTAAGTGTGTGAGTGAGTGAGTACACAAGTGACTGAGTCAATAAATACGTGAGTGTTAAAGTAAATGAGTGGGTGACTGAATAAAAGTGTGCGTAACTGAGTGAGTGAATGAGTGAGCAAATGAATGAGTGAGAGAGTAAGATAATGTGTGAGTGATTAAGCGAGTAAATGAAGCTATATTGTATCTTGTTCTGGTCAAGCAGATGGAACAACTTGAACTGCATAATTTCACCCAGTTCAAGTCGCAGCACTTGCTAAGAGCAGTCACTTAAGTGAGCAAACAACACTAACCTAATCATATACACTATATTGCCAAAAGTATTCGCTCATCTGCCTTTAGACGCATATGAACTTAAGTGACATCCCATTCTTAATCCATAGGTTTTAATATGACGTCGGCCCACCCTTTGCAGCTATAACAGCTTCAACTCTTCTGGGAAGGCTTTCCACAAGGTTTAGGAGTGTGTTTATGGGAATTTTTGACCATTCTTCCAGAAGCGCATTTGTGAGGTCAGACACTGATGTTGGACGAGAAGGCCTGGCTCACAGTCTTCGCTCTAATTCATCCCAAAGGTGCTCTATCGGGTTGAGGTCAGGACTCTGTGCAGGCCAGTCAAGTTCTTCCACACCAAACTCGCTCATCCATGTCTTTATGGACCTTGCTTTGTGCACTGGTGCGCAGTCATGTTGGAACAGGAAGGGGCCATCCCCAAACTGTTCCCACAAAGTTGGGAGCATGGAATTGTCCAAAATCTCTTGGTATGCTGAAGCATTCAGAGTTCCTTTCACTGGAACTAAGGGGCCAAGCCCAGCTCCTGAAAAACAACCCCACACCATAATCCCCCCTCCACCAAACTTCACAGTTGGCACAATGCAGTCAGACAAGTACCGTTCTCCTGGCAACCGCCAAACCCAGGCTCGTCCATCAGATTGCCAGATGGAGAAGCATGATTCGTCACTCCAGAGAACGCGTCTCCACTGCTCTAGAGTCCAGTGGCGGCGTGCTTTACACCACTGCATCCGACGCTTTGCATTGCACTTGGTGATGTATGGCTTGGATGCAGCTGCTCGGCCATGGAAACCCATTCCATGAAGCTCTCTATGCACTGTTCTTGAGCTAATCTGAAGGCCACATGAACCTTGGAGGTCTGTAGCGATTGACTCTGCAGAAAGTTGGCGACCTCTGCGCACTATGCGCCTCAGCATCCGCTGACCCCGCTCTGTCATTTTACGTGGCCTACCACTTCGTGGCTGAGTTGATGTCATTCCCAATCGCTTCCACTTTGTTATAATACCACTGACAGTTGACTGTGGAATATTTAGTAGCGAGGAAATTTCACGACTGGACTTGTTGCACAGGTGGCATCCTATCACAGTACCACGCTGGAATTCACTGAGCTCCTGAGAGCGGCCCATTCTTGCACAAATGTTTGTAGAAGCAGTCTGCATGCCTAGGTGCTTCATTTTATACACCTGTGGCCATGGAAGTGATTGGAACACCTGAATTCAATTATTTGGATGGGTGAGCGGATACTTTTGGCAATATAGTGTATATTTGGTTGCAGCTAAAATAAAGTCTGACCTTAATAAGAAGATGCAGAGTATTGCCCATGAGCATGTCCTGTAGAAAAGTGCTGTCCTCTGTGGTGTCCATGTGCGACTCCAGCCCATAAAGCAAAGAGGCCAGCAGCCTACACACACCTGAAAATGAAAAGTGAAAGATGAAGGAGAGGAATACAATAAAGTGTACTCACAAATAAGTTATATACATATATATATATATATATATACAGGGTTGGAAGGGTTACTTTTGAAATGTATTCCAATACAGAATACATGTTATAAAATGTAATTTGTAATGTATTCCGTTAGAATACTCAAGGTCAGTAACATATTCTAAATACTTTGGATTACTTCTTCAACACTGGTAGATTTTTTCACTTGTTTTGGCTATAAAAACTCTGCCAGTACAGTAAGACAAAATACACACGTTAAAAATACATCTGAAAAACCTAAATATCTTATGCAGTGCTGTTTCTAAAACAAGATCTTGATATTTTTACAGGAAAACAATACAAAAATGACTATCAAGAATATACATTTTGCCCTAATATCAAAGGTATTACTAGAAAAAAAGAAAATAAATTATTATCCAACATGAATTTTTTTGATAAAAACATATGATCATGCCTGGTAACATGTCATGTAAAATGACTAGAAATAGCATTTTAGCTTAGCATAAAGCTGTCAATTTACACAAGGTTTATTTCTATTTCTTCTGCTCCAAACTTAATTCAAGCTTACTTCTCTGTCTGCTCGTATGAATGTAACACATCATAAGAAAGTGTTTCACCACTGTTCAAATGCACTTTGGATTGCATCATTTATATGTATAAATGTTTTCCATCTGAAAGGACTAAATATTAAATGAAACAAATTATAATAAAATGCAAAGTAATCTCTTCAGTAATCAAAATACTTTTTGAATGTAACTGTATTCTGATTACCAATGATTTAAATTGAAAAATGATTTAAAAACACAGGTTTGAATAATGAACAGATTTTGCTGTTTCAGAAAGAAATTGGCACTTTAATTCACCAAAGTGGCATTCAACTGATCACAAAGTATAGTCAGGACATTACTGATGTAAAAAAAACGGCACCATCACTATTTGAAAAGAGTAATTTTTGATCAAATCTAGACAGGCTACATTTCCAGCAGCCATCACTCCAACACCTTATCTTTGAGTAATCATACTAAATTGCTAATTTGGTACTAGAAAATCACTTGCCATTATATCAAACACTGCTGAAAGCTATTTGGTTCGTGAAATTTCTTTCCATAAGAGCAAAATTTGGACATTATTCCAAACTTTTGGCTGTCAGTGTGCTCAAAAGTTTGCATACCCTTGGAGAACTGGTAATATATGTACCATTTTTAAAGAAAACAGGAGTGAGCAGGCAAAACACGTTTCTTTTATTTCTTATGGGATTCATATTCAACTGTAGATTATAACAGAATGGCACAATCATAAAACAAAACATGGCAACAAAGAAAAAAAATGAAATGACCCCTGTTCAAAAGTCTGCATACCCTTAGTTCTTAATACTTTGTATTGCCCCCTTTAGCATCAATGACAGCATGCAGTCTTTTGTAATAGTTGTCTATGAGGCCCCAAATTCTTGCAGGTGGTATAGCTGCCCATTCGTCTTGGCAAAATACCTCCAGGTCATGCAAAGACTTTGGTCGTCTTGCATGAACCACAAGACTGAGATCTCCCCAGAGTGGCTTGATGATATTAAGGTCAGGAGACTGTGAAGGCCACTCCAGAACCTTCATCTTTTTCTGCAGTAACCACTGGAGGGTCAACTTGGCCTTGTGCTTAGGGTCATTCTGGAAAGCCCAAGAGCGTCCCATGCGCAGCTTTCTTGCAGAAGAATGCAAATTGTCTGCCAGTATTTTCTGATAACATGCTGCATTTATCTTGCCATCAATTTTCACAAGATTCCTTGTGCCTTTAGAGCTCACACACCCCCAAAACATCAGTGAGCCACCCCAATGCTTCACAGTGGGGATGGTATTCTTTTCACTATAGGTCTTGTTGACCCCTCTCCAAACATAGCGCTTATGGTTGTGACCATAAAGCTCTATTTTGGTCTCGTTACTCCAAATTACAGTGTGTCAGAAGCTGTGAGGCGTGTCAAGGTGTTGTCGGGCATATTGTAACTGGGCTTTTTTGTGGCATTGGTGCAGTAAAGGCTTCTTTCTGGCAACTCGACCATGCAGCTAATTTTTGTTCAAGTATCGTCATATTGTGCTCCTTGAAACAACCACACCATCTTTTTCCAGAACAGCCTGTATTTCTCCTGAGGTTAACCTTTAATTACCATTTAAACCTGTGTGTGTCACCTTGTGTGTCTGTAACAAGGCCAAACATTCAAGGGTATGTAAACTTTTGATCAGGGCCATTTGGGTGATTTCTGTTATCATTCTGATTTAAAAAGGAGCCAAACAACTATGTGATGATAAATGGCTTCATATGATCACTATCCTTAAATAAAAGAATGATCAGTCATATTTACCAAATCAATGCCAAAATTCCATAATTTCTGCCAGGGTATGCAAACTTTTGAGCACAACTGTATATATATATATATATATATATATATATATATATATATATATATATATATATATATATCCCAGTCAAAGGTTTTGAAACACTTGACTGAAATGTTTCTCATGATCTTAAAAATCTTTTGATCTGAAGGTGTATGCTTAAATGTTTGAAATGAGTTTTGTAGAAAAAATATAATTGTGCCCCCATTATTTCATTATAAAACTAAAATTTAATTAAAAAAAAAAAAGTTTTTGAAATTGATGACTTGGACCAAATAATTAAGAAAAGCAGCCAATAAGTGCCCAACATAGATGGAAACTTCTTCAATACTGTTTAAAATGCATCCCAGGGTGATACCTCAAGAAGTTGGTTGAGAAAATGTCAAGAGTCATGTCTGCAAATTCTAGGCAAAGGGTGGCTACTTTGAAGATGCTAAAATATAACACAGTTTTTATTTGGGATTTGGGATTTTGTTTAGTCACAACATAATTCCCATAGTTCCATTTATGTTATTCCATAGTTTTGATGACTTTACTATTATTATATGTGAAGAAAAAAAATAATAATAAAGAATGAGTATGTTTCAAAACTTTTGACTGATAGAGTATATATATATATATATATATATATATATATATATATATATATATATATATATATATATATATATATATACTGGCGGCCAAGAGTTTGGAATAATGTACAGATTTTGCTCTTATGGAAAGAAATTGGTACTTTTATTCACTAAAGTGGCATTCAACTGATCACAATGTAAAGTCAGGACATTAATAACGTCATTACAATTTGAAAACAATGTTCAAAACATCTTAAACTACTTCAAACAATTCTCATCAAAACATCCTCCATGTGCAGCAATGACAGCTTTACAGATCCTTGGCATTCTAACTGTCAGTTTGTCCAGATACTCAGGTGACATTTCACCCCACGCTTCCTGTAGCACTTGCCATAGATGTGGCTGTCTTGTCGGGCACTTCTCACGCACCTTACAGTAAAGCTGATCCCACAAAAGCTCAATGGGGTTAAGATCCATAACACTCTTTTCCAATTATCTGTTGTCCAATGTCTGTGTTTATTTGCCCACTCTAACCTTTTATTTTTGTTTTTCTGTTTCAAAAGTGGCTTTGCAATTCTTCCCGTAAGGGCTGCACCCCTGAGTCTTCTCTTTACTGTTGTACATGAAACTGGTGTTGAGCGGGTAGAATTCAAAGAAGCTGTCAGCTGAGGACATGTGAGGCGTCTATTTCTCAAACTAGAGACTCTGATGTACTTATCCTCTTGTTTAGTTGTATATCTGGCCTTCCACATTTCTTTTTGTCCTTGTTAGAGCCAGATGTCCTTTGACTTTGAAGACTGTAGTGCACACCTTTGTATGAAATATTCGTTTTTTTGGCAATTTCAACTATTGTATAGCCTTCAATCCTCAAAACAATGACTGACTGACGAGTTTCTAGAGAAAGCTGTTTCTTTTTTGCCATTTTTGACCTAATATTGACCTTAAGACATGCCAGTCTATTGCATACTGTGGCAACTCAAAAACAAACACAAAGACAATGATAAGCTTCATTTAATGAGCCAAATAGCTCTCAACTGTGTTTGATATAATGGCAAGTGATTTTCTAGTACCAAATTAGCAATTTAGCATGATTACTCAAGGATAAGGTGTTGGAGTGATGGCTGCTGGAAATGGGGCCTGTCTAGATTTGATTACTTTTTTCAAATAGTGATGGTGCTGTTTTTTACATCAGTAATGTCCTGACTATACTTTGTGATCAGTTGAATGCCACTTTGGTGAATTAAGTACCAATTTCCTTTCGAAACAGCAAAATATGTACATTATTACAAACTTTTGGCCACTGGTGTATATATATATATATATATATATATATATATATATATATATATATATATATATATATATATACTGTATATACATTTGTGCTCAAAAGTTTGCATACCCTGGCAGAAATTGTGAAATTTTGGCATTTATTTTGAAAATATGACTGATCATGGAAAAAAACTGTCTTTTATTTAAGGATAGTGATCATATGAAGCCATTTATTATCACATAGTTGTTTGGCTCCTTTTTAAATCATAATGATAACAGAAATCACCCAAATGGCCCTGATCAAAAGTTTACATACCCTTGAATGTTTGGCCTTGTTACAGACACACAAGGTGACACACACAGGTTTAAATGGCAATTAAAGGTTAATTTCCCAAACCTGTGGCTTTTTAAGTTGCATTTAGTGTCTGTGTATAAATAGTCAATGAGTTAGTTAGCTCTCATGTGGATGCACTGAGCAGGCTAGATACTGAGCCATGGGGAGCAGAAAAGAACTGTCGTAACAAGGTAATGGAACTTTATAAAGATGGAAAAGGATATAAAAAGATATCCAAAGCCTTGAAAATGCCAGTCAGTACTGTTCAATCACTTATTAATAAGTGGAAAATTCTGGGATCTCTTGATACCAAGCCAAGGTCAGGTAGACCAAGAAAGATTTCAGCTACAACTGCCAGAAGAATTGTTTGGGATACAAAGAAAAACCCACAGGTAACCTCAGGAGAAATACAGGCTGCTCTGGAAAAAGACGGTGTGGTTGTATCGAGCCGCTCTGGGGAGATCTCAAACGTGCGGTTCATGCAAGACGACCAAAGACTTTGCATGACCTGGAGGCATTTTGCCAAGATAAATGGGCAGATATACCACCTGCAAGAATTTGGGGCCTCATAGACAACTATAACAAAAGTCTGCACGCTGTCATTGATGCTAAAGGGGGCAATACACAGTATTAAGAACTAAGGGTATGCAGACTTTTGAACAGGGGTCATTTCATTTTTTTCTTTGTTGCCATGTTTTGTTTTATGATTGTGCCATTCTGTTATAACCTACAGTTGAATATGAATCCCATAAGAAATAAAAGAAATGTGTTTTGCCTGCTCACTCCTGTTTTCTTTAAAAATGGTACATATTTTACCAATTCTCCAAGGGTATGCAAACTTTTGAGCACAACTGTATATATATGTATGTATGTATGTATTATATACATGGCTCTAATTTTGCTCCTAAATGTTGCTCCTTCAATATACATTTTCTTTAAATCAAGTGGGCCTCTACTGCAATCAGACAGATTTTTCTCATTGAAATAACGTCCTCTACTGGCACAAAGTAAAAGTTTGCAACCCTCACCCTCTGTTGAAACTGATGCATAGTCTAGTCCAGCTGTTGTCCACCTGTTCACATCCTCCCCTTAACCAAAGCTGAGCGTATCAGTAAAAATAACTTTACATTCACAGATCACAGGTTGATTTTTTTAATTTTTTTTATCACAGGTTGAGTTGGTGTAAGGCTAACCTAGACATTACATGAGGCCTCTGACATGCCATTGAATAACCTCAGCACACAGTCCTAAGCCTTGAGCCATATTATTCACAAGCACTAAACTGCATTCATCACCTTTCTACTGTAATTTACCATTCAGAATTCACAGCAATATAACATCCTACTCACCTCCTGATCCAGCTCCTGAGTTAATCATCACTCTGTGGTGTTATGACAATAGAAGAAGGATCTGTGATGACTCTGTGAATAAAATTAAATTTTGATGATTTGCTTTAATGCCTCGGTAAATCACCCACAAAACAAAATAAAAAGAATGCTGACAATGTTTGCACATGGCCTATGGGGAACAAACTGTAACTGTTGATCCATAATGCTGGATGCAATAGATATTATTTGCATTATACATTTTAAAACATTATTATTGTTTAATTAAATGAATATTACATTTAATAAAATTCTGTGTGAATACATATATATATATATATATATATATATATATATATATATATATATATATATATATATATATATATATATATATATGACTAAACCAAATAAAGATTGTAATTGTGTAAATGTGTAATTGTAAGTGGTTTCACAAATGAGGATACTTCCATCTAGTTGTAAGTATTTCCCATTAAACTCCATGATTTTTATTGTCACAAATAAAATTAGTTTATCTTGTTTGCAAATATCTTACTATAGTGATCATCACTTTTTATATTTTTTATAATCAAAAATATTTAATCTTAATTAAAATTAATTCTTCATTATTGTTATTATTATTATTATTATTATTGCCTCCTTAGAATGAATCGCTTTTGCTGTAATCCTCATTTGTTAGTCACTTTTTCACTAAACAAATGCATTTTCAGTACACATAAAATACATATACATGTGCAGTTACTATATGTGATAAAAGGATTCCTTACAGCACATTATTGCGGTTCACTTGGTATTAGCGTAACAGATTTTTCAAGTGACCCAACGAATGGACCCAACATACAGTACATGGCAAAACAACATACATGTTTTTCATGTATCTTAGCCTAATATTCCTATAGGTACAAGCAATCTTTACTACAACAGGGTTGAGTCTAACTATAGTTCCCAATCTCCAGACAGTTAGAAAATTTTGTTCACATCACAATCTGTCTGTGCAAGTCTGTAATAAAAAAATATATATATATTGCTCTTACATAGCTTACCTAGTCTGCAGAATTAGGTTCCACTTCCAATACTCTCCAGTAGCCCACTCTCGTTGACTAGTAGTCCAGTTGTCATATGAATTCTGAATGAAGGAAAATACAGTGATAATGGCTCACTCACAGTCTAAGCAAAGACTTCAAACGGTATCATTGTCTGATCATCATCAATACTGACCCAAATAGAACAGACAAGCAGAAGTACTCAATAAAACAGCATCGTGTTTGACCTCTTCAGCTCCTGTATCACACAGACAGCAGCCCTCTGCAACTAACAAGCAAACAAATAAGTAAAAAAACTCTCAAAATTTTGTTACTCAATTTGAGTAAATAGCTGACAAAATTATTTATTTATTTTCATTTTTGAAGACTGACAGATCTTCCAGTCAAGAGAAGGAAACAAAGAGCTCATTTCCTAGTGTTTTTCAGTGACAACTTCTATGTGAGCTCATCTTCTCCCTGACTATCTCATTAAAACAAATACAAAGCTAATTCGTTACCTTAGTATGGTGGCCTAGATTAATTTTAGCAAAGCAAATAAAAGCTAAAAACACAACAGAAATAAACACAAGCACAGTTAATCCGCAAGATAACAGAAAAGCCACAGTTTAGTGAAATTAAACCACAACAAAACTAAGCCAAGATACAATGAAAAGGCCACAGCACAACAATATTAAGCCACATAACAAAAAATTTGAGCCACAACATAAAGGAAAAGTCGCAATATAACAGAAAAGCCACAGAAAAATAAAATTAAACCACAACACAATGAAAATAAGCCACAACACAATGGAAATAAGCACCACAAAATTAAGCCTTCTTTTTTTCTGATAATTTTGTGTTGCGGCTTAATTATGTTTTGATGTGGCTTTTTCTTTCTGTTGTGGCTTAATTTCGTTTTCAGATTTTATTTGCTTAGCTAATTTTATTGTGTTGTTCACCCCTGGTATACCCTACTATTGATATTATAAAACATCATATAATTTATTGGTCATACACGTAAAATTGTTTTAGTTAACTGATGTAGGCTAATTTAAGCATATTATATTTGCCTATCTGAAAATGTAAACAAATTATTTGTTAAGAAGTCACCAACTGAAAATGTACATAGCATGCCTGTGACTGTGACCCTAACCCTACACACACACACACACACACACACATATATATATATATATATATATATATACATATACATATATACATATATATATATATATATATATATATATATATATATATATATATATATATATATATATAATTATTATTATTATTATTATTATTATTATTATTATTATTATTTTAAAGTTAAATAACTAATCGCGTGAGTAAGTTATAATGTATAAACTAATGTGTCAACATAATTGCAGCTGACAAAACAAAACCTAAATGAGCCCGAGCAAAAATGACTTCGTGCACGTGCGCGTCGCGCGCCTGGCCGGTGGCGAGCACTAGCAAACTGTCGGGTCTGGCACTAGTAGCTGCGCTGTGCTCGTACACTTGCGGGGTGCAGTCGCGAGCAAAACGAAGCAATGGATCGTCAGCCCTTTCCCGAATAGCACTGCAGCAAAAGCTATTTTTACAGATCAAACTGTGTTGTTGGCGACAGTAATCTGTAAAGCGATTGAGAGCTGTAGTTCAGCAGAACTGCTTCAGTAAAAACACTTTTCCACATTCGTGCAGCATTAATGGTAATGCATGCAACGAATCCATCCAGAGTCAGTGATGGGTAAACACACATTTACCTTCAGTTTACACTCTTCACTCTGTCTTTTAAACCTTAAACTACACATGTTTGAAGAAATTGTTTCAAATTATATTGGTTCCTCTTAGTTTGCTAGCGAGTTGTTTTGTTTTAAGTCATTTTAAGTAAGTTAGCATTGTAGGTGGCTAGCCGAAAAGCGTTTCTGACTTTATTAACTTTTCTCTCTTTTACAGGTGTAATGATCGAAGAGATCCTCAAGCCTGCCAGGTACATAGAGAAGTATTTTACCCTCAAAAGTAGTTATATATTTGGGAGAGAAGCCGAAATTGTGGATTAGCCGGCTGTAGCTCACTTGTAGTATAACACTAGTGCTCACAGGCCTAGTTCCTGCTAGCTAACTGAAACTAAGACATACATTACAAATACGTATATAGCGTTCAGTTTTCAATATTTGGCAAAATTATTGTCTAGTTTAACTAGACTGCTAGTTATATAGTTCAGTAATGGTTTGTCTAGAGGGCTTACATCTCTATGCAAATGACGTATTTAGCTTGCTAGCTCGTTTTGAAGTGAGCTACCCTAATTACATTTACCACTACCATTAGTAAATAAATTATAATGTTACATAAATTACCACTATCAGCTTGTGAACTCATCAGATATAGTGTCAAATGTTATTGTATATTGACTTAGTCAACAAAAACACAGATAAGGGTGCACTTAATCTAGTTCTAGTTTGTCAACATCCTCTTTTAATTCCTATCAGAAGTATCAGGTTTTACCTGCTTCAGTTGCTTTTATTTTTATTATTTCAATGGCTTTTAAAACCTTATGTAGTTATTTTCTCATTCATTGGAATTTGCAGTCTGTCAGATACCATTCAAAGGGTCACTCGGCAAATGACCATCGGCATGAGAAGATGCGAGACTCATCAGACTCCACACCACCAACTAAAATGCTGCGGCGATCGGACAGTCCAGACAAAAAGCACAGTGACGGAACACACAGCCAAACTACAGCACTGCACATTCATAGGCCCAGAGAGAGGGAGAGCGGTAAGAACATGAGCAAGAAGAGGTTGGACATGGATAATGTTGCCCTAATTCAGCAGTAACCCAACATCATATGGGGAAATGTCTTTATTTCTTAATTTTAATGTTTGTTAGTAAGGGCTTTGTGATGCCCTTATGTTCTAAACTTTGTTGTCCTCACATGCTATAATTCATGTGTTTCTCTAAAAGTTACAATGTTAGATCTCAACTTTTCAGAACAGAACTACCATAAGGATTTAGGATGGGTTGTTTGATTAAAGGAATAGTTCACCCAAAAATAAAAATAATCTCATATTTTACTCACCCTCATGCCATCCCAGATGTGTATGACTTTCTTTCTTCTGCAGAATGCAAATGAAGATTTTTAGAAGAATATTTCAGCTCTATTGGTCAATACAAAGCAAGTGAATGGTGACCAAAATATTGAAGCTCCAAAAAGCACATGAAGGCAGCATGAATTTAATCCATACAACTCCAGTGATTTGATCCATGTCTTCAGAAGCAATTTGATAGGTGTGGGTGAGAAACAGATTCATATTTAAGTCCTTTTTTTTTAACTAATAATCTCCATTTACAAACAGCCCCCCTATGCGTTCACTTCTATCCTAAGAGGAGTTTTTTTTTTGTTTTTTTTTTTCGTTATTTGCATTCTTCGTGCATATTGCCTCCTCCTGGGCAAGGAGGAGAATTTATAGTAAAAAGTACTTAAAAGTTGGAATTAAATTGAAAAATACTTTATTAACCCCAGCAGGGGGAAATTTCTTTGTCATAGTAGCAGCACATTAAATGCAGATGGTATAGGTGTTTCTCACCCACACCTATCATATTGCTTTTGAAGATATGGATATAACCACTGGAGTTGTTTGGATTAATTTGATGCTGCCTTATGTGCTTTTTGGAGATTCAAAGTTCACTTGAACTGAATGGGCCTACAAAGCTGAAATATTCTTCTAAAAACTTTGTGTCCTGCAGAAGAAAGTCATACACATCTTGGATGGCATGAGGGTGAGTAAATGATGAGAGAATCTTCATTTTTGGGTGAACTATTCCTTAAAATAAAGTTGAATCCATCAGACATGGATATGACAGGGTATTAAAATAAATTTTGAGGCTGTTGGGTTTGAGATGATTTGAGAAAACGTACTGATGTTGAACACATGCCTAAGGTAGTTAAAGTTCATGTAGTAAATATGATCGCCATACTTTATCAGGAAGTAAAACAAGCACATTATGCAAACAGAGAATACTCTCTCTGAGACATCTTGCGCTCTATTCACGCTATTCTACTTCCTGTTGTTGCCACAAGCATGAGGCTGCAGCAGGTGCACAGTGCTGTTTTTCTTGTAATCCTGACTATTCAGAGGCCCTATACTATACTTTGCTATAGAGCCTATAGCATCACTTTTATGGCTGTTTTTTAATTGTCTTTTGGTTCTGTTGCTAGTTTTCTTATACCATACTTTAACATGGGTATTCTCAGATTACTTGGCAGTCTTTTTTAACTGAACAAAAATGTGAAAATCACAAAGCCTATTAAGCCATGTGTAGTGTCTTGTTGGTCATATAACTAGTCTGTGGAAACTGTAGCTCATCCTGTCATAAGGCCATGTTTCCAAAGCTCAGTCACTGGACTGTAATCTCTAGCTGCTCAGTGTGTTAAACAGAAGTACAGAAGCCTGACTATAGGTATTATTTCAATAAAATTGTTTAATATTCTGTGAAAGGCTTCGGAGTTTCATAAGCTTGGTAGTTTTTTTCAAATCTTGTTAATGTTTCAGGCATCAGTTCTTCTCCACAAGAAAACTCCCATCATGTCTCGAGCTCTCACCCTCATCAGAACAGAACTTCAGAGATAGTAAGTCAACTTAAATTTTCTTTGACTGTATGGATGTAGAGAACTATGTATTTCCAAAATCGACTAGCCGGTGGATTGACTGAAAGTCTAGTCAGTGTTAAAGGTGTACTCTGTTGTTTTTTTTATTTTTTTTTTTTTACTAATTGCTAAACTTTTAAATAGAAAGTAATAGTTCAGTAAAGGGGTGGGTGATAGAGCGGTTAAATTGATTTACCGGCAAAAATGTGTCAACAGACAACAGTTTTTGAGTATCATTCCTGTTGTGGTTATGCAGAATGCCACATCATGATAGGGAATGCGCAATCCAATCAGAGGTTATAATTATTGTATTATTTTTATCCATCAATACAAAAACGTGAAAGGAATAATGTACAGTCAGCTGGTTGTTATCGCAGAATAAACCCCTTCAGGGTGAAGCAAGACCCCTCTTTGCATAGGGGTCCTGATCAACCTATCAGGGTTTATTTTGCAATAACAACGGGCTGACTGTACATTCTTGCTTATTACACGGCTACTAGCCAAATACATGAACATAAAATATTGATTTGCATTGAAATTATATAATTTAAGAAATTGCTGAACAGCTGAAATCCACCTCTGGTATGTGTCGGAGTTCTGTTGGTGTTTTTTCTGTGAAAATGGGCATGTGACTTCTCATTATCCAGACTATTACCAGACTACTTGCCAAATAAACAAATAAATGGACATGAAACATTGATTGAAATTATGTAATTATGTGAGAAGAAATAAATCGCTGAACAGCTGAATTCCACCTCTGGTTTGCGCTGGACTTCTGTGTATTTATTTTGTAATTAATAAATGTCTGACTGCTCCTTATGCATCTTATTACAAGAGTACTTGACAAATAAATAAATAAATGCACATGAAACATTGAGTTGAAATTATTTTATTAGTCTTCTAGTAGAAATGGCACAGTGATCAGAGAAGCAGATGAGCTCAGGATGAGCGGTTGTTACTGAAAAATATCAGACTGCTAGATGGCGCCATTGACAATCAAAATAGAGTATTCCAGAGAGCTGTGTAATAAATATTGTCATCGACCAAACATTTAAAGAATATTGCAATATACATTTTTGCCTATATTTCCCAGCCCTTGTAGAATAATTTTTTTTTGTTGTTTTTTTTTTAAATGATGTTTAAAAATTATTTTTACACAGTCTTGGAGAAAAAGATTATTCTACATATGGTGCTGAGTGCAAATTCTTGAGATCCTATAACTGTCTGATTATTACTTGTTTATAATCTCAATTATCCTGTTTGTGAATAGTGCATTTTTACAAAGACGTTGGTAACTGGGAACTTCTGTTTTTGCATGATGCTATATTTACACTGTTGGGTGTTAGCTCAACCTAAACACTCTTGTTACTGAGTGAACCTTTAAAGGGATAGTTCACCCAAAAATAAAAATTCTCATCATTTACTCACCCTCATGACATCCCAGATGTGTATGGCTTTCTTACTTTAGCTGAACACATTTGAAGAAAAATATCTTGGCTCAGTAGGTCCTTAAAATTCAAGTGGATGGTGATCTGACTTGAAGCTCCAAAAATCACAGGCATTCAGCAGGAACGTCATCCATACCGATCCAGCTGTTAAATTAATGTATTCTAAAGCAACATGGTTTTGGTTAGAAAAACATCAATATTTAAGTACTTTTTGAACTCTGAATCATCGCTTCCGGTCACCAGCGGCATGCGCTTGTGACGTAATCACGTTTACGTGAGAACTGACGTTGGTGCGACACACATGAAAGAGCAGCACTGTTTACAAGTGAGTAGAAGAAATGCTGTACAGAAGCTTTGTTGATTTGGATTTAGATCTGTAATTATCTGTTTCTTTACTCACAATGAGGGCTGTCATGATTATGAAATTTGGATGACGATTAATTGTCAAACAAATAATTGCGAATAAGCAGAGTAATTGTCAGTTTTATGGCTATGACGATTAATGTCTTTTAGGACTTACATGATTAATTGTCATATCTCTTAAGGTGCATGTGTGCTTCATACACATTAAGAAGTCATTTTTACATATTCAGCTTCAAATATATAAATCAAAAAATAAAATAGGGATATGTGATTTCCTTTTAAGACTTTGAAAACCAATGAATGACATTAAAAATATTTTAAATATCAAAATATATCTAAAT
This sequence comes from Myxocyprinus asiaticus, assembly GCF_019703515.2. NCBI lineage: Eukaryota > Metazoa > Chordata > Actinopteri > Cypriniformes > Catostomidae > Myxocyprinus > Myxocyprinus asiaticus. The sequence continues at coordinate 19,636,651 of NC_059348.1, forward strand.
ACTTAATGTCTCTCTTTTTGCAAGATAAAAGTACTTAAATATTGATATTTTTCCGTGCCAAAAGCGATCATGTCACTTTAGAAGACATTCATTTAACAGCTGGAGTCGTATGGATGACGTTTATGCTGACTGTCTGTGATTTTTGGAGCTTCAAAAATTGGATCACCATCCACTTATTGAGCTAAGATTTCTTTCTATTTTTCTTCAAATGTGTTCTGGTGATGGGAAAAAGTCATACACACCTGGGATATCATGAGGGTGAGTAAATGATGAGAGAATTGTCATTACTGGGTGAACTATCCCTTTAAGAAAGCCCTGTATAACTTGGACACTAGACACCAGTCAGATGATTTCTTGTGATAGTGAACTGATATATGGTGATATTTAATGTTTTAGTGACATGTAGTGGATGCCAGGCAAAGCTTTTTAATAGGGTAACTTAATAAAAGGTTACAGTTGTCCTTTTTATTGCACAAAATTATCATAGTCCTAACAAACAAAGAGAAACCTGTGGATTATGCATAATAAGGGGAACAGTTTTCACAGCATGACGTGCAGATTGACTAATTGTCTTGTTCTTTTTTGCCGAAGGTGGTACATTTGTTACAAAAGATTGTAGTTTGATGACTATTACGGCAGTGCTTTCAATGCAATGAGTTAAGAGAGGGTTTTAGGTTGCTGACATCCCCTTTATGGTACCCCTGCTAAAATCAAAAACTCACTAATCGACTAGTCTGTTGTTGAATGACTAGTGGACAATCCTATTTCCTAACCCATTCCTATTTGCACTTCTTAAATGACAGTTACTTACACATTCACTTCCTGGGAGATTTCTCTACTCTGTCCATCTAAATTAACCCACATGTTTCCTGTCTGCTACAGCCTCGTGAGCCAGCAGATGACTGGTCAGAGCATATCAGTTCCTCTGGGAAAAAGTACTATTATAACTGCAGGACAGAGGTCTCTCAGTGGGAGAAACCTAAAGAATGGCAGGAGAGGTGATTTATTTTTGATTTCATGTTACTTATAACTGTCACAGCCTCTCTTCGGCCATCAACTGACCCCAAACATCCTGTCTGAACAGAGAACAGAGACCGAGAGAAGGTTCAAAGACTGTGGTTAACAGCTTTCCCAAAGACAGAGACTACAGACAAGAGGCAATGCAGGCCAGTGCCACAAGCGTCCTCAGTAGTACAAGTAAGTATTAGAACCTTCAGAAACACAGGCAGTTGTTTATTTGGTCCCTGCAAGGTCCAATTTACCACCTGGTATTAACATCCATCTCAGGTTATCTGATTTCAAGTGAAAAGCGCTAAATACAAGTGTAAACAGGATCCAAAGCAAAGATTATGATTGAATCACTCAAACCAGAAATTCATGTGACGACTTTGCATTTGTAGCAGTAGTGCAGTCTAGTGCATACATATGCAAGCATACACTGTATGCCTACCTATATATTTCTAAGGATTTTGCGTATGCTCACCTAAAATGAGTGATGATGTGAATGGGTGACAGAACAAGTAGGCTTTTGACCCAAAACTTTTCAATCTACTGAGGTGTTGGAGCAGCACCGTTGAGTGAATTGTGATTATTAAAAAAAAAAAAAAAAAAAAAATTATGTGTACAGATTCTCTCTAAAAGCACGCAGAGTAGCAGGAGCGGTTAAGTGACGGCACGGGAAAGATAGTCCAACTCAGCTGAGCAACCCATCAGATGCGATTGGATTTTTGCAAACCAATCATATTTTCAGTTTCAGTAAGAGGCGGGACATTTCTAGCATCTACAGTGAAATGCTTATGCGCCAGCAGCGCTGGAGTCACCATAATTTGTGCTTTAAATTTACTTGCTGTTAAATGTAAAAATATTTATGCTTTTAAATACAACTTATGCTAAAAAAAAACTATGTTAAATTATTGACTACACCCGTGTTTGTTTTAGATGATCTTTGCAGATGCTGTGCCAGTTAACTGAGTTGTCCCGTAATTATATCTAATGCTATTTTGTCAGCCTTTAATTGCTGTTAGTGGTGCCTTTTTTCTCAAGATATCAAATCATATCAATTTATATTTCTAAGTAGGAAAACAATTTCACTATACACAGAAAAACACAGTATAGTACACAAATAATACAAATTACCATTAATTCTTATATATATTTAATGATATACAATAGTGAACATCACTACACTCATATTATCTATGCAATGCCTAATAGTTTATTATGTATTATGTATGAATAAGTTTATTAATTAAGAGTAATTAAAAATTATTACCCATTTCACTAGAAATAGAAAGAACATTAGGCTAATGAAACCTATTAATTTAAATAGATATTTACAGACACCTTTATCATTACATTTATCAGACACCACTACACCACTAATTTGTAGTATAAACGTTAATGTGTTCTGATGCATCCTGGACAACAGCAAAGGGTTTGGGTTTTAGTTAGGTATGGGTTTAAAAGAAAATAACTTTCCAGTAAAAATTTTGGAAAAACCCATACTTGTATTCACAAGACTTCAGATCTTTGATATGCCAGGTATCTATATACAGCAACACAAATTATTCACTTTGGATTAAAGCATCTGCTAAATGAGTTAATGTAGATCATATAAGTTTGCTCTAGAATCTCAAATTCTGTCTTGACTAACCACTTTTGATCAGATCACATGAGATGGATGTTAAAGGAATAGTTCACCCAAAAATAAAAAATAAATCTCTCATTTCCTCACCCTCATGCCATCCCAGATGTGTGACTTTATTTTTTCTGCAGAAAACAAAATATTTTTGGCAAAATATCTCAGCTCTGAAGGTCCATACAATGCCAGTGAATAGTGATCAAAACTTTGAAGCTCCAAAAAGCGCATAAAGGCAGCCTAAAAGTAATCCATACCTCTCCAGTGGTTTAATCCATTTCTTCTGAGCCGATCTAATTGGTTGTGAGTGAAAACAGACCAAAAATGTAAGGTGTAAACGGGGCCAGGTGGTGTTAGACCACATTTATTAATAAAGTGGTTTTAGTAAGTAAAAATACAATTTCCTATGAGTTTGGTGTTTATAACTAGGGCTGCAACTAACGATTATTTTGATAATCTATTAATCTAACAATTATTAGAACAATTATATGACCATTCAGCGATTATTGCAACGATTAATCATTAGCTCTTAACTGATTATTCAGCTTGTTCCCGACATAAAAGTTTGTATTAAACGTGCTTACTAACAATAAAGAGGACAAAATCATCTTTTAAAAATACCTCTACACTGCGTGCCCAATTATTAGGCAAATTGTATTCCTCAGGATAAATTTTAATGTTGAACAAACACAATGCTCTCAGTCAATCCAAAATGTTACTGAACCTCACCTGAATGTTTAACAAAGAAAAATTGAGTTTTGTCTTTCTCAGGGGAATATATAAGTGTGCACAATTATTAGGCAACTATTAGTGTGCACAATTATTATTATTAGGTAATGAAGCTGCCTAATAATTATGCACATCTTGATATAAGGAGTTAGTCACTTTTGCCACACCCTCCCTCATTACACAAATGCATACCACCTGAAAAAGTTTATATGGTTTGGAGTTGGAAAATGTGCATGGAAATAATGATAAGATTAGAATACTCACTTGCCTAATAATTGGGCACGCAGTGTAAATGACTTTCATTGAATTAAAGGGAAAAATACTTTTCATTAAGTTTAATTCAGTAAAGAAATTCACTGCAAAAAATCCTATTTTCAAGTGTTTTTGTCTTGTTTTCCATTTAAAATTGTCTAAAAATCCTTAAAACATGATACATTTACTTGAGAAGGAAGGATCATATAAGATATTTAGACTTGCTTTAAGAGAAGTGTATTTTGTATATAAGTGTATTTTGTTTTTCACTTAGTTATACTTCTGCGAGTGCAGTAAAGACAAAATATACTTATATTCAAGATCTATTCTCTAAAAGCAAGTCTAAATATCTTATATGCTGCTTCTCAGGGGAATGCATCTTTTTTTATTATTTTTTTTTTAAGGATTTCTAGATATTTTAAAATATCAACATTCTCAGATAACAATTTTTTCTTCTGCAGTATAGCTGCTAAAGAAAATGCATATTGTTTTAAAGAAGTTTTAGATATTTATAATGGAAAACAAGCCAAAACAAAAACAAATCAAAAAGGTATTTTGTTGCAGTGTATAATGGCCCCCAAAAAATTGTTACCTGAGAATGTTCACTTCAATTCATCTTTAAATCACAAAAAAACAAACTCTCTCTTATTAATAAAGCTGCGTATTGCCAATTTTCTTAACGATAAGAAATGCACAGTGACATCTAGCTTCATTAAGCGTGTGCGCTCGAGCGTCCCCGTAACAAGAGTGTGCATCAGCCGGATGCAGTTTCAACCTCTTCTCCTTAGATCAGGGCATTCGCGCAACTCATAGAAGAGGTGCTGACCGGAGTTTTTAGTTATTTTACATGATCTGCTTCCATATTATTTGAACTTTAATAAAGATATAACGCATTAAATATAACTGCTTTTAAGATGTAACGCCGGGGTATTTCCTTTAAAGAGCTCCAGCTCCACTTATTCCACAGTGAGAGTGCTTCTGTATTTACTTATTTTGTATTTTTGCATTATAATTCCCTCATACTTTGCGATCTACATCACCGAAGCTGTGAAAGTTTAGAGTGCATCTGGACTGTGAGCTGTGTAATTCTTCCTCTCCTCAGTCAGGCGTGAGCTGCAGTGCTGCTCTTGTGCGTCATCATTAGAGTTTAATGTGATCTCATGTTACGTTAAATTAGATCAAATGACTATTCTACAATGAACATTTTTGTGGACAATTTTTTTATTTTCGACATTGTCAATAACATCGACTAATCATTTCAGCCCTATTTATAACACATTTGTCTTTGTTTCCCCTCAATCCTCTTTCTTCCAATCAGAATCAACTCTAGCGGAGAAGCCGATATCAAACTCCAGTTATTCTCAGCCTTCTTCCATAAACCCCTCCAGTACATCCAGCTCCTCTTCATCTTCCACGGTGCCTGTGTCTCCTGCCTTGCAGGCTTCAGCCTCCACTCTGCTCCAGGACCCAGCACTCCTCCGACAGCTGCTGCCTGCACTGCAAGCCACCCTGCAGATGAACCATGCCAATGCTGACATAAGCAAAATCAATGAAGGTAAGCTCGTCCAAGCGTAGTTTGTTCTGAATCCAAGGCTAATGACAACATGTAATGTGAGAGATTGAAGGGTGAGATTGATTTTACATTTTTTGTTTGCTTCTTTCTTGATTTTAAGAATAGTTTGCCAAATTTTGGCAGGTGACAACTACCGTTTAACTCCTGAAGAACCCAAATCTTTATTTTAAACTATTTTGGTTTTATAAATCTTTTCGCACTCAAGAGTTTTTAGCAGTCCTTCAACTTTTCTTGCTGCTGCTGCTGCCATTTTCTTTTCAAGGCTTTGCAAAATGTGCTATTGATCACATGTTTCAAGTGTCATTTTTTTCAAAGCAGAGCTTACCAAGTGTTACTCCATTGAGTAAGATCATGTTTACACCTGGCATTAAGATGCGTCTCAGGTGATCCGATCACATGATCATGCGAGACACATCGCTGTTTACACCTGGTCGCTTAAATGCGTCTCCTGTGACCACTTGTTTTCTGATTTCGAGGGGAGTTTCTCTGGTCTCTTATTTAATGACGACATTATCAATCACTATGTCAGTATGTTACTGCATGATATTAAACCACAAAAAAGTCATAAAGACGAAGAAAGCGTGAGGAAAAAACGGCACGCTATTTCTCTCAGATTCAGTTCAAATTCAATCAAGCACAAACGCATCATTTCAAGCAGAATTCTCTGTTGTTTTAGTATTAACCTGAGCTTCAGATGTGCGTGCTTGTCATCTGTGCCTCTGTATGTCAATATCAAACACACTGAAGTTACATGAAGTTCTCGTGCTTGTGTATGTATCTGCTTTTTCAGATTTAAAAAAAAAAAATTCCTATTTATTTTCTTATTTTCCCATTTATTTCCTTTAAAGCCGCTCATAACTGGCAAAGTTTAAACTGTTGATGTAGTGCAGCGGTTGATTGACAGGTGAGGGGTGGATCTACACTGTTGTCCAGGATGCATTCAGGCAGATTAGCATTTACACCTCATATGCAATGTAGTCACATGTGTTTTTGATGACAGATGTGATTTTTGTGATCCGATCACAAAATGTTTTGCACCCCATTTAGAGCTGTATTTAACACTGACCACTTGTAATCGAATCTTCCAAAATGCATCTTAATACCAGGTTTAAACGGGGCCTAAGTGTGTGGTCCGCCCTTGATCAAGAAGAGATGCTTCCTAGACCCTAGTTGAATGAGATGTGCTCCAAACAGGCTTCTGCTGAAATCACAGGGCTTTTGGTCTTTCAAGGGACGAATAGATTTCCTTGACATTCTTAAATTACCTCATTTCTTGCCTTTGATTTTTGTTGGTGAAGATGTCTGTAGTAAACAAAGAATAAGGCTCTATCCTAATGTATTCACTGAGCAGCAAATACTTGCTTAGGCCTACACCCAAACTGTTATAAATGTTGTGCTCTAGCTGTTTTTTGTTTTTGTATTATTTGGTAGTCTTGATACCTGTTTTTTGTGCACAATATGTGGCATTTTCTGTCCATTGAGAAAATGTATAATAAGCAGAAAATATTGCTTTTATGTTCACCGAAAGAGCCTTTCTCAGTTTGCTTTCAGTGTTTAGCACTGCTTTGATTATTTGTGTGTTTGTCTTTTTCTGCCTTTGTCTTTTTTCAAGTCCTCACAGCCGCTGTCACACAAGCTTCCTTGCAGTCTCTGCTTCATAAACTTCTCACTGCTGGACCGTCAACTTTCAACATCACTACTCTGCTTTCCCAAGCTGCTCAGCTGTCCACACAAGGTATTGCTGAAGTCCTAGTCATGACTTGTGTTACACCATTGTGTTAGTAATATTTAACATTCTCACACACACACACACACACACACACCCAGGACTATGGACACAAACATGTTTGTTCTTAAGGCTAAAGCTAGAAATGATCAGACCCCTGTGCAGAAACATGATATGTTTATTTAACCAAATTAGGATAGTAAATTCAGATATTTTAGCGTTTCATATTGCAGCTGTTCAAAAATAGGTGATCAACACATTTTAAAAAGGCGTTGCATTCTCACACAAGGGGCTTCATAAATAAAACTTGCCATAGATTTTATACTATAAGTGTGGGTAAGCACAAAAGTCAAATGTTGGGTACACAAAATTTTTCAGGTTTATAAAAAATGTATGTGCGCCAGAACCAACACAAAGTTCCCTATTTAAATTCCAGTTAGCAAAAGATTGTGTGTACATGCGCATGCTTTATTCCCCATTCCCCTCCCCATTCCAAGCATCCTGGAAAACCAAGGAAAAGTCATGGTAAATGAGAAAAATACCTAAATGTTCTGGAAAATAATTATTTATCCTGGAAAATACTTGTGTAATAAAACTATTTGTGTCACTAAAATATTTTGTAACGCCAAAACATGTTAACAATCGGGAATCAGCAAAGGTGTCAGATACTCAAATTTGTATTGTTTTGTCACAGCCTGCACATTGTGAAACATCAACAGTTGACTCATAAACGAATCCCTGTTACCATCAGCTGTCGTCTCTGCTTTGCTCTGACAAAATAGTTTAAGTATGGATATAGTGCAAAATGTAATTCTTTCATTCCAACATTGCTGATGTGTTAACTACAAAAATATATGAGTTGTATAATTTAGACAATGACGACGGTCAGACCGCTGATTTTTTTTTTCACATTAATTCACACCTGAAGGTGGTAGTGTGGTGATGCTTCCTGTATGACTTGGGATGTGAATTCATTTTCAGTAATTAAACAATCAGATTTCGCTATACCGCGGTTACCACATGTAGGGCCCAAAAATTTCCGCAGTGTGGAAAACACGGACAGAATCATATGTCCTATTATTATTCTTAAATGGCAAAAGGCTGCAATGTAATTAAATATATAATCAATGTGCTGCACACTCAAAAATATGTGAACCTTTTAATACACTAAAAACAAGCTTTTGTTTTTTCTGGAAGGGAAACAAACACAATTCCAAGCAGATTGCCTTGAATTAAAAATATCACGATCCAAGAAATCTTTGCAGTCGTTAAAAGTATGATTCCTCCATGGGGGGTCTGGGTAGCTCAGCAAGTAAAGAGGCTGACTACCACACCTGGAGTCGCAAGTTCGTCAAAGTTTCCTCCATATGATGTTTCGGGAAAGTCTCCCAAAGCAGCACATCCATTACCAATATTTTCTTCCTTCAGCTTATATTTTAATGCATTTTGAATTCAAATAATTGAAATAATAACAGTTAATATAGCCTAATATCAGCTGCATAGCATTACTTCTGATTGGATTTTTTTTTTTTTTTTTTGTGTGTGTGTGTGGGAAATTGCAATGTTTATACATCAGGTCTCAGGTGTTTACATTTTATCTGTTGCTAATTAAATGTATGGACTCTTGATTTCATTAGATAGTTACTGGGGTCCATAGTATAATTTATCTTATTTTTTGTTTCTAATGAACAGCTCAACAGTCCGGTCAGTCGCCCATGTCACTGGCATCAGATGCCTCTTCACCGAGGTCGTATCTGTCTCCTAGAGTCAGCACACCACAGACCAACGCTGTCTCTAAACCTCTGCACAGCTTAGCAACCCTCTTCTCTCAACCAAAGGTCAGTAGCAGCCAACAGTTATTTACTACTTTTTCTTTAGATGTGGAAACGAAAATGCGTCCAACATTTCATCTGGACATACATACTTGCATAAAAAAAAAAATTTATGTATGAATTTCATTACATAAATATTGAATATAAAATCAAGCAGCATCTGCAAACCCATGATTGCACATCAGCCATTTTTTCTCAATTATATCAGTTGAAATATAATTGAAAAAGTAAATCTGTTATAATCGTTATTATAATTACATCAGTTATGATCAGTATATATTTAATTATATTTTTATAACTTAAACTTACCAGACTTTTTTTTTGTGAACTGCTCTCTTTAAAATAAATGCTTCTTGGTGTAACCAATTTTAATCTAATGTAACACACATTTTTAGTGTCCGTATACTTTTTGGGATCTATGTGTTTAACCTCTCAGTGCACTATCAACACACATTTCAGATGCAAACAATCCCTCTTCAATTTCAGGTTACTGCATCAATTCAGAGATCAGGATCAACATCCCAGCAGTCAGCCAACTCTGACAAACAATTCAGTGATCCTCGTCTTCACAGGCAAATGTAATGATCATTTCTTTTAATCTTAACATTGTAAGAAAATAGCCTTTTTCATTTTTATTTTTTTTAATTTATTTTTTTATGATTAAAATCAGAAAACATGGGCCTGCTTCTTTGCAATCGTAAAATTTGTTTCAGCAATGACTGCTGTGTAAACATTTATTTGTTGACAATGTAGCAGCAGCCTATCAAAAGTTATGTTAGAGCACCATCTACCTGTTCAATGTGTAAGTGCAATCAAGGCTGGGTTTATATGTTTAAATACAGCTCTGGAAAAAAAATAAGAAACCACTGCAAAATTATCAGTTTCTCTGGATTTATAGGTGTGTGTTTGAGTAAAATGAACATTTTGTTTTATTCTATAAAGTACTGACAACTTTTCTCCCAAATTCCAAATAAAAATATTGTCATTTAGAGCATTTATTTGCAGAAATTTATTTGTCAAAATAACAAAAAAGTTGCATTGTTTTCAGACCTTGAATAATGTAAATAAAACAAGTTATATTCATTTTTAAACAACACAATACTAATGTTTTAACTTAGAAAGAGTTCAGAAATCAATATTTGGTGGAATAACCCTGATTTCCAATCACAGCTTTCATGCGTCTTGGCATGCTCTCTACCAGTGTTTCACATTGCTGTTGGGTGACTTTGTGCCACTCCTGGCATAAACATTCAAGCAGCTTGGCTTTGTTTGACGGCTTGTGGCCATCCATCTTCCTCTTGATCACATTCCAGAGGTTTTCAATTGGGGTTCAGGTCTGGAGATTTGGCTGGCCATGACAGGGTCTTGATCGGTGATCCTCTATCCACACCTTGATTGGCCTGGCTGTGTGACGGAGCATTGTCCTGCTGGATAAAACAATCCTCATAGTTGGGGAACATTGTCAGAGCTGAAGGAAGCAAGTTTTTTTTCCAGGATAACTTCGTACTTGGCTTGATTCTTGCATCCAAGATTCCAGCCTTGCTGAAGCACCCGCAGATCATCACGATCCTCCACCAAATTTCACAGTGGGTGCGAGACACTGTGGCTCTTTTCCAGCAGGACAATGTTCCATGCCACTCAGCCAGGTCAATCAAGGTGTGGATGGAGGACCACTGGATCAAGACCCTCTCATTGCCAGCCCAATCTCCAGACCTGGACCCCATTGAAAACCTCTGGAAAGTGATCAAGAATTTTTGCGCCAGGAGTGGCATAAAGTCACCCTACAGCAGTGTGAAAGACTGGTAGAGAGCATGCCAAGACGCATGAAAGCTGTGATTGAAATTCAGGGTTATTCCACCAAATATTGATTTCTGAACTCTTTCTACGTTAAAACATTAGTATTGTGTTGTTTAAAAATGAATATTAACTTGTTTGAACTTACTAAATTTGCATTATTTGAGGTCTTTTTTGTTATTTTGACTAGTTGTCATTTTCTGCAAATAAATGCTCTAAATGACAATATTTTTATTTGGAATTTGGGAGAAATGTTGTCAGTACTCAAACACACTCTAAATAGTAAATCCAGAGAAACTATCCAGAGATAATTTTGCAGTTCTCTCTCTCTCTCTCTCTCTCTCTCTCTCTCTCTATATATATATATATATATATATGCCCTTTGTGTTTTTACTGATTAAGAGGGTGAAGATGTTTCCCTATTGAATGATGAATGTGCTATTTTTGTTTTGTAGCAGTCAAGAGAGTATGTTGGGCTCTAATAGCAGTGCGGGTAGCAGCAGCCTCCCTGCCCCAGTCAGCACCCCTCGAACCCAGAGCACTTTCACTCCTTCTCTAGCATTGCACTTTGATGAAAATCTCATCAGACATGTTCAAGGCTGGCCTGCAGAACATGTAGAGAAGCAGGTGCAAGCATACTTTTATCAAATGTTAACAAGATCATGTAAAGCAGGTTTGAGATCTTCAATGATCAGACATCAGATATCTACAGTTGAAGTCAGAAGTATACATACACTTAGGTTGTTGTCATTAAAACTCAATTTTTAACCACTCCACAGATTTAATATTAGCAAACTATAGTTTTGGCAAGTCGTTTAGGACATCTACTTTGTGCATGACACAATACATTTTTCCAACAATTGTTTACAGACAGATTGTTTCACTTTTAATTGACTATATCACAATTCCAGTGGGTCATAATTAACTGTGCCTTTAAGCAGCTTGGAAAATTCCAGAAAATGCTGTCAAGCCTTTAGACAATTAGCCAATTAGCTTCTGATAGGAGGGGTACTGAATTGGAGGTGCACCTGTAGATTTATTTTAATGCCTACCTTCAAATTCAGTGCCTCTTTGCTTGACATCATGGGAAAATCAAAAGAAATCAGCCAAGACCTCAGAAAAAACTATTTTTGTTCCTCCACAATTCTGGTTCATCCTTGGGAGTAATTTCCAAACACCTGAAGGTATCACGTTTATCTGTACAAACAATAGTACGCAAGTATAAACACCATGTAACCACGCAGCCATCATACCGCTCAGGAAGGAGACGCATTCTGTCTCCTAGAGATGAACAGAGTTTGGTACGAAAAGTGCAAATCAATCCCAGAACAACAGCAATGGACCTTGAGAAGATGCTGGAGGAAACAGGTAGACAAGTATCTATATCCACAGTATAACGAGTTCTATATTGACATAACCTGAAAGGCTGCTCAGCAAGGAAGAAGCCACTGCTCCAAAACCGCCATAAAAAAGCCAGACTACAGTTTGCAAGTGCACATGGGGACAAAGATCTTACTTTATCAAGAAGTGTCCTGTGGTCTGATGAAACAAAAATGTAACTGTTTGGCCATAATGACCATTGTTATGTTTGGAGGAAAAAGGGTGAGGCTTGCAGGCCGAAGAACACCATCCCAACCGTGAAGCAAGGGGGTAACAGCATCATGTTGTGGGGGTGCTTTGCTGCAGGAGGGACTGGTGCCCTTCACAAAATAGATGGCATCATGAGGAAAGAAGCAACATCTCAAGATTTCAGCCAGAAAGTAAAAGCTTGGTCGCAAATGGGTCTTCCAAATGGACAATGACCCCAAGCATACCTCCAGAGTTGTGGTAAAATGGTTCAAGGACAACAAAGTCAAGGTATTGGAGTGGCCATCACAAAGCCCTGACCTCTATCTGATAGAACATTTGTGGGCAGAACTGAAAAAGCATGTGCGAGCAAGGAGGCCTACAAACCTCCAGCCAAAATTCCAGAAACTTATTGTGAGAAGCTTGTGGAAGGCAACCCAAAACATATCAGAATCAGCTTTATTGCCAAGTATGCTTACACGTACAAGGAATTTGTGTTGGTGACAGGAGCTTCCAGTGCACAACAATACAAAACAGCAACAAGACATAGATAATAATAAAAAAAATATTTAAAAATGTAATTTAAAAAAAAAAAAAAACATTTGAATAGAAAAAGTATATATAGAATACGCAAGACAATAATATATACATACAAATCTGTTCTATATATACAAATTTGCTATATACTGTGCAAGGGAATGTAATGGCAGAAGAGGTTGGATGAATATAAAAAGACTATACTGTGAATTGCACATGATTATTGTTCAGTGGGACAGTTTTAACTGTTCATGAGATGGATAGCAGGAAAAAATGTTCTTGTGCCTGACTGTTCTGGTGCTCTGAAGCGTCAGCCAGAAGGCAACAGTTCAAAAAAGTGGGGTCCAGAGTGATTTTTCCAGCCTTTTTCCTCACTCTGGAAGTGGTCAAAACATTTGGCCCAAGTTAAACAATTTAAAGGCAATGCTACCAAATACTAACAAAGTGTATGTAAACTTCTGACCCACTGGGAATGTGATGAAAGAAATAAAAGCTGAAATAAATAATTCTCTAATTCTGTGACATTTCACATTCTTAAAATAAAGTAGTGTTCCTAACGGACCTAAGACAGGGAATGTTTGCTATGATTAAATGTCAGGAATTGTGAAAAACTGAGTTTAAATGTATTTGGCTAAGGTGTATGTAAACTTCTGATTTCAACTGTGACTGTTTATTTTCTCTCTCAATTTCCTGTCAACCAGGTGTCACGGTTGTGTGAGGACATCCACAACATGGGAACCCTTTACATGTCAGAGATCTGCACTGAGCTTAAAAATCTTCGCTCGCTAGTGAGAGTGTGTGAAATCCAGGCCACATTGAGAGAGCAAAGGTCTGTAATGCGGATTGTGACTAAATCAAATATATTTCCATCTTGTGTCATCCAAGATTATCTTGGATTTGTTTCAGTATTGAAACTAAATAAGGAATATTTCATGAAGCTTAAAGTACTGTTTTCATTGTTTCCACACAGGATTCTGTTTTTGAGACAGCAGATCAAAGAACTTGATAAACTGAAGAATCAGAATTCCTTCATGGTTTGAGAGATCATGATGGAGCTCTTGGCACTCTCTTCAAATTAGTCCAGCCACTGGCTCTTGGGACCTCTGCTCTCCGCCGAGCTCTCAGAACTGCAGTTGAACTATTGGCTGTAGTGCCTGTAACAGGACTGAGAGAAGGAAGCTGACAAACGTGCTTATCAAGGCACAATAAAGTCCTGATATCATAAATTAATTTGAATATCCTTTGATGTACATCACTTCTCTATTCTCCAATCCACATGTGATAAGAGATATGTGCAGAGAAGCACTCTCCAACCCAGAGCAACCTTTGAGGAATCACACTGTACATTGGATCTGGTGATTCATGTGGTGGTTCTTCAAGGTTTTGCTTATTATGGATCCTAAAGTTCACTGTCACACTGAAGGTTTAATATACCTCCATCCTGCAGTGACTGACAGTGATTTTGAATAATGTCAGAAGGGCTGTCAGTGTACAAGGACATTTCCAGCTGTGGTGGCATTAACAAAGTGACCAACTGAAATAAACCCAATGTACTTCTGAGTATTCATTCTTAAACTTTAGGCATAATTTTCTGATTCTCAGCAGGATTAAATAGAACGTATAAGTGATCTTCCTTAAATCTCAACAAGCTTGTTTCACTAAGACAAACAAAAGCAGTGCTAAGGATTTCTGAATTGATGACAGGCACTTAAAAGCTTTTGCTGTTGTGGTAGATGCACATTTTACAAGATCATGACCCTGGTAAAATGGTTTGGTCACTATATGCCTCTATTGTCCCTGTTATGTACAGTTAACACATCTAACTTAGATTACTTTCATGCTGCACCCCAGCACTCTTGACTATTTTTGCATTATTGTTTTTGTATTAGTTTAGATTTGCTCAGCTGTACTTTAACTCCTCGATTTAAGTTAAGCCATTTCCTTATTTCCCAAGTTTAGGATGATGCAGTGAAAAGATTCTGTATTTCATTCATGAGCTAATGTTGCACATCAAAATTGCACCCTTCAAGAATGGAATGGGACCATGGGGCTGTGCAAGCTGGCCAGCGGGGGAGAATATGGAGAACCAGATCACGTTTTTCTCAGCTTTCACATAAAATATCAACAAGTTCTTTGAAAATTCAGTAAGCGTTTACTCAGTTTGTCAGTTTGTGTGTGACAAGAATGCAAAAAGGGGCATCCTTTTAGACGTTTGCATTCATAGTTTCTGATCTACTGTCCTTTCTGTCTTCACTGCCCTCCAGTGAGCAGTTTGAGCTTAGACCAATTTAAATGCTTTCCACTGTGTAAATGAAGGTCACTGTCAGACTAGAAATGGGTATGTTGCTTTGTACATTATGGTTTCTAAAAGTTACTGGAAATAAACATTTACCACATTATGTTTTGGTACTTGTTTGCTTTTGTCATTTGGCTGGTTTAATTAACTGTTCTGTAATTGACTTTTCTGAAAGACATTGAGAGATTCTAGAGTTTCCAATGTCCGCCCTCTTATGGGACAAAGATTAATTGCATGTGGAAAAAGACAATGCAGGGACCGAGGAAGTGTTTAGAATTCAATTTACAATGGTAAATAATAAAGAAGGCTTGCTAGTTATCAAAGTGGAATAGTTTTGCTAAAGTACAGGGGAATTTTTTTTCTTGGTATGCAAAACCCGGTTTGATTTGCTCTTGGAATTACATGTGCAAATTTGAATGTAGGAAGTTTAACAAGAAGGTAATTGATTACTTAACAGAATAGTTCACCCAAAAATGTAAATTCTCTCATAATTTACTCTAAATGTGTATGACTTTCTTTGTTCTGTCAAACACAAAGATTTTTAGAAGAATGTCTCCGCTCTGTAGGTCCATGCAGTGCAAGTGAATAGTGGCCAGAAAAATGAAGCTCCAGTAAGCATTTGAAGGCAGCATAAAAGTAATCCATACAACTTAAGGTGAAAGAGATCAATTTTTAAGTCCTGTTTTACCATAAATTCTCCTCCCTGCCCAGTAGGTGGCAATATGCATTAAGAATGTGAATAGCCGAAAAGAAAGTGAAAGTGGAGATTTATTGGAAAAAAGGACTTAAACCTAATCTGTTTCTCACCCACACCTATCATATTGCTTCTGAAGTGATGGATTTAATTGCTGGAGTTTTATGGATTACTTTTATGCTTGCTTCATGTGCTTTTTGGACCTTCAAAGTTCTGGACACCATTCACTTCCATTGTATGGACCCACAGATCTGAGATATTCTAAAAATCTTCATTTATGTTCTGCAGAAGAAGGAAAGTCATACACATCTGGGAAGGCATGAGAATGGCATAAATGAGAGAATTGTTTTTCTTTTTTTTTCTTTTTTTTTGGGTGAACTATCCCTTTAAGTGTTTGGGATAGTACATAACAGTTTCATGGGTAACACTACTATAAGGTTCCATTTTTTAACATTAGTTGACAACATTAGTTAACATGAACTAACAATGAACAATACTTTTACAGCATTTATTAATCTTAGTTAATGTTAATTTCAACATATACTAATACATCTTAAAATCAAAATTAGAATGTGTTAACATTAGTTAATGCACAATGAACAATTGTATTTTTATGAACTAACATTAACAAAGATTAAAGAATGCTGTAAAAAAAAACAAAAAAAAAACATGGTTAATTGTTAGTTTATGATACCTAATGCATTAACTAAGGATGGAACCTTTATTGTAAGTGTTACCGTTTTATTAAAAAATGACTTTCCAAAAAGCTGTGGTGATACTTCATGTCAAACACAAGACACAATTTCTGGAACCCAAGTCCTCAACAGGAATGGCAGCATATGTTGTTTAGTGTCTTTTAATATTCACTCAAAAAACAGTTTATCATTTCCTAGTATTATGAGAATGTTTTAGAAGTTTTTCATCCACCATAAAAATGTTTGTGATCTCAGGCACTCCAGATATTTTCCCTCTCCTTCTCTAATTATTATTATCATTATTTTAATTTATATTTTGTATTTTATTTCAAGCAGATTTTTTTATTTTAATGTGAATCAATGTATATGCATTTAAATTATATTAATATATAGTTTGAAAGTAATTGTATAAAATTATAAATAACATTTATAATATAAAAATCATAATACTTCATGATTTGGTATATTGTTGTAAGATAATTTTATATTTTATTTATTTATTATTACCTTTCTGAAATATGTATGCCTGATAACAGTGTGAGAGCTTTAAAAACCCCTTACTGTTTCTTGAGATAATCGACAAAACGTTCTACACACAGTACAAAAATTCTCTAAGTTAAAAATATAGAAATTCACAATAATAAAAATACTGAAAAAGTTCAATCTAAAGGTAATATGTATACTCAAGGCATTTATTACTTTTATTTTTAAATAATTTCATTAGAATTTTTTTTATTTATTTATTTTATTTTTTATTTATGCATGCTCTTAGAAGCACATGTAATTTAACCTGTCCTCAGCAAGAGGTCACAATGTTAAACAAAGTGTTGATGTAAAAATGCAATACATTTATAAATATAAATATCAAATGAAAGATAAGGACCTGTAAGATATCAAACAACAAATAAAGTAAACTTTTAATTATAATTTCCATGAAAAAAAAAAAAAAAACTACTGATTTTTTTTTTTTTTTTTTAAATATATAATCCTGATTAAATCAGACAATGTCATGGTCAGCTGTAACTCTGAGACAGCTTTATCTGAGGAATAAACAAAATGGCTCAAGTGTAGAAACATGGTTAAGATGGAAAAATATTCAATTTTGTTATTTCTTTCAGAATTTTTTAGAACAGTGTGAAAATAGAATAGAAAATGTCTAGAATGTTTTTTGTTTTTTGTTGTTGTTTGTTTGTTTTTTATCACAACTCCTATACTAGCATTATTAGATAATTAAGACTTTACACTCTTGTTGGATGGATCAAATTAATATAGCATGCTTTTTAGTGTGTCTGATGGAGTTGACACAAATAACAGTAAGATGTAAGTTATGAAGTGAAAAATGTCACTTCATAAGCGTTTTATAAAACGCTTTTATATATATATATATATATATATATATATATATATATATATATATATATATATAAAATTTTTTTTTTTTCATGCGGTTCGTTAGCTGAGATTTTTGTCTACAAATATATCTATTTCATATATATATATATATATATATATATATATATATATATATATATATATATATATATATTTGAAATAGATATATTTATATAAACTAATATTTAAAACATGTTTTGTCCCTTATCTAAACCTATCTTCTATTTTTTCAGTAGAACAAAACAAACTATTTTATTTACTATTACTATTTTCACATTGTAGGGGTCACTGGCACCCCAAACAATAAGAAAGTCAAGTAAATTCCTACAGAACATGAGGGTTAAACTGTATTTGCTGTCTATGGGCACATGGGGAGGCAACAGTCACAGCCTCTACATGCATGTATGTCAATGAACAAGCCCCACTGGCCCAATGACTCTCATGGGAGGAGCTGCTCTCTCATTCTCAAGTCTTCAACAGTGCTCAAGCGCAGACTACAAAAGACGTATTCCGTCTGAGCAGTTGTCGAACATAAGAGTCTTGCTTTGAACTTTAAACAGAAAATGGATTATGTCTAATATGTCTCTTTAACGCGTATTCAAACAACCGCTCTTCTGTGTGCAGATGATTTTATCTGGAAGTCTTGAAGAGCCGCGAAGACGGAGCCGCGATGTGATCATTTCCATCCAAAAATGGTAAGAGAAGTATTGAACAGAGCGAGCTGGAAAACGTGTCGGACAGTAATGCAGTCTTAATGGGTATAAAGTCAGTCTCGATGAAAATCTGAAACGGAGGACGAAAGTGTTTTTCTCATATGGAGCGACACAGCAGTCTCGTTTCCATGTGGCTTCAGCTCGAGTTTTGCGCGATGGCTGTTCTCCTCACTAAAGGTTAGTGAATGAAGCGACCTGTGTCCATGTTACACACATTAGCCTTCATGCATATGTAATTCATTTCAATTGTAATAATATTTACAGGGTATTTACAAGCAATTAGCATAGTTACATATTAAGTGCAATATTATTATGCAGTAATTGTAATGTAATATGAACATTAATTCGAAAATTGTATTGTTTTGCATTACTATCATTGATCAGCATCTTTACAAAGGTCTAAAAGAACATGTAATGTTAGTCATATACCAAAATGGCATCAAATGAACCTTAAATAATATATAGGTGAATAATTATACAATAATGTATAATGATTAATAAATGTCAGAATTAAAGTTTAAAGCTTAGTAATGGAAATTGAATGCCAAACTGTTGTTGTTTTCTCTGTTTAACCTCTATTATGTTTTCATGTGTCAAACTTGTAATGAAGTGCTTTTCATCAATACATGTGCCATAGGCAGGACTATGTTAAATTTCTATTTTGTTTTAACAGGAGAAATAAGATGTTATTGCGATGCTCCCCACTGCGTGGCTACTGGTTACATGTGCAAATCGGAGCTGAACTCCTGCTTTACACGCATCTTAGACCCTCAAAGCACCAAGTCTCCTCTCACTCATGGGTGTTACGACACTCTCCTGAACTCAGGAAACATTTGCCATCCAGAGTCAACCTATGATACCATCCATGGACCTGCTACACTTCAGTGTTGCCATGACGATATGTGCAATTACAGAGGCCTGCAAGATCTCTTGTACAGAGGAGAAGAAAGTCATGGTATGATGATATCTTAATAAAATAAGAGTGGTCTTTAGTTATTGTTAGGGATAGACCGATACGTTGGCTGATGTTTGGCCATTCTGAGATAAACTGAAGCTGAAGCGTTAAATTTAGTCTCCCGAAAATGTGAAAATAAATAAAATAAAACTACTTCTGTCTGTGCTTTTCTGTAATATCTTCATTGAGACTTGACACAATTGTTCAATTGTTCTGTTCATTTTCAGACAGAAGAAGTCAACATCAAACTGAAGGCAGTCGACACGTGGTAGCACGACTCCAGGAAATCCCATCCTCCAAGGAGGTATGGTTCCGTGCTGCGGTCATCACCGTACCCATCGCTGGTGGCCTCATCTTGGTCCTCCTCATCATGTTGGCCTTGCGCATGCTCCGTAGCGAAAACCGCAAACTGCGACAGCAGCGGCGAGAGATGCTCTCCCGCCTTCACTACAGCTTCCACAGCCAGCACCTCACCAAGGGTCACGTGGCCAAACTGGACCTAGAGTGTATGGTGCCAGTCGGAGGCCATGAGAACAGTTGCCTGACCTGCGACAAGGTTCGGCACTCTGACCTTAGTAGCCAGAGACTTCTATCGTTGGTCCACTGGGGAAAGTATAGTGGCCGAGGGAAGCTGGAGTTTGTCTGACATCTTTGGAGTTTGTTATCCTTCGTCGATTTGGAAAGGACTCACTGGGATAAGACTTTTTATTTTAATCCTTCTAAAGGAGGTACTGCAAACAAGAAATAAAAAGAGAACACTTGAAAGCGCTAACCATATATTTGTAACTCTAGAAGCACTTTACTTGAATAAGAGGCTTGAGGAGAAGAGAGACTGTTTTGAATTGTAGACCGAAATGTTGAGCGGCTTCGTGCTGGTATTATTTCTTATCACCGAAGGATTCCAAATAAGATATTTCTATTTTGAAATTTGCACTTTTTGTATAAAGAGACTATGGTTGATTTGCTTTATTAGTTGTGTTAGACTAGTTGGTTAAAGATAACCTCTGGTGTGTGTATTTGCTCTGTTCCAAAACCTAGTGAGCTTCCTACACGGGCAGCGTTTTAAGGCCCCAGCGAGAAGGCTGTTCCAAAATTAGAAGCATTTTATTTCTGCCTTCTTAGATGCCTTTTTTTAAATTCAAGCAATGTCAATTTTAAATATACTTTATCGAAAAGTATCGATAAAAATAGCTTAGCTTAATTTAAATTGACCAAATTTGACCAAATATATATATATATATTATTATTATTATTATTATTATGCTAATGAGAATATCACAGTGTTAGCAATATGCTATCATCAACATCTACTGGAATAAATTATTAGTTGAGTCTCCAATGAGTTTTGAGTGAGAAGCAATATTTGTACTACACACAACATTGCTGCGAAGGTCATTCCAAATCATCCTCTTATAATCATGCTGCCTTAAGAGCCGTTCACACGGAACATGTTTTTTTGTGTGCGTCTACTTTCTTTTTCCATTTTTTTTCTTGGTAAACATGCACTAGATGGAAATTTTTGCATCACTTAATGTGCAATTACCTTCTCCGGTGGTGCAAGCAACATTTCCCCTCTAAGGTTGCATTTTACTCCACTGACGGTTAGGTTTAAGGTTGGGGTTTGGAGGTACTGTTACTAAAACATACATTCCTCTTACTTTATTACATTTACGGTTAATAACAACTCGCTTGTGGCGTCCCTCTGTGGACATTTCACCCATAAACTGAAGCACAGAAAGAGTTTAGCACAAGAAATATCCAACTACTGTTTCCAAATTCACAGTTCGGCTGTGTCTAGCTTTTTTTGCACAAGATTGCATTCGGTCTGAACAGCCCTTTATAGGCAGTAGCCAGCGAGGCAGCTCTCTATGTTTTGGACCAGGGCTGTTGTTTGATATTTCAGTGTTAATATTCACCAGTCACCTTTGATCTGCTTAGATTTTGCTCACTGTACAGATCTTTCATTGTACATTTTACATGTTCAACAAGGCATCGCTTTAGTAGTGTCATTTTTGCTGTCAAAACTCTTGATTCTATAATGCTCTTATTCACCGAGTGTTTGGCGCCACATTGGGTTGTACTGTGAGGCTGAGTTTCATACGATATTGACAAGCTCATTATCCCCAGAGGGAGAAGTCTTGGCTAATGCCTCATTGTGTCAACACGTACACAGTTGCAACCGCTTGACTGAGACATTGGAATCATTAGCAGCATGAGGGCATGGGAGTGTAGTGTGGTAGCTATTACAATCATGTCTTCTTTTACAGTAGCACTACACTTTTGACTGACTCTCCCTGGAAACTCTTCCCCAGGCCACAGTCACTCAGTCAGCCTCAAACTCTTTCACACCGCTGCTGGAATTCTTTGGAAAATAAGTCAGATGGGAAATGATCCTCTATGTAAACTTAGCCTCTCACACTACTTATTGTTAATTCCACTGTACTGAAGGAAGGTGTGGTTGACAGTGGAGCTAGACGGTCTGTTTGTACTCCTTAATTTTGCTGCATTGCAAACACAAAGTGAAGTGAGTCCTAAAATCCCCTTAAAAATAATCTCTAATCATAGCATAGAATGTCTCTTTAACCATAGGCTTTATTTTGTCAGTGTAGATCTTAAAGCTGAAATGTGTTTAAATACAATCAAAGCATAATATGCAGACGACTAGAAGAAGTTTGATTACCCTGAAAATTGTAAACACTGGCTCTGTGGTGCTATCAAAAAATTGCTCTGTTTTAGTATCTTTACCAGCCTGGCACAGCAACATTGACTCAAGCAGTGGCTTGAGTTTGGGTTGGGACTATCCCTTTGTCTGGAAACCTGTTTGAAAACAGTCATTATTTTTGCATTTCCACTTGGTGCCATTAGTGGCGCTAAAATTGCTCATTTCAGCTTTAAACACTGTTGTTTGTTTCCTCACAAAGCAGTTTTTATACTAGGAGGTAATACAGGAAATGCTCTCAGAGGAAAAAACATGTACTGTCATTTTACAAATAGTTCACTTTGGGATACTGAGTCTTAACTGTCTCTTTCATATGCTTCCTCTCAAATTTGTCCCCTGTACACTTTCCAAATAATTGCAGCCCTGCACACTAAGCCTCTGGCTCAATGCACAAGAAGTTAACAGTTATTGTTGGCCATTGGAGGAGAATGCAAGCTTTACTGCAGTGAATTGGATAAAAGTCATGTTCTTCTGACAGTAATAACAGGGAACTTCTTCCCTGGCCCACATATATTTTAAAACATAAACTCTGAAATGGTTTAATTTGCATTTTTGCAGAGGTTAACATCAGGCTAGAGAAAAAGAACCACTCTTTTCTTTCGCCTTGTAGGGCTTTTGAGGGTGCTGCTTATTCCAGAAGATATTTCAATGTGTTTGACAAACCCTGCACTGGTGCTGCAAAATACATCTGTGGTTATAACATACTGTGAAGCATGTTTATGGATTGGTAATCATTATTGGGTCATAAGAGGGTCTCATGATTGTCCGGATTGCAGTATTTGGAATTTGTCTGAATCCATTAAATCATATTTGGATGTATTTATGAACCTCTCCATTGGAATCACAAATGTTTATGAGCTGTTAACAATAACCATCAGCATGTTTCATACATACAGTACACTCTCGTCCTCTGAAGTGCTGTTAATATTTGCCTGCTCAAACATGTCAGATAATATCAGTGTTTAATGAGAGTCTTAGAAACTGGAGGGAATCCAGTGTCCCTGCAGTCAAATAAAACATGTTAAAGAAGAAGAAAAAACCCTGCAAAACCCATCAAATTAGCTTAATAAAAAAATATGACCAGGGTCAGTGTTCTAGCTCTCTCAAAATAGGTCTGACCTATATGGTTTCATCTTTTTTTTTGCATTGTACAGCATTAAATGAAAAGGAGTTTCTAAGTTGTGTGTCTAAAGAGGGAAGGTGTCGCATTTGCGGGTGTTTCAGAAATGCCTTATGCTTTCAACCTTTCAAGACTCCCTCAAATCCAAGGCCGGTTCAGAACATGATCAGCAGAGCGAGTGTGCACTTTGAACTTGCAGTGTGAGGAATGTGGATTAATGCATGAGCGCATAGCAAGTCTTCTCTTCAAGGGCACATGGGACATATTCTCACCCATGACAGCTGAAATACAGACATGTAGAATAAGGGAGAATGAGAACAGCCACACTGAGATACAGGCAGGGGTGTAGATTCTGGGGGGATGGGGGGAGGTAACCAATAATCAAAACAAACAAGTACCGCACCCCCCCCCCCCCCCCCCCACACACACACACACACACATTATTTAAACCATGATTAATGGAAACATGCAAATGCTTCATGCTGCAACCCCCCCCAGTGTTCAAGCCAAATCTACACCTTTGGATACAGTTGTTATGTTTATCAGTTGAATTGTTAAAACATTTGATCAAGTTAGACATAAAAGGGTACAATTTCCTATGCATTTAAGTCGCTTTGGATACAAGCATCTGCTAAATTAATAAATGTAAATGTAATAGTTTTCACTTTGTATATTAAAAGTTACAATTGTATCAGCCATTTCGGGTCTTTGAAAAAAGATGCTAAAACTATTTGTCCAAAGCAAAAAATTTAAATGATGAAAAAGTCCATGAAAATTATATTTTACTTGTTGATTTTAGATCATAATAAGTCTTAAATTATCAAATTTTTTTGCTCTTTATTTAAAGTTATGGTTCACCATCATTATTATCACTTATTCACCTTCATGTCATTCTGAAATTACATTGCTTTTTTTCTTATGCAGAATACAAAGATGTTTTCATAAATATCCTGGTCTGTCTTTCAATGCAACAGCAGTGGGTAGTGATTCACTTTTAAGATTCAAAAAAGATGCAGAAATACAGTATCATAAAAGTAGTCCATGCAATTCTTGTGTTATTTTCCAAGTCTTCTGAAGCCATACGATAGGTTTTGGTGAGAAACAACCCGTTGTTTAGCGCTAATATTTATAATGGAATATTAATCAATTTCCCCTTTTGTGTTTTGCACAGAAAGAAAGTCATACAGATTAGAAAAAAACATGAGGGTGGGTAAATTATTTTTGATTGTAAACTTTCTTTAAGGCATAATATGTATGCTCCTTTGTGAATTAGTCTAAAGAAAGTCCCTTTTAAGGCAAGTCAGTCCACTTTGCGGCCATCTTGGGAAAGCTCGCGGGGTAGCTATTTTCCATTGATGTCAACAGCATTAAAGTACAGCTCCTGTCTACTTGAATGAGGAAAGACTGAAATCCCTAAAAACGGTTAACATATTTCAAATCAGCAGTAAAATGTGACAACAATGGTCTCATAAACTGCTTCTTTAGTTCAGATCACACTAAAGAAACACTGGTTCAGCAAATGTGCATGCACATTCTCGAGTTGACTTACAGGAGATGTCTGTATCTAAAAGGTGAATGGCACTTTTACCTGTAAGGCAGGACTTTCTTTTCTACACTCATCAAATTGGGTGTTCCAATTTCTCCTATTCATTTTAAAGTGTCATGAAACTGTCACAGGTTTTGGGAAGAGGTAAGGACTCAAACACAGAGTGAAAAACCAAAAATACTTTAATAAAAATAAACAAAATCCCATGAGGGGAAAAACATAAACAATTCCGAAGGGCACAAAAGTAATCCAGGGAATCGGGCAGAGGGAAAACGGGGAACAGGACCAACCGGACCGCACTGGAACCAGGAAGGTGACAGGATGACTGGAACGCAGAAGAACATACACAGGTACTGACCAGAGAACAATACAAGATGAACTGACACTGGACAGCAAATATGAGGAGACTAAAATAGGGAGAGAAATCAAGACGGTTAATCCAGGGCAGATGTAAACAATAAAACAATAATGAGCAAACAAGGAGGTGGGGTATGACATCAGACCGAGAAGCACACAGCGCTTTAGAAACAAAAACAAAGCTGCATGCTCTCAGAAGCAGGCAAAACATCTAATTTGGCATGAGCGCACATCGCCAAGATAATGAGGCGATATACACTCATGCCAATTGACAAACAAGACAAGAGCAGACACTTGTGTTAGAGTTCAGCCACACACACACCCAACACCTTACCGAAGTGACCGAACCTCAGCAAAAACAAGAAGACAGCTTTGCGACCCAGGAGCACAGCGCAAAGTGAGTGCAATGCGCGTCCGCGAACATGAGAGACAGACAAGGATTATGAATGTCCAGGTCCCAACACAGACCGGAATTGAACTAGACAGGAAGTCAGGACCCAGACACCATACTCCAGACATGAAACACAACAGATCGAAGAGCGCGTGGCCGGGAATAAAACAGAGACTGCACCCTCACAAAGACAGACATGGGTAGATAATCCCAGACTGACAGAGAGACAAACCCATCCCCACCCCACCCCACCCCCCAAAGTGGGAACATCAAACAAGACACCAAACACACAGAACGAAAACTAACACAGAACAGAAAGCACAGAGAGGGAGGGAGGGTAGGGAAACCAGGAAGGGAACATAAAGAAAGAGATGGGGTCTGGTGGCCTCAGGTCAGAAGGGACAGAATTCTGGGCTATGGCTGCTGGACATGGTTCAGGAGGGAGCACCTCAGGGAGCAAAGCCATGGAAGGCTCAGGAAGAAAAGCCTTGGAAGGCTCAGGGAGCAAAGCTGTGGAAAGGCCCGGGCACTGGCCATGACAGGGGAACAGTATTAGTGGCTGTGAGCACAGGCACTGGCAGGGTAACAGTCTCCTTTGTCATGAACACTGGTAGTGACAGGGGAGCAGTCTCAGTGATGGGGGAATGACCTCCGTGGTCGTGGACACTGGCAGTGACTGGGGAGCAGCCTCCATGGCCAGGAGAACTGGCAGTGACTGGGGAGTGGCCTTCATGGCCGGGAGCACTGGCAGCGACTGAGAAGCAGGAGCCCTTCTCCTCCCCCTCTTCCGGACAGCCGGGAGCACTGCTGTGGGAGCGGCCATCATGAACGAGGCTCATTGGCCGTGGCAGGTGTGGGTGCTGGTTCGTAGGCCATGGCAGGCATGGGGGCTCATTGGCTGTGGCAGGCGTGGGTGCTGGCTCGTTGGCCGTGGTAGGCATGGGCGTTGGCTGCGGCAGGGGAGCAACTTTCTTGGCTGGAGATGCCAGCAGTGACTGAGAAGGTGCTCCTTTCCTCCTCCTCCTAGTATGGGTTCGGGAATGGCTGGGGGCTTGGCAGTCTCCGGCTGGAATGGTGAAATGGCCAGGGTGGGAGAGCTGCCTGTACTCTGGTGTTATCCACTCCTTCCGGTGGTGGACATAGCCCACAAAATCCCAGAAGGAGATGGGCCCCAGCCCTTCCATCTCCTAGGCTCCAAGAGGGTCCTTAAGGCACCCATTCAGCAGACTGTTGAGTTCAGCCTCTGAGTGACCCAAGTTGTTCGCCACAATAATGAACCTGGAAGCAAAGTCTCTTACATCGCCCTCTCCTTCCCAGAGAGAGCGGAGTTGGGCGATATGGGCCGATTGCCGGCTGCAGGTGGCCTCGAGGGAGGGAGAAGGGAAAAGAAAAATGCCTTTGAACTCTGCTGAATCCTTGCTGGCCAGTTCGTAATGTCACGGGTTTTGGGGAGAGGTAAGCACCCAAACGCAGTGTGAAAAACCGAAAATACTTTATTAATAAAAATAAACAAAATCCCATGAGGGGGATAATATAAACAACCCCGAAGGGGACAAAATTAATCCAGAAAATAGGGCAGAGGGAAAACGGGGAACAGGACAAACCGGATCACACTGGAACCAGGAAGGTGACAATATGACTGGAATGCAGAAGAACATACACAGGTACTGACTAGAGAACAATACAAGATGAACTGGTACTGGACAGCAAACACGAGGAGACTAAAATAGGGAGAGAAATCAAGAGGGTTAATCCAGGGCAGGTGTAAACAATGAAACAATAACGAGCAAACAAAGAGACGGGGTATGACGTCAGACTGAGAAGCACGTGGCACACTAAAAACAATAACAAAGCCACGTGCTCTCACAAGCAGGCAAAACATCCGATTGGCATGAGTGCACATCGCCAAGACAATGAAACGATATACACTCCAATGCCAATCGACAAACAAGACGAGAGCAGATACTTGTGTGAGAGTTCGGCCACACACACACCCGACGCCTTACCGAAGTGACCAAACCTCAGCACAAACAAAAAGACAGCTTCGTGACTCAGGCACGCGGCGCAAAATGAGCGCAACATGCATCCGCGGACGCGACAGACAGACAAGGAGTATGAATGTCCGGGTCCCGACACAGACCAGAACCGAACTAGACAGGAAGTCAGGACCCAGACACCATACTCCAGACATGAAACACAACAGACAGAAGACCGGGAATAAAACAGAGACCGTGTGCTCACACAAAAACAGACATGGATGGATAATGCCATGGCTCTGTCAGACCAAAATCCAGACTGACAGAGACAGGACCGTGATAGAAACTCCTCTAGATCAGCATCAGCCATTTACACCTCATACTTAAAAAAAGGCTCATGAAATTGGCATGAACATATGTAGAAAGGTGGGAGAGTAGCGGGTATGAAGGGGGAAGGGGGGAGGTCAAGCACAAAAACTCATGTCCACAACAGACTCACGATAGAGATGGCTGAACATCAAAATGTGAATGGAGACAAAAACAAAAGAGTTTTGGGGGGACTGTGCTGTATAGACCGTTTAAAGGATGTAAATAATATCAAAGGAATTAGAACTGCTGGCCTGGAAGAACTTCCGGTTTTATGACCGGATCCTTTAAATAAGGCTCTGAGTTAAAATATTTTCTCATAGAACATCAAACTTTAACTGAAGTGACTTATCCAGATGTTTTGTTGATACTGAGCGTCTACGCAAGATTGGCGATGAAACTGTATCATAGTTTAAATGCTCACAATTATTTCCTCAGCGGAGCTATTTGGAATATTGGATAGTGCCTGTTATAATCAATGAAGCCGTTCAATAAAGCTGTCTGCGTGACCTGCGGACAAGGTAAGGCTTTATTTTTTGTGTTCCTAATTTGTAAGTCATTTTGGATAAAAGCATCTGGTAAAAGACTAAATTTAATAGTAAATTACTTGCACAGCATCATGCATTATAATGGGAGCTATCTATAGTCACTTTTAGAGCTCTACCTGTCAAACTTACAATTAGTTACAATTAGACATAAATTTTGTTCACCTACCAGAGATATGATGTGTGCTACAGTTGTTAGTACTGTACGAATTCAGCTGTCTCTCTTCAATGCAGTGGTTTATGCATCCATTTGAGGTTGCTTTTTCAGACATCTAAACACTTTGATGTACTTTAGTTCCAGGCATCCAGGGAGCATTCAGCCACCAAACAATATGGTCAAAATTGTAATAATGGCATTTTATGACAATAGTATTAACGTTAGTAACGTTATTCCTGTTAAAGTCACTATAAATGAATATGACAAGTAGTAGGAAATGTTCAAAGAACAAAGACCAACGAATAGTCCTTGAAATGGTCCATATCAGTCATGGGACAAAAGATTGAGTGTGTGAAGACAATAGAACAGTTTGTAAATCACAGATTTGGATATTATGTTGGATATAATGAAGTAAGAACAGCACTCAGAGCAGGCATTGTCACCAAAACTACTGCTTTGAGACTTAACATAACTATATGTTTGGGGCACGGGTAGGAGAACTGCGGCCATTCTTCGCTGTAATGCGAGATCATGCATGAAGCAGTGCAGTGATTGGATGGAAGCGTTCCTTCTCATGAATACTGTAAGAAATGCTTAGAATCTAATGACGTAGTCATGTACTCTCTAACCAGTCACATCTGAGGCCTTAATCATATACCTCACATTTTGTGACGTTGCTTAAACTTCTGATTTTATTCCGGAAGAACGAAATGGCTCAAAAAAAAAAAAATTGTAAAAAAATAAAAATAAAACAAAAATAAAAAAGAAAGAAAGAAAAAAAACGGAAAAATTAACCACTTTCCCCTTAGTATTAAACATAATGAGTGATATCATTGTTTTCAGTGATTTACAATGTGTACTGTTAACATCTCAAAAAAATTGTTTTGGGGTTTCATGACCCTTTAATACAAGAGATCCATCTCAGGCTAAATAGTCTCTGGGCATCAGAACAGGGAACAGCTTTCAGAGAAATGGAGATTATAGATATAGGCTGCTTAAATTTAATTGAATAGTGAAAGTATTGAAAAATAGTTTGATCTAATTATAAATAAAAGATTTCACCTAATATTTGTGTGAGCTATGTATCTTTGGTGCTTATTAGAGTATTGCGTCATTAGCTTAGCAGCCTTTGATAATGGCAAATTCTGCTTCAATCAACGGTAAGCATTAGTTGACACTTGACAGTTATGACAGTTACAGAAGTCACTGCCTTTGTAGAACACTACAAATCAGTCTCTTTTGATGTTCCATTTCAGTTATGACTGCTTTGGAAGGTAGCTGCCTACAGACAATTGACAGCAGCTCTCTATGTTTTAGAACAGAGCCAAAGAATTTTCAAAGTTCTGGACATCAATGTCAAATTGTTAGCATAAAATCTAGAGTTACAAAGTACTTAAATATTGGTCTTTTTCACAATAAAAGCGACCTTGAAGAAAAAAAGTCATACACACCTGGGATATCATGAGGGTGAGTAAATGATGAAAGAATTTTCATTTTTGGTTGAACTAAACCTTTAAGGTCTTATAACAAAGGAACAAGCTTGGTTTCACACAATGTTCTATGAAATATTATCTTAAAATGTATAGTAAACCCCCCTAAAATGTCGGAGTCACACTCTGAATGAAATAACATGAGTCTGTACTGTATCTTATTTGATTTCAACACAAACACCCAGAGACGTTTAATATCTGTTTTACCCTTGTGTTTAGCTAATAAACAGCCAGAGATATGAGATGTGTTGAGAAACCCAACTGCAGTTATTTTTATTTAGTTTAAGCGAGGGAGTGATTTTCAAAACTGTAATATTCTTGGACGATGTTCAAAGATTTTAATGCAAGTTTGAAAATGGCAGATCTTCACAAAGCCATGCCACACTGCTTCACAGAAACTACTACGTTCTGTTTTATAAAAGTATCATGCAAATTGCTGAAAAACAATATTTACTTCACAAAAGCAGTTGTTGCCGATGGATGAGGGGAAAGAGGAATTGAGCTGTGACTGATTGTATTCTCAGAAGGCTCTTATTTGTGTAATATTGTCTGTAAAGCAGCACCGCCCTTTTCCCCCACAGCGTTTCTCTTCTTGGCTTCCATCGCCTTGTGGCCTTCGTTAAATACTGGTTAGTTGGTGTACATAAGCTTTTGAGCTGAGGACAGGAAGATTTATTGTGCAGTAGTGGAACAGCTGTGCAGGAGGGTGAGGAGAGATCATGACCTGTAAGTGTCTGAGATGTGCTGATCTAGGATCAGTTTCCTTTTGTGTTTCTAAAAATATTCTTTGGCACATGAGAGCCAAGAACTGTTTTTGGATCAGTGATTTTTCGTCGGATAGTTTGTAACATTGTCTCATGACTCTCATGTCTGAAATTTTTTTCTAAATTGCAAGATAACATACAACTTGGCTCTTACGAATAGGTACAACTTTTTTGTACCTGAAATGTGCAGAGACGGGTGCCAAAATGCTAGCTGTGAAGCAAGTTATTTTCAGCTTTACAGGCTGTAATACAGTGAAGAGAAATTAATATTTTATAAACTGTACCCCAAACCTAGCCATCAGTGAAATAAAAATGAAATGTCCGTGGACAAAATGCAACCTCCAAATCACGCATGTCACTGATTATGTGAACGCAATTACTTCCTGGTTTCAACAAATGCAAAAATGTCTGATAGAAGATGGCGCTTGTCAGTGAGTCGGCATAATGTGGCTGATCCTAGGGTACCGGAACTCTCGGAAACAACATGCTGACTTCCCGTGTGATCATGTTGTCTTTGTAGTACACCAACCCCCAGGGTGGGCACCATCTTACCCTAGGGGGCACCAAAAAGTCCACAGGCTGCCTTTTCTAGCATGTTATATGTTATTTAAGGACCCGATAGCAGTCGCGGAACACTCTCCATGTCAGACAATCAGAGTTAAACTTCCAGCAACTTTGTTGCATTGCTGGAGATGCCCCAACACATCGACAATGATCGCTCTTGCTAATGTTATCATGTTGCTCATTAAAAATGACTTCCTTTGTTGCTACAAGTTGCTGTCATTATGAACCGGCAGCAGTCAGGCAATGTTCTGAGTACAGTACATGCTGATTCAACATACTATACTTTGGGTAGCTGTCTGTCAATAGCTGTTGTGTTGACTTGTGGGAGATGTAGTATGGGGCTGATAGTAGCTGATCGAAGGAGCACACAACTCCATAGAGGCTTACTGCAGCCGACAACAGATCTTCCCCTATCATGTCCTGTCATGCTCGTAATTACAGAAAGCTGTCTGCTTCAGAGCCAAGCCCTTAGACTCCACATTATCATCTCCCTCTTTCTATCTCAGGTACACATGGAGAAGATAAACACGCACTTACACACATATCTTTGACATTAAACTGTAGTTCCTTGTCACATGGGATGGAGTGCATTCCAGTGGCTGAGGACTTAATAACAGGCCAGGATGTTTGTTCCTGTACGTAGGATGTCACTTTGCCTTATGGCCAACTAAATAACTCCCAATGACCAACCAAAACCAGATGTCACCTCAATACATCAGCTGGTCTTGAATGTTAATCACACATAACATAGACACAGAATATGGGCACTATATGCATGCAGCATGAAACATTACATACACAGTCAGCTTTGTAAGAGAAACAGCCTCATATTTTGTTTCAAATCTTCATATTTAGCTCAAACATAAGGCCCTGTTTGTTGAGTGGCTGCCAGACATACGTAAGTGATCCATTTCCATTCATTCCCCTCCATTTGGTTTGTGTTAGCCCAAACGTCTACAAGATCTAAGGAGAAACATGTAAACTGACTTGAGATGTTTTTCTTTCTTGTTACTTTATTTGTTTAGGGTGTCATTTGATTGGAAGAGAGTTAGGACAGAATTTACAAGCTTTCCTTTATGGCCCTGTTGAAGAAGTGAACAGTACCGTTATGAAGCTTTGTCTTACTGTGTTGTTGTGAGTGCTAATAAAGACCTTGTGTCAAAAGAAAGTAGGAGCATTAAGCTGAAAAAG
The DNA here is from genome assembly GCF_019703515.2 of Myxocyprinus asiaticus. Taxonomy (NCBI): domain Eukaryota; kingdom Metazoa; phylum Chordata; class Actinopteri; order Cypriniformes; family Catostomidae; genus Myxocyprinus; species Myxocyprinus asiaticus. The sequence goes on from NC_059348.1 coordinate 19,669,229, forward strand.
TATGAGTGCTTAAACACACTATTGATAGGGCACAGTTGGTAGTGATGATAGAGATCAGGCAACCAGACCAGTTGAGTTAAGCTCTCTGACGTGGTCACAGAGATGGCGGCTGGATTGCATGACACTGTGCTTGAGAAACAGGAAGAGATGGAATCAGCACACTGATGAGATTAAGAGACTTCTGAACTTTTTTTCTGAAGCAGTTTTGAAAGGGTGTGTGTTCCTCAAGTGGCAGTAGAAGAGTTTTTATATGTATTGGTTTTTTTTATTTTTTGTTTGTGCATATTTATATTTAAGTTGGGTTATCCATGCATCACCAATATGTGTATAGTATAATCTGATCTGCGAGATAGTTGTACCTCAAATTTCAGTTTTTTGTTGTTGTTTTTTGAGGTGGGCATTAAAAGGGTTTCAGTGAAAATGTCTTAATTCACTAGAATAATGTCTAAGTGGGATTCATGGCAATAAATATTGTTGCTGTTTTTTTAAGGGCTCATATTGATTTTTGAGATAATGTCTGTTGTACTATTCAACATACTGTAATTTTAACATCTCAAAACTTCCACACCGGTCCAAAAAGATAATTTATTGAAACTACGCTGCAAAAACAATTCACGCTGTACTTCTTTCTGATGTCACTGATAAACACACTGTAAAACATGATCACATTTCATCCTGGTCTCACAGAATCACATTATTACAGCCAGGGATGCATTAATGCATGGGCTTACACGGTCTGAAGCCCAGGGGCCCACAACTCCTAGGGGGGCCCCATTAACAACGTCACCCAGGGCCGTTACAATATACTTAGAGGGTGACAATAATCAGATATGGCCAGATGCTGCATATGTCACTGCCAATCAAGATAGGCAGCGGTGTAAGCTGAGTGCAGTCTGAGAACTCAGTCCATAAGGTGCTGAAACTTAGCTGGGGCCCCGAACAAACCGAACGGATGTGTCATGAATTGGTGTTAACCAAACGGTGTGGAGAAGGCAGTTTTTCACGGGACATCAGTGTTAATGGGATCTGCCAATAACCTTTGTCAAAAGCGAGCTGTGCCCAACCGATCAGGCATTTCATCAATACGAAGCATTGGGTATGCATCAAATTTAGACACCGCATTGACTTCTGTAATCCACGCAGAACCGAACCGTCGCTCTTAGGGACTAGCACGACCGAGATGGACCAATCACTGTGGGATTCTTCTATTACCCCATATCGAGCATTGCATCTAATTCTTCCTGAACTACTTTTTTTCTTGTACTCGGGAAGCCGGTAGGGACGGCTATGTACCACTACGCCTGGCATAGTTTCGAAGTGGTGCTCTATGAGGTTTGTATGACCAGGCAGATGCGAGAACACGTCTGCAAATTCTTTCTGCAACTTGGCAACCTCAATGAGTTGAGACGGTGAGAGATGGTCTCCACAAGTGACCAGGGTGACATGATTGGCTTTTATGTTCACCTCTGGCCCAAGCTCTGCCCTCTCCAGAACTACCATTGCCAACGTCACAGGGACCGCCTCTCTCCAGAATTTGGTTTAGATGGTATATTTGACGTGCGTCGCCTCTATCTGTTCGTTTACCTCATAATCGAGATCTCCCACTCGTCGTGTGACCTCAAAGGGCCCTTGCTACTTGGTGAGTAATTTGGAGCTCAGTGTTGGGAGTAATACAAGCACTTTATCTCCCGGTGCGAATTCCCATAGGCGAGTGCCCCTGTCATACAGTCGGCTTTGACGTTCCTGAGCTTGGAGCAAATTCTCCTGTGTTAGTTGACCCAAAGTGTGAAGTTTTGCTCTAAGATCAAGAACATACTGAATTTAATTTTTGCTGTTTGAAGGTCCCTCCTCCCAAGCTTCCTGCATGACGTAGAGCATGCCGCATGGCTGATGCCCATACAGCAGCTCGATTGGGGAAAACCCTGTGGAGGCTTGTGGGACCTCTCAAACTGCAAATAACAGGGGTTCAAGCCACTTATCCCAATTTCTAGCATCCTCGTGTACGAACTTCCGAATCATACTCTTCAGAGTTTTGTTAAACCGTTCCACCAGCCCATCTGTTTGTGGGTGGTAAACACTTGTGCAAATCGATTTAATACCCAGTAATCCATACATTTCCCATAGTGTTCGTGACATTAGACATTCACAACTGCTCCAGAGGGAAATCCCCTGCCGGGAATCCTCTAAAAGCTGGGGAAGCCGAGACTTCCCCCTCCCTTACTTCATCCTGATGTGGAGCTGACGTAGACGGCCCTGGCTCTGCCTCCCCAGCCAGCGCATCGCACATAATTTTCTTGAAAATTAGTGGATGGGTGAGGTGGGAACTAACCGCAGCCTCCACTCTTTGATTTTGCCCTCGAAATTTAATAATGAGTGTCACTACAGGATAATTGTGAATATCCCCATGCACTCACCTCACCTTCACCCTTTTATTTGTGCCCAAAGCCTCATCTTGAACCAAACACTGTTGGATAGTGGTCTGATTACAGCCAGTATCCACCAAGGCTTGATATGTACTTCCCCTGATACTCACAGGTATTCTGTATGCTCCAGCTCGATCGGGGGCAGCCCGCAGAGTGTTGGGGACCCAGACCAATGTTCCCACCTTCATAACGGGGCATTGGTCCCTGAAATGCCTGGGTTCCCTGTGACTCCAACCGGCCAGCCCAGGCGTTACACCTGCACTTGCGACAGTGGGTTCAACCACCTGAGGGGGAGAGCAAAAAGACATCGGGTACACCGGAAGCAGGGAAACCCCCTGGGAACGGGGAGCCGGCTTTGGCGGTACCTTTCCTTGCCTCTGGGGTACCGGGACGAGCTGTATGACAGGGACAGAGTGAGAGAGAAGGGGGAAAACAAGAGGGAGGGTAGAGAGAGTGGGAGGGCTCTACCCTCGAATATGCCGACATATGTTCATCAGCCAGTTGGACGGCTTCCTCCTGCGATGCCGGATGGTGGCACTGGACCCACTCCGCTGTTTCTTTCGGCGGACGATGGATCAGCCGTTCCAGCACCACGAGAACGATGACTCCCTCGGCATCGCAGTCCTCAGCCAGCAGCCACTTCCGGCAGGCATCACGGAGCTGTTGCGTGAAGGCAAACGGGTGGCCGCGCACAACCATCTTAATTGAACGGAAGAGTTGTCGGTGCTGTTTGGGGCTGCAACCGACTCACTGCAAGATGGACTTCTTCAGGTCATACACCAGGATATTCACCACCGGTAGTTGTTGCGTCACGAGCCGGGCTTCCCCGGAAAAGAGTGATATGAGTCTGACCGCCCACTGAGCACGCGGCCAGCTCCGGATCTCGGCCGTCCTCTCGAAGAGGTCTAGGAACACCTCCGGATCATCTTCTGCCCCCATTTTCATGAGGGCAACCAGACGGATTGGGGCTGTTGTGTCCAGGGTCACAGCTGGGGCTTTCTCCTGGTGCAGTAAGCTCCGGATCGCCTGCCGGTCCTCTGCTTTAGCCCGAAGCACCTCCTGGAATCGGCGATCCTGGTCCTGGCGCAGCTCAATCAGGGCCTGATGTTAAGCATGATGCATGCTGGCTCCATGCCACCTTTTTGTTGTACATTGTCTGGCTGTTTGGTTTGTAATACTCAATGATGAGGTGACTGATTTATCTGAATGAACCTGAATGAAAAGCAAATGCTGCTAATGTAGAGTCATTTACTCACATTATGACATTAATGTGCTAGCCTGAGGCAAATTAAAGGTATAGTTCAACCAAAAATTTTATTTTTATAAATTATATAAATTTGTATGACATTCTTTCTTCCGTGGAACACAAGAAGAAAGATTTAGAAGAATTTTGACACATTTTCCATAAAATTAAATTGAATTCAGCATTCTTCCTAATATGTCCTGATGTGTTTCATGGAGAAAAGAAAGACAACTGTTTTTGGAACAACACGATGGTGAGTATATGATGACAGAATTTTCATTTTTGGGTGAATTATCCCTTTAACCCTTATGTTGTCTTTGGGCCATTTTGACCCAAAGATGATTTTATTTTGCCTAAAAATGCTAGTTAATGTTATCCTATTGGACTAAAACTTTCTGAATTTGTTCAAACAGGGTATCAAAAACAGTGACCCCTCTCCAGTAGAATCTTTCTTTCATGATCTTTCTTTCATCACACCTTTCAGACAAAATATTATGACAATGTTTTTTTGAATTTTCATGCTCTCACAAAGAAACAGATCAATAGTGGCTTTTCCACTATCGGGCCAGTGCAAGCCAGGGCTATCAACTGGCCATCCGGGGCCAATAGCTGGTGCCAATGTCACATACCTCACCCATTTCACAAGAAAAAAGGAAGCTAAAGCTGAGGTATCATGTTATCTAGTTATCTAGAATATCGAATTGATATCGAATGTAGGGTTGGCCTTCTTTGGCCCAAGGGTTATTGGCGCAGCTCAATCAGGGCCTGATGTTAAGCATGATGCATGCTGGCGAGGGACTGGATAACTTCCACCAACGGTGAGGACTCCATGCTGACGTATATTTCCTACAAATTCCCGGGTTTAGGCACCAGTGTAACAGAGTTTGTTTGTGGGGTAGAGGAGGAAATGGGAAACATGACTTCAACTCAAAAAGGTCAGTCTTTAATAATAACTCAAAATGGCTTTCCAGCATTTAACACACAGATAGCTTTGTGTGACTCTCTCTCTCAGTCTCTGGCATTGTTCCTCCTTATATCGCTCTCCCCATTGCTCACTGCAGTCAGAAACAGGTGTTAGACATATAGTGCTCAGGTGTGTGCACCCTTACCGATTTCTCTATCTCTGGACAAATGCTTCACCATGCCCCCACCTCCACATAAGTGTTTATAAAGTCATAATCAGCCGTTGTAGTTGTGATTTGTGTGATAGTAAATAAAAAGCACAGTTGTTGTAGCGCCTTGTGTTCATTTCACCAGGAAATTGCGACGAAATCTCTCTGAAAGCAGCGAAAGTTTCAAAGGACTTTTTTACACTCTCTAGTTTGCCCACCCTACCGCCTGCTTGCTTTCTCTCTGCACACGCAGTACAGTATGTGTGTGCGCAAAAGAGAGTTCACCAGAGCCGATCTCTAAAAATCAATAACTTAAGTACACTTTTAAAAGTTAGTTCCCCAACTCTGCAAATCATTAAATAGAACAGACTCACGCTTACTAAGCATTTCCATTTTTAATAAACACGTTGCTTATATCGAGAGGGCATTAAAGATACTATGTATTAGGGAAATTTAAAATAATATGACAGATAAAAATAGAACATAATGTTCAAATGTCACTTGCATGTCAATGGCAAAAAGTCATAAAATAAAATAAAACAAGAACAAAGGTGAGAGGATAAACAAGCCCTGTCTGTACATATTATCTGTACTAAATATTATGTGACAAGCTGAAAACATCATCCAAAGGAGAGTTTATATATATATATATATATATATATATATATATATATATATATATATATATATATATATATATATACTGTATATTCTAGACTAGGGGTCGGCAACCTATGAAGGGGTAATCACTGGTACGCCAGCAACGGCGAGAGAGGAACAGACTATTTTATTTATATAAATTCTGCACCTGCATTCCAATCTACATCATGATGTAATCCTTCCTCGTGATCATGCAGTGTGTTTTTATGAGCTGAATGGGAGGCTAAACAAAAAGTTGTCGGCACAGCCATTGACCAGGAAAATAAAAAATGGCACTCCATGTCAAAAAGGTTGCTGACCCCTGTTCTAGACAGTGCTGATGTATGGCTTCTGCTTTGCATAGTAGAGTCTTAACTTGCATCTGTGGATGCAGCAGCGAATGGTGTTGACTAACAGGTCAACCGAAGTATTCCTGAGCCCATGTCATGATATTCATTGCAGACAAATTATGGTTTTTAAGACAGTGATGTGTGAGGTATGTGAGATCACAAGCATTCAGAAGTGGTTTTCAGCCTTGCCCTTTACGCACTGAGATTTGGCCCGATTCTTTTAATCTTTTAACTATATTGTGCACTGTAGGAAATGGCCAAAATCCGTCCAATTCGTCTTTGGAGGACATTATTCTCAATGCGCTGGATTACTTCTGTTGGAAAACTGGCGAGCCTCGACCCATCCTTGCTCTTGAATGACAAGGCTTTTTAAGCTCCTTATAGACATTAACACGATTGCCTCACCTGTTTAACATCACCTGTTTCACATCACTTTGTTATTTCAATTTGCCACATCGTTATTAGTCCTAAATTGCCCCTGACTCAGCTTTTTTGGAATGTGTTGTAGGCATCAATTTCAGAAAAAAAAAAGCAAATGCTGTTAATAGGTAAAACATGAAGTACCTTGTCTTTATACTGCTTTTGTTTAAATCCAAGTCAAAGTATATTTACAAATCACTCCTTTTTGTTTATATTGGCATTTTGCATACTGTCCCAACTTTTTTTTGGAATTGGGGTTGTACATGTCACATTTACATTGTTCAGAAACTTGGTCTGCTCCATCATGGTGATTTAATAATGCTTTACTTTTAATTAGCCATAAATACAGGGAAAATGTCAGAAAAAAATCTATGATAAATATGAAGCACAACCGAAGTGAGATATCATGCTTGGTAATTTTAGATGGGGATTTTGGTTTCAGTGAAACTGACACTTAACGACAATGTTTATGACAAAGTGTGTACTTGGATGCACTGTGGCTCCATTCATCTAATAAAGTATGGCAGTTTGTTGTAAGAAGCTGCAAAGATGGAGCCATACACACATTTTCAGCATAACACAGTGACAGTTTCCTACCTGCTTTAGCTTACCCTTAACTTTACACAATCTCTGTGCACTGGGATTCTTTCAGGTTTTGCAGTATTTGACAAAAACTAAATTTAAAAATGAGGATCTAAATTTAACTAACTCTCTAATGCCTGTGCACAGAAAACATATGAATGAATGCCTATGTAATGTCTGGGAGTGATTAATGGATTTTAAAGAATGAGTGAATTACAAACAGACCATGATACCACACTTTCAAGTCAGTTCTCTATAATGAATCTCTCCAATTAAAAGATCCGATAAGATCTTTAGTGTCATGAAACAAGAATATCAGTTGCTGGTGTCTTATTTTACATAAGACCTCACACAAAAAGCCTCACACATCCAAGATAAACAATTTTGGGTTAAAGGAATAGTTCACCCTAAAATGCCTGTTATTTGGTGTTACATCACTTTTTTCCCAGAGACTCTCATGAACAACAGTCAGCAAATTGTCATCTCAGATAAACTTCCTCCCCTTCCAAGAATTTGTGACAGTAATGCTGACAATGGTTTACAAATATATTGTGTTTCAAAAACATATTTGTTGTTTAATGACTTGTTTTCTTTTTACTTGCTTCTTGTGTAGGTGGTTTCTTTGAGCTGTGTATGTACAAGGATGCCTTGCTGGGTCCTGCCGTATGATTGCTGAGCTCATCTCTGCGTTTAAACATGCACTGCTCTGTAATTATATGTGTTCCAGGCAGGCTGTCTGGTGAAAAACAGGCTAGGGGAGAGAGAGCGAGAGAAAGAGATAGAAAGATAGATGCAGGTGTTACTGGGGGAGGACAATCATGCATCAGTTGCAGCAAAATTCATTTTTTGAAGTGCACACCCTCAGAAAACAATTACTGCCTTAATGTACTCCGTTCACAGTATTTTTATTTTTTTATGTCATAATGTCTTGTTATATGCTTATTTTATTTTATATTGTATAGTGTATATTGTTATTATAGTTTTTATTTTATTTTATTAATTACCTGGCACCTTATTTTAATTATATTTTTATTGTTATTTGTTACTGTTTTATTATTATTATTTGTCTTGTCATTATCTGTTTTGTGTATTAATGCTTTGGCAATATTGTATGTAAATACAATCATGCTAATAAAGTACTTTAAACTGAATTGAAATTGATTGAGATCACATTGAGACTGATTTATCTGAATGAACCTGAATGAAAAGCAAATGCTGCTAACGTAGAGTCATTCACTCACATTATAACATTAATCTGCTAGCCTGAGGCAAATTAAAGGTATAGTTCAACCAAAAATTCAATTGTTATAATTTACTCACCCTTTGTAAATTTGTATGACATTCTTTCTTCCGTGGAACACAAGAAGAAAGATTTAGAAGAATTTTGACACATTTTCCATAAAATTAAAGTGAATTCAGCATTCTTCCTAATATGTCCTGATGTGTTTCATGGAGAAAAGAAAGACAACTGTTTTTGGAACAACACGATGGTGAGTATATGATGACAGAATTTTCATTTTTGGGTGAATTATCCCTTTAACCCTTAAGTTGTCTTTGGGTCATTCTGATCCAAAGAGGATATTCTTTTGCCTAAAAATGCTAGTTAATGTTATCCTATTGGACTAAAACTTTCTGACTTTGTTCAAACAGGGTATCAAAAACAGTGACCCCTCTCCAATAGAATCTTTCTTTCACGATCTTTCTTTCATCACACCTTTCAGACAAAATATTATGACAATGTTTTTTTGAATTTTCATGCTCTCACAAAGAAGCAGATCAATAGTTGCTTTTCCACTATTGGGCCAGTGCAAGCCAGGGCTATCAACTGGCCATCCGGGGCCAATAGCTGGTGCCAATGTCACACACCTCGCCCATTTCACAAGAAAAAAGGAAGCTAAAGCTGAGGTATCATGTTATCTAGTTATCTAGAATATCGAGTTGATATTGAATGTAAGGTTGGCCTTCTTTGGCCCAAGGGTTATTGGCGGGCTAAAGGCCATTGTCCATTAGCCCCAAGAAAGCCCAGAGGAGGCACGATGAATCCCCAGATGGACGGTGAGAACACAACTGGCTCTGGCACGCACTAGCACTCCCTCATTTGGCCCGATAGTGAAAACGAATGGGCTAATGTTTACTAATATACAGAAGCTTTCCCGCAGCTAAGGTAAATAAAGCCTAGGGCCTTGCTTATCATTCATTTTGTGGCAGCACAATGCCAATCGGTTCTCTGTGCATGAGGCTCTTGATCACATCCTTGATCATGACATTAGACCACTTGCCTTAGTTTTTTTGTGATCTTTCCCTATTCATTTTTGACCGGGAACACCAAAAGTGTGATTTCCTGCCATTTTTTTACAAAGTAGAAGTGCTTCAAAACAAACTTCCCTGTGAAACATTAAACAAACTAGTGTGTAATTTTTATAGCACAAATGTTTTCTTATGGTATTTCATTTAGTCAAAATAACCCATAAAGTATGCTTTTTTCACTCAAAAAGCTCAGGTCAGTGAGGCCTGTGATCAATAAGTTCCAAAAATAAATACAAAGCCTGTTCTATGGAAACAAAACAAGTAAAAAAAAAACTATCCAAAATTTTGTGATAATATAGCATAATGAGAGATTTATAAACTATTTTTAATAGGCCAGTCATTTTTGACTGGAAACACCACAAGTGTGACTTTGTGCAATAAAAAGTGTTTCAAAACAAACTTCCTGTTTAAACATTAAAGCATACTAGTGTGATAAATAGTAAAGCATGTTTTTATATTTAATTTAATATTGCCAAAATTATCCACAAATAATTCTTCTTTTTTTTTTTTTTTTCACTCAAAAATGAATTGAAAGAAAATGAGTTGACAAAAAGATCTAATCCAATTTTTGGTGATAATATAGCAAAATTAGAGATTTATAAGCAATTTTTAATAGGTCTGTTATTTTTGACCGGAAACACCACAAGTGGTAAAAAATGTAAAGACAGCGTAATGGTTAAGAGCATAATGGTTTGAATGAATGAACATGAACATGAATGAAATGAACATGAAACATGTACTCATGATCAGCTGAGAACAGTACTTTGTCAACTTTTCTCACATCAGTTAAGTACAGCTGCTATCTTTGGCCAAGCGTGCAGGCAGAAGAACAGTTACATTTGTCTCATATAATTCAAATCCCATAGGCTTATCATTATCATATCTCATCATTCACAACAAACCCTGTGACTATGTTTGGAATATCATACTAACATACTACCTTTGCTATTTATGCAATACATTTTATAAATACTGTGCACAGTTTGCAAATTTAGCTTCAATTTCCAGTGCCATGAATGAACCAGAAGTAATATCAGACGTGATATTCAACATCTCTTTTTTCCATTAAATTCATTAATAGCCGGACTGCCAAAAGTTACGACATTTGACACAAAATTGAATAAAAAATTGAACATTTGTTTTTCAAGATTCTACACATGTAATGTGATGAGGTCATGTGACAACAATGTAGCATACTACTATTTGAAAAGTTTATCTTGGAATAATGGCTTCTATTTGACATATTGTTTTAAATCATAGGCACTATAGAGTATATACTGGGCACAGTGTGCTGTATTCAGATTGTGAGCTAGTCACACAGGGGCAGCTGTGGCTCAGGTGGTAGAGCAGGTTGGCCACTAATCACAGCGTTGGCAGTTCAATTCCTGGCCTACATGACTCCACATGTCACAGTGTCCTTGGGCAAGACACTGAACCCCAAGTTGCTCCCAATGGCAGACTAGCACCTTGCCTGGCAGCACCACCATCATTGGTGTGTGAGTGTGTGCATGAATGGGTGAATGAGTCACAGTGTGAATTGCTTTGGAGCTGCTAAGGTTAAAAAAGCACTATATAAGTGCAGACCATTCTGTTTCCCTGTGTGTGGCAGTTTAGAACATGCCAAAAATTATTTTTATTGTTCCCCTTTGTCCTTTTGTTATTTAGGTTTGTGTAAATTGCTCTATTACAGTTTACTGCTTTGCGCAATGATGGGGTGTAGTAGTGATATAAGAGTGGTAGTCATTCATCATTACAATGAACTCTCCACCCATGCAACATGATCACACAGGAAGTCGGCATGTTCTTTCAGAGACTTTCACTACCCTACGATCAGCCACATTATGGCGACTCACTAACAAGCGGCATCTCCCATCAGACATTTTTGCATCGGCTTCAGTGTGTTTACCTTTCCTTGTTGTGCGATTTGAAGTGCGTTGTGTAAGCAGAGTGGGAGATCCGGGTACAGATCAGGAAGTAACTGTGTACGCATAATCAATGCAAGCACGATTTGGAGGTTTTATTTTTCCCTCTAATATTACATTTCCACTGATGGATAGGTTTAGGTTTAGGTTTGGGTTGGGGGTACAGTTTATAATATATGCATTCCTCTTCATTTTATTACAGCCTGTACAGCCGAAAATAACTAGCTTCACAACTTGCATTTGGCCCCCCTCTGTGGACATTATACCTGGAAAATGGAGCTCACTCGTGCCCATATGCCCAACAACACTTCGGCAGTGTTTCTAATTTCAGTTAGCACAGACCGATTTTAGCTAAAGAAAAGTCAGCTTACTGTTTCCAATATCACTGTGAGATTAGTCTGACCCATATGCAAGGCTCATCAAAGGGCATGACGTGTGACAGTAACAAAATGTCAGATTAGCATCTAAAGTTTGCTGGTTAAACAAATCTGACTATTATAAGACTAATGAATAATTTTAAATCGGTAGTTGAAAATAATGTGGATATTTAATTTAAATGTTTTTTTTTTTTTTTTTGCCATTTGCAATCACATTTTACCTTTAGTTTTGTGGTGTAACAAATATTTATATATATATATATATATATATATATATATATATATATATATATATATACACACACACATACTGTATATATACACATCTTTTTTAAATCAATATTCTATGGATTCTCTCAATTAACAAGGACATTAAAATGGCACAAATTTAAATTATACAAGAAACAGACAAATTTATCAGGGTAGTCAGTGACATTTCCTTATGATAGTGTGTTGGTTTTCAAGTCATTGTTTAAGCACTCCCCCTGCCTTCCATTGGTTGGAAAAACATATAGACCCTAAACACACAATTGGTTGAGTTAATGTTGCTGTGTTGGGCTGATTGGGATGCTCAAACAAACAGATGAATATTCTGATAGTGCCACCGAGCCACAGTGTTTATACTTTTGGGGGGATATCACCCTACATATGGCTTACTTATAGTTGATTCTGCATATTAAGCTGGGATAGGAGAAAGTGTTTAAACATCGAAAATGACACCCTTCACCTTTGAAGTAGTTTTAGATTAAGTACACACATCACACACTAACACATCACACCACACCACAATGCCATCTACCACAATACCGTATTCATACTAAATGAACAAATATGTGCTGAATCTGATCTATCTTGCACCACAAAGGAAATACTGTTTGTGGAAAGAATGGTGGAGACACCTCTGGCCATTCCAAATAGAATGATTTCTGCCAGTAGTCTGTTTGTATTAACAGCCTCATCAAACGTGGAAGTGGCATCGGGAAACACTTGTGGTTACCCCACAAATGAACATTACCTTCCATCTGAAACAATTCCTTAGAGGGGATCAGGATGTAAAAACAAATGGGCACATCAGTAAATTGGCATCTGTTTGTGGTTTGTCTGGACTCCAGAACAGAACTGGAGTTGATCTGGCCTTAGTGCTTTAAAGTTTAAACTATTAAACAGTTTAAGCAAAGACCTTGATCTCTGCAAAACTATTGCACCAGTCTTTAATAATTACTCCAGTTAGATACAGTGGGGTCCACTTGAAATGGAAAAATATTTTGTTTTAAATTGTTTCTTATTCAATAAAGTTTTTTTTATTTTTTATTTTTGTATTACAAATTATCAGCATTGCGATTTGAGTGAAAAGTTGAATTGAAAAATTAACCTGAATTTGAGAATTTATTAGTATTTTTTTAGTATTTGGCATGTCCCCCTTTTGCTTTACGGCAGCATGCACTCGAGGTGATGTCTGATTTGATGTGACAATTTTTCCTAGCTTGAGGTTAGAATGTTCCAAAGAGCATATTTGTTCTTCAATGGAAGCAAGGAAATCATCATGGTTACTTGTGTAAGCTCGTTCCCTGATGGAGGGAACGAGACGTTGTGTCGATGTAGTGACACTAGGGGTCACTCTTGGGAGCCCGAGACACCTCTGGTCTTTGATAAAAGGCCAATGAAAATTGGCGAGTGGTATTTGCATGCCACTCCCCCAGACATACGGGTATAAAAGGAGCTGGTATGCAACCACTCATTCAGGTTTTATGCTGAGGAGCCGATATAAGGTCCGGCCATTTCAGCGGGTAGTTCAGCATTTTGGCAGGAGGGACACAACTTCTCGTTCCCTCCATCAGGGAACGGAGGTTACACAAGTAACCATGATGTTCCCTATCTGTCACTCACTCGACGTTGTGTCAATGTAGTGACACTAGGGGTCCCTATACGAAATGCCACAACTGGCTGGACTGTGTTATGTGAACTGGCGGTGTGTGGTGGGCAGACTACTGTGTGCCTCATAGCCAGCACACCAGGTCAACACGTAACCTCCCCCAACATAGTTATGAGTGTCGAACAGCCCTTTTTGGGGACAAGTCGACTACCCAAAAGATAGAGACAGGCTTAACCCAGTCGTGGCCTCTTTTCCCCTTCTTTTTTTTCCACTCCCTAAAAAAGAAAGGGGTTATCCAACTGGGCCACCAGGTCTAGTCGGGGGGTGTCCCTCCCAAGGGGAAGACACAGCGGAGACCACACCTCGCCCAAAGAGAGGGGGGGATATTTAAGTGGAAGAATACATCACATGGTCTTTCCAACCATGTGGAGAGTCTTCAAGGTAGATCCTGCCCAATGGGGGAGGAGTTACTACAAACATGGAGACTGGGGCAGAGGGACTCTGCCCAAGGAAGACGCAGTTTGCCAACAGGGAAATTAACTAGCAGAAGATATATATTGCATGGGGTTAGCCTTACAGGGAACTGCCACATGCGGAGCACCTACCCCAGAACAGGACTCTTAATTAGCATGTGTACTGGGCTGGCAGCGAGTCTCTCCAAAAACTTGACTGCTACAGGGCTCGGAGGAAGTTAACCAGGGAACAAAGTTTGTGAACACTACTGGGAATTAATGGCACATGTCTTCAGCTCCAAGGGAGGTGGAAGGCGCTATGTGTAAGTAATACACCCGGCCAGCTATCCCGGGCTTATCCGCTTGTGCTGCGTGTCACTACCTGGGACAAAACCGGTTCCACCCGGAGGTTGCAGAACCTTGCAAAGGTGTTGGGTGTTGCCCAGCCCGCTGCTCTGCAAATGTCTGTTAGAGATGCACCTCTGGCCAGGGCCCAGGAAGCCGCTACACCTCTGGTAGAATGGGCTCATAGCCCTACCGGGGGCAGCATGTTCTGAGCGAGATATGCCATTGTTATGGCATCAATGAGCCAGTGGGCGATCCTCTGCTTGGAGACAGCACTTCCTTTCTGCTGTGCACCAAAGCAGACAAAGAGCTGCTCAGAGATTCTAAAGCCCTGCGTGCGATCCAAATAGATGCGTAAAGCGCGCACCGGACACAGCAACGACAGGGCTGGGTCTGCCTCCTCCTGAGGCAGCACTTGCAGGTTCACCACCTGGTCCCTAAAAGGGGTGGTGGGAACCTTGGGCACATAGCCCAGTCGGGGTCTCAGGATCACGTGAGAGTAACCCGGACCGAACTCCAGGCACGTTTTTCTGACAGAGAATGCTTGCAGGTCACCTACCCTCTTGATGGAAGTGAGCGCAGTCAGGAGGGCAGTCTTCAAGGAGAGTGCCTTAAGCTTGGCTGACTGCAAAGGCTCAAAGGGGGCTCTCTGTAGACCCTGAAGAACTACGGAGAGATCCCAAAAGGGAACGAGGCACGGTCTGGAGGGATTCAGCCTCCTGGCGCCTCTTAGGAACCTGATGATCAGGTTGTGCCTCCCTAAGGACTTACCGTTGACTGCGTCGTGGTGTGCTGCTATGGTGGCAACGTACACCTTCAAGGTGGAAGGGGACAGCCTCCCTTCCAGCCTCTCCTGCAGGAAGGAAAGCACTGATCCAACTGCACATCTCTGGGCGTCTTCGCGTCGGGAAGAACACCACTTAGCGAACAGATGCCACTTAAAGGCATACAGGCACCTCGTAGAGGGGGCCCTAGCCTGAGTGATCGTGTCTACCACCGTTGGTGGTAGACTGCTTAGGTCTTCCATGTCCTGTCCAGGGGCCAGACATGGAGATTCCAGAGGTCTGGGTGCAGATGCCAGAGGGTGCCCCGTCCCTGAGAAAGAAGCTCCTTCCTCAGGGGAATTCACCAGGGGGGAGCTGTCGCGAGGAGCTTGAGGTCCAAGAACCACGTCTAGGTGGGCCAGTAGGGTGCTACCAGGACGACCTGCTCCTCGTCCTCCCTGACCTTGCACAGGGTCTGTGCAAGCAGGCTCACTGGGGGAAACGCATATTTGCGTAGGCCAGGGGGCCAGCTGTGTGCCAGCGCGTCTATGATGAGGGGAGTCTCGGTGAGGGCATACCAGAGCGGGCAGTGGGAGGATTCTTGGGAGGCAAACAGGTCCACCTGTGCCCGTCCGAATTGACTCCATATCAGCTGGACCATCTGAGGGTGGAGTCTCCACTCTCCCCTGAGGTTAACCTGCCATAACAGCGCGTCCACTGTAGTTTAGAGGTTGCCCGGGATATGAGTGGCTCGCAGCTACTTGAAGAGCTGCTGACTCCAGAGGAGGAGACGGTGGGCGAGTTGTGACATACAATGACAGCACAGACCGCCTTGGCAGTTGACATATGCTACCGTTGCCGTGCTGTCTGTCCGAACTAACACGTGCTTGCCCTGGATCAACAGCCGGAACCTCTGCAGGGCGAGCAGAATTGTCAACAACTCGAGGCAGTTGATGTGCCAATGCAGTTGCGGGCCCGTCCAGAGGCCGGCGGCTGCGTGCTCATTGCAAAAAGCGCCCCAGCCCGTTTTGGAGGCATCTGTCGTGACCACGACGTGCCTGGAGACCAGTTCTAGAGGAACACCTTCTCGTAGAAACGAGAGGTTGGTCCAAGGGCTGAAAAGACGGTGACAGACCAACGTGATGGCCACTCGAAGTGTCCCGTGGCGCCATGCCCATCTCGGGACTCATATGCATCAGCCCGAGCGGGGTGGCCACCGCCGAGGATGCCATGTGCCCCAGGAGCCTCTGAAAAAGTTTCAGTGGAACCGTTGTTCCCTGTTTTAACGCCTTCAAATAGGCCAGCACCAACTGGGCACGCTCGTTCGTAAGGCGCGTCGTCAAGGAGACTGAGTCCAACTACAATCCGAGAAAAGAGATGCTCTGAACTGGGAGGAGCTTGCTCTTCTCCCAGTTGACCCGAAGCCCTAGTCGGCAGAGGTACGAGAGCACCAGGTCTCTGTGTGCGCACAACCTGTCTCGAGAGTAGTTAGCTAGTCGTCGAGATAGTTGAGAATGCGAATGCCCACCTCCCTTAACGGGGCAAGGGCAGCCTCTGCGATCTTCGTAAAGACGCGAGGAGACAGGGACAGGCTGAAAGGGAGGACTTTGTACTGATACGCCTGACCCTCGAACGCGAACCGCAGGAAGGGTCTGTGTCGAGGAAGGATCGAGACATGGAAGTACGCATCCTTCAGGTCTACCGCCGGGAACCAATCTTGATGCCGGACGCTCGCCAGAATGCGTTTTTGCTTCAGCATCTTGAACGGGAGTCTGTGTAAAGCCCGGTTCAGTACTCGCAGGTCCAAGATTGGCCACAACCCACCGCCTTTTTTCGGTACGATGAAGTAGGGGCTGTAAAACCCTTTCTTCATCTTGGCTGGAGGGACAGGTTCTATCGCGTCCTTCCGTAGGAGGGTAGCGATCTCCGCACACAGGGTGGCAGTGTTTTTGCCCTTGACCAAGGTGAAGTGAATACCGCTGAACCTGGGCGGGCGCCTGGTGAACTGAATCACATAGCCTTGTCAGACAGTCCGGATCAACCATCGCGATGGATTGGAAAGCGCGAGCCACACGTCCAAGTTCCGCGTGAGGGGGACCAAGGGGACAACGTCGTCGGACGTACCGGCAAGTGGGGCCTCACGGCGGGGTGGAGCATGAGGTGCCACAGCACGCCGTGGCCGTGCTGAGTCTAGAGACATCGAAGCACTTACCTGGCTCCTTGTGACCACCCCCGGAACAGCCTGGGATGGGGGAGGAAGAGGCCTGTCCTCGTAACCCATGGAGACTGCCATATCGGGGGCGGCTGTGTGCCACAGCTGGGCGCTCAGGGGCAGAAAGGCCACCGCTGGAGCGCCAATCCTGCAAGAAAAAGCCTATGGACGGTAGTCGTGGTGACGACCGTACACACCGGGTATGTGACCCAGGGAGGAAGGAAGCCGCTTTTTTGCTGAACTGTTGGGTACCGCAGCCACTTGGGCGTGCGGCGAAATCAAACAAAAAGGCAACAAAAGATTTTTCCACCCAGCCCTCCACCGGGGGATGGATTGGTCTTCTTACCAGCTCCACGTGAGTGGGTTCCCTCGACCCTGGGTCGCCCGTCTCAGGGGCACTTCGAGGACCTCCTTGGGTTATTCGGTGCCGGCTGTGAGATGGGTGGCTTCCGATTCCTGCGGTGGGCTCCACGCCGGGGCCGGGCCGAAGGGGCGGGCTGCGGCGGAGCCGGTGCAGTCACCGCAGGGGGACGCCTTTGGCGATGAGCAGATGGGGTGCGGGATCTTGAGCCGTGCCGGGGCAGGATGTGCCGGATTGCCTCCGTCTGCTGCTTCACTGTTGAGAACTTCTGGGCAAAGTCCTCGACGGTGTCGCCGAATAGGCCCGCCTGGGAAATGGGGGTAGCAAGGAACTTGCTGGCTTGTCCAGCAGCACTGTAGGCTTTAGCTGTCAGGGACGACGTGAGCCTACAGGGCTTGGATGGGAGCTTAGGGCATCCACGCCAGGTGACGGCGCTCTGCGGGCATAGGTGCACCGTAAGCGCCTTATCCACCGGGGAAATCGCGTATAGCCCTTGGCCGCCCCGCCATCGAGGGTAGTGAGAACGGGGGAACTGCAGAGTCGGGGCCGGGCAGTAAAAGGTGCCTCCCACGACTTCGTCATCTCCTCATGCACTTCTGGGAAGAATTGCACTGGAGCGGGGCGTGGCTGCTTTGAGCGGCGCCGCGAGCGCAGAAACCATTCATCAAGTTGCAAGGGTTCAGGGGAGAGTGGAGGGTTCCACTCTAACCCGACGCTCGCGGCCGCCTGGGAAAGCATGTCCGTCATTTCGGCATCGGCCTGTGACTGGGCGATCGTCCCCGAAGGGGGAAGCCCAGCTGAGGCTTCTGCATCCGACTGGACAAGCCCGCTCTCCGATGCTGCGCTCGAGAGCTCATCATCCTCGCAGGCTCCGAACAAGAAGCCAGACTCGCTGTGATACGAGCCGGTGAACTCATCCGGAATCCCGATTGGGGCAGAGGAGCGTGCTGGGGAATGGGAGGTCCGCGGGGGGATACCCGGCAGAGACGATCCCATTGGGGTCCCCAAATCGCCCCCAGTGCTAGCCGCGCTGGCCTCAAACCCGTAGGTAGAAGGACCAAGGCGGGGAGCCGCTGGGGTGGCTTGCTTTCTTACGAAAGCAAGCCACGACTGCAACGTTGCCATGGTCATGTTCTCGCAGTGAGAACATGAACCATTAACAAAGGCTGCCTCCATGTGGGTCGCGCCCAGACACGAAAGACAGCGATCATGACCATCCGAAGTTGAGAGATAACGACCGCAACCAGGAATAACACACAATCGGAAAGGCATCTTTAAAAAGACACGTCTTTAAAAAGACGTTCTGTGTGTGCGCTCTTTTAGAGAAATATATACACTTTTAGAGGGGAAAAACTCTTTCAGAAAATATACTCTCTAGTTTTTTTCTGCCGAAGCGCCCAGGGGCGTTCTCTGCAGTGCACCAGTGCAGAGGAGGGAGAAGCCGCTGAAATGTGCCGTCAGATCCAGCAGAGGTGAATGAACAGTAGTATTCAGCTCAATGAGCATGACCGTTCGGCTCCGAAGAGAAAATCTGAATGAGTGGTTGCATATCAGCTCCTTTTATACCCGTATGTCCGGGGGAGTGGCATGCAAATACCACTCGCCAATTTTCATTGGCCTTTTATCAAAGACCAGAGGTGTCTCGGGCTCCCAAGAGTGACCCCTAGTGTCACTACATCGACACAATGTCGAGTGAGTGACAGATAGGGAACTGAACTTTTTGTAGAAAGGAGTTAACATAGTCAATGTCACAAATATGCTTATTTGATGATTTATCTAGAAAGTGTAGAATCGTATTCATTTTATGTCATAACGTATTTTTTTTTTTTTTTTTTTTTTTTTTATATCTTTAACAATCATACAACTATTCTGTTAATTTTCAGGTTTAAATTAGATTTTGAATCCCAGATTTACAATGTCACACTTTTGAACTCAGACTCAGACTTTTAAACCCCACTGTATTTATAACCGCTTTGGCCAACACATTTTAAAATAGACCCTGTTCAATCCAATAAATTCCAAACGTGAGTTGTTCAGATGCATTTCAGTCCTATCTGACAATAAATATTTGTTTAATGCTTGTACTGTTTAATCTTGTTGTACATGGAAATTTTATGATCTGGGGAATTGCATCACATGAAACTACATGGTTCTGAGTGCTCTGGGTCTGAAAGAGGTGGAAATGAAAGGAAAGGGGATGAGGAAAACCATTCCCTCTGTTCTCCATAAAAAAAAAACTTCTCTGAAACTGTGCTCTCCATAAAGGCCTCTTTTTATTTGGTTCGAACAGGAGGTTCGTGTTAACGCCATCAACAACTGTACACAAGAGAGTCCCTGGTCCTTTTACTGAGGGGTCTGGAGTTCATTAAGCCCTTTGGTGGGTAGAGAAAGCAACTGAGCCCTGGAGCAGCTCTCTACATATCAGAACAAGGGCTGCCCGTTTTCGGGCACAGTGACTAACACCTATGCTGAGTGAATATCTTGTATTAGGTGGTTTTGTAGTAGTGGAAAACAGAATTGTTTTATTGCAATTTAGAGGAAACTGGGTTTTGTTTTATAGCTTATAGTTTGATGTGAACTGAGCCAGCAAGGACTCATTGCCTAATCATGCAAAGGCTTCTGTGTTCTGTGGTGGATGTTGAATATTTTATGTCTATTGATTTCTGTACTTTTTGCAAATGTAATTTGAAATTGTTTTCCATGTGCATCAAATGCAATAAGTAACAAAAATGTGTGAGTGTAGTTCTGTAACCTTGAATTTTTAGAGAAGTTTAACATACAGTAATTGGAATAATATGTACAGTCTCTTACTTTTTCCATTTCAGCAAATTTAAGCTGTTTGAATGGATAAGACAATTTGTTTGGTTTGGTCTTGGTGCACTTGATCTGCTTACATGTTGCTGCTGCACAATTAAACATACATACAATCCTCATGAAACAGCTTTGGGGAGGAGGAGGGTTTCAGAGAGAAAATTCTCATACAGTAGCGGTTCTAGCTTGTATGGCGCCCTGGGCGAAACCCGCTTCAACACGCCGCCAAAGTTGTTGTCTGTGTGGGTACCTCGTGCCGCCCCCCCGCAAGATGCCCATGTTGCCCATGCCTAAATCTGCCACTGCTCTCATAGTGTGCTGTAGTGAAACCGGCTTACCTGCAAACAAATTAAATTATTAGACAAAGAGAAAGTTGATTGGCTATGATTATGTCAAAGGACCTATCATCTGCACCATGTGAGCTGATCTGCTTAACATATTACATGTCAAAACACCTAATAGCTTGATCATAGAGTATGCAAGCTGACAGGCTAACAGTATACATGTTCAAAGGAACATCAGCTTGCGCCATGTAAAGTTTCACGATTAAACATAGAATCATTTATCTCACGTCTCAAACCGATTTGCCAAGATACTAAAGTAATTTCAATTTCCATATGAACTCAAATGTTTCTCATCATATACTAAAAAGACCCAATTATGCTATGCTATCCACATTCATTTTATAGTCCTTTAGTCTTATTGCATGTCAGCAGTTGTCTCATTTTTATTTCTCCTTAGGCATTTTAGGAGAAACGTATGAGACAAAGTTGATACTTGAACGTAACTTAATAAATAAACATTAACTAGGACCTCCATTAAGAGCTATAAAAGAGCAGTCTCTGAGCAATAAATGTTTCTTATGGCAATGTTTGTGACTACTGAAACAATTACATTTTGTTTGGCTATCCAATGGCCATTTTTTTTTTTTTTTTATCTATGAAATTATGTTACAGTAGTAACAATCGGGTTCTGACATTTGTCTAACTTTGTACTTTCAGTACCTTGCGGCCCATTCCCCATATCCCTCATTATTCCTTCTCTTCTTTTTGAGACGGCCACATTCCTGCATTTCACAGCCATAAACAACTATTTAGCTAATGGGTAGAAAAATCATTACAGGGGAACATCTGTGGACCCCAAGGTGCCAGTTAAAGTGGTTAAGGGAGGTACGGTGTCCAGTAAAGCTGCGTCTGATTGGCCTACTGCAGCTTATCTTTTCTTCAAGCCCCTCCCTAGCACGCATTTCATATAAGCCTAGGGGGTTGAGTTTTAAGAAGAAAGCCTAAATTAAACCAACAGATGGAAAACATTAGCCTCACAGTGGTAGCTATAATATCCCCTCCAGTTAGCTTGTTTAATGCCCTTTCATTTAGCAAGTGTAACGATGCTGGCAATGACAGGCAGACGATGATGATGAAGTGTAGAACCCAAGTGCAGTTTAATACAAACGTGAAATCCAAACGTGAACAAAACATAAACATGAACTTGACTTGACATGACTTAACATAACATAACATAACATAACATAACATAACATAACATAACTTGACCTGACTTGACTACCAAACAATGTTACATCACACAATACCTGACAAAGGACCAAAGCAAACATGAGGGTATAAATACATGGACAAGAGAGAACACATGACAATGATAACCAAGGAACACATAGAACTCTAAACAAGATAACGAGACAATAAACCAATGAAAACAAGACACATGAACATGGAGGGAAACAGGATGATCACATGACTTGACATGGAAACAGGGAATAACATGACATGGAACACATGACTAAAACAGGAATTAAACTTCCAAATTAAAAGACATTAACACAAAACATGAACAAAAACACATAAAACCATGACATATCCCCCCACTAGGGGTGGCTCCCGATGCCCCAAAACAAAAACACAGAGTTCAAGAGGGAGCTGGGGGGGAGGGGCGGGGGGGCGTGGTGACTTGATGTGGTTACATGGTACGGCAGGATCCTGACTTGGCCGTGGTAGGCGTGGATGCTGACTCATTGGCCGTGGCAGGTGTGAGCACTGGACCGTGAAGCAGAGGCGGGCCAGGACAGTGGAGCAGAGGTGGGCCAGGACAGTGGAGCAGAGGTTTGCTTGTGACATGGCATGGAGCAGGCTGAGGCATTGCTGTGACATGGCATGGAGCAGGCTGAGGCATTGCTGTGACATGGCATGGAGCAGGATGAGGCGTTGCTGTGACATGGCATGGAGCAGGCTGAGACATTGCTGTGACATGGCATGGAGCAGGCTGGGGCGTGGCTGTGACATGGCATGGAGCAGACTCAGGCGTGGCTGTGAAGTGGCATGGAGCAGGCCGAGGTGTGGCTGTGACATTGCATGGAGCAGACTCAGGATTTGGGGCAGAAGGTGGCGCAAGCTCGGTGGCTGTGACGTGGGACACTGGCTCTGTAGCTGTGACGTGGGATGCTGGCTCGGCGAACGTGACGTGGGACTCTGGCTCGGCGGCCATGACGTGGGACTCTGGCTCGGTGTCCGTGATGTAGGACTCTGGCTTGGTGGCCGTGACGTGGGACTCTGGCTCGGCCGTCATGACGTGGGACTCTGGCTTGGTCGTTATAACGTGGGACTCTGGCTTGTTATCCACCTTCCCCACAGTGAACAGTGAACCACTTATCAGTAGGGCAAGGTCGATATACTGAGTCAGGCTGTAGGTACTCCAACCGTCAGGCATCAGGGAGGAGACCGGCTCATTCAGCCCAAAATGGAAACAGTCCTTGAGGGCAATCTCATAAAAGTCGACCCTGCAGGCCAGGGAGCAGAAGTCCTCTACATATTCCTCCAGGGACGATTCCCCTAACATAAACGAAGAAGCTGAACTGCTGAGTTCATTTTGCAGTCAGGTATTCTGTAACGATGCTGGCAATGACAGGCAGACGATGATGATGAAGTGCAGAACC
The DNA here is from genome assembly GCF_019703515.2 of Myxocyprinus asiaticus. Classification (NCBI taxonomy): domain Eukaryota; kingdom Metazoa; phylum Chordata; class Actinopteri; order Cypriniformes; family Catostomidae; genus Myxocyprinus; species Myxocyprinus asiaticus. The sequence goes on from NC_059348.1 coordinate 19,692,369, forward strand.
CAGGTGCAGTTTAATACAAATGTGAAATCCAAATGTGAACAAAATATAAACATGAACTTGACTAGACTTGACTTGACATGACTTAACATAACATAACATAACATAACATATAACATAACATAACTTGACATAACTTGACATAACTTGACTTGACTTGACTACCAAACAATGTTACAACACACAATACCTGACAAAGGACCAAGGCAAACATGAGGGCATAAATACATGGACAAGAGAGAACAGATGACAATGATAACCAATGAACACACAGAACTCGACAATAAACCAATGAAAACAAGACACATGAACATGGAGGGAAACAGGATGATCACATGACTTGACATGGAAACAGGGAATAACATGACATGGAACACATGACTAAAACAGGAACTAAACTTCCAAAATAACAAAGAAAGGGATGGCACAGCAATCATCAAACAAAACCCACAAATGCATTGCTGTTTTATACAACAGTTAATTTTAATCCTCTAATCTGATTGGACAAGTGGTGTTCCAAAAATTCTGATATTATATATAACAGCACTGGGACACTTTACTTGTATCACTCCCCTTGTCTGTTTTTGCAGGGTTCCAGACAGGCTGTCAATCTGTGCATTGCTCTGCAGTACACAATGGTTGATGCTTTGAAAAAAAAACAAAAAAAAAAAAACAGTCAAAATAACCAACTTGGTCTACATTACAATACATAAATTTTTGCAAAATAATTTTTATGTGGCTCGTTGTATGTAATGCTTCAGTTTCCTGGTGAAATGAACACTATAGGCACAGCAACATCAATTACTTTTATTCCCTTTCACAAATATCACAAGCAAACGTGCATAAAAAAGACAAAAACATAAGCTAAAGTGTAAATGTTCAGTTGAAATGCCTCACTGTATCAACAAAATCAAAGTGCACTCATGGACCCATTCACAAATGAGTTGCACTCACTCATAAACTGTCTCATGGTGAGCGGTAAAATCTGATATACTTTGTTTGGATTGCTACTGGTATGTGACCTGTTTCTTCCTCTCTTTTCTCTGGGCACAATGTCGACGTTTTCCAGCCACACTAGAGTTGTAAGTGAACTAAATACCCTGGAGAGGACCTCTGAACAGACCTCATAAACACCACGAACCAACAGAACTTACATTTCCAGCTTCCAACCCCCCCCTCCCCCTTTTCCACCTCTCCAACCACTCCCATTCTCTTTCTGTCGTGAGCATGGAGGCATGAAAATACTTTTCCAAATGGAGATAATTGGGGGAAACAGCCCCACCCTGTCTGTCTAATCAACTCACACAACAATCGGTGGATTGTTCCGGAAGGCTGGTGACACAAAACCTTGTCCTGCAACATTTGAGCTGTAATTAGCAAGCACTTACTGTCATGCATGTCAGATGTGGTTATGTGGTGTACTGAACTGAACAATGTATACATGCTTGGTGGAGAAGGTATAGTAGTGCAGATACACAAATACATTATACTCCTGCTCTTAAAGGGTTAGTTCATCCAAAAATAAAAAAATTGCCATCATTTACTCTCCCTCATGTCATTCCAAACCTGTATGACTTCACTTTGTTCTGTGCAACATAAGAAGAGAAATTTTGATGAATGTTGACATTTCTTTCCCATACAATAAAGTGAAAGGTGACAGAGGCTGTGGGTCTCTAACATTCTGCATAACATCTCCTCAAGTGTTCCATGGAATAAATAAATCATCTGGATTTAACATGAGAGCGAGTAAGACAGAATTTGTATTTTTGGGTGATCTGTCCATTTAAATTGTTCTTAACAAAGTCTGATGATTTTTGTTGGAGATGTGGCCTTGTAAAAAAAATCCTTCATAAAATCTGCTTCTCATCCAACATAAACAAGCCGCTTGTTGATTTATTTACCCCTCCATAGTCTGTTATTTGTAATTTAATTATAGCAGCATTGTTTACATGCACTGCTAGATGGTGGTGTCTTCACAAACATACTTCACATAGTATTTATCTTTGTTCATCTCTGTTTGTTTTCATTTTAAGCTTTAATAAAGTTATTTTCATGCAGGATAACCTCTGTATAAAACGTAATGTTCTCATGGAATCAATGGATGTGACTGTAAAACATTTTTATTTATTTTATTTTTTTAAGCGCTTTTAATCTGTTTACAACATCTTTAGTCATATTGATGTTGGGCTGTACTCAAGACCTTGTGCACTAAAGACTAAATCTGACTGTTGTGGGTCATCTTTGTCCACGGTGTTACTCTGTCTGTCCATCTGTCCATCCATCCATCCATCTGACTGCCCCCGACCATAATCTCTGAATCATACACATCACTCTAATCTTCCTTCACATGTGATGACCTTATGGCATTTCACTTTTTCTCTGATTTAGGGTAAGCTCTTCTTTATTCTTTGTGGAAAATGTGGTTACTGAATGGGAACAATTTTAAAACTTCTATCACCAAATAATTTACCAACAACACATACTCATTTCAGAGATGCTTCTGGGATTGTCAATCTAACCAGTAATCCTAAAATTCAGGCAGTGTTAGAGGTTCAATATACTGTAGATAGCCATAATCATATTAGTTCGCTAATTAAGGCAATGTTAAAATTAACTAAGAGTTTCTGACTTTTGTTTTTGAAGGTAGCGCTACTACTACTGAAATAATGGGGCCTTAGAGAGTGCAGTTCAAACACACTCAGTGCCAGACTATTCTTTAATCATTAAAAGCCAACAGTATCACTCCAGACAGCCAGAAAGACAAACAGTCCAGATCCTGTTTTATGTTAAAACAGTGAGTGCATGTTTCTTCCTCCCCTGACTCTTTGTCACAGCAAAGGATTGATAAGAGATAAAGCTATATGACTCTATCTATCTCTGCCTCTCTGACTTCTTCAAAAACCAAACAGAAGTACAGTCTAAAAGATCCAAAAGACCCACTTTCCAAAACATTCCAGTAGCCAAATAAATTACGGAATGCTTGTGTTGTAAAATTTTTTATATTCTTTCATATTCTTTCCAAATATTATACTTCTTCTATCATTTACTCACCCTTCTCCTGTCTCAATTGTGCATGACTTTCTTTCTTCTGTGAAACAAAAACAAAGATTTTTGAAGAATGTGTGTTTGTCCATACAATGCAAATCAACAGGGAACAAAACTTTTAAGATCCAAAAAAGACATACTTTAAAGGCAAGGTAATCCTCAAGTGGATTAATCCATGTAATCTGAAATGATAGGATCAGTTTTTGGTAAGAAACAGATTAAAATGTAAGTCCTTATTCACTATAAATCTTGGGCACTGCCATCTCTTAGGCGTGATCATGAGAGAAGCTTGATTACAATTCCTAGTGCTTAACACATGCACAGAGTGCATGTATAGCACGTGTATGTGCAGAGTTTGCATTGTATGGACAAAGACAAACATCGTGGGTGTTTCTTAATGCAAAGTCCACAGAGAACATACTTGCGCTCTTATCACCAGTCTTGCCTAGCTACCTTGGAAGAATGAACTCGGAAGGACAGGAGGATGAAGAGCCCATCTATTGCAAGCTTTAATATGTACTGTGACAGCATTATTATCATCGCACCAGTGAGGATTTGTAGGTTATGCTGTACGTTAAAAGAATAAATTCTATAACAATCGTTTTCTCCATGTGTTTATTATTTTATTAAAATGATGCCCAAAACAACAAATGTTGACTGAGAATAACAACTCTCACGAGCTCGCTGTCAGACTTTAGTGAGCTTACAGCGGGAAAACACAACAATAAATGCCCTTCGTTTGCCACCGTAGTGCTGCTATGAATTCAGGGACATTGGTTCTTGCCCAAAAGTCACCATCCGATGCATCCTCGATATTCAGCCTGATCGAGAACACATGCAGGTAATTTTATGCATTCTTGGTACTTGCATTCTTGAGTATTGAATAGAACTATGGCAGTGGATGATGATGTTGCGCGAGTCCACGAGAATGTAAAAACACATATGAATGCACATTTAGAAACAGCCCATATATCTTTCAAAAATCTTACATTTGTGTTCCGCAGAAGAACAAAAGTTGTACAAGTTTGAGGTAATATAAGGGTGAATAAATTATGAGAGAATGATCATTTTTGGGTGAACTACCTTTAAGACATTAAAACTGAACAGTGAATTGAATGGACAGCCACATTTTCATTTGTGTCAAATAAAAATGGCATCTACCCTGAATAAGGTCAATAACCCCTTCCTAGTGTTGCATTACACTTTAACAGTTGATGTCTTTGAAAATGTAAACTTTTTTTGATTTACCCTTAAAATACATTTTTGTTTGTCTTGAATAGCTGCTCAGCTGTGTTTATAATTGGACTCCGAACTAAGCTCACAGGGTACCGTCTTTCCTGAATAACCTCTCTGAGAGCTTCCCATACTTTTGTCCAATTTCTTGGCAGCTCTTGAAAAATTAACACTGTATAAATCAAAATATCAGCTGAGAGAGAGTGAGAGAGAGAGAGCGAGAGAGTGAGAGAGAGGTCAGTCTGATGGTCACAGAGAATGACAGCTCCAGGGGAGAGGTCGTTATCTGACCTGAAGAACCCTGAGGTGCCACTTCCCTGCCTGATTAGATCTCAGACGAGAGGAATGTCTGTTTTGTGATGGTGGTCAGAGAGATCACAGACACAAGCATTCACAAGCTACACATCTAATGAGTCACGTGGAGTGAGCTCTTGCTCAGACTGGTCCATCAGTTCTTCATTCTCTTTAAAGACCTCACACAGAACTCAAAACACAGATGGAAAAAGTCAGATAAAGAATGCCAGCTGAACTGGCATGGAGACAACAGATCACTCAATTCAGTTTAAAAGAAAAAGCACCTGAAACAGTGAATCTGCCAAGAACATGTGCAGGCCATATTTCATGCCAAAATCAAAAGATATATATATATATATATATATATATATATATATATATACACGTCATGGTAGTAATCAAAAGAAATATATATATATATATATATATATTTCTTTTGATTACTACCATGAAGTATATATATATATATATATATATATATATATATATATATTACTTAAATAGTATATTTATATGTCATGGTAGTAGTTGTTGTACTTTAATGATCTATGTTGATTTTAAAAAAAATCTGGAAAAAAAATCTTACTGCAATAAGAATAACTATTGTTTCACTTTTGAGAATAATGGGAAATATAGCTGCAAGCAGCGATGACGGGCCCAAGCACCACAGGTCCATTTCCATCTTTCGAAAAACAATGCAAGGTGGACACATGCATTTGGAATTTTACATTATTCTAAACAATTTTGAAACAATTAGGTAAATATAAGAGGACAATTTATAGACTGTTGTAAGAGTCTCCTATGGCAAAAACTTCCTGCTGCCAGGTGGTGGCGCTATAACTGTGACCCAAAATAGTCACATCCATGTGATTACCTCCCAAGACTAAACATACTTCTCAATTTTGATCTAAATCACACATTGCACACAGAAGATATGTGACACTTCCTGTTTCCAATTTTTCCCCATTAATTTAATGCCTTGCCATAGAAACACCGTTTGATATATAAAAAACTTGTTCACAATTTAGCATCTTCAATGTCTTGGCATAATTTTTCTAAATGTGGTGACAGTCACATGAATCCCCTAGGAGAAGTATTTAAAAGTTCAGAGACTGCAATATTCAAAAAGCCCAAAATGGCCGACTTCCTGTTGGGCGGAGCTAATATCTATAATTATGAAAGTTGTCCGGCTTGATGAGAACTATACATACAGTTGTGTTCAAAAGTTTGCATACCCTTGGAGAATTGGTAATATATGTACCATTTTTAAAGAAAACATGAGTGAGCAGGCAAAACACATTTCTTATATTTCTTATGGGATTCATGTTCAACTGTAGATTATAACAGAATGGCACAATCATAAAACAAAACATGGCAACAATTAAAAAAATTAAATGACCCCTGTTCAAAAGTCTGCATACCCTTAGTTCTTAATACTGTGTATTACCCCCTTTAGCATCAATGACAGCATGCAGTCTTTTGTAATTGTTGTCTATGAGGCCCCAAATTCATGCAGGTGGTATAGCTGCCCATTCGTCTTGGCAAAATGCCTCCAAGTCATGCAAGGTCTTTGGTCGTCTTGCATTAACCGCACGTTTGAGATCTCCCCAGAGTGGCTCGATGATATTAAGGTCAGGAGACTGTGATGGCCACTCCAGAACCTTCACCTTTTTCTGCTGTAACCACTGGAGGGTCAACTTGGCCTTGTGCTTAGGGTCATTGTCGTGCTAGAAAGACCAAGAGCATCCCATGCGCAGCTTTCGTGCAGAAGAATGCAAATTGTCTGCCAGTATTTTCTGATAACATGCTGTATTCAGCTTGCCATCAATTTTCACAAGATTCCCCATGCCTTTAGAGCTCACACACCCCCAAAACATCAGTGAGCCACCACCATGCTTCACAGTGGGAATGGTATTCTTTTCACTATAGGCCTTGTTGACCCCTCTCCAAACATAGTGCTTATGGTTGTGACCATAAAGCTCTATTTTAGTCACGTCACTCCAAATTACAGTGTGCTAGAAGCTGTGTGGAGTGTGAAGGTGTTGTCGGGCATATTGTAACTGGGCTTTTTTGTGGCATTGGTGCAGTAAAGGCTTCTTTCTGGCAACTCGACCATGCAGCTCATTTTTGTTCAAGTATCGTCGCATTGTGCTCCTTGAAACAACCACATCATCTTTTTCCAGAGCAGCTTGTATTTCTCCTGAGGTTACCTGTGGGTTTTTCTTTGTATCCCGAACAATTCTTCTGGCAGTTGTGGCTGAAATCTTTCTTGGTCTACCTGACCTAGGCTTGGTATCAAGAGATCCCCGAATTTTCCACTTCTTAATAAGTGATTGAACAGTACTGACTGGCATTTTCAAGGCTTTGGATATCTTTTTATATCCTTTTCCATCTTTTTAAAGTTCCATTACCTTGTTATGCTGGTCTTTTGACAGTTCTTTTCTGCTCCCCATGGCTCAGTATCTAGCCTGCTCAGTGCATCCACATGAGAGCTAACAAACTCATTGACTATTTATACACAGACACTAATTGCAATTTAATAAGCCACAGGTGTGGGAAATTAACCTTTAATTGCCATTTAAACCTGCATGTGTCACCTTGTGTGTCTGTAACAAGGCCAAACATTCAAGGGTATGTAAACTTTTGATCAGGGCCATTTGGGTGATTTCTGTTATCATTATGATTTAAAAAGGAGCCAAACAACTATGTGATAATAAATGGCTTCATATGATCACGTTGACATGTTACATATGCCTACCAATTTTCTTACGTGTAGGTGAAATGTGGCGTGAGGGCTGGTTCGTTGAAATTTTGTAGGTGGCGCTATCGAGCCATTTTGCCACAATTCATTCTAAAACCAGTATCAGATGTAAATGTTCCCCACTTTTGAGATGAGTGCAAAGTTTCATGAGTTTTCGAGCATGTTTAGGCCTCAAAAATGTGACTCGTTTCATACCGAACTTTGTCAGGTCACCACAGACACGCCCTTCAACGAAAACTCAAAAGCTTCGCAATTTAACATCACCAAGGCCTTTAGATTAAGACTGACTAAATATAATGTTGATCTGATTAAATCTCTGGGAGGAGTTTGTTAAAGTACAAGACCTGGAATTGGCTGTTTCCAGTAGGTGGTGCTATGAATATAACTGAATATTTGCACATAGATATATTCAGGCCGGGACTATTATCAAACATGTGAAGTTTGGGGCAGATTGAACATTGTATGTATGAGTTATAACAACTTCCTGTTTCATGGAGAAACATTGAATTTGTCAGATCGTCACGGCCACGCTGTGCAGTGAAAACTGACTTCCTGTTGAGTTTAGAGCATGGGTCCAAGAGACATTTTTGTAGGTATTGGCATGTTACACATATGTACCGATTTTACGTGTAGGTGAAACGTAGCGTAAAGCGCACATCGTTGAATGTTTATAGGTGGTGCTATTGAGCCATTTTGCCACAAAAAATTCTGAAACCCATATCAGATGTTCATTTTCGCCACTTCTGATGCGTGTGCAAAGTTTCATGAGTTTTCGAGTATGTTTAGGCCCTCAAAAATGCGATTCATTTGTGAAAAAAATAATAAACGCCTAGAAGAACAATAGGGTCCTCACACCATCGGTGCTCTGGCCCTAAATATAGCTGCAAGCAGTGATGACGGGCCCAAGCACCATCATGTGGAGGACGATTCCTCAGTCTGTGCCCACGTCTCAGGGAATATATCATCTGGGCTTTGCTTCGCACCACACCAGCTTCAGGTGTCTCTCTTCAGATTGTTCATGACTTCTACAAAGCACACTTATCATACGAACACACCCTTCACTAGCCCATTGCGGCTCGCTGGATTTCAGCCTTCTGCAGCCAGGGCCAGGTGCGCCTTATCTTGACATCGAGAACTTTGTTAATAAACCATTGAACCGTCATCTCTGCTTTTGGGTCCTTTGTCGCCCCCGTGACACTACTGATCCACAATCTTGCCACATCATCGTCATGACGGATTGGCACCGTTCCAAAGTTACGTTGTGCCAACGAATACAGGAATTTAACTTTTCCGGTTGTCGCAACGTAATCAGTTACTTTGCCACAACTAAAGTTTGGTCATCAAATTACGGTGTGGTTAGGAAGTGGCCATGTAATCTGGCTAGCTGGGATTACAAAATGGCTGAATTTGCTGCTGCTTTTCTAAAGTTTTGCTATGCAATTTGCTGCATTTTTTGGGGTTGTTTTGCAGTGAAAACTCACAAATCATCATTATATACCTTTGTAATTGTGCTAATTACATTTTAAATGCAATTACATGTAAATATTTTAGTGCATAATAAATAAATATGCAGTTAGCAACCAAAAAAAAAAAAAAAAAGCACACAAAAATAGCATACATTTAAGTGAAAGCTGTGGGCATTGAAAGATCCTTAATTATTTTTGTACTATAATTTTCTGCCGCAGAGAATGCAATAAAATGTATGTGTAATGTATATGTAAGTTTAAAATAGACATACAATAAATCTGTAAGCTAAAAGCACAAATGAGGATTCAATAATTAGTCCTGTTGCCATTATTACATTACATACTGATATTTAAATCTGGTATATGGACATATACAGCCGTGGCCTGTGCATTTTAAGTCTAGGCCTTCAGTGTGATTCATGCCATTAAGAAAACACAGTTTCACAATGAGTAAGACGCTGTATGCCCATCATACATTACGTGGCAGTCAACTAATAATACCAATTGACATTTTAAAAACACGTCCATGCACAAAAGCCAGAACCAAGGATGTCTAATACCAAGAAAAAGCTCTCTAATAATATTTGAGATTTAAATTTTGCTTGCAATACATTTTGATTCGTCAGGGTATACGGTTACTTTTCAAAACTTGATCCGACACTGAATGCTCAAGCAGCCTAATTTACACTTAAAAAACTCCTGATGTTGCTATAACAATGCAAAAAGCACTTACCAATTTGCTTGAAGTGAAAACCAGCCCTCCTTTCCTGTTTAATTAATCAATCGCACGATCATGCAGAACATCTTAGGTTTGTAAATCCATAAGGATCTCTTTCTCGACTGCAATTCCAGCAGTGACAGCCGACTCATCAGCAACATCTCATGCTCTTCGCTTTCAAATGACCTACATCACTTAAAGCGTGCTTGCGTCACTCAAGGCCTGGACTGGGACATATCCTAAAGACCACACCCACAAGAACAAATAAATCAATCTGACTGACTGATGAATCTGACAATCTGGCTTTAGATGCATATTCACTTACACTGTTGAGGGATTCTGTGGAATTCTGAAAGTCTGACGGGGTGGAGCCCAGACTCACGCGCTGTTTCGGCTAACCAGCATGGTTTCGGGCATGCGATTTGTGAAACAATTGGCACACTTTGCTTGTAAGCATCATGGAATAAATTCTGATTGGATACATTTTTTTGTTTTTTGCTATTCGTTTGTAGATTAATTAGGAGTGGAAAGTAATTGAAAATACATCAAAAAGGTCAATGAGAATGAAAGGATGAAAAAATATGTATTTATTAGGCATGTTACGCCAGCAGAGAAGGATTTGCTGGCCCTGAGAAATTGCCACTGGCCATATACGAACAAATACAATTAGAGTTAATATATTTAAGCATTTGTGTACACATTTAAATTCCACAAGTGTTTAAAAAACATGTTACATACACTGCCGTTCAAAAGTTTGGGGACACTTGACTGAAATGTTCTCATGATCTTAAAAACCATTTGATCTGAAGGCGTATGCTTAAATGTTATGTATATCAGTAAAAACATTTATGAACACTTTCAGCATACAAGTGTTCAGCATATATTGCCATTTTCAGATTCGTAGCCTTCTGTATTGATAGCACTTAAAATTCTAATCACATTTTATTACACAACTAATGGGGATTTTAAGTGAATGTGAGGGATTCTTTGTATAAATGCGGGTTTTATGTTTAGTAAGGGGCGGGACATTTCCAACGTCTGATACACAAGTATCCCTGGAGAAACTATAATTTGCACTGCATATTTATTTCCCTGCTAAATGTAAATATATGTGTTTACATTTAAATTTAACTTATGCAATTAAACTTCGAGAAAATACTGCATGTTATTGCACCCCTGATAGTTCCCTATCTGTCACTCACTCGAAGATGTGTCGATGTAGTGACACTAGGGGTCACTCTTGGGAGCCCCAAACACCTCTGCTTTTTTTTAAAAAGGCCAATGAGAATTGGCAAGTGGAATTTGCATGCCACTCCCCCGGACATACGGGTATAAAAGGAGCTGGTATGCAACCACTCATTCAGATTTTCTCTTCGGAGCCGAGCGGTTCTATTAATTGAGCTGAATTCATCCGCCGAGTTCATTCACCTCTCTCTGCTGGATTTTACGGCGCATTTCAGCGGCTTCTCCCCCTCTGCATCTGTGGTTTGCAGAGAACGCCCCTGGGCGCTTCGGCAGAAATAACTAAAAGAGTATATTCTAAAAAAAAAGAGTATATTTTCTTTCTAAAAGAGCGGCACACACGGAACGTCTTTTTAAAGATGCCTTTCTGTCTGTCTGTTATTCCTGGTTGCGGTCGATATCTCTCCGCTTCTGATGGCCACGATCGCTGTCTTTCGTGTCTGGGCGCGGGCTAGAGTGGAACCCTCCGTTCTCCCATGAACCCTCGCGGCTTGACGATTAGTTCCTGGGCTCGGGGCGCCGCCCACGGCCACACCCGCCCCCGTTCCTTTCTTCCCGGAAGTGCATGAGGAGCTGACAAGATCGTGGGAGGCACCTTTTACTTCCCGGTCCCAGTCTTTCAGCTCCCCTGCTCTCGCTACCCTTGATGACGGAGCAGGCAGGGGGTATTCGATGATCCCCCAGGTGGATAAGGCGCTCGCGGTGCACCTGTGTGCGCAGAACGCCGCCACCTGGCGTGGGCGCCTGAAACACCCATCCAGGGCCTGTAGGTTTACGTCATCCCTGACGGCTAGAGCCTACTATGCCGCTGGACAAGCCGCCTCCGCCCTGCATGCCATGGCTCTCCTGCAAGTACAGCAAGCCAAGGCGCTAAAAGAACTGCACGAGGGTAGTTCTGACCCAGGATCGATGCAGGAACTGCACTTGGCGACCGACCTCGCTCTTCGGGTGACGAAGGTCATGGCACGGTCTCTCGGGCAGGCGTTGTCCACCCTGGTGGTCCAGGAGTGCCACCTTTGGCTCAACTTGGTTGAGATGCACGAGGCTGACAAGGCACGGTTCCTTGACGCCCCCATCTCCCAGGTTGGCCTATTTGGCGACACCGTCGAGGACTTTGCCCAGCAGTTCTCGGCGGTGAAGCAGCAGACGGAGGCCATACAGCACATCCTGCCCCGGCGCGGCTCAAGACCCCGCACCCTGTCTGCTCGTCACCAAAGGCATCCTCCTGCAACTACAACACCGGCTCCACCACAGCCTGCCCCCATGGCCTGGCCGCGGCGTGGAGCCAAGCACAGGAGTCAGACGCCACCCGTCTCACGGCCGGCCGCCAAGAACCTGAGGAAGGCTTCGAAGCACCCCTGAGATGGGCGACCCAGGGGCAAGGAGACCCGCTTCTCCGGAGCTGGTGAGCAGACCACTCCATCCCCTGGTGGAGGGCCGGGAGGAGAATCTTTTGTTTAGTTTTCATTTAATTTCGGCGCATGTCCAAGAGGCTGCGGTAACCAAAAAATCAATAAAAGAGCGGTTTTCTTGTTCCCTGGGTTACATGTTCAGTGTGCACAGCCATCGTTACGACCACCATCCACCGTCCCATCTTTGCAGGTATGTCGCCCCAGCGGTGGTCCCCCCGCCCCTGTGCGCCCAGCTGTGGCACAAACACACCCACACGGGATTGGGTCCAGTGGACTACGGGGACGAGACTCCTCCTCCCCCCTCCTCGGCCAATCTTATGGTGGGTGGCAGGAGCCAGGTAAGTGCTTCGATGTCCCTGGCCTCAGCACGGCCACGGGACTTGAATCTCCTTGACGTGGCACCTCGAGCTCCGCTCCGCCACGAGGCCCCACCCGCCGGTACGTCCGATATGATCATTCCTTTGGTCCGCCTTGCCCGGAGTTTGGACGCGTGGCTCGCGCTTTCCAACCCATCGCGGTGGCTGACCCAGAGCGTCCGAATCGGCTACATGATTCAGTTCGCCAGGCACCCGCCCAGGTACCTTGCGTGCGGAGATCGCTACCCTTCTGCACAAGGGCGCGATAAAGCCTGTCCCTCCAGCCAAGATGAAGAAAGGGTTCTACAGCCTGTATCGAAGAATGGCGGTGGGTTGCGACCAATCCTGGACCTGCGAGTACTGAACCGGGCTTTGCACAGACTCCCATTCAAGATGCTGATGCAAAAATGCATTCTAGCGAGTGTCCGGCATCAAGATTGGTTTGCGGCAGTAGACCTGAAGGACACGTACTTTCGCATCTCTGTCTCACCTCGACACAGACCCTTCCTGTGGTTTGCCTTCGAAGGCCAGGAACCAGTACAAGGTCCTCCCCTTCTGCCTGTCCCTGTCCCCTCGCATCTTCACGAAGGTCGCAGAGGCTGCTCTTGCCCCACTAAGGGAAGTAGGCCTCCGCATCCTCAACTATCTCGACGACTGGCTAATCCTAGCTCACTCTCGAGATTTGCTGTGTGCACACAGGGACCTCGTGCTCCGACACCTCAGCCGAGGTCAACTCCGGGTCAACTGGGAAAAGAGCAAGCTGTCCCCGTCCAGAGTATCTCTTTTCTCGGTCTGGAGTTGGACTCAGTCTCGATGACAGCACGTCTCCACGAACGAGCACACACAGTCGGTGATGAACTGTCTGAAGGCGTTCAGACGGAGAGCAGCTGTTCCACTGAAACTTTTTCAGAGGTTCCTGGGGCATACGGCATCCTCAGCAGCGGCCACACCACTCGGGTTGATGCATATGAGACCGCTTCAGCACTGGCTTCAGACTTGAGTCCCGAGGTGGGCATGGTGCTGCGGGACACATTGCGTGGCCATCACGCCGATCTGTCACTGCCTCTTCAGCCCATGGACCGACCTTGCATTTCTATGGGCAGGGGATCCCCTAGAGAAGGTCTCCAGGCATGTCTTGGTTACAACAGATGCCTCCAAGATGGGCTGGGGCACCGTATGCAATGGGCACACAGCCACCGGCTCCTGGACTGGCCCGCGGCTGCGTTGGCACATCAACTGCCTAGAGTTGTTGGAAGTACTGCTCGCCCTGTGGAGATTTCGGCCATTGATCCAGGACAAGCACGTGTTGGTCCAGATGGACAACACAGCATCGGTAGCATACATAAACCGCCAAGGTGGTCTATGCTCCCATTTCATGTCACAACTCGCCCGCCGTCTCCTCCTCTGGAGTCAGCAGCACCTCAAGTCGCTACGAGCCACTCACATCCTGGGTGACCTCAACACCACAGTGGACGTGCTGTCACATCAGGTTACCCTCAGGGGACAGTGGAGACTCCACCCTCAGGTGGTCCAGCTGATTTGGAGTCGATTAAGTCAAGCACAAGTAGACCTGTTTGCTTCCCGGGAATACTCCCACTACCCGCTCTGGTACGCCCTGACCGAGGCACCCCTTGGTATAGATGCACTGCCACACAGCTGGCCCCCTGGACTACGTAAATATGCATTTGCCCGAGTGAACCTACTTGCACAGACCCTGTGCAAGGTCAGGGAGGACGAGGAGCAGGTCATCCTAGTAGCACCCTATTGGCCAACCCAGACATGGTTCTCGGATCTCACGCTCCTCACAACAGCCCCCCCTGGTGAATTCCCCTAAGGAAGGACCTTCTTTCTCAGGGACAGGGCACCATCTGGCACCCGTGACCAGACCTCTGGAATCTCCACATCTGGACCCTGGATGGGATGCAGAAGAGCTAAGTGGCCTACCACCCGCGGTGGTAGACACGATCACTCAGGCTAGGGCTCCCTCTACGAGGCACCTGTATGCCTTGAAGTGGCGTCTGTTCGCTAAGTGGTGTTCTTCCCGACGCGAAGACCCCCAGAGATGTGCAGTTGGATCAGTGCTTTCCTTCCTGCAGAAGAGGCTGGAGGGGCAGCTGTCCCCCTCCACCCTGAAGGTGTATAAAGCCGCTATTTCGGCACATCATGATGCAGTAGATGGTAAGTATTTGGGGAAGCACAACTTGATCATCAAGTTCCTGAGAGGCACTAGGAGGTTGAATCCCTCCAGACCGCACCTCGTCCCCTCATGGGACCTCTCCGTAGTCCTTCGGGGTCTACAGGGAGCTCCCTTTGAGTCAGCTGAGCTTAAGGCACTCTCTTTGAAGACTGCCCTCCTGACTGCGCTCACTGCCATCAAAAGGATAGGGGACCTGCAGGCATTCTCTGTCAGCGAATCGTGCCTGGAGTTCGGTCTGGGTTACTCTCACGTGATCCTGAGACCCCGACCAGGCTATATGCCCAAGCGCTGAACATGCAAGCGCTGCCCCAGGAGGAGGCAGACCAAGCCTTGGCATTGCTGTGTCCGGTGTGAGCTTCACATCTATTTGGACCACACGCAGAGCCTTAGAAACTCCGAGCAGCTCTTTGTTTGCTTTGGTGGACAGCGGAAAGGAAGCGCTGTCTCCAAACAGAGGATCGCCCACTGGATCATTGATGCCATCACGATGGCATATCAGGCTCAGTACCCCAGTACCCAGTACTGGCCCAGTACGTGCGCTAATGAGCCCCTGTACTGAGGTAGGTGCTCCACATGGGCTGGTTCCCCGAAGGCGACCCCATGTGATATCTTCTGCAAAATTGTTTCCCTGATGGCAAACTGCATCTTCCTTGTCACCATGCTTTGTAGAAACTCCTCCCCCTAGGACCTACCATGGGACCTCTCCACATGACATACTTATGACAAGACTCGGTAAGACCATGTGACGTATCCCACTCAAAATACCCCCCCCCCTTTTGGGTGGTGTGTGGTCTCCGCGGTGTCTTCCCCTTGGGAGGGACACCCCCCGACGCAGACACTTATGGCTCCCAGTCAGTTAACAAATTCCACTCTTTTTGGGGAGAAAAGAGAGAGGGATCCCTTCAAAGTCCAAAAGGGACTTTGAGTTGGGATTCATTCAACAATGGAGCTTGGCTGCCCTCTATTGGACATTTCTTGTAATTGCCACTCAGAACTGTGTTAGACAAATGGCATGATTTTCTAGTATTTTTACATTTCAGTTGATATTTTCATTATATTTTATTTATATAAAAAATAAGAAATAATTTTATTAACAATAAACGTGAAAATTCAAGCATGCCAAATACCTCAAAACATGTGAATATACACAAAAAGGTATGATGACTTTTAATGCATTGCAATGGCAACTGTATTTAAGATATCAAGAATCCCTTCAGAATTTTCAATCTGCACTGTCTTGACATAATTCTAATTTTTTTTAAGCAATTCAGGTTAACATAATAGGGATATTTAAAAGTCTGTTAAAAGTGACACACTTCCTTCCACCAGTTGGTGGTGCTATGGCCGTGACCCACACTAGCCATATCAATGTGATCAGCCTGCAAGGAAACACATTTGGCTCAATTTTGATGTAAATCTCAACATGCACACAGAATATATGAGACACTTCCTGTTTGCCATTCATTTAGTGAATCACCATGGCAACACCTTTTGATATTTAAAAAGCTGTTTGCAATTTAGCATCTTCAATATCTTGGCATAATGTTGTCTAAATGTGGTGACAGTCTCATGAATCTCCTAGAAGGAGTATTTAAAAGTTCAGAGAATGCAATATTCAAAAAATACAAAATGGATGACTTCCTGTTGGGCAGAGCTAATAATTTTAATTCTGAAAGTTGTCCAGCTTGATGAGAACTATATACGGACCAATTTTGGTGAATGTAGGTGAAAATGGGGGTGCTACAGGGGCCATCTTACATGCCCATTTTAAACTTGTTAACTGTCACTGGCCAACAGGTGGGCCGTTTGAATGTGGCTATCAAACAAATGCTTTGTTTTGTATCAAAAACTTAATCAATGTTCACAA
This sequence comes from Myxocyprinus asiaticus, assembly GCF_019703515.2. Taxonomy (NCBI): domain Eukaryota; kingdom Metazoa; phylum Chordata; class Actinopteri; order Cypriniformes; family Catostomidae; genus Myxocyprinus; species Myxocyprinus asiaticus. The sequence continues at coordinate 19,708,957 of NC_059348.1, forward strand.
ACTTGGTATACAATTAAAGCTAAAAAACTCAAATTTAATCTTCTGTAGTCTAATTTGCAATTAGAACATTCCAGTGAAAACATTTAAAAATGTTAAAAGAGTGCATTTTTAAAACATGCGACATGTGAGCGACAGTACTTATGTTTCATGTTCTCTGCTTATGATCCAGTCCAATGATTGAAGAAAAAACAGCATGCATTTCATTGTGAGGGTCCACTGATGAAAATGCAACAACCACATCAGATTGGTTAAGTAACATTATTACCTTCTAGTTCTGTTAATATTTCTGCATTTGTGATTATTTGGCAGCTTTATTCACTTGAAATGTCCACTAACATTATGCCAATTGTTTTTAACAGAAGTGTATTATACAGGATAAGCTTTTATGTATGTAAATATGTTCAATGCTATTTGTTAAAATAAATGTACATAATATAATATACATGTGAATCTATCTATCTGTCTGTCTGTCTGTCTGTCTGTCTATCTATCCATTAGGGGTGTAACGGTTCTCGGTAAAAAAACAAACCGCACAGTTCACCACCCACGATTTGGTAAGCATTTGCTCCACGGTTCATCTCTAGTTTAATAGCGCATCTGGATCATACACTTTGACAAAGAAAATAAAGTGCCAAATAGACATGCGCAGTTGTAACCTCCACTAATGCTCTTGTATGGCTCTGTAGATGGACACTCTGCCTATGTTTCATGTGGGTCAACTTTCTACAGAGAGAAGTTGTCCTATTTACTGTAAGTATTTATATTATGTATTAAGTATTATGCCCATGACCCATAATTGCCACATAAATGTGATCAGCCCATTACAAAACATACAGCTGAATTTTCATCAAAATCATATAATGCACACTGAAGTTATAAGGAACTTCATGTGGGGTGGAGCTAATTACTGAGGGATATTTCAAAGTCTGTTAAAAGTGCCACACTATCTTCAACCAGTTGGTGGTGCTACGACTGTGACCCACAATAGCCACATCAATGTGATCAGCCCACAAGGACAAACATTTGGCTCAATTTTTATGCAATTCACACTATGCACGCAGAAGATATGAGACACTTCCTTTTTCCAATTTTTGACGTTAATTTATCGCGTCGCCATGGCAACACCGTTCGATATATCAAAAATCTGTTATCAATGAAACATCTACAATGTCTTGGCATGATGTTGCACAAATTTGGTGTTAGTCACATGAATCCCCTAGGAGGAGTATTTAAAAGTTCAGAGCCTGCGATTTTCAGAAAATCCAAAATGAATGACTTCCTGTTGGGTGGAGATAATGATTGTAATTTTGAAAGTTGTCCAGCTTGATGAGAACAATATATGTAGCAAGTTTGGTGACTGTAGAAGAAACTGACCCCACTACTTTTATCAAAAGGTGGCGCTACAGAGCTCCCCAGCCACGCCCATGTTTTAAGTTTTTCCAGGCCTAATGGCCGAAAATTCTGATATTTGTGCAAATTATCATGAAAATTCAAGCATGCCAAGTACCTCAAAAACATGTGAATATACATAAAAAGGAATAATGACATTTAATGTGTTGCCATGGCAGCACTATTTAAGATATCAAGAATCCCTTCAGAATTTTTAATCTGCACTGTCTTGACATTATTCAAAAAAATTTAAGCAATTCAGCTAAACATAAGAGGGATATTTCAAAGTCTTTTAAAAGTGTCACACTTCCTTCTGCCAGTTGGTGGTGCTACGACTGTGACCCACAATAGCCACATCAATGTGATCAGCCTGCAAGGCCAGACATATGGCTCAATTTTGATGTAAATCACACGATGCATGCAGAAAATATGAGACACTTCCAGTTTCCCTTTTTTTACATTAATTTATCACATCGCCATGGCAACACTGTTCAATATATCAAAAATCCCTTTAGCAATTTAGGATCGTCAATGTCTTGGCATGATGTCGCCCACATTTGGTACCTGTAACATTATATTAAAATTGCAGTATATATAAAGTACTGTAGAACTAATCACTGTAGATGTGTACATTTAACAGTTAAAGTGTGTTTACAGCTATAGAGTGAAATCACTTTAGTACTCACTATTTAGTAGGTACTAAAGTGATTTTACTCTAAAGCTGTAAACACATACTCTATAGCTGTAAACACATGTTAAAGAAATGTATCCTTTTTTCATGTAAAACAATTTATTGAACATTTAATTAATTCAAAGTTATTCAAATGTATTTTACAATTTTGTTACTGAAGTAACAATAAACAGAATCCATATCTTGTCCTCTCCAGACCTAGTAAACAAAATATTAAAATCTGTTCGAATCATGTACAGCATAGATAAATTCCTTCATTTTTGTTTTGTATCAAATAGGATACAGAGTTAAAAATTTCAAATGGAATTTTTTAGGAATTACAATTTAAACAGATTGTAATTCAAAGAAATTTGTAGTTTTAATACATTAATTTTTTCAGTAAGAACAACAAATAAACACGGCATCATACAACATGTTTTTTTTTTTTTTTTAATAAACAAAGAACACTTTGCCAGAATGCTTTAATTTACCCAAAAGTCTTTAAAATAGAGCCAAAGTTGCATATTACTTTCTGTAAAAATGGAGGGGTCAATTTTGTCACCTTGTGGTTGTCCATGCTGTATAAGAACAGGTTTTATCAAAACACTAAAGGAAATATATTCTCAGTGACTATAATGAAAATTACCAAATTCATTTGCATAATAAAACTTGTTTGAAAAATGTCAGAGATGAGTTATGAGATCTCTATATGTACCGAGTTTGGAGACTGTAGCTGAAAAAAGGCGTGCTACAGAGCATCCCAAAAATGCATATTTTAAAGGTGGCAAAACAGAGACCCCCCACGACCCCCCCTGTGAACTTTTGCCCAGCCCTAATGGTTAACAACTCTGATGTGTGTGCCAAATGTCATGTAAATTTAAGCATTTCAAGTGCCTCAAAACACACCTAATTTATAAAGAAAGGAATAATAACATTCCATGTGTTGCCATGGCAATATTATAAAAGATATCAATAAATCCTTACCAATTTCACATCAGCATTGTCCTGACATTATTCTAAAGAAGTTTGAAGCAATTCAGGTAAACATTAGAGCGCTATTCCAAAGTCTGTAAAACTTGCCACACTTCCTGCTGCCAGTTGGTGGCACTATGACCATGCCCCACAATATGATCAGCCCCCAATACCAAATATAAATCTCAAATTTTGATCTAAATCACACAATGCACGCCAAAGATATGAGCACTTCCTCTTTCTCATTTTTCACCATACATTTATCACCTCGCCATGGCAACACCGTTCGATATATCATTTGGTGCCTGTCACATAAATCCCCTAGGTGGAGTATTTCAAATTCCAGAGCATGCATTTTTTCAAACAAACCAAAATGGCCGACTTCCTGTTGGGTGGAGCTAATACAAGCCAAAGGGAAATATGTCTGTCATGGTGAGAACAATGTCCCCACCAAAACGTATGAATATCAGATAAACTCTGTGGCAACCACAGCAATAAACTCATTCGGAAATGTTAGGGGGCACTATGGAGTCCACTGGCCACACCCAAGACAAATGACAAAGGAATTATAAAATCTTGGCAAACTTTGATGGGTGTGCCAAGTTTCAAGGGTTTTTGAGTATTCCAAAGGCATGAAATATGCATATACGAACTAGGGGGCACTGTGGAACCAATGAGGCACGTCTATTCTGAATTGCAGTATCAAATCAAAAGATGTCCTAAGACAAATGTTTGTGTAAATTTTCATAAGTTTTCAGCCATCGTTAGCCCCTCAAAACACTGCGGGAAAATTTGAAAATCCCACATTCCATCCAACATGGCTGACTTCCTGTTGGGTGGAGTCAGATACAACCAAGTGGACTTTGTCTAACATGATGAGAGCAGTAACCATACCAAATCTTGTGCACATCTGAGCAACTTCATCCCAACCATTGCCTGCATTTGGAGGCGCTATAGAGCTCCTCAACCACACCCAAGCCTAAACACCACATAACTTTTGATTTTACACAGGTCTGATGTGTGTGCCAAGTTTCTTGAGTTTTCAAGCATGATGAATGCCTAAAACAACGGGTGAATGCTTAATAATTGTGAAAAAACATTCCAAAAACAATAGGGCTTAAGCACCTCCAGTGTTTGGCCCTAATAAATATAGCCACAAGTGGCAATCATCGGGGTCCAAGCACATGTGGAGAGATGACCAAAATAGTCAGAATTGACAGAAATGATTCAGTGGATGCCAAATAATACGAATTGACAGAATAGGTACTGCCTAAACTAAATTTGTTGAAAAGTGAATTGGGTACCACAATTTTGAAGCTGCTAAAAGCACATAAAGGTAGCATAAAATTAATCCATACGACTCCAGTGGTTAAATCCATATCTTTTGAAGCAAAATGATAGATGAGGGTGAGAAACAGGTCAATGTTTAAGTTTTTTTTACTATAAATTCTCTGGTGATATGCACAATGAATGTGAATCAAGGAGGGTGTCTCTGATTTTATTACTGTATACACAGGCACGGCTCGTCCATATAGGCAGGTAGGGCAGAGCCCAACCTAAATATTAATCCATTTGAAAACCTAGATCCATACTATACATTTTCCAATAATGGAATTTGTTGACCCGTAATGTGTTAAAAATACTGAAATATGTATTTAAAAGCAGGCCTTGGATAATTTAGTTGGAAATAATTTATCTGAAAACTCTGTTACACTTTGTATGATAGAGATATGTGCATGTGGGGTAAAGAAACTGTTGCTATCCTGAACACCACAGCACTCCTTATTTTTCAAATGAAATCTGTGGTCAAATATGGTACTGCAATGAGCCCTCATTGAGATGCCATGGGCCAGAAATGAGTCTGCCCATAATGAAGTATCAAACCAAAGGTAATTTAGTATGTGCCAGCAGTCTTACAGATTGTGAACATGGCAACTGCTATTGATAAACTTGTGTGTAACAGTGTGTCATTTCTATTGCAATTTCAGACAAATTGGCTATCAAACAACTTGGTCCTGACAAGCCAGACATAAAAAAATAGTTTGAAAATCAAAAGACAAGAACAGGTGATAAGATATGGTATTTATTGTATGATGAAAAATCGCGGCTGCACAATATTGAGGAAAAATGTGATAAGTTGTTGAAAAATGTGATATGTGATACGATATTGCTATAATGATGTCATAGAAGCATGCAGATCACCGGAACCCCCACCACCCAAATAAACTGAAGTTTATTGTAATAAAAAAGGATCATCTATCCCAGAGATCACAAATATAAATATGTTTTGTTCCAAATTGCATATAGACTGTGTATAATATGCACAGTTTTACCATTAGCTATGTAGCAGATATATTTTTTTTTTTATTATTGCTTTAATCAATATAACATGACAGTCAAACCAACTGAAAGCATAAGAAATAAACTAAAAGAAAAATAATTAAAAAAAAAATGCTTACAAAAAGGTATATTGACAATATACAGAATACAAAAGGCTATAAATTATGCAATATACAATGCATATAACATTAAGATTCAAAAGGGGATATTCAAGGTTTTATAAAAGTTAATACTCTTTAGTGCTTTACTGCTTTTCCTGTTAACATATTAAAGTAATACTTCTATTTTGAAGTGTGTGAAATTTGGTTTCTGTGATGACCATTTACATTTATGAATACATTTTTGTTTTTCCATAAATCAACAATACATTTATAATATACCATGCATTATGTTCAATTCTACTATCAAAATAAAACAAAACATCCTCTTTCCTAAATGTGTAAAGTTTGGCTGCTGACACTGGCAAAGACGAAGATGAAGAGAAGAACCCATGTGCAATTTATTAAACAAAAGTGAAATCCAATAAAACCCTAACTATAAACTTGAAACATAAACATGAACATGAACTTGATTAGACATAAATATGAACTTGACATAAACTTGACATGACATGACATGACATGACATGACATGACATGACATGACATGACATGACATGACATGACATGACATGACATGACATGACATGAACATCGTACCAAACATATACAATACTTGACAAAGGACAATGGAAAACATGAGGGTTTAAATACATGGACATGGGAGAACAAACCAATGAACAAACAGAACTCTAAACAAGATAATTAAACATTAAACCAATGAAAACAAGACACATGAACATGGAGGGAATACAGGAAACACATGACTAGGGAACCACATGGCATGAACCAGGAAATAGAATATTCAAAATAAAAGACATGAAATACAAGAACAAAACACATAAACATGACAAAATGCATATCAATACCTGTATTCATCTTAATAAAATATTCTAAATCACACAATATTAAAATGAATCTTCAATTACTTTTTCTGAGCATATGAATATAAAGCTAATTTCACCATTTTATTTGATATCTTAAAAGTGTAGTAAAATATTTTATTTTGTATTACTTTTAATTTATTCACGTTTGTTTATTTTAACTATGTAATTTATGTTCATATTAAATACAAAATTAGTTCATTCAGTGTGGGACATTTATTTTGAAAAATTATGTTGACAACAGATGTCCAAAAGCACTTGCCATAGCTATTCGCGTTCTACTTCGGTTTTGCAAGTTGTCAGTCCATACTGTACTACAGACTGTTCACGGGACAATACATTAATAGAAACCCACACAGATCCACAGCAGCCAAATTTGACTTTAGAAACCAGCATCATTATCTGCACATTTAATGCAAATTTGAAGCACTGAACAGCACCAGCTACAGCAACATATCCGCAAATGTGATATGCACTATCATTTGAGTGAGAAGTAGATTATTTAGAAACACGATTTTAGTTTCAGCTTTCAATTTGTCACTTTTATCATGAAATCAAACAATAAATGTTTTGTTCATGCTCTTTAATGCTGTGCCTGACAGATTGCAGTAGAAATTCAAATGGAGCAGGGCAGAATGCTCTCGCTCTCCACTGTCGAGTTATATGATCCAATAGGTCCATTTCAATCGAATGTCAATTTACAATCTGCAGTTCAAAACTTTGTAAGTCCACAATCAATTATTTTTAGATAAATATGTATTTCTATAATAAACATATGTGGCCATCTAACTTATAAAACTATGTGTTTTCATGAACTGTTGTGTTTAAACTCTAATGTGCAACATTTTTATAGAACTGAAACTACAACCATGTAAACACTTTAACAAATATATTATCAGCTCAACTGGGTACACAGCTTTTGTGTTTTTGTACATTGGTAAAACATATGAAACTACCTACTGTTGTGCATAAAACACCAAATAGATAGTCCAAGAGACATGAAATGTGTTAAATTTAATAAAATGAACAGATAATCCAGTAGAACATTTAGTAACCAGGAACTGAATTTAAGAATCAGCAAGAATTTAGCATCATAAGCATCGCTATATGGAAAGCAATTTATATATTGATATAATCACTGCATATAGCTCCCTTCTAAATATTTAAAAACAAAAAAGGCAACATAGGGCTACATCAGATTAAGGAGAACATAATGAAATGATGATTGATGCAAAATGCATACGTTATGTGGGCATGCAAAAATTATTTTTCTCATATAATAACATTTGTACAAATAATAATAATAATACAGTATAATATGACCAAAAAGTCATAATACTGCAGGCAACGTGCTAGAAAGAGTACAGTAATCTAGGATTAGCCTACTACTGCCGCTGCTTATGGGCTGGTGAGGTTACACGAGAATTTGCTCTTTTCATGAACACTTATATGCTTGTACTTAGGCACATATGTGTTTATTTTATTATTCCTATCACTACACTAAATAAGTGTCTTTATAGAAATATAATATTTTATATATTTTATTAAAACAAACAAACAATATTGTCTCTTCATTTTAATTGGACAACAATATATTTAATTATCTGGCAACTTAACCAATATGTTTTCAATATTTTTAAGATATATAAAAATTAGATTAGACATTTGTTTATCTACAAGCATTTTGGAGATGACAGATTTCTTTGCAAACTAATTATATAAAACTCAGAAGACATTTTCAGTGTACCATAGTTCTTCAAATACATTTCTATGCATTGATGTAATACATAAATACAAGTTATTCAGCCATCTAAAAGGACTTCTTATCCTGTAGTATTACAGCCATCATCTGTCAGTTGAAATGCCTGATCATTTAAAATTTGGTGTTGGCCTCCCATTCATCGGAAATTCATGACATTTAACATGTTTCCTCAGAATGTAAAATGTATTTTAACTATAACTAGAGGTTGCTGGTCCGTAAGATATCTGCTTTTGTGAGAGTTCAGATGTCAGTTTCTCTTATCTTCATCATGGGTGATGGAAAACATCACAAATACACAACATTTACACAACAGGAAAAAACAGCTGAAAATAATGATGAGACACATTTCAGGAGCCGTGGGTGATGTTTAATTTTTTCTGATGCTTCCCAATGTCTTTCAGTCCTCTTGCACTCTGTATTTCACTGGCTTATGTTTATTGCCGATCTCGTGGATGCTGGGGGATGGGGGGGGGGGGGATTGTATGGCGCCTTGGGCAACTGCCTATGTCACCCATGCCTAAATCCACCACTGTATGCACTGGTCCATCTGTTTACTCTGGTAGTATAAGTGTCACCTGCTTGAAATTTGTTTGAGGAGTTTTCAGGTGTGTGCACTCATGCCGACATGCATGAGATCGGCAATAAACAAAAGCCAATGAAATACAGAGTGCAAGAGGATTTTTCCTGTTGTGTGAATTAGTGCAATTACGGGTGCGAGCTCATCTTTCATGCTGTTTGTTGACTAATTACGAATAAACTCTCCCGTTACTATGCCTAAGTGCGTGAGTTAGTGAATGAATTAGCTTCATTAGAAGCCAAATAGCATGTGGTTGATACACACAGTCTACAATCACAATATTATCATATTAAATTGTATTCGGGGAAGAAGCAACAACTAGAACTTACTTTGGTCATATGGATGCAAAAAGTTTGAATAATGACGCAGAGAGCCCAACTCGGAATCTTAAGTAGGTTCGTGGAGTGAACTCAGCAGCGTCTTACATTTTCTGGCATCTTGTTAACCAACATGGCTGAAAAGTGCTCATTTACAGGCTTTTTACCAACATGTCAATTCACAGGCTATTAATATCACCAAGGCTTATTATTACAGGGCATTTTATAGTAGATAAAACACGCTGTATTTTTTTTTTTTTTACCAGTGCGGGAATGTGCACATTGTAAAAAGTCTGAATAAAATTAGTGACATAACAAGGAATTAAAATGACTGAAGATCTGGTAATTATTAAATTCCCCCACATCCACATATAAAACTAATCCTGTCCGAATAAGGTTTAAATCTATCCCTCAGCCTTTGTTTTCATTTCCCAAAAAATTCAAGATCTATAGGCTTATGTATGCTTATTACCTTTCTTCATTAAGCAGATGCTTTCATCCAAAGCAACTGACAAATAAGAACAACAGAAGCTATTCTTCCAAAGGAGAAATTAATAAAAAAATCTGTTAATTTAATAATTTATTTATCTGATTTACAAGGAGTGGCTGAATGGCAGAATATAACTGTTAGTATTCTTTGAAGACATTTCTTGTCATGTGGCTCCCTCTGGTGGACAAACAGTAATGTTCCTTTTCCCATGTTTTTTAAAGTTTTGCTAAGTTTTAAAATTGTGCTCACAAGATACAAGGCCAATTAGTTATTATGGGCCACAGACCAAAATGTATTTGATTATATCTTCAGAACAATTTGAAATACCAAAATTATTTTAAAGTTTTTTTGTCTGGAGGGTCTTTAGATGGTGTATACTCATTTTTGTGTGAATTGAAAAAAAAAAAAAAACGGCCTAGGATGAGTTTGAAAAAGTAGGTTTTTCAAAAAAATATTTGTGATACAAAAGTTTTCTTGCGGGAATGGAAATCCTTGTAAAAGTGTTATTATAGCGCCACCTAGGGTCAGATGGGTGTGCGTTTCTGCACCTGAGTAGTGGGGGGAATTTGGGATCATCCTGCCAAGTTTGGTGTCTCCATGACTTACAGTCTCTGACTCCCTGACACTTTTAGGGCAGAAAAAAAAATCAGTACAATTACAATAGGGTTCCAGCAGCTTCGCTGCTTGGCCCCCTAAATATAGCCGCAAGTGGATATTGTCGAGGGCCAAGCACATATTGCGAGATGACCAAAATAATCAAATTTGACAGAAAAGATCCTGCGGATGCTGTGGACAGCTATTTTGGTGTGACATTTCACTTGCTTTGAGCACAGTTGCAAAAATAGGATTTCTTAAGTTATAGCGCCCCCTAGCATCAAAAATGAATGAAACTTGGCATGTTACCTCAGAGTGTTCTCTTGTCCATTGCACTCACAAGATACAGGCTAATTATAGGCCACGGACGAAACATATTTGCTTATATCTTTGGAACGATTCGATGCATCAAAATTCTTTTGATAACCTTTTGTCAGGAGGGTCTGTAGATGATATATACCAAGTTTTGTGAGAATCGGGCAAACGGCCTTGGACGATTTCGAAAAAGTATGTTTTTTGAATAAATCGAAATTGTAAAAAAGTTTCTTACTGAAATGGAAATTCAAGTTACCTCATTGTGGGGCACTGGTGGATACAGAGAAGCTACAAATTTATATTGTAGCCTATACAGTTCCGGAGTTATGAGCAAAAACACAAATTAGCTAATTATACCACCACCGTGTGGCCGATTGTCACAAAATTTGATATGCGGCTTTGAGTTTTCTCCTCGACTTACGGTCTCTGATGTCCAGACACTTTTAGGGCAGAAACAAAAGAAGAAAATCAGTACAAGTACAATAAGTTTCCAGCAGCTTCGCTGCTTGGCCACCTAATAATAATAATAATAAGAAGAAGAAGAAAAAGAAGAAGAAGAAGAAGAAGAAGAAAATCTTAACGGATACAATAGGGTTCCAGCACCTTCTGTGTTTGTCCCCCTAACAGTAATCTTAGAAGAACAATAGGGCCTCTGCACTTTCTGTGCTTGGGCCCTAATAATCCTTAGAAGAACAATAGGGTCTCCGCACTTTCAGTGCTTGGGCCCTAATAATAATCCATAGAAAAACAATAGGGTCTCCGCACTTTCAGTGCTTGGGCCCTAATAATCCTTAGAAGAACAATAGGGTCTCTGCACTTTCAGTTTTTGGGCCCTAATTACAAAACACACACACACACACACACACACACAAAAATACTCAAGCAAAGCATCTGGCATCATTACTGCAATGACAATTTTGGGGGAAATGTGCTTAAATGTGAAAATAATGCAGAAAATATAAATGGTCCTTGAAATATGCTTCATTTTGTTTATGCAAAGTACAATTTCATTTCTAGTTTAAATTTGGGGTGAATTGTGACCTAGTGATTTTTTTTTATTTTTATTTTTTTTTTATGAGATTGACCTAAAAATGTATTTAGATTTTGGTAAGACCAGGTCTACAGGGACTGTTTTGAACATGCTTTTGGTGAGGTTTAAGTATTTAACATACCCGCAAACACAGAAACAATCAAGACAAGCTCTTTAGAAGGTGTTTGTTGCAAGTTTGTTCCAATGTTTTTATACTCAAAATCAACAGTAAACCACTGGAAACCCAGCTTCCTGATAATTCACCATAATTACAGACTTGCATTGAAAAATACACAATATATGGCAAATAATCAAAGCTTTAAGCTCACCAAATGAGAGGAAATACTGCTCTTGGCTGCAAGGTCCAATTCAAGAGAACAAGGTTTTTCTCAATGTGGTTACCTAATTAAAAACTTTTGGAGACACAATCTCTATTGAGATGTAAGCAAGATGTCAATTTCTCCAGGGTATAATGTGAAATGCATATGTATGATGCCATTGTGTTAGAGTACAATTACAATCTCTGGCCTGGTGATCAGTCATAAACCTCACGATCTTCTGGAAGAATAGTTCCCACTCAGTGTGTTTACACACACAACACACAAAGTTTACCCTCAAGTTTGGGAACAATTTGGCAAAGTATGCTGGTGTATTTATCCTCTGTTTTTATGGACTCAATAAAAAGATAAGACCTGGAAGCCCCGATGGGAAAAAGAGATTCAGGAACGGAAACCCCATTTGCTCATTTCCTACTAATGCCAACAGCCGTATCATTTACATATGCCTTTTTTCAATGCCTTCATCCTTGACAGCTCTCAGCTGCCACCCAGATGAGCTATGCCCAAATGTGACACACCTCAGGATATTTCACATATCTGTTCGTGGCTTTGAATTCAAACAGATGTAGTCAGATCTCTATAAATATTGACTCAAGGCCAGTAATTTAATGTGCTTTTAAGAGGCACTTGTAGAGGAAGTTCTAGAGAATTTAGAGGAAGCTCAGAATGTGGGTGACCTGTAGAGGAAGTTTTAGGGCATTTCGACAGATGTTAAGATTGTAGGAATCATGTTGAAGAAGTTTAGGGGATCTAGAGGTAGCTGAGACAGTTAGAGTCATGTAGAGGAAGTTCTAGAAGATCAAGAGGGAGCTGAGACTGTGAAAGTCATGTTGATGATGTTCTAGAGGATCTTGGAGAATCTGAATCTGTGGGAGTCATGTAGATGAAGTTCTAGAAGATCTAGAGGGATCCAAGACTGTATGAGTCCTGTAGAGAAAGTTCTCAAGAATCAAGAGAAATCTGAGACAAGTGGAGTCATATAGAGGGCATTCTATAAGATCTAGAGGGAGCTAATACTGTGGGAGTCATGTAGATGAAATTCTAGAAGATCTAGAGGGAACTGAGAACATGGGAGACTTGTAAAGGAAGGTTTAGTGGATTCAAAGTAAGCTGAGACTGTGGGAGTCCTGTGAAGACAGATCTAGATCATCAAGAGGAAACTGATAATATGGGAGTCTTGCTGAGGAAGTTTTAGTTGATCTAGAGGTAGCTGAGAATATGGCTGTCCTGCAGAAGACATTTTATAGAACCTAGAGAAAGCTGAGAATGTGGAAGTTCTTCAGAGGTGGTTCTAGGAGATCTAGAGGAAGCTAAGAATGTGAGAGTCCTGTAGAGAAAGTTCAAGAGAATCTAGAACTAGCTGAGGATGTGAAAGACCTGCAGATTAACTTCTGTGGGATCTAGAGAAAGCTGAGACTGTGGATGTCCTGTAGAAGAAGTTTTAGAGAATCTAGAGGAAGCTGAGAATGTGGGAGTCTACTTCATTTTATGTTTACGTGGTAAGTAAATTGAATCCACTTCCAGGCTTAACAAAGAGGCCTAATGTTAATTATGTTTGTTGATAATGTGATCATGGCTAATCAAAAAGCTTAGGATAAAAAAAATAAAATATGTGATTTACGAATTTGCCAAATAGGGTTTGCTTGAATACCTGTACCATTGTTCCTCTCCCTTCAAGATGTAGATGACTAGCACTGTTGACCCTCTTCTGAAAACAAAGAAGAGTCTGTTGTGTCTTCAGGACAACCTGGTTCCATAGAGACTAACAGGACTGGCCTCAGGACCAGGAATGGTTCACCAAAAATTTGCCTGTTTGTCTGAAGCCTGGGGCTCTGCCACTAACCTGAAGGAGATTCCTCTGTTGGGTTAAGGATTTAGTTTCTGTAAGGTCTGTGAGAAGACTTTTGCTCCTCTTCAGCAGAATAAGGAAAAATTGTAATTTTGTTTACTCAGGGAAACAGATCTCTGTTGTGTAATCTTTAATATAGATTGATAGCTGAAAATAACTGTTGTTTATCTTTATCTAGATTTGTATCTCATTAAACATGTTGAATGTATTTGGCTACAATGGCTGTTAAAAAATTATTTAAAAATTATTATATAAGATCCGTTTTATGTAGTTTCTCCCAGTTGTACCCCAAAAAGGGGCCCCCAGCTTGAAAGTTACCCAATGTGGTGAGGAACGTTTTGGACATGTTCAGGGGTGTGAAGTACTTCAGTAATTGCACTTCATTAATAATATTGTTCAGTAATACTTTAGGGAATTTATACTTAATTTTTTTTAATAATTTTGAAATGGAATACTAGCATATTTTTACTTTATTTTTTTCATATGTACATATTTCACTAGTCATCATCATGTATTTGTCCTCTTATTAAAAAGCATATATGTTTATCCTACTGAGTTAATCAAATCATATTCACACAACTGTTTTAAACTTTTATCCTTTTATTTAACTGACCATATGGTTGTGAGGAGATGTCTCCAAAACATTTGACCTAAAACAAGCTTTTAATTATGTTACAATCACTGTTTCAGGATATATGTTTAGGTTTGTACATCAAAGTTACTTAAATGAAATCCCATTCACTGTTGTTGATTTCATCAACAATTTTTAATATTAAAAGAAAATATTTAACTTTTGACTTCTAAAGAGTGGTCAGAAATTAACATTCTGTCATACACTGTAAAAAAAAATTTTTTAATGTAAAATCAACAGTAACTTACTGGCAACAAATAGCCAGCAAGTTGCTGAATTCCATACCACAGTCAAATTACTGTAAAACTATCTACAGTTTTTTACACTATTTACAGCATACTGTATAATGATTTACAGTATGTGCTGTACTGTAATATTAATTACGGTAGTTGTTTGTATTATGCATATTAAAATACAGTGTATTAGCTGTACAATAAAATTAATTATGGTAATTGTTTGTATGTTGTATAATAAACTGCAGTGTCCATACTGTATAACTAACCACAATAAGCACAGTTTTAGCTTACAGAGTTAGAGTAATTAATAGAATACACTCTCAACAACCAAGGTTGTGCATCATTCAGAAAGGACTGAGATGTTACATTTGTACTTTACATAACTTTATTTTAGATGGACGGGTCAAATAAAGTGGCACATCAAAATAAAAAATAAAAACAGGGTGTCCAACGAGTTGCACACATTCGACTGGTTTAAAAACAACATTTGTTCACAGACAAAGTAATTTGGTTACTTATAGTACTTCAAAACTTGCAAGTGCTTACTTGAGTACTAAACAGAATGGCCATTATGACTAATGCTAGTATCTGTTTGAGTACGTAAACTTTATCGTTACAAAGCTACTTGTCAAAAATTACATGCAGATCTTCATTGCTAAATGATGAAAGTTTGAAAAAAAAAAAAAATATTATAAACTGCTAAAAAATTAAGCAATTTTTTGTGCGATTTAACCTTGTTGTTGAAAAGAGATCGCTTTGCTTCTGCTCCTCTCAAGGCTGAAGTGACAAGTCGAGTGCAGAATCAATGTCCATAGGTTGCCAGGTGCATTCCCATATACAGTTCTACTTTTTATGTGATTGTATAAGTCCAATGCAGAGAAAACATCTCCAGGCTTTTGTCTTTTTGATAATAGATCACTGAATAATACCACAAATTTCCCCTCTAAATTGTGTATGTACAGGTTTGAGATTGGATGCAATTCATGCGATTTAACAGTAAATTACTGTAATTATTTTCATGCAAATTTTTTCCTAAAGAATACAGCTCCGTTTGACAGTAACATACCGTAAACAGTATCTACAAGAAGTTGCAGTTGGAAATACAGCAATAATACTGTCAAAACATCAAAAATAATTTACAGTATAACTAACATAATCACCATTATGTTTTTCCAAACCCATTATTTTTTTATTTTTTTTCCCGTGGAACACAATCGGAGATGTGTCAGTAAATGTGTCAGTGTGTGTAAAAATAATGAAACTGAAAGGTGGTCAGTCCATAACATTCTGCCAAACATCTCCTTTTGTGTTCCATAGAAGAAAGAAAGTCATACGGGTTTGAAAAAAAAAAAAAAAAAACATGAGGGTAATGATAGGTAATGAGTAACAAGTAAATGATGACAACATTTGAATTTTGGTAGACTATCCTTTTAAATACATTAAAGTTGGAAATGTTTTTGGCTAAATACTTCAATGTTATGGAGTAAGGAAGTAAAAGTTTGACATAATATATTAGCCATATTTTAACTTAAGTGTAATTTCTCTTTTTACACCTCTTGACAAATTAAAGACAAAAACAGTTCACAAAGCACATTTAGTTACACACTATTTTTGCTTCTTTCTGTGACAGGAGATTAATGTGTTGTATTAATCTTCTATCACATGTGTACCTCACTCTCACCACTGATCTGTCTGGACCTGCTGACTATATGGTGAGAGGCAGAGGCTTACCTGCTTATCATGGCCTGCCATCAAACCCCTCTTGTCCTTCTATGCTCTGACTGCTCCCTGCTAACCCTGTGGTCTCTCCAGCATCAAAAGCAATGGCTGCTTTTGAATCAAAGTATCATCTTTGTCATCATTAGAAGGATTAACTTACCCTCTTGAAACTTTTACCAGTGTTATCAACAGAATACATCCTTTTGAGTGGTTTCTAATACTAAACAATTTAAAGAAAAAAAAAATCACTTTCAGGAACTGAGGGATGAACATTTTAGTGCAAATAGTATTAGCATAAAAACATTTGCCAAAGTTAGTTAAAACTGGGGACCCCAAACAACACATTGCAGTCAAGAGCAGAGATTTCAGTCACTACAGCATTGAGATGGTTAGAATACCTGTGCTGTTTGATATCATATAGCAAATCTATTACACACTTCTGTTGCGTCTTACTATGGTGAGCATAAGACATGTCTGGGCCTATAGCCCTCAACAGTGGGATTTTGTGCTTATCAGTCCCTTGTCTGCAGAATATTCACTAACAATGCATTCTTCATTTATACTCAGTTGGATAGTTGTTCAAATCTGAATGATTATCATCTGTAAGCACAGTGCTGGTGCCTGGTAATAATATATATATATATATATATATATATATATATATATATATATATATATATATATATATATAGATATAGATATATAAATACTTTTGTAATGATAGCCAGCTGGTACGTGCTGTGCAGTGTGTGTAAAGCTCACTCCCCTCACCTCAAGAGGCGCACAAGCGACTAATGTTTGAGGCTGTGGCCTTTAGCCTCCTCGTTAGTGTGCCCGCCTCCCATGCCGGAGACCTGGTTCGAATCCCGTAGGTTGAGCAGGACCGGTTACACTTTAATAAATGCGTTCAAAAGAATTTGTGGTGCTTACTAAGGTGCTTGCTAATTTGAACAATCTCCTAACCCTAAGTACAAAATTTTTGTGTTTAACTTGTCCTGCACCGTTTGTGCTACTGACATGAATGATACCTCAAATCATGTGGCTTGTTTTCTGACGTATGATTTTGACATATACTTTTATTGAAGGATATATACAGAACAACCTAATAATCACCTAATAGTTACCCAGAACACCACTGGAACAAAATAACAGCCATCCAAAACACCATAGAAACCACTCAGAACACCCTAGCAACCATGTAGCATCCGCCTAGAACATCCTTTAGCAATCAACTAGCAACGCTCTAGCAGCCATCCAGAACAGCAACCACCTAGTAATGCCTTATAGTAGCCATCCAGAGCACCCTGCAACCACCTAGGAGCTACCCAGAAAACCCTAGCAACCACCTAACAACCACTCACAACACCTTTGTGTAACTGGTCCTCAGAGGTGGGTAGAGTAGCCAAAAACTGTACTCAAGTAAAAGTACAATTACTTAATTAATATTACTCAATTGGAAGTAAAAGTAATGATGTTAATAATTACTTGGGTAAGAGTAAAAAAGTATCCAATTAAAAGAATACTCAAGTTGTGAGTAACTAGTTACTTTCAGGGTTTGAAATTAGCACCCGCCAATCCACCAAATGCGAGTGAAAATCAACCTTGGTGGGTAACATTGTCAACTCACTAGCCAATTTGGTGGGTTAAAATTCAAAGCCACAATGAAGGCCATCTATCTCAGTGATTCCCAACCGGCAGTACGCATACCCCAGTTGGTGCTCATTACATCTCAATAACGGGTCAAAAGGGAAAGAGAATAGAGAAAGAAAAACCACAAATAAAGAACATCTTAAAGATTTACTTTTTTATTTCATCGCTTCTGCAGCAGCGCACTGTTTGACTGACAGGCGGTTTTGTGTGTGTCAAGTCAAGTAATTTTTATTTGTATAGCGCTTTTCATAACACACATTGTTTCAGAGCAGCTTTACAGAAAATCATGCAACAAAAAATGTAACTGTTATATCCATAAAGTCTTAGACTGATTATTATGTGGCTTGATTAAATATGATTGTAAATTTTGTATAAAAATTTAATAATTAAATAATAATTGTATTTAGAACCCCTGTGAGCAAGCTGAAGGCGACTGTGGAAAGGAACTCAAAACTCCATAAGATGCTGGTTAATGGAGAAAAATAACCTTGGGAGAAACCAGGCTCACTGTGGGGGCCAGTTCCCCTCTGGCTAACCAGCATGAATATACTGCCAATATTAGTTGTTTATGTGCAATGCAGGTCATGGTTTAAGGTTAGTAAACTAAGAAAGTGTTAAGGTCCAGTGTTTAACATAAAATATTTTTTATGAATTGTAAGATTAATGACTAATGTCTTTGAAGTCCATCCTGGATTAACTGCAGAAGTTCATAGATGCATTGTACTTTCTTAGTTGGCTGATGAAGGCTTTTTTTTGGCAATTAAATGATAGTTTATGTATTCCATTTCAAGAGTGTAGTCCATTAATGGACAAAGGTGATGCAGGCAGAGATCAGTGAGGTGTATCGCAGTTCAACTGTTAGGCCATCCTAAGTCCAAAGTTCAGGAAGTGGCATATGAAGTATCTGATGTCTTCCAAGTAGAGTTGGCATCAGTTCATCCTCTGAAGTCCATTGTAAAAGATTGAAGTGATGTCTGGCTAGCACCGGCTGCATTTAGTTGTCATCACTCAGAGACACATAGCAGTGGAGTCCGACACCAAGCAGGAACGGAGCTGTATCTGGCCGGCTCTGGTAACCTCAGGATATGAATCCCAAGGTTGAGACATGGAAACAAATAGAATAATATTAGCATAGATGTCATTACATTTTATGCAGAGTTATATATCATGATAGATGTTTCTGGTTCTGGCAGACCTAACTAAAGCAGCCTAATTTTGAGTTGATGGATAAATTAGGTGTATGCCTGGCTAAATAGATGAGTCTTTAGTCTAGACTTAAACTGAGTGTGCCTGCATCCCGAACAGTGCGAGGAGTTAATAATATTAAGAAGAGGTTCTGAGATTACAGGGAATACCTCTTTTTAGAGCTTAGTTGGTATTGGATCTAACATACATGTTGTGGCTTTTGTTTTTTTATAAGTTTTGTTAGCTCTTCATGACCTATGACAGTGAAGTATTGAAGTTGCTCATGAGGAAAATTATGAGACTCTGTTTTCTGAGGTGCTGTGACAGTTGATTGCATGGTTCCAATTTTATTTCTGATTTTTTTCAATTTTATCAGTAAAGAAATTCATGAAGTCATTACTGTTGTGCTGCGACAGAATATCTGGGTTAGTCGATGCTTTATTCCCAACCAATTTAGCCACAGTACTGAATAAACACCTTGGATTGTTGTGGTTATTTTCTATGAGTTTGCTCAAATATGCTGACCTACAGACACTATACTTCCATGCACCGTGAAATACCTCTAATTTTGTATTCTTCCACTTGTGCTCCATTTTCCAAGCTGTTCTCTTGAGAGCATGAGTGTGATCATTGTACCATGGTGCGGGACTTTTTTCTTTAATTTTCTTTAATTGGGATATCAAGAGTGCTTGAGAAGACTGTATTTATATTTTCTGTTATTACATCAAGTTCTTCTAGACTTTTTGCCTTACTGAGTATGTGAGACAATTCTGGAAGATTATTTGTGAAGCTATCTTTAGTGGTCGAAAGAATAGTTCTACCTGAATGATAGTGTGGTGTAGATTGAGTGACATTAGCTGTTCACAGCAAGCAAGAGACGAGGTAATGATCTGAGATGTCATCGCTCTGCGGTAGAATTTCTATAGTATCAACATCAACTCCATATGACAGAATTAAATCTAGCATATGATTATGGCAATGAGTTGGTCCTGTCACATTTTGTCTGACTCCAAGGGAGTTGAGAATATCGATAAATGCTAATCCCAATGTGTCATTTTCATATGTGAATGTTAAAATCAACAACAATTAAAGCTCTATCTACATTAACTACTAGATCTGTTAGAAAATGTGCAAATTCACCAAGGAAATCTGAGTACGGCCGGGGTGATCTATATACTCTAGCAAGGGTAAAAGAAAACAGAGATTTTTTATTTATATATGACGGTGTCACATTAAGCATTATTAGTTCAAAAGACTTAAACTTACATCCTGTCCTCTGAGTAACAACAAAAACTTAACTTTAAATTGTAGCAACACCTCCTTCTCGACCTTTCAGACGAGGCTCATATTTTTAACAATAACCTGAGGGAGTAGATTCATTTAAACTAATATATTCATCTGGTTTAAACCAGGTTTCAGTCAAAAAGAGTGCATCCAAACTATGATCTGTAATAATTTCATTTACAATTAGTGTTTTGGTAGAAAGACATCTAATGTTTAGTAGCCCTACCTTTATATGATGTTTTTATTTATTTATTTTTTAAGTTTGACCTTAATCACATTTTTTCTAAATGATTTAGTGAGGGGTTTGTGTTTGGTAGTTCAGGGAACAGACACAGACTCTGTATGATATCTAGGTGATACAGAATCTATGTGTTGTAGTTTATGTGACCTGTGTGATGTCTCAAGGCAGCTAGCAGACATTCGGATTAACCAGTTTGTCTGCTTCCTGACCTGGGCCCCAATTATTCAAATACTATCACTATTAAGACTATGAGCCAAATTACTAGAGAGGAGAGTGGCATCTTCCCAGGAGGGATGGAGTCCATCTGTCTTTATCAGGTCAGGTCTACCCCAAAAACTCTTCCAATTGTTTATAAATCCTATGCTATCATTCAGACATCCAGCCATTCAGTGACACTAATCTACTATAAACCTTGTCACCATGATGAGCAGGGAGGGGGCCAGAGCATATTACAGCATCTGACATCGTTTTTGGAAGTTCACACACCTCTTTAACATTATCTCTAGTGATCTCCGACTGGTGAAGCCGGACATCGTTAGTGCTGACATGAATAAAAAAAATTGAAAATCTACGTTTAGCATTAGCCAGCACTTGTAAATTTGTTCTGATGTCAGACGCTTGAGCCCCGGAAATGCATTTAACATTGGTGGCTGGAGTCTCTATATCCACGTTTCTTACCACATTTACCAATTATTAAGGGTCTTTCAACATGATTCTCAGTGGGTGCATCGCTGATTGGGGAGAATCGATTGGAAACCCTAACAGGAATGGGAGAGTGGTATCGCTTTGCTGAGCGAGTATGCCGTCGAGACGTCACCCAAACGCCCTGCTGCAGGGGCTCTAGAGCAGTGGTTCTCAACTGGTTTTGCTTAGGGAACTAGATTTTACATTGGAAGTCAAGTAGAGACCCACTATAGTATAAACGTAACCTGTATTTAATGTATCCTGGGTCGCATTTCCTTTTATCTTGCATAGTTTTGTTCATGGTTTTCAAGTATAAGGGCATGCATCAAGTGAAATTATTTTTGTTGTTGATGTCAACAAAAAAATCTACGGGAAATTTTCTCTTCCCTCTTTTAAAAATATTTATTTATTTATTTTTATTTTTTAAATGTGTTTATTTAATTGTTTTACTTTGTTGTAGAGTGGTATTCATTGCTAGACTTGTGCTGTTTGTTTACTGGCTTGAACTCGCATCACTTAAACATGTGTTGGTGTGTGTGCTATATTGTTTTGACTTGTCCCAGGGTATTCACTGCAAGATTTAGAGTTGTTTGTCCAGTGTGTGTAAAACCATTGTTGTTTTTAGTGTCTATAAAAAGTGCTTCACTTGTTTTAGAGTATTATTTATTGCTAAAGTGTAGCATCATTTATTTGCGGTGTACTTAAGTCGCGTTTGTTCCTGCGCTGTTCACCTCGCGCGACCCATAGTTTTGTTTGCCCATGTGATTAGCTTTATGCTAAGTAGCATTAAGGCATGTCCTGCTTTATTCACTGTACGGCTCATTAGTATCGTGTATATATTTGACGTGAATGCTGACATGGAAGCGGCAGCGGAAGTGGTAGCCCTCATGTAAAGCCCTCCTCGTGTGAAGACCTACTTGTGTAAAGACCAGCGAGTCTACCTGTGCGAGTCCACTAAGCAAGGACACTGACAAGGCGCCACTCACCATAGTACTTTAAAGAGTATCTTTTAATTTGATCTCTTTTTTATTTTCCTTGTACATACTAACATGTCTACTTCACGAATAACATATGCCTTAAAGCACATCCCTGCTATCTGTTACAGACCATTTACACGATATAGATGCAAGACAAAACACAACCAACACAACCTATGACCACTTTGCACTTCAGCACCTGCTCTGCTCTCTTTTTCAGTGGGACTCTGGAACTGCCAGTCAGCTGTGAACAAAGCTGACTTCATTCCAGCCTTTGCCACACAGTCCACCCTCAGCATCCTGGCACTGACAGAAAGATGGATACGTCCAGAGGATACAGAAACACCTGCTGCTTTCTCCAACAACTTCTCCTTCTCTCACACCCCTCGACACACCAGTTACTCCTTGTTACTCCTTTACATGTCTCTGATCACTACTTTGTTCAATTCAACATGACTCTCCCATCTACATTAAAACAGACTCCACCTTTGGTTTCCTTTTGCCATAACCTCCGTTCTCTTTCACCCTCTAGCCTTTCCACTGCTGTCTCTACCTCTCTTCCCACACAAAATATATTTTCCACCCTTGATGTAAACACTGACACTGACACACTAAGCTCTACTTTAACAACCTGTCTAGACAACATCTGTCCTCTTTCCTCAAGACCAGCACGTGCTACACCACCCAGCCCCTGGCTCCCTGACATCCTTCGTGAACATCGGACTGACCTCAGGGCAGCTGAGAGGAGATGGCACAAATCTAAAGATCCAGCAGATCTAGGTAAGTATCAGTCTCTGCTTGCAACTTTTTCAGATAACGTTAAATCTGCAAAAACTTCCTACTACCAGAACAAGATCAACAGCACCACAGACACTCGCAGCTTGTTTTGAACATTCAACACACTTCTTTGCCCTCCTCCTCCACCACCTGACACATCACTGACAGCAGATGTCTTGGCCACATTTTTTACTAATAAGGTTACAACCATCAGCAATACATTCTCAGCACCACACCCTGTCAAACACCTGTCTCCTGTATGCAACTCCTATGTCTCTATGTTCTCTCCTCTGACTGACACTGAGGTCTCTAAACTCCTCCTCTCCAACCACCCCACCACCTGTTCCCTTGACCCCATTCCTTCTCACCTTCTCCAGGCCATCTCTCTGTCCATCTTACCTGCACTCACTCACATAATTAACACATCTCTACTTACAGGTGTAGGGCTTTACTGGTTGTTTAGATCAGTGTTACTATCATAAATAATTTATAATTATTTCTTTAGTTATTAATTAATATTTAAATTAAATAATATAATCTAACTCATTAAAACCTCATATGGGGCTCCAGTAAATGTAGTGCGCTACGTTTAGGAGCAGGTTTGGTTATTAGCAATAATTAATAATTATCAAAGATAATTATTAATTATTAAAATCAATAGAACATTGATTTGAATCAATGTTAGCTTTTTTAATCCTTTAAATCAACAATTATCAAAGATAATCATTAATTGTTAACATCGATGAAACATTAATTAAAATTAACACTAGCTTATTGATCCTTCAAATTCAACAATCATCAAAGATAATTATCAATTATCAAAAAAATCAACAGAATATTAATTAGCATTAATTTCGCCGGGGCACCACCCTGGAATCAGGGACTAATAACCAGATAGTATAACAGTCTCAATATTAGATTGTTCTCTTAGGAAAATTGACATCGATTTTCGAAAAAGAAACAATGAAGGCTTGAATCTGAGCACGTACATCCCCTGTCAGCAGCTGACACAGGTGTGTGCAAAACAAACCAAAACAACGTTTATTTATGCAGTAATATCAATTAATAATTAATACAATGCAGTCAATAAACTTCCGACTAAAAACTACAAACTAAACAGTGATATGATTAGATATGGTAACCAAAATAATCCTACAACACATGAGGAAGTTGTGTGTGTGTGTGAGAGAGAGTGTGTGTGTGTGTGTGTGTGTGTAAGGAGGGATGCGCACAAAATGGTGGACGTGACTCTCGTGGAGAGAATGTCATGCGAGATTTCTGGCCAGAGAATATGGCCGCGAATGTGGGCGGAGAGAAACCGGTCAATGGCATCTGCCAGTTTACTGCGTGTATCCGCTTGTACGATAGCTTAGGGACAAAGCTGAGCTTTATCACGAAGCTATCTACTAGCCAAACATTTGTGCGAGAATGGTTGTGAGGGGTCACGTGTGTGTGTGTGTGTATGTGTGTATTTGTGGTTAGTACGAGAGAGAATAAAGTGATGGCCCAAAGCCGATTTCGCGATCATGGGAGAGAAAGCAGCTGTTAGTTTATCACTCAGAGACGCGGTGGACGGCTCGTAAACCATTCCGCAGTCTTTGATTCTTTAATGGATAAACTCAGTGTGCCGGTCTCACCTACGATGGCGGAAATGCACAACAGTCCAGTGTGGTTGGACTACAACACAGCAGATCTCATTCGTAATAATTAATACCTTGAGTATTAGCCACAATGAGCGGACTTGGCGGTCCGTAAACTGTACAAGCAATAACCTTGATACACAAGAATAACACACTATAATATTCTATCTCTGCCCAGACGTAAACCTCTTACTTGAATCACATGAGGATGCGGCTAGAATGTGTGTTCATCCGTCCTTTAACTCCGACTCGGTTTCTCAAGGCTCGGGTGATGACGGGAGGCCGTTTCCTTGCTCTGTCAGCGGGCGGTATGGCTGATGATTCTCGGCGGGCTGATGGAGAAATCAGCGACATCGACTTGATTGAAGATGGAAGAGAAATCTTTTCTCTCTTCACTTCTGCAGGCAAACGGATGAAGATGCAGATTGCTTGGCAGTCTCCTTCGGATCCGTTAGAGTGTTCGATGAAACACAGAGTAATCTCAACTCGTCCAGCGAGATGAAGATTGTATGGCCACAGTTTCAAGTCGGACGTTACTTCCTTGTACCACGAGGCTACACCTGAGAGCAGCGATGAGCTGCATCTACGCATGGCGAGCAAAGTTGCTGGAAGCAAATCCCGGAAGCATTTCAGAGGTATTTCTACTCCTGATGACATCATGGTTGAGGGGCGTTCTGTCCTGTGCCTCATCCAATAGGAGTTGAGAGTTAGATCCTTTAGTGAGCAAGGCTTCATGGGATTTTGTTTGATTTTGGTGCGGTTTTTATCAGTAAGATTTATGACTTTGTATGTGGGCCTCAGTTAGGTTTTACAACTGGGTTAGGCCTGCCTTTGTCTTCTATCTGAGTACATGAGGCCCAACACAGGCACTTTTCCCACTACATTTAAGCAGGCTCAAGTAACCCCGCTGCTGAAGAAACCCGCACTTAACCCCAAACAAACAGAACACTACAGACCAGTTTCTCTCATCCCATACATGGCAAAAACACTTGAAAGGGCAGTTTTCAATCTCTGCCTATCTCTCACAGAACAAGCTGCTGGATGACAATCAGTCAGGCATCAAAAGTGGACACTCCACCGAGACTGCCCTGCTGTCTGTCACAGAGTCGCTGAGACAGGCGAAAGCTGAATCAAGATCATCCGTCCTGATTCTACTGGACCTTTCTGCAGCCTTCGACACAGTCAACCATCAGATCTTACTCTCCACCCTCTCTTCGCTGGGCATCACAGGAACTGTGCTTGACTGGTTTAATTCCTATCTCTCAGGTAGATCCTTCAAGGTTGCCTGGAGAGGTGAGGTGTCCAAGCCACATCAGCTACTTTCTGGGGTACCTCAGGGTTCAGTGCTTGTGCCTCTTCTCTTCTCTATATACACAACTTCACTGGGACCCATCATTCAGGCACATGGTTTCTCGTACCATTGCTACACTGATGACACGCAAGTCTACTTGTCTTTCCAGCCCAACGACACCACAGTGACTGCTCGAATCTCTGCCTGCTTGGCAGACATCTTGGCCTGGATGAAGGAAAACCACCTGCAACTTAACCCAACCAATACCGAACTCCTTGTCTTTCCAGCCAACCCTGCTGTTGAACACAACATCACCGTGCAGCTGGGTGCAACTACAGTAACGCCTTCCAAAACGGTCAGAAATATAGAGGTAACCAGCGATAACAAACTAAATTTCACAGACCACATCTCAAAGACCGCAAGATCATGTAGATTTACACTCTACAATATCAGGAAGATAAGAACCTTCCTCTCTGAACATGCCACACAACTTCTTGTTCAGTCACTTGTCATAACTAGACTGGACTACTGTAACACTCTCATTGCAGGCCTCCTTGCATGTGCAATTAGACCCCTGCAAATGATAAACATTTTCCTTGTTGCAGTTTAATCTGTTTTGAATGCTATTCTGATGCTAGTGAAACTTTGTAATATGGCACTTTTCATACCACTGTCTCCTTAAGATTATTCGCTTATGTTTTCCTCTTTTGTAAGTTGCTTTGTATAAAAGCGTCTGCCAAATAAATAAATGTAAATGTAAATGTAAAAATTGAAGATCAGATTTATTTATAGGTTATGAGCCCATTATTATCCCGTTTGTTTCCTAATTTCAAACATCATTCAAACAGAACATACATATTACACAGGAGGAAAGACTCCTCATAACCATGGTTAGGTCAGTGTAGCTAATCTAAAATAATAGTAATAATAATAATAAATTATAGTAGCCTATTGATGAAAAGAATACTAGCCGAAACACATTTTGAAACTTTAACTACAACTGCCACTGTTGATATTAAAATGAGGTCTAATAGATTCTACCTATAGATTATTTAATATGAAACTATAAATGTTTTTTCAAAATATTACAGTTACTTTTACTCATGTAAAATCGTGAAACTTTGTAAAGGTGATGATGTGTAATGATTTTATTTAATTGTTTTAGCACATAACACAGCGTTGCTCTTTTCCTCATCAGTGCTGTTTGGCATGTCAGGGCTGCTTGTTTGATGGGTTTGACTTTGACTTGACTACCTAAACTAGAAAAGTCTTACTAGAATTGAAATGAGTCACATCAGTTTTACGGTCTGTGTGCCACAATATCGTGGGAAGGCCGGCTGTTGCGCGTACGCGTTAGAGAGCAGAGGAGATCATTAGCGTGGGCTGGTAACGTTACACTCGCACGAAAGCTAAGCGCACCATGAAAATATCGCAGTGCAAATGAGAAGTCTTTAGCTGAATGAGAGATTATCATGAAACCTCTTCATTATATATTTTATTATCATTAAATAATCTCTATCACTTGGGCGGCCACCGAAAAATCATTGTCCTTTCCCTGCTGTCCGCGACCCATTCCGAATAGAAGTGTGACCCACTTTTGGGTCATGACTTACCAGTTGAGAAACACTGCTCTAGAGCCAGAACCAATGTGTGTGTGTTGCTTGCTGTACTACCCACATCCGAAACAACATCTACCGGCTTCTCTTTCTCACTAGTGTTTGGATGCGTGTCTCTAACTCATTAACCTTCTCCGTCAAGCTGACTAGTTTCTTTCATTTATCACATGTGAATCCTTCACTGCTGATGGAAGAAGTTGTAGTAAACATATGGCATGCAATGCAGGAAGAAATTATATGAGCGGATGCCATGACTTACCGCATTTGTTTGTTGTTGTTGTTATGGTTGTTCTTGAGCGGCAAGAGTTTGAGATCGATGTGGATCCTGATCAGTAGAGGTTTGAGATTGATGCAATAATCCATGTAAAGCTCAGTGGAGAAACGTCCTGGTTACTGTCATAACCTCTGTTCCCTGATGGAGGGAATGAGACGTTGTGTCGATGTAGTGACACTAGGGGTCGCCCTTGGGAGCCCCAAACACCTCTGATCTTTGAGAAAATGCCAATGGGAATTGGCGAGTGGAATTTGCATGCCACTCCCCCGGACATACGGGTATAAAAGGAGCTGGCTTGCAACCACTCATTCAGGTTTTGTGCTGAGGAGCCGAGACAAGGTCCCGGACATTTCAGCAGGTAGTTCAGTGTTGTGGCAGGAGGGACACAACATCTCATTCCCTCCATCAGGGAACGTTGCATACGAAAGTAACCAGGACGTTCCCTATCTGTCACTCACTCGACGTTGTGTTGATGTAGTGACACTAGGGGTCCCTATACAAAATGCCACAACTAGCTGAACTGTGTTACGTGAACTGGCAGTGCAAGATGGGCAGACCATTGTGTGCCTCGTAGCCAGCACATCCGGCCGTCACGTAACCTCCCCCAATGCTCTTACGACCGCCGTACGGTCCCCTGCACCTCAGGTACAAGTCGACTGTGACTCAAGATGGCGCCGAGTATGGCTGCTGCGTTGCGAGCTCCGACACAACATAGTAGTGTTTTGTTTGTTTTGTTCACAATTCTTATGTTTTTTGTCTTGGATGTTGCAGGAGGAAAAGGGGAAACAGAGCCGGCGTTCTCATCAGAGTAAGACACTGTGCAAATCGACCCCTGCTACCCAGTATTCTATTGGCAAATGTTCAGTCTCTGGATAACAAGCTCTGCGAGCTGAAAGTGTGGATCTCTTTCCAACGAGAGACGAGGGACTGCTGCATTATTTGCCTAACAGAAACTTGGATGTCTGTGGAGATTCCAGACTTAGCCATTGAACCCGCGGGGTTCTCCGTGCACCGAGCGGACAGAGCGAAAGACCTCTCAGGTAAAAGCAGAGGTGGTGGTGTATGTTTTATTATCAACAAATCCTGGTGTGATCAGAGGAACGTACATTCTATCAAGTCTTTCTGCTCTCCTGATCTGGAAATTCTCATGCTTCTGTGTCGACCATTCTGGCTACCGAGGCAATTCACAGCAGTCATTATCACAGCTGTGTACATCCCCCCACAAGCCGACACAGACCGGGCACTCAAGGAACTGTATGGGAGTATAAGTGAGCAGGAAACCGCGCACCCTGAGGCAGCATTCACTGTGACCGGGGACTTTAATAAAGCTAGTTTCAAATCAGTCGCACCAAAATACAACCAACACATTAGTTACAACACACGAGGGGACTGGGTTTTGGACCATTGCTACTCTCCCTTCCAGGATGGCTACAAATCCCTCCCCGACCCACCATTTGGCAAATTGGACCACTCTTCCATTCTGCTTCTGCCCGCTTACAGGCAGAAACTGAAACAGGAAGCACCCATCCTCAGAACGATCCAGTGCTGGTCGGACCAATCAGACTCTACGCTACAGGACTGTTTTGATCACATGGACTGGGAGATGTTCCGGTCCGCCTCTGATGACAACATCGAGCTTTACGCTGATAGCGTAATGTGTTTCATCAAAAAGTGCTTGGAGGACGTCGTTCTGACCAGAACAACACGGATCTATCCAAAACAGAAGCCATGGATAAATAGCGATGTTCGCGCAGCACTTAATGTTCGGACCTCCGCTTTCAATTCCGGGAATGCAGAGGAGCATAAACAAACCAGTTATGCCCTCCGAACAGCAAAACGCCAGTACAGGAACAAGATTGAAGGACAGTTTAACACCACCAACTCTAGAAGCATGTGGCAGGGAATTAACATCATCACGGACTTTAAGGGAATAAAAACTCTGCCATGAACACCGCTGCCTCTCTCCCAGATGAGCTAAATACTTTTTATGCTCGTTTTGAGGGAAATAACACCGCCCTCTCAGAGAGAGCTCTCACGGCCAAAGCTACAGAGGTTAGTTCACTCTCCGTCTCTGTAGTGGATGTAACCCGATCCTTCCGACGGGTGAATATCCGCAAAGCCGCGGGCCCAGACGGCATTCCGGGCCGCGTCATCAGAGCATGCCCGAACCAGCTGGCTGGTGTTTTTACAGACATTTTCAACCTTTCCCTCTCTTTGTCTGTAGTCCCCACATGCTTTCAAACATCCACCATTGTGCCTGTTCCAAAGCAATCAAAAATAACTTGCTTAAATGACTGGCGTCCTGTTGCTCTGACCCCCATCATCAGCAAATGCTTTGAGAGACTAATCAGAGATTACATCTGCTCTGTGCTGCCTCTCTCTCTAGACCCATTGCAGTTTGCTTACCGCAACAACTGCTCCACTGATGATGCCATTGCATCAACAATACACACTGCTCTCTCCCACCTGGAAAAAAGAACACTTATGTGAGAATGCTGTTTGTAGACTACAGCTCAGCATTCAACACCACAGTGCCCTCCAAGCTAGATGAGAAACGCCAGGCTCTGGGCTTAAACAGCTCGCTGTGCAGCTGGATCATGGACTTCCTGTCAAGCAGACGCCAGGTGGTTAGAATAGGCAGCAACATCAACTCATCACTGACCCTCAACACTGGAGCCCCACAGGGCTGTGTTCTCAGCCCACTCTTGTATTCCTTGTAAACACATGACTGTGTGGCAACACATAGCTCCAATGCCATCATTAAGTTTGCTGATGACACGACGGTGGTAGGTCTGATCACTGACAATGATGAAACAGCCTACAGAGAGGAGGTGCACACTCTGACACACTGGTGTCAGGAGCACAACCTCTCCCTCAACATCAGTAAGACAAAGGAGCTTGTGGTGGACTTCAGAAGAAAAGACAGAGAACACAGTCCCATCACCATCAATGGAGCACCAGTGGAGAGAGTCAGCAGCTTCAAGTTCCTGGGTGTCCACATCACTGAGGAACTCACATGGTCCATCCACACTGAAGTCATTGTGAAGAAGGCTCACCAGCGCCTCTTCTTCCTGAGACAGCTGAGGAAGTTTGGAATGAACCGCCACATCCTCACACAGTTCTACACCTGCACTGTAGAGAGCATCCGACTGGCTGCATCTCCACCTGGTATGGCAATAGCACAGTCCACAACCGCAAAGCACTGCAACGGGTGGTGCGAACTGCCAGACACATCAGACTGTCCATGATCCTGCCCTGGCGCGGATCAAGATGCACCCCGTCTGCTCGTCGCCAGGGGCGTCCCCCTGTGCCGACGACACCGGCTCCGCTGCAGCCTGGGCCAGCATTCTGGCCCCGGTGTAGAGCCACCCGCAGGAAGCAGACGCCCCCCCGTCTCACGGCCTGCCACCAAGAACCTGAGGAAGGCTTCTAGCTGCCCCTGAGATGGGCGACCCATCCTGGGTCACACACCCGGTGTTTTCAGCCATCGTTATTGTGATCTCCGGACACCGCACATTTATGGCGGTGTCCCCCACCCCTGCGTGCCCAGCTGCGGCACAACACACACACCCGGGCAGTTGTGATGGATTACGAGGACAGTTCCCTCCTCCCCCATTGTTGACCGGTCCTATGGTTGGTACCCAGAGCTAGGTAAGTGCTTCGATGTCCCTAGACTCAGCACGGCCACGAGTTCGGGGTCCGAGCCCACTCAACATGGCGCCTCCGGCTCCGCCCCATCACGAGACCCACCCGCCGGTACGTCCGACACGATTGGTCCCCCTCGCCCGGAGCTTGGGGATGTAGCTTGCGCTCCCCAACTCGGCTATGCGATTCAGTTCGCCAGGCACCCGCCTGGGTTTTACCTCAAGTGTAGGGCGAGAACGGCACTTCCCTCCCCGCGGAGATTGCGTCCCTTCTGCAGAAGGACGCGGTAGAGCCTGTCCCTCCAGCCGAGATGAAGAAGGGGGTTCTACAGCTCCTACTTCATCGTACCAAGGAAAGGCGGTGGATTGCAGCCAATCCTGGACCTGCGAGTTCTGAACCGGGCCTTGCACAGACTCCCATTCAAGATGCTGATGCAGAAATGCATTTTAGTGAGTGTCCGGCATCAGGATTGGTTCGTGGCAGGCACCTCAGCCGGTTGGGGCTTCGGGTCAACTGGGGAAAGAGCAGCTCTCCCCGGTACAGAGCATCTCTTTTCTCGGATTGGAATTAGTCTCAGTCTCTATGATGGCACGCCTCACGAGCGAGCGCATGCAGTCAGTGCTGAACTGCCTGAAGTTGTTCAGGCAGAGCACGGCGGTCCCCCTGAAGCATTTTCAGAGGCTCCTGGGGCAAATGGCGTCCTCGACGGCAGTCAAGCCCCTTGGGTCGATGCATATGAGACCGCTTCAGCACTAGCATCAGACTTGAGTTGCGAGGTGGGCATGGCACTGCGGCACACATCACGTGGTCATCACGCCGATCTGCCGCTACCTGTTCAGCCCTTGGATGGGCCTTGAGGTTATGACAGATGCCTCCGAGCGTGTGCAATGGGCACGCAGCCGTGGGCCGTGACTGCGTTGGCATGTCAACTGCCTCGAGTTGCTCGCAATGTTGCTTGCCCTACGAAAACTTTGGCTGTTGATCCAGGGCAAGCACGTGTTGGTCTGGACGGACTACATGGCGATGGTAGTGTGCAGTAGCCGCCAAAGCGGCTTGCGCTCGCGTCGCATGTTGCAACCTGCCTGCCGCCTCCTCCTCTGGAGTCAGCAGCGACTCAAGTCGTTGCGAGCCACTCACATCCCATGTGACCTCGACAGCGCGGCAGATGCTTGAGGGTGTACGTGGCTACTGTTGCGGCGCACCACAGTGCAGTTGACGGTAAGTGGTTAGGGAAGCATGACCTGATCATCAGGTTCCTTAGAGGCGCGAGGAGGTTGAATCCTCCCAGACTGCACCTCATTCCCTCATGGGATCTCTCCATGGTCCTGCAGGGAGCCCCGTTTGAGCCCTGGAGTCAGTTGAGCTAAAGGCAGTCTCTTGAAGACTGCCCTCCTGACTGAGATCATGTCCATCAAGAGGGTAGGGGACCTGCAGGCGTTCTCTGTCAGTGACACATGCCTGGAGTTCAGTCCAGAATACTCTCACGTGGTCCTGAGGCCCCGACCGAGCTATATGCACAAGGTTCCCATGACCCCGTTTAGGGATCGGGTGGTGACCCTGCAAGTGAAGCTGCCCCAGGAGGAGGCAGACCCAGCCTTTTCGTTGCTGTGTCCGGTGCGTGCTTTGCGCATCTACTTGGTCATTGATGCCATTGCTTTGGCATACCACACCCAGGACATGCCGCCCCCCTTGGGGCTTCGGGCACAATCCACCAGGAGTGTGGCGGCCTCCTGGGCCCCAACCATTGGCGCCTCTTTGGCAGACATCGGTAGAGCAGCGGGCTGGGCAACACCCAATACTTTGCGAGGTTCCTCAATCTCCGGGTTGAGCCAGTTTGTCCCGTGTGTTGTCAGGTACGTACAGGTAAGTTGGCAAGACAACTGGCCAGGTGTACTGCTTGCGTATAGCACCTTTCCCCCCCAGCTGTGTTCACGAGGTCGTGGACCCTGGATGTCCTTCCTCCTTAGCCCTGTGGCAGGCGAGTTCATGGAGAAACTAGATGCCGGCTCAGTACGTGTGCTATTAGGCCCTGTACTGGCGTAGGTGCTCCACATGTGCTGGTTGCCTGTTTGCAACCCTGTGTGATGTATCTTCCACGAGACAGTTTACCCATTGGTAAACCTGCATCTTCCTTGGGCAGAGTCCCCTCTGCTACTGGTTGCCATGTTTATAGAGCTCCGTCCCCCCGATGCAGACACTTATGGCCCCCAGTCAATCGATTTCCACTCTTTTTTGGGGAGAAAAAAGAGGAGAAGAGGCCACGGCTGGGGTAGCCTGTCCCCATTTTTTGGGCAGTCGACTTCTCCCCAAGGTGCAGGGGACCGTACAATGCTCGTAGAAGCATTGGGGGAGGTTACGTGATGGCCAGGTGTGCTGGCTATGAGGCACGCAGTGGTCTGCCCATTTCACACCGCCAGTCCATGTAACACATTTCAGCTAGTTGTAGCATTTCATATAGGGACCCCTAGTGTCACTACATCGACACAACATCGAGTGAGTGACAGATAGGGAACGTCCTGGTTACTTTTGTAACCTCCGTTCCCTGATGGAGGGAACAAGACATTGTGTTCCTCATGCCACAACTCTGAACTACCCGCTGAAATGGCCGGGACCCTGTCTCGGCTCCTCAGCACAAAACCTGAATGAGTTGTTGCGAGCCAGCTCCTTTTATACCCGTATGTCCGGGGGAGTGGCATTCAAATTCCACTCGCCAATTCCCATTGGCCTTTTCTCAAAGATCAGAGGTGTTTGGGGCTCCCAAGGGTGACCCCTTGTGTCACTACATCAACACAATGTCCCGTTCCCTCCATCAGGGTACGGAGGTTACTAAAGTAAAATGGACGATAGTTTGTGGGATTTGTTTCCATTTCATTGACTTCGCTACAGCTTGTGTCCGACACACCTATCACTTACTTCTCAGGTGTGCGAACTTAGTTGTTCATTGACCTCACCTCATGGAGAAATGCCCTTTCAACACTCTGCTGTATAATTTAGATGCCGTTGGACCAAACAGATTTTAAACTGGGCTCACTGTGTCTTTAACTGTTTATATAGTTCACAATACTGAACTCACGGTTAAGTTCAGTTAACAATTATTAAACTAAGCCTGAATCAAGAAAAGTTACGTTTTTTATTTTATTATTATTATTATTATTATTATTATTATTATTATTATTAAAGACAGTTCCTTTCCTTTCAAATTTAGCTAGGCCTACAAATCTTAAAAGATCTAAATGATCCATCAGAGATGTACTGGGACTAAAAATCAGCCCAGAACAGGGCAATGGTGAATTATGTTAGATACACATGCTGCTTACACACTGTCACTGATTACATACATTTAAAAAATCTTTAATTACAATTTTATTTTTCTAAAATAAGATTCTCTCTGATTACATCTAAATATTCTTTTCAAAAATACAGTACATATTTAATGGAAGTGCATGCTTATCCAGTTATATAATGAAAGATTTGAAATCAAATGAGGCATGACATTTGACATTCGGATTAGGCTATACAGTATTCCCCCATAGCATAATTATACTTAATATTCAGCATTAGACTTTATAGCTATAGTAGATTAATATTGCACTATAATTAAACCTCTGTAAACTTTAAGTTTCTCTGGCGCAGTCAGAGCAGAATACTCTCATGCTTCAAAAGGACATTCGATCCCCTAGTATCCACCTAATAACTGCCCAGAACACCCTTGGAACAACCTAGCAACCACCCAGAACACCCTAGCAATTACCTAGCAATGCTCTAGCAGCCATCCAAAACACCCTAGCAATCACCTAACAACCACCTAGAACACACTAGCAACCACTCAGAACACCCTAGCCACCATCTAGCAGCCACCCAGAACACCCTAGCAACCACCTAGCAGCCACTCAGAACACCCCAGCAACCATCTAGCAGCCAACCGGAACACCTCAGCAGCCTCCTAGTAATGCCGTAGCAATCACTCAGAACACCCTAGCAACCACTCAGAACACTCTAGCAACAATCCAGCAGCCACCCAGAACACCCCAGCAGCCACCTAGTCATGCCTTAGCAGCCACCCAGAACACCTTAATAATTACCCAAAACACCCTTGGAACAACCTAGCAGCCAACCACCTAGTAATGCCCTATAGTAGCCATCCAGAAAACCTGGCAACCACCTAGCAGGTACCCAGAACACCCTAGCAACCACCTAACAACCACCCACAACATCCTAGCAACCTCTCAGAACAACCTAGCAACCATCTAGCATCCACCCAGAACACCCCAGCAACCACCTAGTGAAGCCCTAGCAGTCACTCAGAACACCCTAGTAACCACTTAACAACCAACCATAACAACCCAGAAGCCACCCAGAACACCCTAGTAAACTCCTAGCAATGCTCTAGCAACCATACAGAACACCCTAGCAACCACTAGGAATTTCCTATTGACCTACTTCAGTCTAGTGACTTTTTCCTCGCAGCTGCCATATTTATGACCATCAGTGGGAGGAAACAATAGTGGTGAATGGAAAAAAAAACAAACATGAAACGATATTAAGAAAAACCTAAAAAATTGCTTAACCCAGTAAAAGTTCATACAGATCAAATGACAGCACAAATATTGCTAAATTGGACTTTTGCAGACATTTAAATATATTTTATCCACGTTTCATCTCCGTATGCCAGCAAGTCTGATGTGTGACCGGCGAGCACACACGCCCACAGGTACGTTACCGTAAACATCTCTCATTCAGAAGTTACAAATGTTTTGTGTTGTTTTCTGGTCTGATTTGGTCACAATATTACAAAATGTCTGTGATGATCCCATTTACATTTATGCATTTGGCAGACGCTTTTATCCAAAGCAACTTTCAGTGCCCTGATTACAGGGACAATCCCCCTAGAGCAACCTGGAGTTAAGTGCCTTGCTCAAGGACACAATGGTGGTGGCTGTGGGAATTGAACCAACAACCTTCCTCTTACCAGTTCAGTGCTTTAATCCACTACACCACCACCACTCCGATCCCGTTTGTATGAGTGTAAGAACTGCTTTTAACTCCTGAAGAAGGCTTTTGTCTTTTTCCACAGCGCAGCACATTGAAGGTATATGGAACTTTGGTCACAAACATGGCAGCGTGGTCATACAGTGACGTCACATGAAACAAGTCAATAGTAGCCACCCAGAACACCCTAGGAAAAACCTAGCAACCACCTCACAATAAAAAAAAATAAAATAAAAATAAAAAAATTGAAGATATAGTTCTTTAATGACAAGTACACTACAAGTCAAAAGTTTTGAAACACTCATTCTTTATTATAATTTTTTCACATTTTAGAATAATAGTAAAGTCATCAAAACTATGGAATAACATAAATGGAACTATGGGAATTATGTTGTGACTAAACAAAATCCAAAATAAATCAAAACTGTGTTATATTTTAGCATCTTCAAGGTAGTCACCCCTTTGCCTAGAATTTGCAGACATGTACTCTTGACATTTTCTCAATCAACTTCTTGAGGTATCACCCTGGATGCTTTTTAAACAGTATTGAAGGAGTTCCCATTTTTTTTTATTTTTTTTTTATAATGAAATAAATTAATATGGTGGCACAATTATATTTTTGTCTACAAAACTAATTTCAAACATTTAAGCATACGCCTTCAGATCAAAAGATTTTTAAGATCATGAGAAACATTTCAGTCAAGTGTTTCAAAACTTTTGACCGGAAGTGTCCATGAGCTCTTAGTTAAAACTTCATGACTATGTGTGTGTGTTTGTGTGTGCAATGTCAAGATTGCATAGTTATGCTTGTAATTGACCATGAGCATTCCACCTTTACCCTTTTTCTGAAAAGGATTGTCTTTGTTTATTTTTTCTATCCAACTTTTTCTTCTCGGTTCCTCTAATAAGATTTTCCTTTTCCGTTCCACATCACAAGCGATCCTGGGAACACTGTGTACCCTTTTGCCTGAGCCGCAGTAATGGAGAAAAACTCTAACATTTATTTTCCTGCCTCTCTTAGTGCGGAGGCATGTTGTTTTCATTGGTCTGGGAACACGGTACCATGAAAAGTTCTGGCGAACTGGCACCTTTGTGTGAGAACTAAATAGGTCCATCCCACACACATTGCATATTCTCGGCACTGTGAGTATCGCCGTGCCTATTTCCGCTCCCCACGAGTAAATATAGGGGAGGTGATGACTGATCCAAGCTAATAAAAGTCATCTCGCAGAGCTGACTGCAACATTATTGTTCTTTCATTGTAATTCGGTAATTCGCCTGAAATTTACTTGTCTGCTAACAAATAAGGCTGGTTTGGATGAGCTTGAAAAGGGGCAATATGTAAAACATTAGCCAAGATATAAATCTGTGTGTCAAGCTAACAGCTTGACATGATATACTGGCTGTTGAGGTCAGCATTAACTAGAAATAATATCACACCCACACTGTGCTATTTCCTGTCTAATGGGAAGTTTGTTGAAAACTGGACTGTTCACTGTTTAAAAGGGTCACTTGGTTGTAGAAATGTTTGTATTTGAAAGTCTAGGTGGCTTTCAAAGTGTAATTTATTAAATGCTCCATTCTCTTAATGATAATCATCTACTACAGTGTAAGATCATTAGCTCACTGTAGTGTGTGATCCCAACCTTCCCCCATCATCTTTGGTCATTCCCTCATGTAACTGCTTTTTCGTCATTGCCAAGGCACTTTGTTTTGTCAAAAAACACCTGGTTTGAGATTGGGAGGTTCCTCTGAACTGGTGCTGAACCTGTGCTGATGAGGAAGAGATGGAAATCCAGTTATAAGAAAAGTGCATTTATTGTTTCCTAAAACACAACATGGCTCCAAACCTTCAAGTCGATCTTAAATCTAATGCCAGCTGGAACTTTTGAATGGAGAGTAACTCTTGATGCAGCACATCTTCTCAGTTTGGTTAAGAGCAATAGTCTTTTCCTGCACATATTTTGCTGTGAAGTGCCATTACATTTGCAGTTGTGAGTGGAGTGGAGTGGAGTGGTGCAAGAGTGAAAATAATAACTAAAAAACTGCACCCGACTATGCCACCCTGGGAATTCCACCCAGGGAATATGAAACACAGGATCTCAATTAATAAGGTCACACAGTTTCACTTCACTAATGAAAGGCCAGAGACATGGGTACAAGTACAAAAATAAACATTTTATTAAAAATACAATTAGAATAAAACACTTAATCTTAAAATGAGAACTGGCTTTAACCAGGAGTTGGTGCAAATAGCAGGACACACACAATTCAACTGGAGCTATATGATATATAACATTTTAAAATATATGATTAGACACAGCTGCAAGAACTGGGGCTTACAAGCAGGGGCGGACTACAAGGACCAGTAGACATAATTATTTTTATACTGTATAAACTATAGATTCTATCCCCTAACCCTAACCCTACCCCTAAACCTAACCCTCACAAAAAACTGCATTTTTACATTTTCAATAAAACATCGTTTAGTAAGTTAAGCGATTTCAATTATGGGGACATTAAAAATGTCCTCATAAACCACATTTATAGCATAATACCCTTGTAATTACCAGTTTGTATCCTAAAAAAAATCCTCGTAAACCACTTAAACCGCTTAAACAGCACCAAAGCCAGAGTGTTTCCAAAGCAATACAGACTGGAACACTGCTCAAAATGGCTCTACAATGTGCAACAAACACAAAGGAAATAACCAAACAAACAAAACAAATAATTGAAAAAATTAAGACAAAACAAAAACAAAACAAGTAATCGAAAAAATAAAACAAACAGAAACAAAACAGCAGCATTGTCCCAGGAGAAATGCAAATGAAAATCCAAGTAGCTTTTAACCCTCAGGGGTAGACGGACATGCCGGAGTGTCCTGCTGGATTATTTCCTCATAACAGCGGAAACAACTTAAAATACTCCGTCATTTTTGGGCATACAGATAAGTGTAAGACATCATTAGAAACTATAAAGGGTCTACTTTTATTTGTGTACACTCACAATAACAACAAAACCTTGTGCTTTTATAAAATAAAGAAAATAAACAGGGTGCGTTTTCAGCCGTCTCTGTCTCCTCGAGCATCTTTCTGAAATACTTCCGCGAATACTTACCAGACAAACATGAAACATATGTCTAAAGAAAGCTTAACATGTCTACTTTTAAATAAAACAATTCAAATTTAAAACAAATATTCTCCTGCAATGTAATCTGTATGAAACAAAGCGATGTACAGTTTCTCCTGGCTCAGCTAATTATCGCTAATGTGATCACACCCACCAACAGAGCGTGCTATTCATACGGTAATGTGCTGAGGCGATCAATGCAAATGGTAAATGCCCCCAACAGTGCCTTAAAAAACATCAAGTTCATTCACTTTTCTGCACGTTTGGAAGATGGCACGCTTCACAGTTGAGGAAGCTCCTGGATAGTGACGAAGAGTTCACATTTTCCTCAGAAGAAGAGTGGGACTCTGACGATGAACGTTTGAATAGCGACTTGATCCAGCCGAGGATACAGTTTCGGATGAGTAAGTCTTTTAGTTTTACGTACATTAGTTGACATTCTATTTTATATAAACGTACATATTTTACTAGTTGGACTATTTCCAGACTTGCCAGCCAGTATTCAGAGTATTGAAATATGTCCTAATAGACAAGTTTTAGTTACATTTAAATGTTGTTTCGGCTACAGCAGGTATCTAAATTGTATGCTGTATGATATAAATATGATATGTAATATGATATAAAAATAATATGAATGTTTAGATTATATTTTAACCAGTGTTTATGCTGCCTCATTATCATCAACGAAGCTTGTGCTTGCAAATATCTGTTCGGGTGTAAATGTGTAAAATGTGCTGTAAATATGCCCATATTAGTAAATCAGCATATAAGAATGATTTCTGAAGGATCATGTGACATTGATGACTGCTGTAATGATGCTGAAAATTCAGCTTTGATCACAGGAATAAATTGCATTTTACAATATATTCAAATAGAAAACAGTTATTTTAAATTCTAAAAATATTTCACAATATCAATGTTTTTGCTGTATTTTGGGTCAAATAAATGCAGTCTTGGTGAGCAGAAGAGACTTCTTTTAAAAACATTAAAACTTTTAAACAGTAGTGTAGGTCTAAAGTTTTTAAATAAAGTCTTTATGTAAAGAAAATGTATAGTCAGATTACTTCTTTTAACTTAAATTTGATTTTGTGAATAAACTACAAACAATACATTCAATCATTAAGTCTCCTCACATTCATTCTCTCTCAGGGGAGGGGTCTTGTGTCCTTAGGTGTGAATGATCATCCATGCCTCCTCATATATGGCCTTTCTAACACTAAAAGTGTCTTACAAAAGTTAAATTACTACATTGTTTTGTATGAATGAGTGATCAGGATGGTTTCACATCATTCTGTAGCAAAAACTCTAGGCTACAAGATCCAGTTCTCAAACGTATTGTGAACAAATGTTTAGAATGTGTTATATGGCCTTATTTCAGTGACTTAAAATTTTTACATACATGTTGTTCACATATTATTGTAGCACAGTTTGTGCTGAATGTAGTGTTATCAGACTTTAGCCATTAATATGTTTTTAAGAAACTGAAAAAAGCACAAATGTCAAGGCATGTCAAAACTTCTCCAGGGCCTAAAACACCCTCAGACCCCAGAGGATTAAGCTGCGGGACCTCACAGCATGCCAGCGAGCCCACCTAAAACAAAACAGTGTTACTACTGCTAAACCTACCCGCGCCCAATGCCCAAGATCGTTAGGATATACATGCCAATAGTATAACAGCTCCTCGATCTAAACGCTAACACACAATAACATTGAGCTGAGAATGGGGGAGCTGATGCAGCACAAACAAATCCAGTGGTCTAAATTACACTTTACAGCTGGGAAGGAGCAGTCAGTGCGACCCACAATTACAGACACTGGGAAATGTCTTCAAGTCCACTACAATAGGTGAACATGCATTAATCTCTGCATTAAAACAAGTCCATAACTTAGCCAGTGGCTAAAAGCTCATTCCTCTTCAATGTCCCCATCCATTTCCTGGAAGGAAACAACAACAATGACGTGGTCGTGAGGCTGACAGTGAAGCATTTCCAGGTGGCATATAGTGACCCTTAAACAGGCAAGCAGTGACTGCTGTTAGACTGTGACTAGTCATCGTCATGACAATGTCAACCAGCCGCTAATTCAGGGAGGTTTTAACCTACACTGCCACATGAGGAAATGTTATCTTTTCACCTCTGGCCTGCATGTGTACATTTTCCTCTATCAACCAGTGACACATGTTCAACCCAAAAAAAAAACCAGACAAAAATAATCTTTCCTTTGGGAAATATGTTACTGTACATCAAATTAGTCAACAATGTTTACACATCCTGAGGGTCTGTAGCTTTCCAGTCCTGCTATATATTGAAGCCTTGGTTCTATGCCATGCATTTTCAAACCAAAACAGACAATTTATCATTCCTGTAGTAGAGAACTGTATTAATAGGCACTTTGTGATTGTGAAAGAGCTTAATCATTGGGTGCAATGCTGTGGCACCTTATATTTTGTGTGGCACCACTGAGGCTTCAACTCATACACAACATATTTAAGTCAGCCATTTCCTGGTTAGCTGTAGATATGGATCAGTGTGAGTCTGTTACATGATCCACATGCTCCTTTGACTTCCTTCTCCAAACAGCGCTTTGACAGGAGAAATAAAAACGCAGCCTTGAGAGTCAAGCATGCCACATATCCCAAAGCAGTGCTGGGCACATTGGGAATCAGGCTAAGGTTTCAATGCATGCTTTTGGTCAGTTCATATCCCATTTTTGTTCACAGTGGGGTCCAATAGCCTAAGACCACACTGAAAATTTGGGTAAATTCAAACAAAGTAAAGTAATGATGTAAAAGAAAGTATTGATGATTCTGCACATTTTCTTGGTCAGTAATCAAATTTGTCTAATTTTTAAGTAATCAAATATTATCTATTTTATAATTATAAACTGTAGTATTGGGGCAATATCTGTAGTTATACAGCAAAATCTGTCAACTTTTACAGATACTTTGAGATATTTGAGTAATAAATGAGTAATAAAATGCTTGTTAAAAATAACCACTTCAGAAAAGGGTGCACCATTTACTTTTAATTTTTTTATCACATTTGGCATTCATATACTTTAAAGTATTTTATAAACAAATGAGCCTCGTGATTGGATCAGTCAATGTGAGCCCACTTTGAACATTCTTCATAACAAGTCTTTTCCCCCCACTTAAGAGTGGGTCTTTTTAATGGGGGCCTTTTGACCCTGCAACAAGGAGGCTTAATTATTTTTTAATATTTTTCTTTCCCTTATTGGATATTGAAAAACTTGATTTAATAACCTTAAACAGAACTAAAAATGACAAATAAGTAGATTTTTACTACCAATCTCAATTTTCACTTTTACATTCTTCTTCTTTTGTATTTGGTGATTCACATTCTTTGTGCATATCGCTACCTACTGGGCAGAGAGGAGAATTTATTGTAAAAAAAAAAAAAAAAAAAACTACAATAAAAACAAAATGTTATTAATGAGAGAGTGCAACAAAAATCCATCTTCCAAACCATGTCTTTACTTTACTCAAATACACTTTGATAAACCTATAATAACGATTTATATTTTAGAGCTGGATTTCATGGGAAATTGCATACATACACTACCGGTCAAAAGTTTTGAAACACACATTCTTTATTATAATTTTATTTCACATTTTAGAATAATAGTAACGTCATCAAAACTATGGAATAACATAAATGAAACTATGGGAATTCTGTTGTGACTAAACAAAATCCAAAATAAATAAAAACTGTGTTATATTTAAGCATCTTCAAAGTAGTCACCCTTTGCCTAGAATTTTCAGAAAAGTACTCTTGACATTTTCTTGAGGTATCACCCTGAGATGCTTTTTAAACAGTACTGAAGGAGTTCCCATCTATATGCTGGGCACTTATTGGCTGCTTTTCTTTATTATTTGGTCCAAGACATCTATTTCAAAAACTTTTTTTTTTTAAATTAAATTTTAGATTTATAATGAAATAAATTAATATGGTGGCACAATTATATTTTTGTCTACAAAACTAATTTCAAGCATTTAAGCATACGCCTTCAGATCAAAAGATTTTTAAGATCATGGGAAACATTTCGGCCAAGTGTTTCAAAACTTTTGACTGGTAGTGTACGTCATTCGCCCGTGCGTGTTGAGGTCATATCCATACACAGAGAAAATAAGCTCCGGTATGGTGTGGGAGTAGTGTGAACCTGAAAGTTTGTTGTCACAACAAATGAGAAAAATTGACCATGGATCATTCAAAATGGCAAACCTCCTGGGAATCACCAGTTGTAAAAACAAAGAAACCCTGAACAGAGCAGAGTCTACAAGCAAAAAGAGAAAGCGACAGAGTCCGAATCAACCCGAATCAACATTGGCTTGGCTTTTCAGAGGTGGCGACAACTCAGAGATCTGAAAGGATTTAAAAGTGACCAAGAGATGGATTTTTTCTTACTCAACAGGTAAGATATTTTATTGACGTGATTTATGTATAGTTGTGGAATCACAAATACACACACACACACACACACACACACACACACACACACGTCTGTGTGTGTGTGTGTAGTGAAATACAATAATTATACTGTAATCGGTGAAGAACTTTTCACTTGCTAGCACAGGTGTATTTTTCTTTATAACGGCAATAATTTATATAAATTAATCCTTTAGTCCTAGGCTTGCCAAGGAAATGTGAGTCTTGAAATGATGTTGACCACTGATTGGTAACAATGACAATCTATAAATTAGTTACTACCATGGTCTACTTGGCCAGAATATCCTGCAGTTATAAAAACGTTACAACGTTTGACCTTATCAGACTAGCAAACATTATGCCTAATGTTAATGAAAGTTGCCTAACTTTTGTAACGTAAATTGTTTCAAAACATCAATGTTTCAAATAAGTCAAAACAACAGCATAAGAAATGGCACATACCTGCTCAGATTACATGTTTTTGGATATCTATCTTTTCCTTTCTTTCGTTATTTATTTGTTCATTCACTCTGATAAGATGCCCTGTATCCATGTGTACACTGATGCCTCGAACCACATTCATCCGCGCAGAGGAGCACAACCAAATAAATGTTCTTCCGCAGGACGCATGCAGTTTTATTTTTAACCGCTAGAGGGCCAAAAGTTGCATAGTGTTTCTTTAAATATTGATCTGTTTGTCATCCACTCCTATCAAATCGCTTCTGAAGATATAGATTTAGCCACTGGAGTCTAAAGAATTACTTTTATGCTGCCTTTGTGTGCATTTTGGAGCTTAAAAATGTTGATACCCATTCACTTGCATTGTGAGGACTTGCAGAGT
The DNA here is from genome assembly GCF_019703515.2 of Myxocyprinus asiaticus. NCBI lineage: Eukaryota > Metazoa > Chordata > Actinopteri > Cypriniformes > Catostomidae > Myxocyprinus > Myxocyprinus asiaticus. Next base: position 19,753,836 of record NC_059348.1, read on the forward strand.
GAAATATTCTTCTAAAAAAATCTTTGTTTGTGTTCAGTAGAAGAAAGAAATTCATACACATGAGATGAGGGTGAGTAAATAATAAAATAATTATCATTGTTGGGTGAACTTTTGAAAGTTCCTAAAAATATTATGAAGACATCATTACTTCAAAATATAATAAGCTGTGTCAGGTCTATGTGTCAAATCATAAAAAATATTTTGCATGGTTTCTTTTTCATAAGCAATATGGATCATGTGAAATAATGAAAAGATGAAAAGGAAATTAATTCTGATTAATTAATTTCTTTGTTTTTTTAAATAATATCTATGCTCTTGCTATCTATGTTTTCTTTTCTTCCACCACAAGACATAGTTAAACTTAACTTAGTAAAGAATCCACTTCTGATGAGCTTGGTTTTGTTACACTGAATCATGACCACCTTGACGTGAATGTGGTTCCCAATTCCTGAGCCTTAGAGAATTAGGCAGCAAGGCAGTTTAGACTGATCTCACTGTGAAATCAGAAACAGTAGGTTTAATTTTCTTTAGCTAAAATTGGTCTGTGCTTACTGAAATGTGAAACACTGACCCCAGTGGCCAAAGCGGTAAGTGTTGTTGGGTGTAGCATGTGTGAGCTCCATTTTCCGGTGTTAAGGAGGGGCGCCAAAAGCGAGCTGTTGGAGCGACTTATTTTCAGCTGTACAGGCTGTAATACAATGAAGCAGAATGCATGTTTTATATACTGTACTCCCCAGCCCAAACCCAAAACCTAAACCTATCCATCAGTGGAGTAAAAATGCAATGTTAGAATGAAAAATGTAACATCAGAATCACACTCATCACTGATTATGCTAACGCGATTACAACATGCTAACTTTCCATGTGATCATGTTGGTTCACAAGGTTTTGGAACAGAGCTATTGCTTGTGTGTAAATAACTTCCAAAAGATTTATTCTTCCTCAGTTTAAATTTGTAGACAAGGGCAAATGGAAAACATCCCTCAGATGGATGTAAATCAGTTTGCAAAAGTTAAGACACTAAGAATGTTTTGTTATGGTATTATCAGGTACAGCACACCAGTTCCAGGATCATCAGTTTCATCTGTTAAACTCCCCTGCAGGCTCTCTCTGCAAACTAAAACCAGACTCCTCAAAGCTAATATGACACTGAAGTAAATACAATTACGCCCAGCAAGAGGAAAGGCAGGCTTATTATTGTTTATCTTTAAACCTGACTCCATGTCTCCCTCTGGCCATGTGCCAGGAGACATCTGAGTTTTTCTCTAGTCTAGAAGTCAAGTCTTGAATAGAAGAGAAACATTCCAGTGGTGCATTTAGATAAATGGCATTCTTTTTACTTTTTTCTTGGGTAAAATCATACTTCAATGCAAAAATATAGTCCATTTTATATCTTGATTAAAAAAATATTTATTATACTAAAAGGATTGACCGTGAATTTAATTTATTTAAAAAATTAATTATAAGACTCAGCTTAAGAAAGGTGAGGGGGGAAAGAGAAGCTTATAACTCAAGATTCATGCAAGAATTTGTCTTATATCTTATATAAGCATATTGTAGTTAGATTAAAGAAAATTCTGTAATCATTCACTCACCCTAATGTCTTTAGAAACCTGTATGACATTCTGTTTTCTGTTGAACACAAAAGGAGTTATTCATAACCTTCTCTTTTACATACAATGAAAGTGAATGGTGACCATGGCTATAAAGCAAGATTTTCAGTGTGTCTATCTGTTCCTCACATAAAGCTATATCATATGGCTTCAGCAGACTTGAAATATAGTGAATAAGACATATGGGCTACTTTTATTATGCAGTTTTGGAGTTTGTTGTTGTCTTTGGAGCTTGACAGCCCTTGGTCACCATTTACTTTCATTGTATGTAAAAGAGCAGCATGAACCATTCTTCAAACCTTCACCTTTTGTGTTCCAAGCATAGAAAGAAAGACATATAGGTTTGGAACGGCATGTGGGGGAGTAAATGTCACAGAATTTCATCATTTTTGGGCAAACTTTAAGTAGAGTAGATTCTGGTCTATTTTAGAACAAACCATTGTGCAAACACATAGTATGAGCATAAAAATGTATCTACATATAACACCCTCCAGTTTACCATTGAACAGTCATAAATAACCATATCAAATTATGTGGAATGAAAATTAAAACATGTATCTGTGAGCTATTGTCTAAAATATGACTCAGCCAGGTCTCATTGAGGAACTGTTTAACTCCGATATGATTCTTATCATTGTAGCCCATATTTTTACTGCTATCTCAAGGCCCAGTTAATCATGTCTCTAAACACCAGATTCCTTCACAAGGAGGGTGTAACAATGTTCTCAATGGGAAAGGAGGAGGCGGGAACCAGCTGAACCATCAAAATAATAGTTTAATGAAAACGTAAACAAAAAGACACAGAACACAAACGCACACATGGCGGCTGCGTGTGACTCTCTCTCTCTTGAACTGCCACATTCTGCTGCACTTATCCCTGTCCTCGGCTGATTAGCCCGATTCGCCCGGCCCTCTTCCTCGTCACAGAGGGGAAAAATATGACTGAGAGTTATCCTTTTTTATATCCGCTGCCTTGTTATTCTGAAAAATGGAAATATCCAAGAATGTTTTTCCTTCCAATCCTAGAAACTACCCCTGATTATGAAAAGTATTCAGTTGGTAATGAATTAAGAGTAATGTAAAGCTGGGGATCACTGGAGCAGTCTGCTCCATAGTCCCCTTCAGCCTCCATCTGGTTTTGCTTATTCCAGTCACTGGTACTTCAAGCCTCTCTGGAGTTGACCACTGCTAGGGTCGGCTGCATATAAAGAGCTTTAGGATAGATGAACTTGGGCTCAGTATGTCAGCATTCTTTGAAGGGAGATATGATCTACTAGTCTTGCATTAGTTGTTGCAGAATTGTCATACATAACATCAGTAATATACATCATTTGAATTGTACGGAACATGTCAAAATTCTGAAACTGAATTTATAGATCTTCAGAACTTATCGTCATATGTGGCTCCATAATAATGTTTCAACCAAACAAGGAAATTTTTCACACTCTGTTGGCCTTGCGTGACAATGTCATAAAAATCTCTTTCCTGCTTCTGACTCTCCTCAAAGATATCAGCATGCATGATTGCATGGCGCAAGGCAAAATCTGCAAGTCATCTGAGGAAATGTAGACATATCAGTTTGATATAATACTGTACAGATAAGACCCATGTCTTTGTCTGCCACTGTTTGTCTTTGAGAGATAGGGCCCTGCCTTTGCAGTGTAAGCCGACTGTATGCTGTGTCCCATGGGGCCTGGTTGGACTGTTGGTCTGGAATGTGTGCTGGCTACATGATCTGATAAATACTGTAGTGTACCGTGTATTTCCGATGCATGAGATACAATCGTGGAATCTTATGTGGGTGAGCTGCAAGTATTCTTCAAAATATCCTCATTCAAAGACAAATGGTATTATTCTAAATCAGGCCATTCCTGTAGAACTAACTGAGGCAGACAGATTTCACTGTGAATTCAGCAACAGTAGGTCGAAAGTTCTTCCGCTGAAATCGGTCCAACATAGTCTCTTGAGAGTACAATAATAATACAAGGTCGTGAATTTGTAACAATTCTACAACTTATATGTAGCCAAGTGGAGAAAATTCATGTAATTTAACTCTGGTCATAAATTGGACATGGCTCCTTTAAGAGTTTTGCAACACCCTCTGTACATGTGTCTGGTTAGGATGTGAGAACATGTGTTGTGAAAGAGAGCTCCAGGTTTTGTTCATCGGTTGATAATTCTTTGGGTAAATATCACATTTTACACAAAATGCTTATAAATTGCTTTAAATATGTGTTCACAAGAGTTGTATGTTAAAATTGAGTGTTTGTTATGGATCATTTTTGAAGTATGCATATGGATTGCATATGTGGAATTTGACCACATTCTTTGCACACATGTGAGAACTGGGTATGTAAATTTAGTATTAATCATATCTCATTTAATGATTTATAGCCCAGAGTGTTTTCCAGTTTAGTGAATGACTAATACGTGTTGTGAAAACATGAGAATTCTATTGTTTTAAACAGCAATCAATGTCCTTAAAGCCTGGTTAAAAATAACTAACCCAGGTAGAAAACCGACATAGAATCAACATAGAAAATACATCTTTTTGTTCTTTGAACCTCACATTGGACCCAATTTGTTCACGCCATTGAAAACTAACATAACATCGATCTAATTGGTTTGCTTACCTGACGTTGAAACAATGTTGATTTCAGTTGGGTGAAACTGTTATGATAAATAGAGGACCCAGATGCAGGAAACAGTTCAAATTATATTTAATGGAATATAGAGTGTTTAATCACAGCAGACAATCCAATAGCAAGAGTAATCCAAATGGCGATGATGATGAAGATGACGACGAAGCTTGGCAGGCAATGACTGCAGTGAGGTGGGATGGTGAAGGCAAAGATGACCAATTGCAGAGGGTGCTGAGAGAGATATATGACTGGAGCACAGGAAAACAGGTTAAGGTAAATCCAACTAAAAACAAGAAAAGAGCGTGTGCATGAGAGATTCAAAGCACAACACACGAGAACGTTCCGACAAACACAACTCGTACAAAGGGCTGCTTATAAAGGGGAAAGGAGATAGCGTGCATGTGTCACGTTAATCATGGTGGAGTGGTGGTGGCATAGTGGGCTAAAGCACATAACTGGTAATCAGAAGGTTGCTGTTTCAATTCCCACAGCAATCACCATTGTGTCCTTGAGCAAGGCACTCAACCCCAGGTTGCTCCAGGGGTACTGTCCCTGTAATAAGTGCACTGTAAGTCGCTTTGGATAAAAGCGTTTGCCAAATGCATAAATGTAAATATAATCAGGCAGCAGCTGGTAATAAGTGTTGCTGAGCAACGCTGCCATGTAATTAACACCACACCTGCAACAACACGAGGGAAGACACACAAAACAAACCGGGGCTGAATAATCCCATGACAGAAACTTACAATTATACAATCAATATATTTTCTACTTTGGTTTTTAAAATACCAAATACTTAAATAAATCAGCCTATATATGTACTTTTTTTTAAAAAACACAGCACATTCAGATACTCATTTTATTTATGAAAAAAAATATATATATATACATGAAACGTTGGGCAGACAAGGCAGGCAGGAACAGACACAGAAGCAGATAAAAATGATGATGAAGTGTTGTTAACCCAAGTGCAGTTTATTCCAATAAATCCAAACGTGAAATACACAGCGTGAATCCAAAACATAAAACAAAATGAAAACCTAAACATGAACTTGATCTAACTATAAACATAAACAAGAACGAGAACTTGACTAATAAACTTGACTGAAACTAGACTTGACTGGAAAGGACTTGACTAGACTAGAAAATAACGTACTACACGCAAAATACCTGACAACCACAATGGCAAACATGAGGGCATAAAAATACAAGGACATTGGCAAACACATGACAGTCACAACCAACAACAAGACTACACTAATAACAAGATAACAAGACTACTAAAACCTGAACCAATGAAAAGACAAGACTGATAACCAGACAATAAACCAATGAGAACAAGACACATGGGCATGAGGGAAACAGGATATCACATGACTAGACAAGGAAGTGAACTAATTTCACAATAAAAGACCTGAAAACATGAACATGTATCTAAACATGAAACAAATATACAAAAATACATTACATATCCCCCTCTACGGGCAGTTCCCGATGCCCAACAATAAACAAAAAACAAAGGTTTGTGAGGGAGCTAGGTAGGGGGGAACTAGGTGGCACTGCAGGTCACAAGGGATCCGGCGGACGGCTGGTAAACCATGGTAGACAAGGCATGACTACAGAAGGCCATGGCAGAGCAGGCGAAGGGCCCAGATACCAGCATGGACCAGGAGACCAGGGCGGAGCTGATGGCCAGGGAAGTGGCTCCAGGAAGGGAGCGGGGTCCAGCGGTTTGGGTGACGGCTCCAGGAAGGGAGTGGGGTCTGGTGGCCTGGGAGAGGGTTCCAGGAAGGGAGCGGCATCCCGCACCTGGGAGGAGGCCTAAGGAAAGGGCCAGTGAGCCAGGACAGATCCAGTGGGCAGCCAGAGAACCCAGACCAACAGAGCAGATGGCCAGGGGGCCAGGACAGATCTTGGTGGGCAGCCAGAGAACCAAGCTTGACAAGGAAGATGGCTAGGGAGACAGGACAGATCCGGTGAGGAGCTAGGGACAGACCAGGCAGACAAGGAAGTGGGACTAGGGAGTGGTTTGAGTATAGCCTGGTCAAACTTATGGCCGGCCTCTACAGCAGACTGGACAGACTGGTGGGATGCCACGGCAGGCTGGGCAGACTGAGCGCCGGATGCTGGGGGCTGGGCAGACTGAGTGCCGGATGCTGGGAATTGTAGGAGAACAGGCAAGGCGGAGGCCACTTGGGACTGGACAGACTGGACAGCAGCTGCTGAGAGCAGTAGGAGATTAGGCAGGGTGGCAGCCACTTGGAACTGGACAGAATGAATGGCGACCACTGGGAACTGGATGGACTGGGTGGTGGCCATCGGACAGGGTTCAGCAGACTGGATGGCGACCGCCGGACAGGGGTCAGCAGACTGGAAGTAGTCTGCTGGGGACTGGACAGAATCACCGATGGTCACAGGGGACCGGAGAGGATTGTCGACAGCCACAGAGAAATGGACAGTGGCTCGGAGCGCTGGGAGTGACTGGGGAATGGCCTCCGTGGCTGGGAGCACTGCAGCAACTGGGGAACAGCCTCTGTGGCCGGGAGCGCTGCAGCGACTGGGGAACGGCCTCCATGGCTGAGAACGCTGACAGCGGCAGGGGAACAGCCTCCGTCGCCCGAAACACAAACCCGAAATCTCAGACTGAAGTGACCGAACCTCAGTACAACTTGAAGACAGCTCGCGACCTGGGCGCACAGCGCAACACGAGCGTGATGCAAGGTGCACCCATGTTCACGAGAGACAGACATATTATTGATGCGAGTGCATTCTGCCAAGATGACATAAGCGTGATGCACCCACATCAATAACAGACAGACATGGAGCATGAGTGTCTGGATCCTGACACAGACCGAAACTGAACCAGACAGGAAGTCAGGATCCAGACACCATGCTCCCGACATGAAACAAGACAGACCGAAGAGCGCACAGTAGGGAATACAACTGAAACCACGCACTCACACAAAGACAGACAACAAAACACAAGACAGACATGGGACGATAATGCCACGGTCCCATCAGACCAAAACCCAGACTGACAGAGTGACAGGACCTTGACAGTACCAACCCCCCCCCCCCCCAAAATTGGAATAACAAATACACAAGACAGACAAAACAAGCACTATCATAAAACAGAAAACACAAAGGGAGGGAAGGGAGGGAAACCAGGGAGGGAACATAAGGAAAGGGGCAGGGTCCGGCAGCCTGGGGGGCCCTCAGGGCAGAGGGGACAGAGTACTGTGCAGCAGCTGCTGGACAGGGGTCAGATGACTGGGCGGCGGCTGCTGGACAGGGGTCAGGAGGGAACAGCTCAGGGGGCAGAGCTGTGGAAGGCTCAGGCACTGGCCACGGCAGGGGAACGGCCTCTGTGGCCGTGAACATTGGCAAAGACTGGGGAATGGTCTCCTTGGTTGTGAGCACAGGCAGTGACAGGGGAATGGCCTCCGTGGCCGGGGGCACTGGCAGTGACAGGGGAAGGGCCTTTGTGGCTCTGAGCACTGGCAGTGACTGGGGAACAGGCTCCGTGGCCGGGAGTGTTGACAGCGACTGGGGAACAGCCTCCTTGGCCAGGAGGGCTGGCAGCGACTGGGGAACTGCCTCCTTGGCTGGGAGCACTGGCAGCGACTGGGGAATGGCCTCCTTGGCCAGTAGCGCTGGCAGCGACTGGGGAACAGCCTCCATAGCCGGGAGCACTATCAGCGACTGGGGAACAGCCTCCATGGCCAGGAGCGTTGGCAGCAACTGGGGAACGGCCTCTGTGGCCGTGAGCGCTGGCAGTGACTGGGGAACGGACTCTGTGGCCATGGGCACTGGCAGGGGAACAAACTCCATGGCCGTGGAGTAGGTGCCCACTTCCTCCTCCTCCTCCTCCAGGTGGAGGGAATTACTGTTACTGTGACATCTTCCACCTCCTGGCAGTCAGGAGCAGGAACAGCCGCCATCTCCAGGTGGTCAGCAGTGGTGGACTTGGCCGATGGTCTGGGCTTCTCTTTCCACTTCCTCCTTTGAGGTGCGGGGGCAATGGCTGAGGCGTCCACCTCCGTGTGGGGAGTGCCCTCATCCTTGGGTTGGGATGAGGATGGGAAGTCTCCCGAGGCACCAGCTGTGATAACTTCCTCCCATTTAAGGGCTTGCCTGACTGCCTCGAGAAAGTACTCATCCTCACCCCGTTCTGGGACACAAGATCTAATAGGTTCATTCAGACCTGCCCAAAAAAGATCAGTTAGGCAGGTCTGATTGTATCCCAGACCTGAGGACAATGACAAAAACTCTACGGCATATCCCCACAAGGACTTGTCCTCCTGCCTCACCCCGCACAGCCTCTTACCATGCTCTGTATGCTGGTGAGCAGGAGAACCAGTGAAGAAGAAAAAAACTCTGCTGAGTCCATCTTGGCCAGTTCGTTCTGTCAGAGAATATCACGATTTCTGAGAATGACAGAGGCTAAAGACAGTTTGAGTGCAGAGACTCAAAAATCAAGGAATTTATTTAAATACAAAAATGAATCAAAAACAAACCAAAACTCCCACAGAGAGGAAAACAAAAATAAACAACACCGTAGGGGAAAACGAATAATCCAGGGCTGGGGCAAAGGGTAACGGGGTATCAGGACTGACTGGACTGAACAGGAACAGGGCTGATAAACAGGACCAACATGAACAAGACCAACAAACAAGACCAACTGGAACACACAAGACTGGAAACAAAACAAACTGGCACTGGACAGCAAACACGAGGAGACTAAAATAGAGAGAGAAATCAACAGGTTAACAAGACAGGGCAGGTGTGACTAATAAACTAATAATGGGCAAACAAGGAGGTGGGGTATGAAGTAAGGCATAGAGACAAGCAACAATACAGAAACAAAACAAAGCCACGTGCTCTCACAAGACAACAAAATACCCGAATGGCATGAGCGCACATCGCCAAGACAATAAAGCAATATACGCCCATGCCAACTGACAAACAAGAGAGAGAATGCGTAGCAACACCAAACAAAGCGATGCAATGCATTCTCAGTCTAAATGAAACCAGAGCATACATTATGAGGTTAATGACACACAATGCACGCAACAGGCGACAAAAACAAGACAGGACACCTGTGCGAGAGTTTGGCCACACACAAACCCGAAATCTCAGACCGAAGTGACCGAACCTCAGCACAATGTGAATACAGCTTAGCCACGTGCTCTCACAAGACAACAAAACACCCGAATGGCATGAGTGCACATCGCCAAGACAATAAGGCGATATAAGCCCATGCCAACCGACAAACAAGATGAGAGAATGCGTAGCAACACCAAACAAAGCGATGCCACGCATTCTCAGTCTAAACGAAACCAGTGTGTTCATTATGAGGCTAACGACACATGATGCATACAACAGGCGACAAAAACAAGACAGGACACCTGTGCGAGAGTTCGGCCACACACAAACCCGAAATCTCAGACGGAAGTGACTGAACCTCAGCACAATGTGAAGACAGCTTGCAACCTGGGCGTGCAGCGCAACGCGAGGCGCACCCGTGTTCGCGAGAGACAGACACACTATTGACGAGTGCATGCTGTAAAGATGATATAAGCGCGATGCACCCACATCAATACAGACAGACATGGAGCATGAGTGTCCGGATCCGAAACTGAACACAGACCAAAACTGAACAAGACAGGAAGTCGGGATCCAGACACCGTGCTCCCGACATGAAACAAGACAGACCGAAGAGTGCACGGCAGGGAATACTACTGAAACCGCGCACTTTCACAAAGACAGACAAAAAAAAAAAAAAAACACGAGACAGACATGGAACGATAATGCCACGGTCCCGTCAGACCAAAATTCAGACTGACAGAGTGCAGGACCGTGACATTTATGTATTTATTAATGTGAGCGATTAATACATTTGGAATGATTTAATCACAATCATTTCTTTAATCAAAATAATTTATTAATGTATTCAGCTAATGAGCTATTTTCTTCTACAAATTTTCATTTAAATAGAAATTAAAAGCACTTAATTGACACACATGCCTTGCATTTATTTGTTTGTTTATATTTAATATAAAACCATAATTGTGGCTATAATATTTTATTGGAAATATGTTGGTTATGGGAATGCGATTACTTCCTGGTTTCCATTGGACCAAAAGCCCTCTATCTGAGGTTGCTCGTGCAACGTACAAGAAGTAGCACCCCAGGACAAGCTAAATGCATTTAAATTTATGCAAAAATGTCTGGTGGGAGACTGCAGTTGTTAGTAAGTCATCAGAATGGAGTCTATTTTAGGGTACTGGAGCATTCAGTAATAACATATCCATTTCCATTATGTTGACTGATGTGCTTACATATGCAAGCTGACATCCAAAAATTCCCCATCCCTAAATTTTACTTTGTCTTACACTGTGTCTTAACCAGGCATGATGCGATTCCAGTGACAATCAATTGGTCTTCACAATGAATGTGATGCATACATGGCGTTACTCAATAACAGCTGAACAGAACATAGTTGATGTTTAATATATTGATATCCATGTTGTATCTTAGCATATGGTGTCAATAGCATATGTTCAATTCAAGATTCTGGTCACCAGCCTGGGATGCCAATTAGTTGGTTTTGCCAGCAACATAACTTTCTTGGTCAACCAGCATCAAATATATTTTCAGTTAATAAATAACAGAAATAACTTGCATTTGAGCAGCATAGAGATCAGGTTGCTCATGAATCTGAGATGCAAATTCACATTCATTATTTGAAATGTGACCAATGAAAGCTTACAGTTACATCTCTATCTCTCTCTGTCTGAGATATCTGCTCATTCCACAGAATCTGCTCTTATCTCTTCATCTGCAAAATGAAGAGGAAGTGTACAACCTCCCACAACATATTCACTGTCTGCAGGTCTGACTCCTCTGTGCTTAGGGCCACACAGAGTGTGCTGGGCCCCTTCCTTCACTTAGCAACCAACAGAAGGTCCTGATATGGATTTCAGTCCACAGAGTGATTTGTGACCTCCTTCACGGGCTCAGGTGGAGACCACCAGGTGAAGAAGACAGAGATAGACAGACAGAGGCACATGGGCAGATAGATGTGAAATGGGAAGGGCAGTGGTGCAAATCAGAATATAATGACTGGATTGTTCGCTGATATATGTTGTTTTTTTTTTTTTTTTTTTTTTTTTTTTTTTGATGCCTTTAATAAGAATATAAAAAGATAAAAAGTTATAATATTACAAAAGTTAAATTCTACAGGGCTTAAAGTACTGGTGAAGTACAGGGGAACAGGCCCCCCATCAAGTAAAAAAGTGTATCCTTAGGGGCTGTTCAGATCGAATGTGCTATTGCACTAAAATAATAAATAAATAAATAAATAGAAAAGAAAAGAAACAAATAGGAGCGCAACAAATAGAAAAGAAAACAGGTGTCTCGATATGCATTTTTAAAAGTGGAAGTTCTTTTTAACTTGACATGGCATCTTAAAAACATGATGCTCATGTATGGTACAACGATCAAAGAAGTTCTTCTGGTACATGTTTACATTCTGTAGATGGATGCATATCACTTTCGGTGTGAACAGCCCCTTATTATGTAGGCCTTATGAGCCTTCTCCCCCAGGAGATTTTTGTTTGTTTGTTTGTTTTTTACATGAGGCAAATAATAATAATAATCCACTATACTAATGTCAATTCTATCATTCAGCTATTTTGACAGTTTAGACGAATGCAGCACTGTCAAATTACTGTTTGTCAGAAGTTTGGACAGTTATAGAAACTTTTTTTCTTTCTTTTTTTATATTGTAAACAGCAGTGTATTTATGGCTTTTAGAATAAACATGTCTTTGTTTGAATACTGAATATACCGCACAGAAGTTTATGTTATTCTTATATTATTTAGCGGGGTCCCATATCAACAAGCTGCAAATGACCACAGCACAGCTGACCGGTTGTTCATTTTATGATTCCCAGTATTGTCCAGTACAAGGAAAGCTCATTTTAGCTCTGTGCATAGGCTGCATGTGTTCGTCCAAACCAGAAGGCCTCAAATACACCTCATTCCTGGATCCAACTAGCACAGAGGCCTTTTGGAACTCTGCAACCACAGCAATACTCTTAAAGGTAACATTTAATTGCCATTCGGACCTTTATTATAAACAGAACCATTGTGCTAAATTTACTGTAAGCTGTTAATGTTCTAACTTAAAACAAAATGCACAGAAGACTGTGGCCACTAGTGGTATAATTAGAGTCAGTATGTAGTTTTCAAAATAACTGTGGTAAAAAAGACATGGTGTCCTTTTTATATCTTATTTTTTTCTGCCAATGAGATGGTTGAGCCAAAAAATGCAAATACAGGCCATCTATTTATGGCTGTACGGAGCTAGCAAAAAGGGCTGATTCCGTAAACAGAGGCTGGTGTTTATCCTACTCAGTGACAGGCAGATATGTGGAAAGATCTAGAATTAGGCAGCTGACCTGAAGGGATGAAGAGAAAGTAGTTTAACACATCCAGGTTTTTCCCAGAGAACGCGGTTTATTGTGGTCATGTAAATGCTAAAACAGTGTTGTTACAGGTTTTTGAGGAGTGCGCATGTGCATGAACAGACCGGATATCAAATGTCATAGGATAGAGCCCAACAACATGCCAACACAGCAGAAAGAATTCAACATTTCTGGAAATACAGTGGGAAAATAACATACACTATGAAATACACCCATTTCCAAACACCAATGTAAAATATCAACATCCCTCATGTCCGCATATTTAAGAGGGAAACCCCGCTACTGCAACACAATTCAGCTTCAGGTCACGATAGAAAGTGAAGAAAACAAACACAGCAACAACTCTGGAATATCTGGAAATAAAGCAAAGGAACAGAAAATAAAATAGCGAAGTTTTCCTCGGATCCCATGTTTGTTATTCAGACAAGTGTCACAAGGAAATTATGTCGATGTGGAGAAAGCTGTTCCTACTAGGACTTATTTAAAGTTCAACAATGACAAACCGTGGTTTACAGCAGAGCTCAGGCAGCTTCGTCAGGCCAAAGAGGATGCTTACAGGGGTGGGGATAAAGTCTTGTACAATCAGGCCAGGAACACACTGAAAAGGGAAATCTGATTGGCTAAAAGAAGATACTCTGAGAAGCTGAAAAACAAGTTTTCAGCTAACGACCCTGTATCAGTGTGGAGTGGCATGAAACAACTCACAAATTACAGAACTCCTTCCCCCAACCCTGTAGGGAACCAACAACTGGCTGATGACCTGAATGTGTTCTACTGCAGATTTGAAAGGCCCAATCTCACACCCCACACCCACTCTGACCTTCACTTCACACAAACACCAACACCTCCTGCAACCCCCCTCCTGTTACTCAACCTGCACGTAAGATCTGTGAAGATGATGTGAGCCGCGTCTTTTGGAAACAAAAGACGAGGAAGGCTTCAGGTCCAGATGGCATCTCACCAGTGTGTCTTTGATCCTGTACTAACCAGCTGGCCCCCATCTTCACACAGATCTACAATAGATCACTGGAGCAGTGTGAAGTCCCATGCTGCTTCAAATGCTCAATCATTATTCCTGTCCCAAAGAAACCAAAAATCACAGGACTTAATGACTACGGACCTGTCGCCCTGACATCTGTGGTCATGAAATCATTTGAGAGACTGGTGTTGGCCCACCTGAAGAACATTACTGGACCCTTTCTAGATCCCCTTCAATTTGCTTATCGAGCAAACAGGTCTGTGGATGATGCAGTCAACATATGATTGCATCATATCCTGCAACATCTGGACAGACCAGGGACATATGCAAGGATCCTTTTTGTGGACTTCAGTTCAGCTTTCAACAGCATCATCCCAGCTATACTCCAGAATAAATTACACCAACTTTCTGTTCCCATGTCTATCTGTCAGTGGATTACCAGCTTTCTGATGGACAGGCAGCAGCTTGTGAGACAGGGGAAACTCACTTCTAGCACCTGTACAATCAGCACTGGTGCCCCCCAGGGATGTGTGCTCTCCCCACTAGTCTTCTCCCTCTACACCAATGACTGCATTGCCAAGGACCCCTCTGTCAAGCTCCTGAAGTTTGCAGACGACACCACTGTCATCGGCCTCATCCGAGATGATGATGAGTCTGCATACAGAAGGGAGTTTGAACAGCTGGCTGTCTGGTGCAGTCAAAACAACCTTGAGCTGAACATGCTCAAAACGGTGGAGATCATTGTGGACTTTAGGAGAAACACCCCAACACTGACCCCCCTCACCATTCTAAACAGCACTGTGGCAGCAGTGGAGTCATTCAGGTTCCTGGGCACTACCATCTCACAGGACCTGAAGTGGGAGACCCACATTGACTCCATTATGAAAAAGGCCCAGCAGAGGTTGTTCTTCCTTCAACAGCTGAGGAAGTTCAACCTGCCACAGGCGCTGCTGATACAGTTTTACTCAGCAGTCATTGAGTCTGTCCTCTGCACTTCAATAACTGTCTGGTTTGGTTCAGCTACGAAATCAGACATCAGAAGACTACAAAGGACAGTTCGGACTGCTGAGGCTCAATTTGTGCAGTTGTTGGCTGCTATAACAACTCAAAGTAGTTAATGATAGCAACATAACTAACCTCGGACCATCAATTCATGTCATCTACACATTCAGGTGAGGCACTGTAAAAAAAAAAAAAAAAAAAATCTCAACTGACTGGTTGTTGTATTTGCTTGTTTTTATTACTGGGGGGTTACCCCCCCCCCCCTGGAATCTAAGCCCTGTCTGAGTAGCACCTTGTGGATCAACATATGGCACTTTAGTTTCCAAACTCTTATTTGGAGAAGGCCAACATTACTTAATGTATAAAGAACTTTTTAAAATTCATTTAGAAAGGCCTTTCCATTAGTGTTTAATGTTTTAGGTAAGTGGTTGGGGTCTGTCATTGTTATGGATTCCCTGGAATAATTTGGGTAGTCTGAGAGAGGTTACACATGTTTGATGTTTAGGATAAAGCAAATGAACTGTGGTAAGAAGGGCCTCACCCCTCTATAACCTCACAGAACCACCTAAAATATACTCCAAGATAAAAGGACAAGGTAGACAACTTCTTGACTTAATATTAAATACACTGAGACTCCCCACCACATCCCACAATTTTACATCGATATAGTTCATATGGTCACATCGCCATTGTGTGCTGCATGTGAACTGCTGATCCCCATCTTGTACGACCCTGTCCTTAAATCCATTTTAAGAACATGACTAACTCCACAAGCAATCCCACACTCTAATTGTAACTGTAGTCTAAATATATTGCACATGTTTAGATGCTATCACATCAATGCGAAGCCAGGGGTGGGTGGGGGGGGGGGGGGTGTTCTGATGGCCGCTGTTGTTTAAGAGATAATGCAGCAGATATATCTGTCTGTGTATTCAAGGTATGCATGTTGAAATCTGGGCTGTGCTTGTTTTTGTATGATTTGTGTCAAGGGTGGCAGTATCTTGATTGAGTCTCTGATAATGTTCTTATTATTATTCCAAAAAAGCTTAATTACTGAGCAACAGACTGCAAGAACTACAACTGATGCATTACAGCCATTAAAGTATTAAGACTGTATGTTTTATAAAATGGACAGCATGGAAGCCATGTTGGAAGCCATTGTAAAATACTCAATATACAGTACACACACACACACACATCTGGCAGCTCAATAGTTCATTTCCATATTAAAGGAATGTTTTGGGTTCAATAAAAGTTAAGCTCAATCGACAGCATTATGGCATAATTTTAACTTGTCCTTCATTTATTTAAAAAAGAAGCAAAATTGTTGGTAACAGCAAGGCACTTACTGTAAGTAGAAGTGAATGGGGCTAATCCATAAATGTTGAAATACACACTGTAAAGTCACAAGTATAGCCACAAGACGTAAACATCATACGTGTTAACATGATTGTAATGTTATAATTCAGGGATTTACTCGCATTATGGCATTTACCAGATTACAATGTTTTCCAGCATTACTTCGTAATGACAACAAAGTTGTATTATTGTATAAAACTTTACACAGATAAGGTTTGGAAGCATTTTATCAGACTAAAATAATGTTAACACAAATAATGTTTACATCTTATGGCTGTACTGTACTTTTGAAACTGTAAATTATAATGTTAAAGGACTGGTTCCATTCACTTCCATTGAAAGTGCTGTACTGTAAACATTATTGTTTATTTGTTTATTTAGTTCATATAAACAAGGAGTGAGTCTATATATATATATATATATATATATATATATATATATATATATATATATATATATATATATATATATATATTGAGCTTAACTTTTAAACACGGAACATTCCTTAAATGCACCAAGTTTCTTCATTGCGTGGCAGCTGTAAACAGCCTGTGGGAATAAACTATGTTCCTTGGTAAAAGAAATGTTTATTCTGATTATTATTAATAATAATTTGAACATGTGAACATTTGAACATTGGTGTCATGTTTATCAAATTGCTTTTGGCCACGTATTACAAAAGTAATAAGACACACAAAGTCATGCGTTACAGTTATTTTACTGCGGTTAAGGGTCCTCTGAAGCCACACAATAGTTTCAAATGATGAACACACCAAAGATTACTGTATGTCGTTACACTCCAAAAAATATATTAGCCTATTTTTAATATTTATGGATTTCATAACAAATTTCAATTTCCATAAAATTTAATTGTGTAATGTTTAGCAAAACTAAATTAATGAAACTTAAAATATTTATTATTATTTTTTATATAGGTTACTCAATTGAATTTGATGGAATTTTGTTATGAAATAAAGAAATGTGTGAATCTTAAAATGTAATTATTTTAGTGTATTCACCAGAAAACTGTCCCTCGGCTGTAGCTCTGAAATCTCACACGCGCTTGTGCATATTCAAACTTGGTGAGTAAAGATACATTAAGCCAAACAGCATTTGTTCTTGCATACTGTATCTCCAAACCAAATAAGTTTGCAAATGCAGTATGGTCTCATTGTATGAAAAAGAGCAGTGTGAACATTCTGCAAAACAGATTTTGTTCCATGGAAGAAAGAAAGTCATATAGGTTTGGAACAACTTGAGGGTGAGTAAATGATGACAGAGTTTTATTTTTGGATAAACTGTTCTTTAAAAATGTACTGAGGTGTAAAAATTCTCCATGAACAATATCATAAACCCTAAAGGTTTGTTTCTTTTCTTTTTTTCTTTTCTTTTTTCTTGATTTGTTGCAGTTCTGTGCACTTCAACTCTGTGGCTGCTCTGAGACTGGGATCAGACTGGTGGTCATTGGTGAGATGAGGTGAGAGTGTGTCATGACAGGGGCTGCAGTGATAAGGTAATGAGTGAGAGCCAGGGGCTGCAGAGAGGGACCTGATGAGAGAGTGCTCAGCTCTGGTACTGCTTCACATGACAGCACAGGGCCAGACGGGCTTGTAGTTGGCCCCTGTCCAGCTAACAGGGATAAGGACGCCTGTGGAAAGGGGCTGCCCTAAATATAGACCTGGTAAAGTACACACACATAAACACACCTGTGGACACAGAGTTGTACTTGATAAAGGATGTAATGCATCTGTGATTGATGGAGCATATAAAACACTTTGAAGCATGAACATCCATCTGTGAAGCCTTTTTTTGCATGAGACTAATATCCTCTGGATGCAGACAGACTGCTAATGTGAAGGGAAAGTGGATTGTGAGGCCTGACATTTCATTTCCAAAGAAGAGATTTGCTGCCATCTACAGTAAGAAATGGGTGTGAACACTACAATGAGTTTATGGTTTTCTAACTAATGGTTTAAAATTGAATTCACTTCTTAGATCTCACTGATAAAAAGCTGGGTTTAAGAAGTCACATTTGTCTTTGTGTGTGTGTGTGTGTGTGTGTGTGTGTGCAGCTACCACTGAACTTCATTACATTGTGATCCTCTCTTCCTTTCCTTTATACATAATAGTAGGGAAACAATAATGCACTCAATGTGTATTACTAATTTACGAACTGATAATTTCTCTCTCTCTCTCAATTCAGTTCAATTCAAATGAGCTTTATTGGTATGACCATATACAATGTACAATGTTGCCAAAGCACTGAGTAATAAACATATTACAAACTTAAAAAAAAAACAAAAAAAAAAAACAAAACATGAATAATCCATAAATAAATAATAATGATAATAAAATAAAATAAAATACAAATGACAAAGTAAAATACAGAGAGCAAAGAGGATGGGAGGAAAATATTTTATAAATTAAAATATCAGTTTGAATAGAGCTGTAATACCATGAGGGGTCAGTCTCTCTCAGGAGGATGACAGGAGGACACATACTGCGCTGCCAGCTGAACACACTCCAAAAATGAAGAGAACATCCCCTGAATGTTGTAACATGTTATTTTAAATGAAGACACTGAGAAATGTTTTATTTACCAGAAAGAATAATATATGATTTTGCGACCCAATATTGTTTTGAAATATAGTGAATCAATTAAAATGCATTACATAATAATAATAATAATAATAATAAAGGATTAAAGAATATGCTTGACTAAACTCACATTGTAGGTAATTAAGCTAATAGATTGTCACATATAATTTTCAGCATGTTTTTTGTTGGGCTGAGGTCACTGGTGTCTGAACTACTTCTACCAGCCACAACAGCGGTGTAGCTGTCTGACTGTCTGCCAGGATGCTGTGTGACCCTCTCCTCACTGACAGGACGTGTTCTCTGGGGGCTCCTGAGAGCCGCGTCCTTGATGGATTTTGCAAATAGTCTCATGCCGTCTCGATGAATGTGGAGATGGTCATATAGATGCGCATGAGTGATGCGCTGATGATTTACTATATGTACATTTGGCATGAGTGCACACACAGCAGTTATCTCTGCATTAATGGCATTGATGATGTTTTGTGGAACATCTCTGCGAGGCAGAAGTGTAGAGACAATGACTCTGGCACTGGGGTAGATCCCTCTAGCTGATTTCACCACGTTGATGAGCGCTTTAGCGATGTCCACTCTCCTGGTGCTGAGTTCGTTTGTCCCAGTGTGCAGTATAATGTGTGAGGGTGCACCCAATTCACCTTCTCTCAGCAGCTTCAAAGCAGAGTGAGAGGTGGGACACCAGAGTTTCCTCATATTTCTCCCTGGAAACAGTCGTCTCTGGTCAAGGTGGTTGCCGTTAGAATCACAGAGGATGACAATGTTGTGTTGTCTCTTCTCTTCTCTGTTGCTGCTGATAGATGTTGTTGTGGTCTGTGGATATCTCTGTCTGGTGCTAATGTCTTTTCTCTTGGAGTTCTGAGAAGCTTGAGAGACCTGAGAAACTTGCGGGGTTGCAGGGGATGGGATGGTGTGTGTTTGTGTGTTGAGACACTGCTGGTGTTTTGTTGTGTTTTTGATGTGTTCAGGAGTAGAGGTGCTGAGTGTTTCTGTGCTGGAACACTGTTGATGTTGTTCTGTGGTTGTGATGTGTTAAGGGTTTGTGTGTAGCTGTTGTCTCATCTTCTCCAGTTGTTTCTCCAGCATATTGCTGTGTTGATCTCTCTTGACCAGCTCATCTCTCATCCTCTTCAGCTCCTCTCGCAGCTCCTGGTTGTTCTTCTCCAGCTGTCTGACAGCAGAGCAGAGCTGTTGAAGTTGCTGTATGCTGAGGTAGCTGGTCTGGTTTTGGAGCTGGCAGAGGTTGTTGGTAGTTTCCTCTTTAAACAGGAAGTAGTCCTGCTTAAACTTCTGAACCTCCATTTTAAAGTCCATGAAATTCTTCTGGAATTCATCAAGGCTGGGTTCTGACCCTTGGACCATGACCGTACCATTGCGATACAAGTTTACACTCAGCTTTATCTCCTTTTCTCCTTCTAGAGTGATATGTCTGCCTTTACTGATGCCACCTTTTCTGCTGCAGTTCATGACAGTTATGAGAGTGCTGTGCCAGGCTGATGGGTGATCAGTGAAGAAGAGCAGGTTACACTGGACTCTGTTGGGTTCTGGTCCACTGTAATCAGACAGCAGCATCTCTGGGTTCTCTCACAGGATCATCTCTTTCATCTTCTTCTTATCTTTGTTTGATTTTACTTCTGCTGGATATATTATCTCCAGCTCCTCTTCAGTTTTGAAAGATGCTACTGCCTTAGACAGGCCCAAGCTGTGGCTGTGTCCGCAATCGTTCACTCATTCACTATTTCCTATATAGTGAATGGCAGTTAGTGCACTATATCTCAGCAGTAAGTGAACGAAATGAGTGAATTTGGACATGAGTGTCGGAGCTCTGGGGCTGTCGCAGAAACAACGTCACATATAAAAATTTTAAATACTTGGGCCTTACTTGTTATTCTTATTAAATAATATATTAATACAATAATCTTCATTCTTAGTCATTCAGTCATTTTTAAAATATACTGTGTGTTAATATAAAGAGTAAACACATTTTATCATATAAAGAGTACATTTTAAAATGTATCTGTATGTTTTGCCTCTCTATATGTTATTTTAATCAAGTAATGATTTGTCAGAAAGTAATTTACTACATTCAGCATGAAATAAAACATTGCAGGAGTGAAGGAAACAGTAAATTCCCAGCTCCTACGTCTTCCCCGTGGTGGTTTGTGGGCAATTAACCATTGTCAAGTGTACATCAAATGTACACTAAAAATTAGAGTGCACTGTCGGTAACAATGAGTGAACAAAAGTAGGGAACGAGTGGCTCACTCAGGGGCCGTTTACATGACAATGTTTTCAACTAAAAACGGAAAACTTTTTATGCGTTTTGGCTGTTCGTTTAAATGACAATGGCGTTTTGGGGCCTGAAATTGCAAACTTTTGAAAACGGGTTACAAAGTGCAAGTTTTTGATAACGATGCCATTACTGTCTCCTTGTAAACATACAAAAATGCGAATTTGTGAAAACGATGACATCATGCACACGTGTATTATGTGTTCAGTCTATAGGCATGCGCGAGTACTTCAAAACAATGCGCGAGACATTCAAAACTACAATGGCGGACTACAGGACTGTGTTTGTCCTCTCAAGATTTTGAGTTTATTGACACTTCTCCAGTAAAGTGTAGATTTACTGCATCACTACTACAACCAACGATCGCCATCTTCATTGTTTGTATTCACCGCTCTGTGGAAGCATGCTTATGTGCACAGGCACATAGTGTTTCTTTACAAAGTGACATCACCAACTACTGGCCTGGCATGCATAATACAGCGTTTTTAGTCGTTTTCGCGGATCCGTGTGAACGGGGATAGTTTTGACAACGTTGTCGTCTGTACGCGAAACTTTTCAAAAACGCAAAGGAAAAACTTTTCCGTTTTTAGTACATCGTTGTCGTGTAAATGTACCCTTAGAATTCAGACACTCCTACAAAATGGCAGGCACCCAAAATAGTGCACTATATAGTGGATAGGGGGCGGTTTCAGACACAGCGAGTGTTCCACGACCGGGGTTGGTGCCCTACGCACTAGGCTGCATACTCTGCATTTAGATAGCGGCGGTACTGCTGTACAGAACTAATGATCTAAATACTTACGACACTGAAAACTATAACTACACTGAAATAAGAATCCATACAGGACTTTAAAAGCTATGAAATAGCAAAAGAAGGCATTAATAAAGCATGATCTTGCTTTGGTTTATATTTCAGCATTATATATAATTTCCTTGTGGGACATTTTCACGTTTTCACTGTAATAATTACTAGAAATGTTTCCAAACCTCTCTTATTGACAAATTCATCCAGATCTGAGCCCTTCAAGAGATAGTTCACCCAAAAATTACAATTCTCATTATTTACTCACCCTCATGCCACCCCAGATGTGTATGACTTTCTTTTATCTGCTGAACTCAAATTAAGATTTTAGAAGAATTTCTCAGCTCTGTAGGTCCATGGGTGAATGGGTGGCAACATTTTAAAGCTAAACAACATCACATAAGTCAGCATAAAAGTAATCCATAAGACTCCAGTGGTTAAATCAGTATCTTCAGAAGCGATGTGATAGGTGTGGATGAGAAACAGTAAAACAGATCACTTTCACATTCTTCTTGTGTTTTTGGTGATTCACATACTTCTCTGCATATCGCCCCCTGCTGTCTAGCAAAAAATGACTAATATTGATCTGTTTCTCACCCACACCTATCATATCACTTCTGAAGATATGGATTTAACTACTGGAGTCTTATTGATTACTTTTATGCTGCCTTTATGTGCTTTTTGGAGCATCAAAATTTTGGCCTACAGAGCTAAAATATTCTTTTAAAAATCTTAATTTGTGTTTGCAGAAGAAAGGAAGTCATCCATATCTGGGATGGCATGAAGGTGAGTAAATGATGAGAGAATTTTCATTTTTGGGTAAACTATATCTTTAAAGTGATAGCTCAGCCATCATTTAATATTCTGTCATAATTTCCCTACCCTCATGTTGTTCCAAACCAGTGTGACGCTTTGTATTATGTGGAACACAAAATATGTTAGACAGAATGTTAGAGACTGACTGGTCAAAGTCAAGATGAAGACTCTCTAGAGGAGAAAATGGAGGATCCAGCAGAGGATGAAATACGTGAAAATGGAGATGTTGTGATGGAGGCAGAAGAAGAGATGGTGGAAGAGCCTGAGGGACCAGGGGCAGAAAAAAAAAAAAAAACACATTCACTGAAAGTAAATAGTGACCAAGGCTAACATTCTGTCTAAAATCTCCTTATTGTGTTGCATTGAAGAAAGAAAGTAATACGGGTTTGGAACAACATGATGGTGAATGATGACATAATTTCCATTAATAATAATAATAATTCTGTAATACATGTTAAATGTGTATTATGTAATGGAATATAGGGGAGTTAACATCCATTATGTCATTTGGGATAGTAACGATTTACTCACTACTTGTGTACTCTTTTAATTGGATACTTTCTTACTCTTACTCAAATAATTATTTATGTTAGTACTTTTACTTCTACTTGAGTAATTATGTTTTTTTTAAAGTAATTTTACTTTTACTTGAGTACAGTATTTGGCTACTCTACCCACCTCTGAGTATAATATAGTGTTGGCAAGTTGTTTAGGACATCTACTTTGTGCATGACTTAAGTGATTTTTCCAACAATTATTTACAATTATTGACTTTTAATTGACTATATCACAATTCCAGTGGGTCAGAAGTTTACATAAATAAGTTAACTGTGCCTTTAAGCAGCTTAGAAAATTCCAGAAAATGATGTCAAGCATTTAGACAGTTAGCCAATTAGCTTCTGATAGGAGGTGTACTGAATTGGAGGTGTACCTGTGGATGTATTTTAAGGCCTACCTTCAAACTCAGTGCCTCTGCTTGACATCATGGGAAAATCAAAAGAAATCAGCCAAGACCTCAGAAAAAAAAAAAAAAAAAAAAAAAAAAAAAAAAACTGTGGACCTCCACAAGTCTGGTTCATCCTTGGGAGCAATTTCCAAACACCTGAAGGTACCACATTCATCTGTACAAACAATAGTACACAAGTATAAACACCATGGGACCACGCAGCCATCATACTGCTCAGGAAGAAGAAATATTCTGTCTCCTAGAGATGAATGTAGTTTGGTGCAAAAAGTGCAAATCAATCCCAGAACAACAGCAAAGGACCTTGTGAAGATGCTGGAGGAAACAGGTAGACAAGTATCTATATCCATGGTAAAACGAGTCCTATATCGATATAATCTGAAAGGCTGCTGAGTAAGGAAGAAGCCACTGGTCCAAAACTGCCATAAAAAAGCCAGACTACATTTTGCAAATGCACATGGGGACAAAGATCTTACCTTTTGGAGAAATGACCTCTGGTCTAATGAAACAAAAATTGAACTGTTTGGCCATAATGACCATCGTTATGTTATGAGGAAAAAGGGTGAGGCTTGCAAGCCGAAGAACACCATCCCGGGTGGCAGCATCATGTTGTGGGGTGCTTTGCTGCAGAGGGACTGGTGCACTTCACAAAATAGATGACATCATGAGGAACAGATATTATGTGTATATATTGAAGCAGCATCTCAAGACATCAGCCAGGAAGTTAAAGCTCAGTCGCAAATGGGTCTTCCAAATGGACAATGACTCCAAGCACACCTCCAAAGTTGTGGCAAAATGGCATAAGGTCAACAAAGTGGAAGGCTACCCAAAATGTTTGACCCAAGTTAAACAATTTAAAGGCAATGCTATCAAATACTAACAAAGTGTATGTGAACTTCTGACTCGCTGGGAATGGGATGAAAGTAATAAAAGTTTAAATAAATCATTCTCTCTATTATTCTGACATTTCACATTTTTAAAATACAGTGGTGATCCTATCTGACAGGAAATGTTTTCCTATGATTAAATGTCAGGAATTGTGAAAAACTGAATTTAAATGTATTTGGCTAAGGTGTATGTAAACTTCTGACTTCAACTGTATTTATAGACATAAGACACTATGCATTATATAATATTTTACCAATATATCCAATGAAATCAGTGTAAAAGATAGAGCTGAGTGCTCAAGGATGGATTACAATGAAGAAAGTTTATAGCCTTCACTGGTGCCATTTTCTATAAACCTTTCAAAACATTTCCATTTGGTCTGGTAACAATATTTTGATTTTATAAGGCATACCAAAGGTCTCATACTGTAAACCTTTCTAAGTTGAAGACGGCAACTCATCAATAATATCAGGGTCATTTTCTAGATATAATGGAAAAGGAAAGACACTGTGAACATCCATATCAGACTATTGAAGGGAAAAAAAGCAGAAATAAAAAGCATAAAACAATCTTGTTCATTATGTTTTTACGTTCTGAAAACATAACAAATACAAATATATTTTAATATCTCCAGCCAATTTTATAAAAACTTGTGCTTAACCATCTAACTATAGCTTGGCACAGCACTGAACCATACCTCAATGTCTCCGTGCAGAGACAGGAATGTCAGGATACAAGAGGAAACCAGAGAAGGTCTCTGAACTCCTCGTCTCCACAGACCTGCAGCCACACCTCATCTCCTGCCTGCAGTCTCAGGATAACAGAACCCGATGCCTGATCCACGTTGGCCTCCTGGTACTGGTCATTGGTGAAAATGATGGCCTTGTCATTCTTGTACAGACTGACCTTAGCATCTTTGGTGTACACTGTCAGATGGTAAGAGATGAAATACACCTCTGGCAGAATGCAGCGGAACTTGCCCGTAACATCATCGTAGTGGTGCTGGTCATTGTAGAAGAACTTGTTGAAGCGGATTGGCACATTGGTGACAGGAACCAGCTCACTGAGACCTCCGCTAAAAACTTTGCAGATCAATACCAGACCTGCAATTGTTACATCAAGGATCTATTTTCACTTGATTTTACCCTTAAAATTACTTTCGATGGTGCAACCTAATTTGTCAGGTTGATTTAATCAGATTAAATATTATTTTTGACTTGAATAAAACCAATTAATTTAGATGTTACAAAATGAAGCACATTTGCAAGGTAAAAACAAAAACAAGAATACAACATACATTGTTATCATAGCATGCTACGAATCCCTTATGAGGACAGGATGGGAATTTTTTTCTAAAATGGTTTTGCATCCTCTCGCATTAGTTTATCATTTATTTTGGGTTCCCACCCTCACAATAGATTTATCATGGCTTTACTATAGTAATCATAGTTAAACTATGGTTTTTATAGTAAAGCCAACCTATTACCACATTACAATGGTTTCACTGTAGTAACTATTGTTCAACTATGGCATTTGTAGTAAAAGTATTGTAATAATACAGGAAAATGAAAACTATGGGAATAAAAATCCTAATTTTGTGGTTACTATGGTTTTACCATAAATACCATAGTTCAAATATGGTTACTGTATGGTTTACATTAACATACAGTAATTTAACCATGGTATTTGTACTGAAACCAAATGTTGCATAATAATAATAATAATAATAATAATTTCAGAATCAGAATCAGCTTTATCTTTAACTATAAAAAAGACTAAACTGTGAATTGCACATAATTATTGCTCAATGGGGCAGTTTTAACTGTTCATGAGATGGATAGCCTGAGGGAAAAAACTGTTCCTGTGCCTAACGGTTCTGGTGCTCAGAGCTCTGAAGTGTCGACCAGAAGGCAAAAGTTCAAAAAGGTAGTGGGCAGGATGAGTGGGGTCCAGAGTGATTTTTCCAGCCTTTTTCCTCACTCTGGAAGTGTACAGAGTGAGGAAAGGGGGCAAACAATAATCCTCTCAGCAGTCCGAACTGTCCTTTGTAGTCTTCTGATATCTGATTTCTTAGCTGAACCAAACCAGACAGTTATTGAAGTGCAGAGGACAGACTCAATGACTGCTGAGTAAGAACTGTATCAGCAGTGCCTGTGGCAGGTTGAACTTCCTCAACTGGCGAAGGAAGTACAACCTCTGCTGGACCTTTTTGACAGTGGACCGATCGTTTTTGCAGCATGCATACACTGTTCCACTGGAGGGCAGTGTTGCCAACTTAGCGACTCGTCACTAGATTTAGCGACTTTTCAGACCTCTATAGCGACTTTTATTCAAAAAAGCGCCTAGCGAGAAAGTTTCTGTCACTTCTAACTTTCTCTCTGAGTGATTGATAGATATAGGGAATTAATAGGGTATTACAGTATGTAAGGTAAGCACAGAGAAGCAAACACATGTAAAGGGCGGACACTATGCAAAATGCAAATGAGACACGATGACGTCATGGATATGCTAATTAGCGTATGACGTCATCTAGCACATTTAGCGACTTATCGAGCAGGCTTAAGCTACTTTCCATTGAAACTAGTTGGCAACACTGCTGGAGGGCGAGTTGTTGGCAATTCTAAGCATTCATGAATTTAAACATTCAGACATGCTGCAATTTAGATGAATATGCCGGTTTGTTTTAAACATGTGTAAGAATAACGTGTATGAATGTTAAGCTGCTTATTTTCTAGAGTCAATAAGGTAGTTATTTTGACTCACTGCACAGTGAGCACGGAGAGGATAAAGAGACTGCAAATGGGCATAAAAACGAATCAAACAACAAATAAACATGCAAATACAAATCTGAGTATACATGATGTAACGTGAGTAGTGACAATCAGATGGTGTGTGGAGCGATAGAGACTGTTTGGGCGAACAAGGGCGCTATTAGCTTCTTCCCCTTCTACATGAGTTTTCTCTGTGTCATTCAAAAAAGCGCGCTCTCCAGTGCTCTAAATATCTCATCAGTCACTCATCTCAGCGCTATTCCCAATTTATCTGAGTATCCCAATTTAAATTAGACTGATGTTGGTCGCAATGCCACTAATAACAGATATAACTGTTTAACCTTAAATAACGGCTCCACGTCTTCATGTATTTGCTTAATAATTAGTGATTTGTATTGCAACAAAAGGCGGTAAACAAATAATAAATTCTAATGATTCCCCACAGGAGCAGTTTTGGAGCTAGTAACAGACAACTTTCACCATATGTGCTTGATGGACATTTGATTTCAAAACCTTAGGCATCAATTTCCCCCTTTGCTGTAATATCAGCTTCCACTCTTTTGGGAAGGCTTTCCACTATACTGTATGTAGTAACATGGCTGCATTTGCTCTCATTCAGACACAAGGCTATCAGTGAGGTCAGGAACTGATGTTGGTCAATGGGGCCTGACTTACAGTTGCTGTTCCAGTTCACCCCAAAAGTGATCAGTGGGGTTCAGGTCTGGGCTTTGTGCAGGCCAGTCAATTTCTTCCACGCCAGATGCAGTAAACCATTTCTTTATGGACCTCACTTTGTTCACAGGGGTATTGTCATGCTGAAACAGAAAAGGGCTATCCCCAAACAGTTGCCACAATTTTGGAAGCACAAAAAGCCCAAGCCATTACATAAAGAAACATTAAGATTTTTCTTTACTGGATTTAATGGAGTAACCAAATTCGTTAATTAGAAGGGGGTGTCCATAAACTTTTGGCCATATAGTTTATCTCTTCTGTGTGTGATGCCCTCATGGTTTTTACTGGTTGCTGTATGTAACAATAGCCTTTGATATTGACAACAGAACTATTCATAACAGTTTTCATTACAAATAAATGTTAGCAATTCACAATTAATGTAATTTTACTGTGTGGGGCATAAACATAACTGCAGAAGTCAAAAAGTGTGGCTAAGGGCACTTTTAAAAAACAAAATCGGTATCGCCCGATCTTAGTGTCAAAATCGGTGATCGAAATTGGCCTCAAATTTCCTGATCGGTGCACCACTACTTCATTCATTATAATGGGAGCGATCTAGATTCACTTTTAGAGCTCTACCTATCAAACTTACAGTTAGTTGGTATAAATGCCGTTCACCTACCAGAGATAAGACGTGTGCTGCAGTTTTTAAATACTGCACGTATTCAGTCTCACTTCACTACAGCGGTTCATGGGTCTATTTGTCATTGCTTTTTCGGAGATCTAAACACTTTAAGTTAGTTCCAGGCATCCAGGGAGCATCCAGTCACCGAACAACATGGTCCACATTTTAAAAATGATATTTTATAAGAATCATGTTAACATTAGTAATGATAATCATGTTAAAGTCACTATGAATGTAGCGCCTCCCGCTGTTGTTTTGAATGAGGGTGTATTCCATTCCAAAGTGATCATCCCTATGCTTTATTCCCTTAGAAGACTTTACCATCTGCTGTGAGAGCTTTGAAAGTTTGAAGCGATCTTACAGCATGACATCATGATTGTCCTCCCTTCAAAGTGCCCTTTGGAGGGTGATTTATCCTGCTTGGAATGTGGTCTGAGATGTAGAGTTTGACAACTAGCAGGAAATGTTAGGGGAACATAAAGACGTCACTTCCTTAAACCATCTTGAAATGGTCTATAAAGATGCTGCTAAGCAAAACGCTCTTTTAGTTTCCTTTCACTGAAAGAAATACACAATAGAACACAAAACAAAGAAATGTTAAAAGGATACGCTGTCCATCGGAACACAAGCAAGGAGGTAGAAAATAATCCACTTGCTGTTAAGGTGTGCAATATCAATGATGAAGTGAAGATTCGGGAGTCCAGAGCATGATAGAGGAAATAGTGAACCTCAAAATGAAAATTTTGATGAAATGGAGCTGTGTTCCAGTTTTATATTCCCGTGATGATGCGCGCATCAGCGACGGAGCATCAAGTGCCATCTGCCAAAAGATTGCCATGATTTAAAGGGCTTCGGCGATCATTACTCCTGGAAGGAGTTTCCCACAGCGTCAGCTGACTGACTTGAAAGGGATCTATTTATTTTTTAGGGCCTGTAAAAGTAACACTTCTGTTTGGTTTTTAAACACAATTTAGATTTTTGTTTTTTGTTTTTTTGCATTTCACTTAAAAAAAAAAAAAAAAAAAAAAAAATTGTGGTGTGACAAATTATTTAAAATATAATTTTTTTATTCAGTAGTCTATCAATTAATATAATTAAAATAGTTTTAGATGAAGTATCGTTGTGTGAAATTTTTGTTAACTGAATTTGCATTTTTGGTCCTGTGGTGGGTACTCTGATTTGTTTATGACACAAATGAAACCAAGGAATACATTGGTTGGGTTGCACTACTAGCTGTTCTTAAGTCAATAAACAACTTTTTTTCTTTTTTTTAAAGCCAATTGCCATGGTACTGACTAAACCAAACAATTAAATGGGGCTGTTATTGCACAGACCGTATGACTTCACTTATGAAAATTAACCATAATTTTAATATAGCAATACTGTAGCATCCATGACTGTAATACATGTTTTTTTTTTTTAATTTTTTAATTTATTTTTTGGGGTTTTACTATAGTAATGCTGTAGTTTCCATTAGGTAACCATGCTTGTACTACTGTAATATTGTAGTAAATATGACTGTAGTAAGCATGGATCCCTATCTGTCACTCACTCGACGTTGTGTCGATGTAGTGACACTAGTGGTCGCCCTTGGGAGCCCCAAACACCTCTGATCTTTGAGAAAAGGCCAATGGGAATTGGCAAGTGGAATTTGTATGCCACTCCCCCGGACATACGGGTATAAAAGGAGCTGCCTCGCAACCACTCATTCAGATTTTTTCTTCGGAGCTGAGCAGTTGTGTTCAGCGAGCTGAATCCTCTGCCGTTCCATTCACCTCTAGAAAACTATTGGATTTACGGTGCATTACAGCAGCTTCTCCCCCTCGTGCACCGGTGGAGTGCAGAGAATGCCCCTGGGTGCTTCGGCAGTCTAAAAGAGTTTATATTCTTGCGATAAAAGAGTATATTTTCCCTACTAAAAGAGTGGCACTGACAGAGAGCATCTTTTTAAAGACACCTTTCTGTCTGTGTTTATTTCCTGGTTGCGGTCATTACCTCTCCACTTCCGATGGCCACGATCGCCGTCTTACGTGCTTGGGCACTGCCCATGTGGAGACAGAGTTTGTGGACGGGTCATGTTGTGGTCGCAGCTTTCCTCCGTTAGAGGGAAAGCCACCCCAGCGGCTCCCCGCCTCGGTCCTTCTACCTAAGGGTTTGAGGCCGCGTCAGTTAGCACTGGGTGCAATTTGGGGACCCCAATGGGAGCCGCTCCGCCGGGTAACTCCCCACGGATTCCCCAGTACGCTCGTTGCCCTGGTCGAGTTCTGGGATGAGACCGCCGGCTCGTCTCAGGGTGAGTTCGTGATCTCATTCGGTGCTCACGAAGTGGATGAGCTCTCGACTGCAGCATCAGAGAGCGGGTTGGTCAAGTCTGAGGACTGGACTGGGCTCCCACCTTCGGGTGCGGTCGCCCAGTAGCAGGCCGACACGGAGCTGGCGGCCATGCATGCCCGGGCGGCTGTGAGCGTCGGGCTGGAGTGGAACCCTCCACTCACCCCTGAACCCTCGCGGCTTGACGATTGATTCCTGGGCTCGGAGCACTGCTCACGGCCGCGCCCCGCCCCAGTCCCTTTCTTCCCGGAGGTGCATGAGGAGCTCACGAGGTCATGGCGGGCACCTTTCACTGCCCGGACCTGGTCTCTGAGCTCCTCCGCTCTCACTACCCTCGACAGTGGGGCTGCCAGGGGGTACTCGGCGATTACCCTGGTGGATAAGTTGCTTGCAGTGCACCTGTGCCCGCAAAACGCCGCCACCTGGCGGAACCGCCCGAGACTCCCGTCCAGAACCTGTAGGTTTATGTCGTCTCTGGCGACTAAGGCCTATGGTGCCGCTGGACAGGCCACCTCCGCCCTACACGCCATGGCTCTCCTGCAGGTGCACCAAGCCAAGGCGCTAAGAGAACTGCATGAGGGTAGTTCTGACCCGGGATTGATGCAGGAGCTGCGCTCGGTGACCGATCTCACCCTCCGGGCAACGAAGGTCACACCGTGGACTCTCGGGCAGGCAATGTCCACCCTGGTGGTCCAGAAGCACCACCTATGGCTCAACTTGGTTGAGATGAGGGAGGCTGATAAGGTATGGTTCCTTGACGCCCCCGTCTCCCAGGTCGGCCTATTCGGCGACACCATCTAGGACTTTGCCCAGCAGTTCTCGGCAATTAAGAAGCAGATGGAGGCTATTCAGTATATCCTGCCATGGCACGGATCAAGATCCCACACCCTGTCTGCTCATCACCAGGGGCATCACCCTGCAGTGACGACACCGGTGTAGAGCCTCCTGCGGGAAGCAGATGCCCCCCGTCTCACAGCCCGCCACCAAGAACCCGAGGAAGGCTTCAAGCCGCCCCTGAGATGGGCGACCCAGGCACGTGGAGACCAGGTGCAAGACCACTCCATACCCCGGTGGAGGGCTGGGAGGAGAATCCAGAATTGCCTTTTCTTTGATTCGCCGCATGCCCGAAAGGTTGCGGTACCCAAATGTTCAGAAAAGGAGCAGTTTCCTCATTTCCTGGGTCACACAGCCGGTGTTTATGGCCATCGTTATTGTGATTGCCGGACACTGCACATTTATGGCAGGCACGATGCTTGCGGGACCCCCACCCCTGCAGGCCCAGCTGTGGCACAACACACCCGCCCGGGCGGTTGTGACGGATTACGAGGCCGGTTCCCTCCTCCCCCTTCGCTGATCGGTCCTATGGTGGGTACTCTGAGGAAGGGAAGTGGGCGTCCGCATCCTCAACTGTCTCGATGACTGGCTGGCTCTAGCTCACTCTCGAGACTTGTTGTGTGAGCACAGAGACCTGGTGCTCAGACACCTCAGCCGGTTGAGGCTTCGGGTCAACTGGGGAAAGAGCAGCTCTCCCCAGTACAGAGCATCTCTTTTCTCGGGTTGGAATTAGACTCAGTCTCTATGATGGTGCGCCTCACGAGCAAGCGCACACAGTCAGTGCTGAACTGCCTGAAGTTGTTCAGGCAGAGCACGGCGGTCCCACTGAAGCATTTTCAGAGGCTCCTGGGGCATATGGAGCCCTCGACGGTGGTCACGCCGCTCGGGTCGATGCATATGAGACCGCTTCAGCACTGGCGTCAGACTCGAGTCGTGAGATGGGCATGGTGCCACAGCACACGTCACGTGGTCATCACGCCGATCTGCCGCTACCTGTTCAGCCCTTGGACGGGCCTTGCATTCCTGCGGGCAGGAGTCCCCTTAGTGAAAGTACCCCAGGTGCATCGTGGTTACAACAGACGCCTCCAAGAGAGGCTGGGGTGCCGTGTGCAATGCGCATGCAGCCGTGGGCTCCTGGACAGGGCCGCAACTGCGTTGGCATGTCAGCTGCCTTGAGTTGCTGGCAGTGTTGCTCGCCCTGCGGAGGCTTCGGCCTTTGATCCAGGGCAAGCACGTGTTGGTCCGGACGGACAACACGGCAATGGTAGCGTACAGTATCCGCCAAGGCGGCTTGAGCTCGCGTCGCATGTCACAACTCGCCCGCTGCCTCCTCCTCTGGAGTCAGCAGTGACTCAAGTCATTGCGAGCCACTCACATCCTGCGTGACCTCGACAGCATGGCAGATGCGCTGTCATGACAGGTCACGCTCAGGGGAGAGTGGAGACTCCACCCCCAGGTGGTCCAGCTGGTTTGGAGTCTATTCGGTCAAGCGCATGTAAGCCTGTTCGTTTCCCGGGAATCCTTCCAATGCCCGTTCTGGTACGCCCTGACCGAGGCTTCCCTCAGCACAGATGCGCTGGCACACAGCTGGCCCCGGGGCCGCGCTAGTATGCGTTCCCCCAGTGAGCCTACTTGCACAGACCCTGTGCAAGGTCAGGGAGGACGAGGAGCAGGTCATCCTAGTGGCACCCTACTGGCACACTCAGACTTGGGTCTCGGACCTCACACTCCTCGTGACAGCCCCTCCCTGCCGAATTACCCTGAGGAGGGTTCTCCTCTTTCAGGGACGGGGCACCATCTGGCACCCGTGACCAGACCTCTGGAATGTTCATGTCTGGCCCTTGGACGGGATGCGGAAGACCTAAGTGGTCTACCACCCGTGGTGTTAGACATGATCACTCAGGCTAGGGCTCCCTCTATGAGGTGCCTGTATGCTTTGCAGTGCTGTCTGTTTGCTAAGTGGTGTTCTTCACGACGCAAAGACCCCCAGAGCTGTGCAGTCAGGTTGGTGCTTTCCTTCCTGAAGGAGAGGCTGGTGGGGTGGCTGTCCCCCCCACCTTGAGGGTGTACGTGGCCACTATGGTGGCACACCACAATGCAGTTGACTATAAGTATTTAGGGAAACACAACCTGATCATCAGGTTCCTTAGAGGCACGAGGAGGTTGAATCCTCCCCGACCACGCCTCGTTCCCTCATGGGATCTCTCCGTGGTCCTGCGGGGAGCCCCGTTTGAGCCCTGGAGTCAGTTGAGCTAAAGTCAGTCCCTTGAAGACTGCCCTCCTGACAGAGCTCACATCCATCAAGAGGGTAGGGGACCTGCAGGTGTTCTCTGTCAGCGACACGTGCCTGAATACTCAAGGTAAGTACTCACGTGGTCCTGAGGCCCTGACCAAGCTATATGCCCAAGTTTTCCACGACCCCTTTAGGGATCAGGTGGTGAACATGCAAGCAAAGCTGCACCAGGCAGAGGCAGACCCAGCCTTTTCATTGCTGTGTCCGGTGCATGCTTTGTGCATCTACTTGGATCGCATGCATAGCTTTAGAGGCTCTGAGCAGCTCTTTGTCTGCTTTGGAGGACAGCGGAATGGGAGCACTGCCTCCAAACAGAGGAACGGCCACTGGGTCATTGACGCCATTGCTTTGGCATACCAAGCCCAGGACGTGCCACCCCGCTTGGGGCTTCGGGCACACTCAACCAGGAGTATGGTGGCCTCTTTGGCCCCGACCAATGGCACCTCTTTGGCAGACATCGGTAGAGCAGCAGACTGGGCAACACCCAATACCTTCGTGAGGTTCCTCAATCTCCGGGTTGAGCCAGTTCGTCCCATGTGTTGTCAGGTACAAACAGGTATGTTGGCGGGACAACTGGCTGGGTGTACCACTTGCGTATAGCACCATTCCCCTCTTGGAGGGAGAGACGTGCACTCGTTACCCCCCAGCCATGTTCACGAGGTCGTGGACCCTGGATGTCCTTCCTCCTTAGCCCTGTGGCAGGCGAGTTCGTGGAGAAACTTGATGCTGGCCCAGTACGTTTGCTATTAGGCCTTGTACTGGGGTAGGTGCTCCACATGTGCTGGTTGCCTGTTTGTAACCCAGTGTGATGTATCTTCCACGAGATGGTTTGCCTTTTGGTAAACCCACGTCTTCCTTGGGCAGAGTTTCCCTCTGCCACTGGTCACCATGTTTTGTAGAGCTCCGTCCCCTCTGGGTAGGACCTACCACGGGGACTTCTCCACATGCGACACTGGCGACAAGACTCGGTAAGACCATGTGATGTATTTCCACACAATTGCCTCCCCTTCAGGCAGGATGTGGTCTCCGGTGTCTTCCCCTTGGAAATGGACACCCCCCCAACATGGACATTTATGGCCCCCAGCAGAACGATTTTCATTCTTTTGGGGAGAAAAAAAGAAGAGAAGAGGCCACGGCCTGTCCCCATTTTGGGCAGTTGACTTGTCCCCGAGGTGCGGGGGACCGTACGATGCTCATAGGAGCATTGGGGGAGGTTATGTGATGGTCAGGTGCTCTGGCT
This sequence comes from Myxocyprinus asiaticus, assembly GCF_019703515.2. NCBI lineage: Eukaryota > Metazoa > Chordata > Actinopteri > Cypriniformes > Catostomidae > Myxocyprinus > Myxocyprinus asiaticus. The sequence continues at coordinate 19,789,119 of NC_059348.1, forward strand.
ACGAGGCATGCAATGGTTTGCCCGTCTTGCACCGCCAGTCCACTTAACACAGTTCAGCTAGTTGTGGCATTTCTTACAGGGACACCTAGTGTCACTACATCGACACAACGTCGAGTGAGTGACAGATAGGGAACGTTCTGGTTACTTTCGTAACCTCCGTACCCTGATGGAGGGGATGGAGGGAATGAGGGAACGAGACGTTGTGAACCACAACCCTGAACTGCCTGCTGAAATGGCCGGGACCCTGTCTCTGCTCCTCAGCACAAAACCTGAATGAGTGGTTGCGAGCCAGCTCCTTTTATACCCGTATGTCCGGGGGAGTGGCAAGCAAATTTCACTTGCCAATTCCCATTGGCCTTTTCTCAAAGATCAGAGGTGTTTGGGGCTCCCAAGGGCGACCCCTAGTGTCACTACATCGATATAACGTCTCGTCCCTCCATCAGGGAACGGAGGTTACAAAAGCACCAGGACGTTAATTTTGTGGCTACTATGGTATACCACAAATAGCCTACCTTGGTACATTAGTGGTTGCTGTAGTAAAACCATGGTTTTCATAAGGTATATGTGTCAAACTATATGAAAATTCAACTTATTATTATTATTTTTTTTACTTGGATATTATTCTGTTATTTACTTGCATACTATATGTGAACTTTTTGTCTGAGAAGCAATAAAGAGGACAAAGGAAATAAAAATAAAAGTGTTGTACATTTAATGACAATAAAATATTATAATTGAATGATTAGGACATATTGCTCCTATACTTTCAGATGACTGAGAACTATTAAGCTAGGACACTACAAATTACCTACATAATTGTTATGGGCAAACAGTAAATAAATATTATGAAAAACAGCAAAATTACCAAGAAAAATGTATCATAAGAAACTTCTGAAACAGATAATGGAGTGGAGTAAAAAATATGTTCTGGAATGGATTCAGAGGGAGTGCCAGTGTTTCACAAATCTTTCAGAAAAAAATAATAAATAAAAATACAATAAATGAGTTGAAAAAGGAAATGATGCCATTCCCAAACTGTGAAAGACCACAAGACCCATAATAGTAGTCCCCCTTTTTGCACAGTAACAAACAGTGTAAATGTCCACATTTAGTGAGCTTGTACTCCACGCTATACCCTTTCTTCTTGTTGTTCTTCACCTCTGCAGGTATAGAATTCCAGTCAATAATAATACCAAGAAGAAAAAATTTAGATGAAATCAACAATGTTTAACATCATAAATTACATACACACCTGTCAGTTGTGACCTAAATAACATTATAAAAACATGTTTACAAAATCTAAAGAAAGGCTGATTGACAGAGATACTGGCTCCATGCATTGTGAAGCTTGGTGATTAGACATATTTGAGTGTTTTATAACATTTGACTGACTTAATTATTGTAGACATGTTACAGTAATGAGTTAATTTCTGGTCATTTTGTAATTATTTTCACAAAAGTGTAACATCTAAATGTGCACCTTCTTGACCTGATTGATTCTAACAGGGCATTTTAATGTTAAGATCTGTTAAAGGGAAAACAACTTTCCATTATATCTACAGTATGTCAAAACAAAAATTAAACACCTCTGCTAAAATGTTATAGAAATAATACAGAGGGGAAAAAATTAAATACATTTTAATAACTAGTCAGCTATATCACCTTTATTTTGACAAAATTTTTAAGCCTGTGATAAGCTATGCTAGCTAACTATAATAATAATAATAATAATAATAATAATTAGATAAATATCTGCTATAATGGAATATTTAATATACAGTATGTTGCTTTTAAAATGATGTTCACTTGAACACAATTGTTGGCAGTTGTTAAAGGGTGTGTATTGTTATTTAAGCACCTTGAAAAAACATATAACATTATATTCAATGTAAAATCTTCACAATCTATATTAAATAGCCCACATCCGGGGTTGAACTGGAATTTTTGAGGTGGAGGAGCCCTACTTGCTTCATAACAATGGCAGATGGGAAGTGGTTGCCTTTCTTCTCTCGACCACATGAGGGCAGCACACATCTTTTGATACCTCCTAAATGTTCAATTATTTAGAGTTGTGGCCAAAAATATTGGCACCCTTGGTAAATATGAGCAAATAAGGCTGTGAAAAAAAATCTGCATTGTTTATCCTTTTGATCTTTAATTAAAATTTTTTACAAAAATCTAACCTTTAATTGAAGTAAAACAATTTAAAGAGGGGAAATATCTAATTATTAAATAAACATTTTTCTCCAAAACACGTTGGCCATAATTATTGCCACCCCTAGAAATTATTATAAGTAAAATATATCTGAAGTGTATTCCCATTCATATATATATATATATATATATATATATATATATATATATATATATATATATTAATTGTGCACCTGGGTGACTAGGAACATGAAATTGTTCAGCCAGAGGTCCTGGACATCTTGTTCGGACACATGGCATTACAGACTCTATCAAATACCAACAGGTAAAAAAATCTAAACCTGGCTGCCTCTGCCAGAAAGCTTACAATGGGCCTTGGTTGGATCTTCTGGCAGGACAATGATCCAAAACAAACATCAAAATCAACACAAAATGGTTCACTGACCACAAAATCAAGGTTCTGCCATGGCCACCCCAGTCCCCTGACCTGAACCCCATAAAAAATGTGTGGGGTGAACTGAAGAGGAGAGTCCACCAACATGGACCTCTGAATTTGAAGGATCTTGTAGAGATTCTGTATGGAGGTATGGTCTCAGATCCCTTGCCAGGTGTTCTCCATCCTCATTAGGCATTATAAGAGAAGTCTCAGAGCTGTTATCTTGGCAAAGGGAGGTTGCAAAAAGTATTGAATAAAAGGGTGCTAACAATTATGGCCAATGCGTTTTGGAGAAAAATATTTATTAAATGAGATATTTTCCCTGTTTCATTTGTTTTACTTCAATTAATGGATAGATTTTTGTGCATTTTTTTAATGAAAGATCAAAAGGATAAACAATGCAGAATTATTTTTTATTTATTTTTATTTTTTTTTCACAGCCTTCTTTGCTCATATTTACCAAGGGTGCCAATATTTTTGGCCACAGCTGTAAATACACTGTTCCACATAAAGTACTTATACATCAAGTATACAAAGCCTATATGATGTGAGGCCATTTTAAATAATTAAAATAATTAAATCAAGTCAGTTAAGCTCAGCATAAAGAAGCTCTTATGCATAAAGAAGCATAAAGAAGTATACAATATGCATACTGTACATTTGATTAAACAAGAAAATGAACAAAACCAAAAGTATTTCAACCTCTTTTTTCACTGTGGGTCTCAAGGAGACAGGTTCCTATCTTTTGAATTGTGCCCTAAACTTTTAGAAGTACTTATTATTAGTAGTAGTAGTAGTAGTAGTTGTAGTAGTAGTAGTAGTAGTATCATTATTCAAAAACAATATTTACAAATAAGCTACAATTTATCTAATATTTAATCCAAAGCTCAACTCTCAAAACTCTTAATCACAATTAATGTAGCCTTATTAGGCTCCATCTAGCCTACTGCCCCAAAAAGTTCAAAACTCATTTTCTTTTTCATTGGAAGATGCCACATTTCTCTTATTTTTCTAGCTAACCTTTTATACAGCCTTCTGAACTGATGAACCAGTTTTTAGTTTGTTTGTGTTGTACAGTATTTGCATCTAACAGCCATTTTTATTTATGCAAGGACCATGCTGCTTGATAACTCAATGTTGTTTTGTTTTTTAGCCTTATTTTTACATGTTACAAAGGTTCTGCAGTGTTTCTGTGTATTATAACAGGAAAGGGTGCTGTATAGTATTGTTAGTGTGTAAGAACACCCCTCAATGTTTCTGGTGGTTGCGTCCCTGCATGGCAATATGGACAGTACTGGGAAATTGATGGGGAATACAGGATTTATTTTATTTTATTTTTTGGGGCAAAAGTTGATTTTAAATCAATTTCTAACTGTTGTTTTGCCCAAAATTCACATAATTGTTAGCACTTGATGCTTACATGGTTTAGTATGGTTTTTATATGAGAATATCTTGATAACACAAGATGATTGCACACATTTCAATATCAGCTGAGATGAAAGTAGAAGAGGTTGTGATGGGTCTTAATTACATGCTTACATAGAGAATGATTCAAATCAAAATAAAACACTACAGTTATTTTGAGGGGGGCATATTTGTTGAATATACAGTAAATAGACTATATGAAATGTACACTATCTTATTAAAGTTTATTCTTATTTCCATACATTGTTTTGTTTTTATGCACATAACTTTGAATAATCATGCTGCAGAGTGCACCATTTTGTAACATTTTATTTAAGAGAAAAGCAAATTATCTCTCTCTATTTTTCAGGCTACCTTCACATAGTCAGTGTTTGGGATTGACAACCGTATTTACTTACAGGTGTGAGTCTTGAAATGTCCCGTTCATACAACAGCGAACAGTAGCTGATCGAATGCTGTCTGTATTGGCTAATTTATACTTACTGGGCGAACAGGCTTCGCTTGGTTCGCCTACAAATGATGACAAAGTGCAGTAACGTTTTTGTTCTGCCAAGGTGTTCGTTTGGTGATATTTCTCCTGTTCGTGTACATCTCTGAAATTCTTGACCTTGGAGAACTCGGCTGGTCGAAGAGCGTCGATTATTGGTTAAAAAACTAATAGTGGGTGTGGTTTGGACATGACGTTTTTATTTTTTTTTTATTTACAATCGCGTGTGCCCGCTGCAGAGTTGTTATATAGGTTACTGTCATTAAAATGGATAACTTTGAAGCCCGTCTCTAAGAGATTGTGCAGAAGTATACTTTTTTACATGATTTGCAACACAAACTCTACAAAGACAGCATGGCCAGGACAGATGAGTGGAGAGAGATTGGAGTTTTTAAAAGTGGAAGGGGCTCTGTGACAAATTTAATAAAGCAAAGAAGCAGTACAGTGCTAAAAGCGTTGGTCCACCGAGAGAAAAACCTGCATTATTGGCTTTACTTGTTGCTGGAACAGTAACTCATTTTAAAACGACGTCGTGCGTAGTATAAATGCCAGCTTCGTTTGCCTAGTGTGCTTTAGTTCGTACAGGAGAAAAAAGTTCGACTTCTTCTGTAGTATAAATCAGGCTATGAACAACCGAAGTCACACAGCTGCAACCATAGTGACGGTGACTAAAAGATGGTGACGTCCATAATACTGGCATGTCTTATCACAATTGACGCCGCATTATTAAATAAACAAGGCCAATCGATGCGTGAGTTCATCCATCAGATCATAATTAACCAGGACAGCAGCTTTGAATGCTTTTTAACCGCGTGCAGAGAGCAGCTTTGAGGCTTGCACCGGTGAGCAGCCGGCAGAAGACAGCGGCTGAATCTGTTTGCTGGACGTTAGTAAAATATTAATGAATCCAAGCAGTGGAATCATGTTTTGTGGAAGTGTTTTACACTAAATTATTTTTATTCTTTTGACAGTATTATTGCTGTATTTCCAACTGTAACTTTCTGTAGTTACTGTTTAGAGTATGTTGCTGTATTTTCCACCATGCCTTACTGTTGAAACTGTTTACAGTATGCCACTGTCAAATTGACCTGTAAACTTTAGGAAAAAATGAGCGGCAAAATAATGACAGTAATTTACTGTTAAATTGCATTATAACTGGCCCAATTTCAAACCTGTACATACACAATTTAGAGGGGAGATTTGTGGAATTATTCAGTGATCTATTATCAAGAAGGAGAAACCCTGGAGATGTCTTCTCTTCATTGGACTTATACAATTGCATAAAAAGTAGAACAGTATGGGAATCCACCTAGCAACCTATGAACAATGAGCCTGAACTCGACTCCTCATCACTTCAGCCTTGAGAGGAGCAGAAGTAAAATGATCTCTTTTCGACTGAACCAGGTTGTAACACTTCTCAATGGAAGGAGGAGGCAAGAAGCAAGGTTTCCTGGTTCAGGTAGGCGTTTTATTCTCTTCTGTGCAGCAGATACACTCTTTCAGGGTTTTCACTCAGTTCAATAATTCACTCTCAAAAATAAACAAACTTCTTCACAAACACTCAATAGCTTCAACATGTAATGGAAACAGTTTGACAATGCTGCACACTTGTTTCTCTCTCTCCCCGACTGCTGGCGGTGTGGCTCTTTTAAGCCGCTCTCCCCGTGCTCACTGAAATTAGAGACAGGTGTTAGACATAATTTAGCTCAGGTGTAAGCGCCCTTACCGCTTTCTCTCTCTCCGGAGAGACGCTTGACCACGCCCCCGCTGCCACACAGGTGAGTACCAAAAATCGCACAAAACATCTTTTAGCAGTGTATAATAATTTTTTTAAACATTCATCATTTGACAATGAAGATCTGCATGTAATTTTTTACAAGTAGCTTTGTAACAATAAAGTTTACGTTCTCAAACAGATACGAGTATAAGTTATAACAGCCATTCTGTTTAGTATTGATGTAAGTACTTGCCAGTTTTGAAGTAATAAGTAACCAAATTACCTTGTCTGTGAACAAATGTTGTTGTATTTACACCGGTTGAACATACTTATTGGGCGCCCTGTTTTTTTTTATTTATTTTTTTTAGTAACACCGGCCACTTTATTTGACCCATCCATCTAAAATAAAGTTACATTATGTACAAATATAACGTGTAAATGTTTTGCTTTGAATTTTATTTTTTATTTTATGTGTAACTTCTTCAGTTCTTTCTGAATAATCCACAACCTTTGTTGCTGAGAGTGTATTCTCTCCCTTGTAGCTTAAATGTCATGTTGATATAAAAACAAGACTGAAGTTATGATATGAATTGATTTTTGCATTTGGTTCTATAGGTCTAGACAGGTAAAGAATTGGAGAGTGTTCTTTCAGTCATCTGGTGAACATAGTATTTAAGTTTTTGAATGGATTTTTATATGTGTAGTCATAATTTACCTTTATGAGTTACATTTATGTGATATTTGAGTTGTCATTGTGTAATAAATGTTCTGGTTTTTGTGCAGAAAAGCCTCAATTGTTTCATTCTTTTTTAAATTGTAATGGATAGAAGTTAGTTCCCTATCTGTCACTCACTCGACGTTGTGTCGATGTAGTGACACTAGGGGTCACACTTGGGTCATTCACTTTTTTGAAGACAAAACTCACTGCTGTTCCCCAATAAAAGTAATTTATTAATCACAAAAAGTGAGATATCAATAAAAATGAAAGTGCAAGAAACCTCCTGTAGTGCCCGAGGAAAATATTTTATTATGTCTGGACAGGTTGAGCTAGAAGATTTCTGTTTAGACTTTTTAATTAAAGATCCTGTACTATCCTTTTTATGCAGAGGACTTAAAGGAAAGTTCAGCCAAAAATGAAAATTCTGTAATAATTTACTCACCCTCATGTCATTCCAAACCCATACAGTATGACTTTCTTCCTTCTGTGGAGCATAAAGAAGGAGATGGTAGTCTTAATGCTAGGGACTGATTTCCTCAGTCACTATTCACTTTAATTGCATCTTTTTCCATAGACTGAAAGTGACTGGTGACTGAGGCTAACATACTGCCTAGCATCTTGTTTACTATGGTGAAAGAAAGTCATATGAGTTTGTAATAATATGAGGGTGAGTAAATGATGACAGAATTTTCATTTTGGGGGGAACTTACCCTTTAACTTTGAATGTGGTTTGGGTTTATGTATTGCCACTCCACTGATCACACAGCTAATAAAAGCCACACTGCAGTTTTTCCAGCAGCTCCATGGGTATGTCAGACAATGGGGAAACTGGCTGACTGTTGAATTTCTCACTTTTACTTGGTTTGCTGAATGAGGTTAAAAACACAATAGGATAATTGATTTAATTACAGTCGATTAATTCAGCTGGTTCTTCTGCTAATTGCTTCAAGGGTTTTAATTACAGCTGAATTAATGTGTACTCAATAAACAATTGTTCCTCAATGGCCTGGACACAGATTGCTTTTGAAGTACGTGTGCCTTGTTTTCTTTGTATAGGTCCACTGGATATATTGTTGCACCTTGCAATCTCACAAACTCAAAATACATGGAAATGTAACATCTTCGGACCTTAGGACTATTGTATTTTTTTGTTTTTTCATGAGAATTGATGATATGATGAAAATATACGGTATACGGAAGGCTAAGTCCTTGCAAACTAATGGGTTGTGAACTGGACCATGGCATTGATGAATTGTTTGCCTGCTATGTTATCTTGACATCAGGGGCGGACTGGCCATAGGGACAACCGGGACTTTTCCCGGTGGGCTGGCCACGAAACGGGGCAGAACGGGGCTGAAGGGGTGGCAATAAGTTGAACGGGCCACCGCGTTATGCCAAACGGGCCATGACTGGCTGAAGAGGGCCGCTTTGTGCTGCGATATGCCGAAGGGGGCTGCAATAAGCAGAAAAGGACAGCGACAGTCATTAATTTCCGACACTGTTTGCATTGTATCTTTCTAAGGTATTTAAAAGTTTGTTTTAGACATATAGTAGCAAGTAAACAAGATATCCCCACATGTATGTCAAACTACGTTTTGTTAATATTTGACACAGTTTAATATTGCCTACCTTAAAAACAAGTGAAGTTTGAACAGTGATTAAACGTGTTCAGATGGTTCCCTCGTTCCTAAATGAATGGCTCCTTTCCAGAATAAAAATGAAATATGCAGAAAATCACAGTATTACAGTTCTTGTATAGTGACATGGCAGAAAGAAGCTAGATAAGAGAGGACACAAGCGGCAGTTTATGCAAGTGCCCTGTGGGCTTTTCGTCGTGCCACGCACAGCATGTTTTAGTTTATAAACAGATTTAGCGCTTATAACTTTCTTCCTCCCAAAAATTCAGAAATATTATGTATTTTTTTGTACTTTGTGGTGAAAAATAACTAGCGTGAATAACTGTGAATACTTCATTTTTAATCAACTCAAGTAAAAGTAAAAAAGTAGAAAAATGTGAAAAATATACTCAAGACCTGTAACGACAGTAGTTGTAATTCGTTACTTTCCACCTCTGGTCAAGAGTAACTGGTCTCCAACCACTCAACACTCACCACTAACACTCAAACTAATCTTAACCCCACCCCTAAGCCTTAGCAAAAAAACTAATAGTCCTATGAATGTACAGTAACAATACTTGTAGTTGCAATACACAGTGTGTCAGGTGTGGGAATAGAGAGGCAGAATTGGAATGGGCTTAATTGAATAAAAAATAAGCACAAAAAAAAAAAGATCGGAGAAAAAAAAAACTTAACACTTTATAATAAGTATACATTAATAAATGACTTATAAATAATTTTTAAACCATTAGTTTATAGTTAATTCATAATTTATTAATTGATGTCTCTATTGTTAATACATTAATAGTCTATATACAAATAGAATGGTCTTCATTTATTGTCACTGTAATTAACAAATTATTATTGTTTAATTAGTGCATATGTAAAGGGTTAGATAATGTTTTTCATCCTTTGTAAACAACTTGTTAATCATATCTAACAGATGTATTTCAAACCAGAAGTAAATTAGTTGTTAATAATTCATGGGAACATTAAGAAATTATTAATTCATAGTTAATAAAGAAATATAAAGAAATGTTTATGTATATAATGAATTGATACACATTTATGCTTAATTAATGTATTTGTAATTTTAGGAACACTTACTATTAATGCAATTACAGGGGTCATGAAATGGAGAAGAAAATAGTCCTTGATATTTAGACATATAAGAGGTCATGTTTATAAAAACATACTGTTAGTTTCAGAACTCAAAACTTCCTGCCTGGTCTAAAAAGAGTATTTATAGTTACCACCCTGCTGAAACATCTTGTTTTATAATCTGCGTGTTCGTGACGTCACGAGACATTGCTAATTTGCATTTACGCGAGTCATCGTCATGGTGCTCACTGCTCACACCCACTGGTGCTCAGAGAGAGAGAGAGAGATAGAGCAGGACAAACAGGCCTAGTGTAGTGCGGCCTAACTATTCCCAATTCCTGAACAACAAAGGAGACCAATCTCGACTATTTTGAAATATTTTTGTATAAAAACATGCACTACACACCACTGTAATAAATAGCTTTGATTGTTTCACAGTCATTGCTAAGTATTGTTGGCCTGTACATCAATTCAGAGCATTCCTGTATCTGTTTATCTATATCTGTCCATCTGGTTCTGGATTTTTGACTGCTCCCTGATTCTTCTATTCAGTGTTTTTGATTTGGATAGTTTGCCTAATTGGACTGCTTCCCTGGCTTGTGACCTGTATACTGTTTTGGATTTATGGATTTGTCAGACTCTTCTGAATTTCTTAATAAACCTCTGCACATGGATCAACCCTCAGCATCAGCATTGTTCCACAGTGAGGCACTTACAATGTAAGTGAATGTGGCCAATTTTTGGAGGGTTTAAAGGCAGACATTTGAAGCTTATCATTTTATGAAAGCACTTACATTAATTCTTCTGTTAAAACTCATTTATTATTTGAGCTGTAAAGTTGTTTAAATTGTAATTTTTACAGTCATTTTAGAGTTTTAGGGATTGTTGACATTACATCGTCATGGCAGCGAAGTTGTAAAATTGGCTATAACTTTACACAAAAAAAAAAAGGTTAGTAAGTGATTTTATCACTAAAATAATGTTAACACATATTGTTTATGTCTTGTTGCTATAATTTTGAAACAGTGAGTATTTTAACTTTCAAAAATTGGACCGCATTCACTTTCATTGTAAGTGCCTAACTTGTATTGACCCCTGAATATTCCTTTAACTGTTGATGTATGTAAATGTGAACTAGATGGACATCTTAGACTTTGACCGTTTTGATGCATTTTCGGTGATGTGTGGGATGCAGGATGATATATGTGTGCTTCTAGTTTCACCACTTTGGACGATGTGTATGCGTTTTTTGTTTGTTTGTTTGTTTTTGTTTGTTTGTTTGTTTTTGTCTCATGTCATCGTGGATTGCTTGTGAAACAGTCATTATACGATTCAAACTTTGCGAAGGAACTGTTATTGAAGGATGGGACAGTTAAAAACACTTGGATCAGACATAAGTAAACCGTTTTATTCATGGATATTTCAAATGTCATGACTGTTTGACAGTTTATGGTGCTGAGTGTTAACAGTTGTGCTTGAGATGAACAGTTAAGTATACTCTATTTGGATGCAATGTGTTGGATGTGCGGTATATGTAAACCCTGAAATTTAGTTTCATAATGTTTTTTTTTGTTTTGTTTTTTTTTGGTGCTTGTTCAGTCTCTTCCGATTGACTGTATTTGAGGGGCTGCACGATGTTAGCCTATCATAATAGTGGGCATTTACATTGAAGTTTTAAGGAGGTGCTTAAGCCAAAAGTATTTCTGACTGAGGGCCAAAAACTGGGTGAAAAATATAATTTATTACTAAATTGTGACTGTTTTGATAAAAAAAAAAAAAAAAAAGAACGAAAACAACAGCAAAAAACAAAACTTTACTAACATTATCAGTAGACCTCAAGGAAGATAATAAAATTATAAATAATAGCATTTTATGACTACTTTTATGCATAATAAAGGTAGTTTTAAAGCACTTAATTAATGACACTTTAGTATTTTGTGTAACCTAATCTAAAGTGAGAACTTTTTACCCCAAATAAAACATTTATTAATGATTCATTACTCTAAAATTTGGCCATCGCATAACCTTCTTTAGTAAGGCTCAAAACACACAAAATAAGTTGTACAGAAAACATAGCTTACATTTATTTTTGTTAATGTATGCTATGTGATGGCCAACTTTTAGAGTAATGAATCATTAATAATTGTTTTATTAGGGGTAAATAGTTCTCACTTTAGATTAGGTCACACAAAATGCTAAATTGTCATTAATTAAATGTTTTAAAACTACCTTTATTATGCATTAATTGCATTAATAGTAAGCGTTCCTAAAATGTTTTTAGTGTAGTGGAGTCAAATGCATCAGTTAAGCATAAATGTGTATCAATACACTACATACATAAACATTTCTTTACATTTCTTTATTAACTATTAATTAATAACTTCTTAATGTTCTCATGAACCATTAACAACTCCTTTACAACTGGTTTGAAATACATCTGTTAGGTATGGTTCACAAGTTGTTAATATAGGATAAAAAACATTATCTAACCCTTTACATATGAACTAATTAAACAATAATAATGTGTAAATTACAGTGACAATAACTGAAGAACATAATATTTGTATATAGACTATTAATGTATTAATAATGTAGTGATAACAATGAATAAACTATGAATTAACTAATATAAACTAATAGTTTACAAATGATTTATAAGCACTTTATTAACGTATACTTATTATAAAGTGTTACAAGTGGAACAAGTTGACCGGGCTGGGGAGGGGGAGCCTCACGGACCATGCTCAGCACAGGAATGTCCAGAAACCAGCAGCACAGACAAATAGACCAAACACCAACACAGGGAAAACATCCACAATGAACTGGCACAGGATAGAGAACACAGGGAGATTAAATAGGGAAGGAAATGAGAAGGTTAACGAGGGAAGGCAGGTGAGGCAAATTTACTAATAACAAGGTAACAAGTGGGTGGGCCTAGACGTGAGACTGACAGAATAGCACATGGCAAATGAACACCATCATAAACCATGTGCTCAAACAAAAAGCAAGAGACAGACAGCACATAGCCAGGAATTAAACACTAAGCTCAAATACAGAACATGGGCATCTGGATCCTGCCAGCACACATTTAACATGAATGACTAAAGTGACAGCATCCTGACACTACCGCCCCTCAAAGGGATGCCACCTGGTGTCCCAAAAGGGGAACATCTAATACAAGACATGACCAAAAAATAGACACAAATATAGACTAGGGCGAAGCTGAAGACACAGACCAGAGCTGGGCTAGAGGCACAGACAAGGAAGGGGCTGGAGGCACAGTCCAGGGTGGGCCAAACCAGTGGAAGACCGACGGGGCAGGAGGGCAGTAGTCAAACCGGGGGGGTGCAAGTACCAGCCAAGGTGTGGGGGAACCAAGGAGGAGGCTTTAAGGTGGGAATTGGGTCTGGCAGCCAGGGAGGAGGATCCAGGAAAGGGGCATGGTCTGGCGGGTGGGGAGGAGGCTCCAGATAGCGGGTGGAGTACACCGGGTGGGGAGGAGGTTCCAGGAAGGGTGGTGGGGGCCGGTGGCCATGGAGGAGGGTTCAGGAAGGGGACGGGGTCTGGCGGCGGGATATGGTCAGGTAGCCTCAGGACGGGGATGAGGTCAGGCAGTTTCAGGGCAGGGATGAAATCAGGGTCAGCGGCAGCCGCAGGAGAAAGGTCAGACTGGGCGGCAGCCGCTGGCGGAGGGCCGGACTGGACAGTGGCTGCTGGCGAATGGTCAGATGAAGGCTCGGCCGACGCTTCCTTGTGATCAGCTGCTGGCTCGGCCACCTCCTGGTGGTCAGCTGTGTGCAGGATTGAGGCAGGAACTCTCCTCCTCCTCCTCTTCTGACTACGAGCTGTAGCGCACTTGGCTGCCTCTGGGGAGACTGCAGCAAGAAAAGAGGTGGTACCATTATTCCTCCTCCTTTTCTGTTTCTGAGTACAGGTCATCAGAGGGCTGGGGACCTGGCAAACCATGGGTGGGATAGTCCAAATGGGGGAGCTCCTTTTGGAATAGGAATTTGGGGTTCCCGTGATGAAAAATGTGGTAAACAAAATCCAAAAGCCCAGACACCCCAGCTTCTCCATCTCCCACTGGCTGAGAGGTTGATTGAGGCAGGTGTTAAAAACCTTTAAGTCCAGCTCATCCACTGCAATTAGAAAATCACTGGCAATGTCCCTAATGTCAGCCTCCCATTTTACGGATGTTGCAAAGGTGGATGAGCTGGGCCATTCACTGACAGATGGAACAACTGGTGGTGGAAGATGGAAAAAGGAAGATGTCCATCTTTCTGCTGAGTCCTTGGTTGGCCAGTTCATTCTGTCAGGTGTGGGAGTCGAGAGGTGACAACTCAAGCAAAGAAATGCAATGGGCTTTATTTGAAAAAAAAAAAAAAAAAAAAAAAATCCCAAAAAACAGACAGGAACAAGGTTCGCCAGGCTGGGGAGCCTCACGGACCAGGCTAAGAAAAGAAATCTCCAGAAACCAGCAGCACAGACAGACAGACAGACAGACCGATCACCAACACGTAGAACATCCACAACAAACTGGCACAAGACAGAGAACACAGGGAGATTCAAAAGGGAAGCTTCCTTAAGGAAATAAGGAGGTTAACGAGGGAAGGCAGGTGAGGCAAATTAACTAACAACAAGGTAACAAGGGGGCGGGCCTAGACATGAGACGGCAGAAGAGAACATGGTAAACGAACACCATCATAAGCCATGTGCTCAAACAAAAAACAAGCAGTTTGGTATGTCCTCCTATTACTGTAAGAGTTAGAGTGTTGGGAATGTTGATTTTATTAATGTAAATGCTAAAGTGCATTCAGAAAAATCTAAACAATTTGTTTAACAGGGTATCTAGAAATTTTCATTGAAGCGCTCACGATAACAATATTGTGCATGTTAATGTAACTGGAGAGTAGAAAAAATCAATACAGGATACAAAATGATTTGGCGGGGTGGGAATTATCTGACAGCCATTTAAATAACGGGAAAAAAAACAGTGGTTGTTGGGGCCGTATTGTATTTAAAATAATAATATTAATAATAATAAAAATAATAAAGAGAATACAAAAACTGAAATAAGATACAAATAAATAACGGAAATGAAATACAAAAATGAAATACGGTAGAGGCTAATGTTAATTGAAAATACAAACAGGGCATTAGCCTACCAATATACCTCAGCACATACTTAATACATGCTTAAATCACTCAAAGCATTTTATGCATTTTTTAACCAGGCGTTGAGGACAGGTATAATAGTTTAAAACAATACAATTCTCATTACACATGTTCACTTAACTGGAAAACACTCTGGGCTATAAATCATTAAATAAGATATGATTAATTCTAAATGTACATGCCCAGTCCTCGCATGTGTACAAAACGTGGTCATTCTTAAGGAGCTTGGTGATATGTTCTCTGAATTCCCTATACTGTAGTGTTGGGTTTGAGTCCACCTTAGTCGAGTCCGAGTCAAGTCTGAGTCTTTAAACAATCGAGGCTGAGTGGAGTCCGAGTCCAAAAGTGGCCGAGTTGGACTCAAGACCGAGTCCATAACAGGACAAGTCCGAGTCGAGTCAGAGTCCGAATGAATCTGTTCATGAATCTGAATTCAGATTGTAACCATAAACTCAACATTAATATGTTAAGCTCATTTTAACTTTCACAACTAAGAAAACACAATTGTCAATATAAATGTAACAAAAACACCTCTAAATTTTATGATTAGTTTCTTGCTGAACAAACTTCAAAGTGGTTTCAGAATGAAAGCATATACTTAAGGTGTTTTAGAAGACAAAACTGTCCTTCAACACACTTCTTATTGAGTTCTGTTGACATTTCAGTTATTTGTTGCTTTTTCCCCTCCACTCAAACATAGACTAAAGAAAGTGAAAGCTGCGTTAGTCATTAAAACCAGAGTTATTATTGTTTCAAATTTTAATTTTGTTTTTATTTCTATTTCATTTTCAATTTGTCTTTTCAATATAGTTTACTTTTATCTAAAATGATCCCTATCTAAAGAAATAATATATACTGAGATTTATTTTTTGTCTCTATCTGCCAACTGGTTTGGGAAAATAATGAGTCAACACAGTAGTAATTAGCACTCACTGAGAAATTACATCTCACGACTTGACTGCAAATGCTACAACCGAAAACACTGGTAAAGCCCACTGCTAATATTAGGGCCTGTGTGTTATCGTAAAAAAAAAAAAGAGGTATTATAAAAATGTATTTAGTACTACCTTGAAGAAGCTATTTGACAACAGATCCTCTCATATATTCCACAAGACAAAAATAGTAACTGAATTCAAACAAATGATCCCATTCTAAAGTTTACATTCCCTTGGTTCTAAAAGGATTAGTTCACCCAGAAATGAAAAGGCAGCCATTGTTTACTCACCCCTGTGTTGTTATAACTCCATGTGATTTTCTTTCTTTTTCTTAACACAAAGGGTGAAATTGTGAATTTTTAAAAATAATAATAATAATACTAATTTTGCTCAGTGATGTCACACAGTGGCAGTTTATGGTGACCATCTCTTGAAGCTTCAGAAGAATGCAAAAGTATAATTCAGAAGTCTAACAAATTATTATATGCGACTCATGTCTTGTTCTGAAGGAATACAATAAGGTTTGGTGAGAAACAAACCGAAATCTTATGTATTATTAAGTGAAACCCTTGACCGACCATTGATCTCCTGTGCGTGTTCATGAGACTGACTGCACGCGAGCTTTAGAGCTACTGGCATGAGATCAAACCCTTGAATATGGTGTGTTGCTTTTTCTATGATTAATTACTCTTTGTGTAATTGTTAATGAGTCCCTGCTTTCTCCTCTGCTGTGAAGCTGCCCACTTTTCTTAAGAAAAATACTGTACATTCTTTGGTTTCCCTGCATCTTCTGCACATTTGAGTTCTTCCCAACAGTGGCTAAATGATATAGACATCCAGCTTTTGACACTTAGGACAGTTGATGGACACATACACAACTATTACAAAAGGTGCAAGCATTCATTGATGCTCAAGAAGGCAACACAAGAACCAAGAACCAAGGGGATGCAAACTTTTGAACAGGGTGATCTGTGTAAATTACAGTACATTTTGTGTAATGTAGCTTTTGAAGGGCAGTATTACATAAAATATATAATCTTTTATCTCATATTTGCATACATTCTGAGAGGGGTTTGAAAACTATAGGCCAAAAACAAAACAAACAAACAAACAAACAAACTGCAATATATAGTTTATGAAAATGTATATTTTATTTATTTTTTAATTTTTTTCACTATTTAACCACATTAGCTTTTTTTTTTTTTTTTTTTTTTTAAACCGACAAATTCCATGTAGCCTATTCTATCCATATAATTTCATATTGCATGTGTAATTATGAGTAGTCTTGTCATGTCAGGTACACATTTTAACACAAAATTCACAACATTGGAACCTAAAATTCAAAATACAATCCCCTCATCTCAACATTTAAAGGAATGTTCCGGTTTCAATACAAGTTAAGCTCAATCAACAGCATTTGCGGCATAATATTGATTATCACAATAATTAATTTATTTTCTTTAAAAAAAGCAAAAATCGAGGTTACAGTGAAGCACTTACAATGGAAGTGAATGTGGCCCATTTTCGGAGGGTTTACACAAATAAATGTGAAGCTTATAATTTTATAAAGCACTTGCATTAATTCTTCTGTTAAAACTCATGTATTATTTGAGCTGTAAACTTGTTTAAATCATCATTTTTAGTCGTTTTAGGGTTTGTTGACATTACTTCATCATGGCAAAGAAGTTGTAAAATTGGCTTTAACTTTACACTGATGCGGTTAGTAAGTGATTTTATCACACTGAAATCATGTTTACATGCATATCCTTTATGTCTTGTGTCTACTCTTTTGAAAAAGTGAGTATTTTAATGTTCACAAATTGGCCACATTCACTTCCATTTTAAGTGCCTCACTGTAACCTTGATTTTTGCTTTTTTTAAAGAAAAGGAGGGACGAGTCTAAATAAATTTTTGTGGTAATCAACATTATGCCACAAATGCTGTCGACTGAGCTAAACTTGTATTGAACCAGAATATATAAGTGCTTGTACTATGTAAAAAGTTCAGTGTTGCTGTCTGAATGTGACACTTTACCTCATGAACATTCAGAAAACACCTCACATTTTCACGTGTTGCACGAAGGCATGGATCGGCTTCTTTCAGCTCATTGTTGAAAACACATTTTTGCATTATTTTGGGCATTTGTGCTAACTGAAAGGACGACATAGAGCGTATGACGTCATTGCCATGGTAACCAGATACATTTCAGATGATTTGCTGAAGACTAGAATGAATGTATCATCAAATCAACGTGATGCAACAAAATTGATTTTCTTCTCCGCAAACGAATCCAGAGACAATAGCAAGAAGCACAATGAGGAGATTTAATTTTAAGAAAAAAATCAGTGACGCTACCAAAAACTGGGACTGTCCTGTGTAATAAACTGGGACGTCTGGTCACCCAAACTATAATACAGTTCCCTATCTGTCACTCACTAGACGTTGTGTCGATGTAGTGACACTAGGGGTCACTCTTGGGAGCCCGAAACACCTCTGGTCTTTGATAAAAGGCCAATGAAAATTGGCGAGTGGTATTTGCATGCCACTCCCCCGGATATACAGGTATAAAAGGAGCTGGTATTAAACCACTCATTCAGATTTTCTCTTCGGAGCCGAACGGTCCTGCTCATTGAGCTGAATTCTCACGACTGTTCATTTACCTCTGCTGGATCTGACGGCGCATTTCAGCGGCTTCTCCCTCCTCTGTACTGGTGCACTGCAGAGAACGCCCCTGGGAGCTTCAGCAGAAAAAAGAGAGTATATTTTCTTAAAGAGTATATTTCTCTAAAAGAGCGGCACACACGGAACGTCTTTTTAAAGATGCGTCTTTTTAAAGATGCCTTTCCGACTGTGTGTTATTCCTGGTTGTGGTCATTACCTCTCAACTTCAGACAGTCATGATCGCCGTCTTTCGTGTCTGGGCGCAACCCACACGGAGGCAGAGTTCGTGGATGGTTCATGTTCTCACTGTGAGAACATGACTGTAGAGCCGAGGAGGGCGGGGCCGGGCTGGAATGAGGCACACCCGGTCCCCAATCAGCCTGATGGGGCGCGCGAGGGATAAAGGCGGCTGGGGACGACAGTTCGAGAGAGAGAATTGCAGACAGCTGTACTGTGTGGTTTTAGTTGTGTGTTTTGGTTGTGTTTTTTTTGTTTAAATTGTTCATTAAATTATTATTTAAGTTGTCAAGCCGGTTCTCGCCTCCTCCTTTCCACTAAACTCCCTTACACAGGTGCCGAAACCCGGGAAGGAGGAGGGATTCCCGTCGCAGGGTCCTCGACACTGCCATCCACCCAGGGGAGCGCTGCTGCCGTCCGACGGGGGACGGAGTAGCCCGACCACCCGGACGCGGGGAACGGCCGCCGTCCACGAGGCGAGTGGGGACGGGACTCCCCGACCGCCTGGAGCGAGGGAGCCGCTGCCGGGGGCGGAGGAGTGCCCTGCCGTCCCCCGGGAACGCGGAGGGGTCGAGAGAAGACCACCGTCCGCGGGGGGAGGAGGTAAGCGACTCCCCGACCGCCTGGAGTGGTAGGGCCGCTGCCAGAGGCGGAGGAGAGTCCCCACGGGACGCTGGGAACGCGGAGGGGTGTTCTGTCCGCTGGGGGTCTGAGGTCTGACTCCGGTCCGCCCGGGGAGGAGCGGCTGCAGTCTGCCTGAGAGGGTGGAGTAGTGATCGAGGACCACGCGACGGCGCATCAGAGAACCGGTGAGTTTCTTTTTCTCTCTCTCCTCTCTCTCTCTCTGTCGCTCCGTGTTGGCCTTTCCCTCGCCATTTTGTTTTGTTGTTTTTTCCCCTCCTGTCTCCTCCCAGGTCGAAGAAGGCGGGGAGGACCCGCCGGCAGTCGAGGCATAAGGCACGCCCCCCCCCACGGAGAGGAAGGGTGGGGGATGTACATCATGCCGGGGGCTCCCCGGCCTGAGGCAACGCCGGGAGGAGTGTAGAGCCGAGGAGGGCGGGGCCGGGCTGGAATGAGACACACTCGGTCCCCAATCAGCCTGATGGGGCGCGCGAGGGATAAAGGCGGCCGGGGACGACAGTTCGAGAGAGAGAGAATTGCAGGCAGCTGTACTGTGTGTTTTTAGTTGTGTGGTTTTTTTGGTTAATAAATTGTTATTTAAGTTGTCAAGCCGGTTCTCGCCTCCTCCTTTCCACTGAACCCCCTTACACTGACCATGGCAACGTTGCGGTCGCGGCTTGCTTTCGTAAGAAAGCAAGCCACCCCAGCGGCTCCCCGCCTCGGTCCTTCTACCATCGAGATGGTTTGAGGCCAACGCGGCTAGCACTGGGGGCAATTTGGGGACTCCAATGGGTATCCATTGCCGGGTATCCCCCTGCGGACCTCCCATTCCCCAGCATGCTCATCTGCCCCGATCGAGCTTCCGGATGAGTCCGCCGGCTCGTCTCACGGCAAGTTCGGCCTCTTGTTCTGAGCCCGCGAAGCTGATGAGCTCTCGAGCGCAGCATCGGACGCAGAAGCCTCAGCTGGGCTGCGCCCTTCGGGGTTGGTTGCCCAGTCACAGGCTGATGCAGAGATGACGGAGATGCTTTCCCGGGCGGCCGCGAGCGTCGGGCTAGAGTGGAACCCTCCGCTCTCCCCTGAACCCTCGCGGCTCGATGATTGGTTCCTGGGCTCGCGGCACTGCTCAAACCAGCCACACCCCGCTCCAGTGCCTTTCTTCCCGGAAGTGCACGAGGAGCTGATGAAATCGTGGGAGGCACCTTTTACTTCCCGGTCCTGATTCCTCAGTTCCCCCGCCCTCACTACCCTCGATGGCGGGGCGGACAGGGGCTATACGGCAATTCCCCTGGTGGATAAGGCACTTGCGGTGCACCTATGCCCGCAGAGTGCTGCCACCTGGCGCAGAAGCCCAAAGCTCCCGTCCAAGCCCTGTAGGTTCACGTCATCCCTGACGGCTAAAGCCTACAGTGCTGCTGGACAAGCTGCCTATGCCCTGCACGCCATGGCTCTCCTGCAGGTCCACCAAGCCAAGGCGCTAAAAGAACTGCATGAGGGTTGTTCCGCCCCAGATCTGATGCAGGAACTGTGCTCGGCGACCGACCTCGCTCTCCGAGCGACGAAGGTCACGGCACGGTCTCTTGGGTGGACTATGTCCACATTAGTGGTCCAGGAGCGCCACCTTTGGCTCAACCTGGTCGAGATGGGTGAGGCCGACAATGCTGCCCCCATCTCCCAGGCTGGCCTATTCGGCGACACCGTTGAGGACTTTGCCCAGCAGTTCACGAATGGTGAAGCAGCAGACGGAGGCTATCCGGCATATCCTGCCCTGGTGCGGCTCAAGATCCCGCACCCTGTCTGCGGTGACTGCACCGGCTCCACCGCAGCCCGCCCCTTCAGCCCAGCCCCAGCGTGGAGCCCACCGCAGGAAGAAGACGCCACCCATCTCAAAGTCGGCCGCTAAGAACCCATGAAGGTTGTCAAAGCGCCCCTGAGACCCAGGGTCGACGAAACCCACTGCGTTGGAGCTGGTAGGAAGACCACTCCATCCCCTGGTAGAGGGCAGTGTGGAGAATCTTTTGTTGCCTTTTCATTTGATTTCGCCACATGCCCAAGTGGCTGTGGTACCCAACAGTTCAGCAAAAGAGCGGTTTCCTCCTTCCCTGGGTCACATACCCGGTGTGCACGTCCATCATCATGACCACCGTTCACCTTTTTACCCTTGCAGGATTGGCGCTCCAGCGGCGGTCTCCCCGCCCCTGCGCACCCGGCTGTGGCAAACATCCGCCCCCGATGTGACAGTCTCCACGGGTTGCGAGGACTGGCCTATTCCTCCCCTGTCCCAGGCTGTTCTGGGGGTGGTCACAAGGAGCCAGGTAAGTGCTTCGATGTCCCTAGACTCAGCACGGCCACGACATGGTGTGGCACCTCGAGCTCCACCCTGCCGCGAGGTTCCACCTGCCGGTACGTCCGATGAGGTTGTCCCTTTGATCCCCTTGCGTGGAACTTGGATGCATGGCTTGCGCTTTCCAATCCGTCGCGATGGCTGGTCCGGACCGTCGGACTCGGCTACGCGATTCAGTTCACCAGGCGTCCGCCAAGGTTCAGCGGTACTGAGGCTTATCTCTCACAAGCTTACAAAGCTCCATTCTAAGGCCTGTGTCCCAATCCCCTTAATGAATAGATCTTGGATTGCCAAATTCACATTTTATATTGCATTTGATGATTGCTTCAAGATAGAACTCAGAATTTGAGACAAAGCATGAGAGTAAGTATAAACATCCTTGCTTGGATTTGTTTACGGCTATAGAATGTTTGCAATAACTGAGACACACTGTGCTTTTCTCTAAAAGCTTCTCTCAGGTACACAAAGAGGTCACATGGTTGCTTTGTTTCATTCCCCATTCGTAATCTGACCTCTTCTAAGGCTGTACACTTTAGGAGGGAGAGTACGAGGTCTAACTGGTCCTCTGTGGTCTGATTTCTAGCATGTAGTACCCTGTCTACTTTGTCAATGAACTCATCAACATGTCTCCCATCTTTGCTGAAATGACCACTAAATGGTTGGATGTGACACTCTCTTGGCACATACACTACCGGTCAAATATTTTGAAACACTTGACTGAAATGTTTCTCATGATCTTAAAAATCTTTTGATCTGAAGGCGGATGCTTAAATGTTTGAAATTAGTTTTGTAGACAAAAATATAATTGTGCCACCATATTAATTTATTTCATTATAAAACTAAAATTTCATTTAAAAAAAAAAAGTTTTTGAAATTGATGACTTGGACCAAATAATAAAGAAAAGCAGCCAATAAGTGCCCAACATAGATGGGAACTCCTTCAATACTGTTTAAAAAGCATCCCAGGGTGATACCTCAAGAAGTTGGTTGAGAAAATGTCAAGAGTACATGTCTGCAAATTCTAGGCAAAGCGTGACTACTTTGAAGATGCAAAAATATCGGAACATCTCCCAGTCCACGTGATCAAAACAGTCTTGTAGTGTACTAGGGATGTGCCCAAAGCCGAATACCTTATTCAGAAAGGCACGAATAATGACTTCAAAACTAATAACGGATTCATCCAAATAATATAAAAAATATTCGTATGACTGATTTTCCAAGAAGCACAAGGATAAAGCGACATTTTAAATAAACATATCCAAAATTACAAAGAACTTATGAATCTGTGCAGACAATATTTTTAAAGTGCAAACCTTATGAATGAAAAATGCACAAGGTGTAATTTCAAATCAGTGGGTCTCGACTCGTTTGCGGTCTCTGTTAACTGTGCACATCTGGAGCTTGTCAAGTGTAACATTAACTAAGATATGACATCATATACACTTTCCACTTCTTGAAATGTCTGTGTTAATGTATCACACAATTCACACGTGATTCCCATGTATTTATTTATAGCCTAAACCTGAGCGCGCTGTTAAATTCCTGACCGAAGTTATGATTTCACATTGGAGCCCCTCGTATCCACATCAGCACATCAAGGTTATTATCTGGTTAAGACTTTATTCCGAATGCTCCATAAAGGTTTAAATACTCCATAGAGTTTTCATCTATTAGGAATATTCCTCCTTATGTAAAAAGAAGAAACTGAAACATGCTTTTTTCCCTTTTTTTTAAACTGTCCTAAATGTGAGAATGTTAAGTGTTCTTGAAATGGAAAGGCAGTATATAAATGTAACATTATTATTATTATTATTATTATTATTATTATTGTTATTATTATTATTATTAACTAAATAATGGTGTCCTGTTGTAAAACTTCCTGGCAGACTTATGGAACTTTAACCTGTTTGTAGGCTATATTGAGTTTATTTTCATTTATATTAATGTTTACATTTGTATTTATTATTCACTGTAAAATGTGTGCTTGACATTTCACATTTTGCTTGACACATCCTACCTCCAGAATAATATTGTTATACATGCACAGACAAATGAAAATTGTGTTTCATGCAGATATTAATATCAGAAATACCAGGAGAAACCACAGTTAACAACATATTCCACAGTTAATGTAGCCTACAAATTCAGCTTCATCTGGTAAGAAAAAAAAAAAAAAGAATAACATCATATATTTTTGAAAAATAATAATTGGGCTAATGGGCCAATAATAATAACAATAATAATAATAATAATAATAATTATTATTATTATTATTATTATTATTATTATTATTATCCATCCATCTTCTATAGCCGCTTGTCCTATACAGGGTCGCATATGGTGCTGGAGCCTATCCCAGCTGTCTCGGGCCGAAGGCAGGGAAACACCCTGCACAGGTGGCCAGTCCATTGCAGGGCATTATTATTATTATTATTATTATTATTATTATTATTATTAGGCTATTATTATGAAAAGGCATATACAAGGCAGTTTAATACATTTATTAACAGAAGCTATAAATGTAAGAGTAACATTAAAAAATGGGCGTTTCATTTAGTTTTGATGCACTTCCGGTTTAAGCCCTGCCCACACCAGGTTCTATCCGAACACAGAGACAGATAAAGATCATTTTGTCATATGAACAGATACTGATACAAATACAGATTATGGCTTTGCTGCACACCCCTACTCTCAACTCAAATTGGCGATAGCTGCCATGGTCTTGTCATGCTTTCTGTTCAGTTCTTGAATCTGTCCCTGAATATCATGCATACTACTGCCTCCACCATGTTCATCATCAGTATATTGTAATACTGGACTATCATCATAAAATTTTGAGTTCAACTCAGTAAAAAATTGTGTTAGTTCACTTGTGGGCAAAACAAAGTCTCTTAATCAGTTGTAATGTTGAAACCAAAGGATATGTTGCAGAACGTCTGTATAATATGCTTATTATCTTGCTCGTAGAAAGTCACTGGATAGGTGTCTCATCAAACAGTACCCCCGTGGAATCAGCAGAACTCAGGTGCTCTTTCTATCTCGTCCAGCAGACTCATCACCTCGCCATGCCTCTGCCCGACGCCTGTTCACTGGACCACTGCACCACTAAAGACAGCCTCCACTCTGTGTCCCATAGGCACCTATCTTTAACTCTACCGTATTTAAAAAAGTATTGTATTAAAAAAAAAAAAAAAAAAAAGAATAAAGAGAATACGAAAACTGAAATACGGTACAATGAAATACAGAAATGAAATACAAAAAAAAAAAAAAAAATACAAAAATACAAAAATGAAATACAGCAGAGGCATGTCAGGATCCTGTCACCTTTGTCAGTCATGTTTATTGGTTGGTGACGGGATCCTGACATCCATGTTCTGTGTTTGTGTTGAGCACATGGATCAGGGTTTATTTCCTGGCCATGTGCTCTGTCTGTCTTTGTTTGTGTCTCTGTGTGAGCGCACGGCTTCAGGTTTTGATTCCCATGCCATGTGCTCTTCTGTCTATTTTGTGTTTCATGTTCAGAGCATGGTGTCTGGATCCTGACTTCTGTCTAGCTCGGTTTCGGTTCTGGTGTCGGGATCTGGACACTCATGCTACATGTTTTGTCTTTGTGAGTGCATGGCTTCTGATTCGGTTCTGTTGCCATGTGCTCTTCTGTCAGTCTCTTGTGCTGTGATTTTTGTTTGAGCACATGGCTTATGATTGTGTTCATTCGCCATGTGCTCTTCTGTCTTGTCTCTTAAGTTTGGTGTGAGCACATGGCTCCTGTTAAGTTTGTTTGCCATGTGCTCTCCAGTCTCTCGTCCTGGCCCGCCCCCTTGTTATCGGTTCATTTGCCTCACCTGCTTTCCCTTGTTACCCTCCTTAGTTCCTTCCCTATTTAACCTTTGTTTTCTGTCCCATGTCAGTTCATTGTGGTTGTTCACCCTGTTAGGTGTCTTTCTTGCCACTTCCTGTCATGTCTGTTCCAGCCCAGTGCATCGAGCCCAGTCTGTCTGCAGTGTTCTGCCCTGGACCTTGGAGTTTTTCCCTTCGAGGTAGTTTTTGTTTGTTTAGTTTATTTTTTAGATAAAAGAATGCCCATCCTTCTCACTGCATTTGACTCCTCACCTTCTCTCTCCAGCCTACCCTGACAAGGCTAATGTTAAATGAAAATACAAACAGGGCATTAGCCTACCCATATGCTTCTACACATACTTACTATGTTTAAACACTTACAGCATTTTATGTGTTTAACACATGCTTAAATCATTTTATGAATTTTTAACCAGGCTTTAAGGACATGTATAACAGTTTAAAACAATACAATTCTCATTACACATGTTCACTTAATTGGAAAACGCTCTGGGCTATAAATCATTAAATAAGATATGATTAATATTAAATTGACATATCCAGTCCTCGCATGTGCACAAAATGTGGTCAAACTCCACACATGCAATCCATATGCATCCTTCAAAAATAACCAATAACAAACACTCAGTTTTAACATAAGACTCTTCTGAACATATATTTAATGCAATTTATAAGCATTTTGTGTGAAATTGTATATTTACCCAAAGAATTCTCAAAAGATGAACAAAACTGGGAGCTCTCTTGCACAATGTATGTTCTCACGTCTCTAACACGACAGAGTGCCGAAAGCAGGTGTAGCAAAACTCTTCCAATTTATGACTAGAGTTAAATTACATGAAATTTCTCCACTTTGCTACATTAATTATCATGGTATACCTTGTAACATAGCAACATAGGGACATGTTTTAACATTTTATATATCTTAAAATTATTTGGTATGACTTTAAGAACTGTGCAACCACCTGTCATGTGAGAGGTCACATTACAGTAACGAAGTGAGTAGGACTGGATAAAAAGGAGCCAGCATGGCATGTTAAGGAGATGCTAAGTGTTATCACCTATCCCTGGGATATGCTTGGACTCTGGAGTACTTCTGTGGATTATACCTGTGGATTTACTATTCACACAGTGGATTATGGTCACATACTTCACAAACTCTATTAGACTGTAAATACACTGGTGAACTAACTTTGGGACTTCAGACACTAACACAACACAAAAGACTGTTCTTCGTATATACTTAAAAGCTGTATATACTCAGTGTTCCTTTTAACAGTCTGTGAATACGTTTTAATATTGTGAAGTAATTCTTGTCTGTTGTTTATACTTTTGTAAATACACCTTGGTTCAAATACGAGTTGAATACAGCACCAGAAATCACACAGAAGAAAATGAAACTGTTATAATGTCAAATTCTGTAAATGCGTCAACTGCTTTAAATAAATGTGATGGCATTGAACAATTAATTATTCTCATTGATTATAAATACAATAAAATTAACTGATTAATTCCATGAATTCAATATTAATAGATTCAATAAGGATTTGTAAATATTTTAATAACTCTAAAGTTGTTCATACTTAAAATGATTTACGTTTAGACGCTGTCAATGTTATGTTTATGGAAATTTAAGCAAATGTAAGTATGTAATAGTACATAAAAATACCCATGAGATCACATTGCGATTGTTTACACATTGTTAGTTTAAGTGCTGAAATTGTATTTCCTCAAGTTGATGCCAGAGTAAAAGGATTTTTGGAAAACAGGGACTTGGTATTCTCAAAAAAGCCTGAGGAGGGAAAAATGCAATTCTCAAGAGAAACTATTGTGGGCAGCAGAAAGGAACAGAATTGTATTGGGCATGGCTGCTGCCCTTTTATGTTGTTCTAATGTTTGCCAATACGTTTACTTCTGCATAAAACTTTGTTACATCAGTAAAGAGTTTTTCAGCCTAATTACATGCATTGCACTGTGCGTAAATGTATAACAAGTCCATGACCAACACAAATGTGTTGTAGGTTGTTCATTAGCTGGCAAAAATTATTTTAGAGGTTGTTAGCATTGAGATTTGTTTTGTTTTGAACAAAAAAATGTCAATTGTTTTAAAGGTTAAATCTCTCTTGTGAATACCCCTCAGATCAAGTCATTTTTTTCATTCTCTTGTAGCTTGCAGCAACAACCTAACAAAATACATTGACTGAGGGGAGGCAATAAATACCCTGTACACGTCTTTACGGAATTGACCAGAAAACTGGAGATTGTAGGTAATCTAGGAACTGGGGAGTTGCTACGGTAACATATCTTGTTTTGTCCCTCAGAGCAATCCTGCACTGTTATCATTGTACCCTTAACTCCAAGTTGCTCTAAGGGGACTGACATAACTGCAATTAGCCTACTGTAAATCACTGTGAAAAAAAATTACAACCAAACGATCATGTGAAGTACATATTAGTTACAAGTTGGAGGACAAAGCTAGACAAACATGGCCTTGTATGCCATAAAATGCTAAGCATCAAGGTTATAGAGCGGGCTGTCAGTGAGTCACACATAATATATGCTGTTGGTATTATGCAGAATGGATGAGGTGGACTGTGGAGGTCAGTTTGAGGTATAGCTTGAGGGCACCTCATGCTTACTCTGATACTTTTTAAAGGCAGACAAATCTGAGGTGTGAGATCTGTGGACCAAAAGAGCATCATAACTGAGTAAAAGTGCCTCTGTGTTTGCAATGGCTACTGGTTAGTCCAGTGTCTACAGTTTGCAGACTTGTATTACACAGTGCCAGTCCATGCATTCCCATAACAAGTCATGTAAGTAACTGAGTGTTTGATGGATGACTTTTATTTTCCTGTCAGCCTTGAACTGCTTTAATGTTTATCTTGATAACTCCCTGATGGGCTCTCATTCATTTCGTACAGTTCTGAAGTGGGAGAACTGAACACTGGGAGCGAGAGATCATCTCAATCAAAAGAAATCCAAAATGTACTCACAAAGTGTCACCTGCACCTCCCACCTTTGTGTGACACGAGACATCCCCTTACATGTAAGGGCTGGTCAGTGATGATAACAAATTTTTCTGTCTCTGGCTAGATTAAAAGCTCACAAGATGCACATAAAAACAGACATATTAATTGGAAATCAGTCTTTTAAAAATGCCAATGCTAAAGGAAAGAAAAAACAGCTTTTTGAAGATGTCAGCTTTTTGTAATTAGTTGAATCACATTGTAATTATAAATCCTGTTTAAAGATTTGGCTCTCACATTGGACAGCTGTGAGTTCAGTATCCAACTACTGAACTGAGTTTTGTGCAAGTACACTCCTGAGTTTGAAAACTGGAGGTGTCATGAAGGGAAAATTAGTTCCCTATCTGTCACTCACTCGAAGTTGTGTTGATGTAGTGACACTAGAGGTCACTCTTGGGAGCCCGAAACACCTCTGATCTTTGAAAAAAGGTCAATGAGAATTGGCGAGTGGAATTTTCATGCCCCCGGACATATGGGTATAAAAGGAGCAGGTATTCAACCACTCATTCAGATTTTCTCTTCGGAGCCAAGTGGTTGCATTCAGTGCACTGAATACAATTCCTCCAAAAAAAAACAAAAAAACTCACCTCGCTAAAGACTGCTGGATTTGACGCCGCATTTCAGCGGCTTCTCCCCCTCTGTGCCTGTGCAGTGTAGAGAACGCCCCTGGGTGCTTCAGCAGAGCAAAAAAAGAGTATATTTTCCATTCATAAAAGAGCGGCACACATGGAACATCTTTTTAAAGATTCCTTTCCTATATGCACCCCCAGTATAGATGCGTTGGCACACAGCTGGCCCCCTGGACTACGCAAGTATGCGTTTCCCCGAGTTAGCCTTCTTGCACAAACCCTGTGCAAGGTCAGGGAGGACGGGGAGCAGGTCATCCTAGTAGCACCTACTGGCCCACCCAGACATGGTTCTCAGATCTCACACTCCTCGTTTGCGGAGAAACTCGCTGCCGGCTCAGTAAGTGTGCTGGTAAGGCCCTGTACTGAGGTAGGTGCTCCGCATGTGGTGGTTCCCCATAGGTAACCCCATGTGTTATATCTTCCGTAAAATCATTTCCCTCTTGGTAAACTACATCTTCCTTGAGCAGAGGGCCCTCTGCTCCGGTCGCCATGCTTGTAGAAACTCCTCCCCCCTTGGGTAGGACCTACCATGTGACGCTCCACATGACATATTTCCGACAAGACTCGGTAAGACCATGTGATATATTTCCACTTGAAGTACCCCCCCTTTCTCTGGGCGGGGTGTGGTCTCCACGGTGTCTTCCCCTTGGGAGTGATACCCCCTCGATGTAGACACTTATGGCTCCCAGTCAGTTAACAAATTCCACTCTTTTTGGGGAGAAAAAAAGAGAAGGAAAAGAGGCCTCGGCTGGGCTAGCCTGTCCCTATTTATTGAGCAGTCGACTTGTTCCTGAAGGACCGTTCAACGCTCATAGCAGCGTTGGGGGGAGGTTACATGACAGCCTGATGTGCTGGCACACAAAATTCTGCCCGTCTCGCACCACTAGACCACGTAACACAGTTCAGCTAGTTGTGGCATTTTGTATAGGGACCCCTAGTGTCACTACATCGACACAAAGTCAAGTGACAGATAGGGAACATCCTGGTTACTTTCATAACCGCCGTTCACTGATGGAGGGAACGAGACGTTGTGTCCCTCTTGCCACAACGCTGAACTACCCGCTGAAATGGCCGGGACCTGGTCTCGGCTCCTCAGCACAAAACCTGAATGAGTGGTTGCATACCAGCTCCTTTCATACCTGTATGTCCGGGGGAGTGGCATGCAAATTTCACTCGCCAATTCTCATTGGCCTTTTTTCAAAGATCAGAGGTGTTTCGGGCTCCCAAGAGTGACCCCTAGTGTCACTACATCGACACAAAGTCTCGTTCCCTCCATCAGGGAATGGAGGTTACAAGAGTAAGCAGGACGTTTTGTTTGTAGAATGCAACAAGTTCTCTGTCTTGATCTTCCCTGTCCATCCTCACATCCATGGTCATCAAGAGGGGCTTTCCAGTCTCATGTTGGCAAATTATATCCTTAGTGTATAAGGATGCTACATTTTATCTGGTTCAGTTTTCCAATCTGCTAAAAACATATAAACAACATGTAAACATTTCAGTTGAATCCAAATATGTATTCTACTACTTTAGTGTTACATCTCATACATTATTATGCTAATCAGTTCCATTTCAAAACTTTTTCAGAAAAAAAAAAAAAAAAATGCATACCATAATTCATGCTTGTGGCTTCAGCTGCATTTGAATAATCACCGGTATATGTCATGGGCATGAAAACTCCAGATGTAGATGGTTCTTCCATAGACACATTTAATTCCAGAGGTTGTATGCTTACATTAAAATACACAAACTTTATTACCATACTTTCATGCAATGATGGAATAAGATGCCTTTATGAATGAATGACCTTAAAAGTTCTAAATTAATTGGACACTCATCATTTTAACATAAAACACAATATTCAATTCACATTTGTAGTAAAGAAGACCTGATGCAATACTAACAGCACACACAATAAAAATATACAATATGTGACCAGTGATATATGCTTCCCCACATCTCTTAGAGAAGGTTACATGCTCTCTTGCCTTACAGGAAAAATGAAATCCAGCTATTACATCTGGATACTAAATCTACAATAATCAGGTATTTATGGGACTTAAAATCACTGTTATTCAATATTATATCACTCATTACCAATAATCTAGCCCCTAGGAAATTTAGAAATATTTAAGTATACAGTTTTGCTCAAAAGTTTGCATACCCTGGCAGAAATTGTGAAATTTTGGCATTGATTTTGAAAATATCATGCAAAAAAAAAACTGTCTTTTATTTAAGGATAGTGATCACATGAAGCCATTTATTATCACATAGTTGTTTGGCTCCTTTTTAAATCTTAATGATAACAGAAATCACCCAAATGGCCCTGATCAAAAGTTTACATACCCTTGAATGTTTGGCCTTGTTACAGACACACAAGGTGACACACACAGGTTTAAATGGCAATTAAAGGTTAATTTCCCACACCTGTGGCTTTTTAAATTGCAATTAGTGTCTGTGTATAAATAGTCAATGAGTTTGTTAGCTCTCATGTGGATGCACTGAGCAGGCTAGATACTGAGCCATGGGGAGCAGAAAAGAACTGTCAAAAGACCTGTGTGACAAGGTAATGGAAATTTATAAAGCTGGAAAAGGATATAAAAAGATATCCAAAGCCTTGAAAATGCCAGTCTGTACTGTTCAATCACTTATTAAGAAGTGGAAAATTCGGGGATCACTTGATACCAAGCCAAGGTCAGGTAGACCAAGAAAGATTTCAGCCACAACTGCCAGAAGAATTGTTTGGGATACAAAGAAAAACCCACAGGTAACCTCAGGAGAAATACAGGCTGCTCTGGAAAGACGGTGTGGTTGTTTCAAGGAGCACAATACTTGTTGACCCCTCTCCAAACATAGCGCTTATGGTTGTGACCATAAAGCTATATTTTGATCTCGTCACTACAAATTACAGTGTGCCAGAAGCTGTGAGGTGTGTCAAGGTGTTGTCGGGCACATTGTAACCAGGCTTATTTGTGGCATTGGCTTCTTTCTGGCAACTCGAACCATGCAGCTAATTTCTGTTCAAGTATCATTGTATTGTGCTCCTTGAGACAACCACACCTTATTTTTCCATTATGATTTAAAAAGGAGCCTAACAACTATGTGATAATAAATAGCTTCATATGATCACTATCCTTAAATAAAATACATTTTTTTTTTTTTTTTTTTTTGCATGATCATTCATATTTTCAAAATCAGTGCCAAAATTTCACAATTTCTGCCAGGGTATGCAAACTTTTGAGCACAATTGTATATAAGTCTTTTGTGCACTATCAATAATTAAATTGTCAAACAAAATCAGTTTCCTCACCTGTCACCTGTGCAAAACTTGCGTGAATCTCTATCACATCAAGAGGCATTTCATTTTGACAGATGGGGCAACTGTCACCTTTAGCTATTTTTATATACTAAACAGTTAAATCATAAACAGCTAAAGGGATAGTTGACCCAAAAATGAAAATTGTGTCATTATTTCTTATGTTGTTCCAAGCATGTAAGACTTTCTTTACTATGGAAAAACAAAATAATCTGAAGATTGACATTCATTAGATGTACAACAAAAAAACAAACAAATTCAAAATATTTTGTGTTCTGCAAAAAAAGTTATACAGGTTTTGAAGACAGAATATAAAATTTTGGCTGAATTTTTCCTTTAACCTACATATGCACTAAACACTCATATGTTCATGAAGCAGTTCTAAAAAAACAAAAACAAATTATCATTTAAATATTTATCATTTTACTAAATATTTTATTTTTAATTCTAAAATTTAAAGCAATTGATGTAATATTTCATTTTAATAATTCTTAATTGTTTGGTCTTTATCATTGGTCTGTTCAGCTTCATCACTGGTCACACAGGACTTAATGTGTGCAGTCAGAATGACTAATGGCTAAGTGATTCCACATCTCAGGCATTTCTCTTTTGGCATATCATTAAAGCTTTCGGATTCTGGTGGCAGAGCAGTGATGTCGAGTTCCACATGAAGAGGAGCTATGTAAAGAGTTCCTTTAAAACCTTGTGTTGCAGTCTTCAAAAGTTTGCCACTGTACCCACTCTCATCGGGTGGAATAAGGGTGAGCTTCCGGGAGCCCCATCCTCCTTAAAAAATAGACCATAGAACAAAAATACAGCAAAATAAAATATACTATTGAAATTTTTTAGATCATTCCTCTTTTTGTTATGCCATGATCAGTTTTTACAAACTATTTTAAGTTGGCACAAAGGTGTGTATTTACACAAAATATAGCACTGTACCAGATTTTGTCTATTACTTTGCAACAACATATTATTATTATTATTATTTTTTTTTTTTTGTTGTTGCAAAAAGTGCATCACCATGTTCCTGATGATTACCTGAAGATTTACAGACAAGCCAACCCCCCTTTAAGTCCTGAAGGGTACAGCTCTTTCAGTTGGGCACATACCTAAAAATTCAAAAATGCAAAACATAGGGTAAATGTTAAGGCTTTATTGTCAGTATAGCACACCGAGTAAAAATTAAATGTCCATCAGTTACAACTGTAACACTGGTACTACTGTAACCTGTAGTGTTTAATTATAGCAACGTGCTTGAAAGCACCTCAGTGCCCATGTTCCTTTTTAAAATAACTATACAGCTATTAATATGACTTCATTCATTGCTATGTAATAATGAATCAAGCTCTGTTGCACTTCACAAAAGAGAATTTTAAAACTTACAAAAGAGACATCCTACATAATAACTTCATCATCATAAGTTGCATTTTCGTCCATATGCATTGTCTTCCGCCCCAACCCAGCTTGCATATGTACCAGCTGCTCACTCTCCTTAAGCGTTCGATCATATTGGTTAGGCAGCAGATAAAAGTTAACAGGCAATATTTTTGCGGGTTTGCTAGGGTTCACTTGACAGCATTCGCCTTTTACCCCATCCTTTGCTGAAAGACCCAGGAAATGATCTGTTGGCAAAAAAGTACAATTACAAACCATAACTACCATTAAATAATAGCATATTTCTTTTTGTCAGTATGAAATAAAATCAATAAAGTAGTTGCAAAACCTGGTCATCTCAGTTTGGATGGTGGCCCTCTGCTGAACAGTGTGCTGCCTATGGAGGCTGAACCATGGAATGCATACAAACTATTTCAGTAATAATAACTACAAAACACATACAAAACAATAAATGCATGCACAAATATATAACAGGCATTTCATTTCTCACAAACTATCCTTTTACATAATACAATTAAAAAAATACACACAAAAACCTGGCATTACCCTGACTGGCACCAGCTGCACTGCCTGAAGTCAGCAAAGATAGCAAGTGCCTGGCTGATCTGACAACTTCACTGTCCTGTAAACACATTCACAGTTGAAGCAGAATAATTTCATCTTGTCTTTCTATTATGCCCTTTTTCTCAAGTTTTGATATTGTTTTTGGGGTCTATTAGAATGTTTTAATGCTCGATTTTTCAACAAAATGTTTATATATATATATATATATATATATATATATATATATATATATATATATATATATATATATATATATATATATATATATATATATTATTGCATCACCTCACTTTCGGTGAGATACCAGATCGGGACGCGGGGCATGGTACTCTCTGTGTGAGCATGACAGTCATCCAGCTGTGTTTGTAACGTTTGTTGGCATTCGGTGTGTAAATTAGCCATTACATGCCTTACAATAAGCCTACAATTTGTATGATGTTAAGCGGAAATTAATCGTATAATGTAATCGTGCCTGCTAAATCACACCCATCTGAATGATCATTTGTGATGTTCATGTCTTGAGCTCAAAACGCACTTACAAACACCAGCAAGTGTTTGAAATAACATCTGACTTGGATCTTATGTGGATTCCAATCACAGAATGAAGCAGAATTACATTCATTGAGTTATGTGTGATGCTTACTCTTACGCATACTAATCACTTTCATACTAAATATACGTAATACTAAAACAAATACCAGAGACCGCTTAGACAAATGTCTCACGTGCTGAGAATGCTAACCTAACATATAAATATAAATCATAAACATTTAAGAACCATTTAGCTCCGTGCGGTTCATGGTCAGAATGGCGACCTTTTGAATCACGCTCGTGCCAGAGAATTATTACACCTGGACCTGTAATTGGCCAAAATGCTTCATTCGACTTTTCCGAGACCCTCTACTCTTCCCTGTGGAACACGGAAGCTTGATCTCTGACCCACTTTCTGTACGTTCTGAATTTCTGCGCTTTGAATTTTAGAATATTGAATTTGGTGTTCCAAATTTCTTCATCTTAAACTTGAAACTGTATTTTTAAAAAATGGATATTTACAGTCTAAGAATTCAGAACAAAAAATTCGCTGTTTGAACATACATATTTATAAAATTGTGCCATAAAAAACAATTCAATTTTGTTAAATATGAAATGTCCAGGATTGGAGTTTAAAATATTTAAAATGCCATGTAATATAAAATTTTTGTGAAATCACACTTATAATTCAAATTCAGAAGTCTATAATTCAAATTTACACAATTCTAATTCAAATCGTTTTGTTATATTTCTGGCTCCATAGTAGCAGAGCATGTGAGCAAAGCGGTGATAATTCCACCTCAGCAGAGAGCGCCTTTTTGAAGATTCCACTCCACTCGCTCAGGCTGCTCAGTGCCGCTCGCGCAACCCAGAATACGCTTCACGATATGCTGGTTTGGGAATCTGAGAAATAAGCAATAGGCCTGAGGTCATGGAGCTCAAACATTGTTTTAGTGAAGTTGCAAACCTTATAGCCTAAATAAATGCAAATTATAAATCAAAGTTAAGAACGAGGAAATAGAAAGGGAGTGTGGAGAGACCGTGAGAATTAACAAATATTCCTTTTGGAATCATAAGTGTCACATTGCCAGAGAGCACGAGGATGTGCCATGCCAACATAGTGCAACAAAAGGTGAGCTAGTAGGCTACACTACTATTCGATAATAAATGAATAGATAAGTAAGGTATCTTGTTGTTTTGCCATCATGTCAGTGCAGCTGCCAGCTAGATGCAAGCCCGGTTCTGCAGGGTTGTGAACGTTAGTGCACCCTCAATTGAATATGTAAGCTTAATAATACTGTATATTGGCAAAGCATTTTTCCTTGAATCCCGGTGAACACACACAAAAATCCCTCCATCAAAACCAATAAACATGTATGATCTTGCAGATCAGTGTGTTCTAATTTGCAGGCGGAGCATCCTGCTTTCATGCCTCCATTGTACATTTGAGCATTTGATTGGTAAAGATTTCCACTCTGGCATAGGGAATTTCATAGCGGAATTATCTCACTTAATAGACCACCTGTTGCATTCGATATCTGCTTGGAATAAAGTGGCACATAACTGCTGGTCAGTTTCCCAAAGCCAAATCCACACCTTAACGATAAGCAGGGCTGGATTGGTAATCTGGCATACCGGGCATTTTCCCGGTGGGCCGACACACTTTGGGGCCGATCAGGTACGGACTGGCCTTCGGGAGAACTGGGCTGGCCGCAAAACAGGCCGAATGGGCCGCGATAAGTTGAAACGAGCCGCCGCGCTATGCATATTGGCCCAGAAAACGGCACCGCGATATGTCGAAGGGGGCAGCAATATGCAGAAAAGGACAGCGACCAAAAGTCCAAAGTCCTTTAGATTGCATATGATTCCTACATATAAAATTGTAGGGAATATTTATAAAGCAACAACACCAAAAAAGTGAAACATCCACTGCTCATTTCTGGATAACTTAATATGGCCTTTACAAGTGAACACAAATTTAGGATGATACATTTCTCATTTTAATTTACAGACCCAAAGTCTGATAGCATTAAATCAGTAACCTATTAATGTATCAAATCTACAGTAATAATCATTCTGTGGAGACAACTGAAAAACAATTATGAATTTCACTTTTATCTGCAATATTTTTCCTGGTATCAGTCCATATTTTCATCATTGCCATAAACTACTCGAACAAACTTTACATTTGAAAAGACTGTGGTTTTCTGGGTCGGTTGTATCACTCGGGTCCAGTTTAAACTGAAAAGCGCAAATGTTTTATCACTTGTAGAGGCATGTTTGATGACTTGTTTAAAGTAAATAAAGGTAATTTAGAACTTAAATTTAAGGCATTAATTGAAGATGTTCAATGACATATGTGCTAACAGATAAATATTTGACTGATTACAAATGATAAGGAAGGTCTGGTTCACCCGATTATCTAACAGCAGCTGTAAACCAGTCCAAAATAAACAGCGAGGTTTTATATACAAAAACACAACAATACAATCACATAATTTCAGATGTGTAAGTTACTTATCATTTGATAATTTAATAAATGTTGGCCTATAGTCTATATTTCACCCAGAGCGGCACCTCAGCCCATGTGGTCAAAGGGGCAGTCGCCTGGGCCACTGTAGCTACCCCCTGTGCTTGGAACGAAGTATACAACAGAGAAATTTAATGTTGGAGCGGGATTTGAGCAAACGCTTTTTTGCCGGTGAGCATGAGCGGGTTATTGACCGGAGAGTCACACCGCTCCGCTTCGCTCACTTGCTCTGTTATGTAGAGTCTCACAGACACCCCACACCAACCCCTACCCCTAAACCTAACTGTACCTTACAAAAATTAACCATGGTTTTACTAGAGTAACCATAATATCACCATGGAATTTTGTAGTAGCCTAAAATAATCTCAACCACAAAATTAAACATGGTTACTATATTAACACCATATTACTGTTGTAACACCATGGTTAAAGGTGCACTCGGCCATTCCTGAGAAACACTTGATATTTGGACTCAACTGCCAAAACAAACACACCCCTCCCTTCAGTGCTCCTTTGGAAGCTCCGTACCCCCCCCCCCGATGTTGATGTGGCTCCTAGCGTTCGATTTATCATAATCCTTTTTATGTTTATATTTGTCTGACCTTTTTCTCTTGGTCTGTTTCTCAGCCATTTGTCCTCCTTGGAGTTTAGAAAGTTCGCATCAGCCAGATTTGCTGTCACTCTTCTAATGATTTTCCCTCTCCCACTGCCCCCATCCTGTGCATGCGCAAGAACCACCCCCTGTTGCTGATTGGCTAGAGTAGTGTTGTGTGGATCGGTCCAATCCACTTTGTTTTTGTCCCATTTACAGAGCCAGCACTGTGTACAAATACTACATTTTTTTTCAGCCCACCCACAGAACGGACAGCTAGCAGACTGTGAGGAGATATTTGCAGAATTTGACAAAGTGTATTGGATTAGAATTACTGAGTGCATCTTTAATTGCATTAAAACTATGGCTTCCACCAAAACATGGTTACTAAAACATTACTAAAGTAAAACCATCAGGATAAAACCTCTCTAAACTCCCTGACCTTCACAGTGACCAAATCACTGCGAGGAAATCAATCTTTATATACATTTTTATTTATCATTATAAGTAATTTTAAAGGAAATATTAAGAGTTGAGACAGGCAACAGGATGAGGAAAGGGGGAATTGAACCCAGAACATCCATACAAGCAGAGCCCAACTAAAGCGCTTTTACACACTACACCACTGAAGCAACACTTGAGCACACAGTTTGTCTTTAATTTAATTGTTTCCACCAGACTATTTAGGCGCAAATAGTTGTGCTGTGTGGCAGGGGCTGTTTGCACCTAGTGCAAATAGAGTGCAACAGTGCCAGCACACTTTTCAGCCACCTGGGTTCTGGAAGTATTTTTTCCCATTAATTTTTTCTATAGACTTTTCATAAACTCCTTTATAAAAGAGTTCTTAGCCATGAACCAAACAAACCAGCTCCAATGTGAATCACAACATTATAAATGTTCTATTTTTTTTTTAAATCAGACAACAAGACATAGGTACAAGACTGTGTACTTACCATTATTTACAAGGGCAAGAACTACAATCCCATGAAGCATTGCGAATTGCAGAATCGAATATAAAATTATGGAAATATATGAAACTATTAATTTTAGGTTGTTGATTTTAAGTGTAAAAATGATATAGATTAAGTTTATTTTGAAATATATATGAAATATTTAAGTAGTCTAAAGGTGTTTGTCTGTTGGTTCCGGTCAGTGTCCTGTCCTGCCCGATCCGGTTCCTCCTGCCCAGTCAGTCTGTTAATTTGTCTGCCCTGGACTGATGTTTTCCACTACGGGGATGTTTTTGTTTATTTTTGATGTAAATAAAGCCCATTTTACTTTTACTGTGTTTGAGTCCTCTCTCCGAACCTGAAAGATTAAGTGTCTTTGAAGCCCATCCTGAATTGACTGTGGAAGTGCACATAGATGAAGTGTCCATTTTATTTGGTTAATGAAGGCATTAGTTGGCCTATTTTTTATCTGT
Source organism: Myxocyprinus asiaticus (assembly GCF_019703515.2). NCBI lineage: Eukaryota > Metazoa > Chordata > Actinopteri > Cypriniformes > Catostomidae > Myxocyprinus > Myxocyprinus asiaticus. Next base: position 19,828,604 of record NC_059348.1, read on the forward strand.
TCTATGTATCTGTGTATGTAAGGAGAGTCTATCCTGTGACCAAGATAATGCAGTCAGAGGTCATTGAGGTGTGTTGATGATATTGCAAATCAAGTATGCACTATAATGATATAGTTTTTTCTCGTTTTTTTATAAAGCGTTCAATTGTATTATGGTGTAATTGTGGGGCAAAAGGCACCTAATCAAGAATCTGAATCAGTAAAAAACAGGTATATCTACATTATACGCATTATACATTGTCACAGTTTTTCATTTTCATGTAAAGCATTAATCAGCAATGACTGTTCCATAATGCAAGTACAAGGATTACAGTATGGCTATTTTATTTTTTTATTTTTTTATACGTTTGTTAAGGCATTTATACTAGTGTTGTATTTTTTGTTTAAAATACACATGTACAGCATTAAATGCCATCTATAAATAAACTGACCATGACCTTCATTAGATGACCATTAAACTTCTGTGCCCTTAACCACTAAACCAACTTGTTTCATGTATGTGGGTTATGCAGAAAATAATAATTTTGTACTGGCAAACAATCAGATATACCCTTACACTGTCAAAAAGGCATCAATCGATCAGATGGCAAGGTAAACCTCTGTCTGTTAATGCATCAATTTCAAAGGGTTTAGTGCAGGGGTCGGCAACCTATGGCACACGTGTCAGCATTGGCACATGGAGGGGTAATCACTGGCACGCCAGCAACGGCGAGAGAGGAAAAGACTATTTTATTTATATAAATTCCGCACCTGCATTTAAATCTACATCTTGATGTAATCCTTCCTCATGATCACGCAGTGTGTTTTCATGAGCTGAATGGGAGGCTAAACAAAAAGTACAAATGTGACAAGACTGCAGTATAACCAACAGACTCATGCAGGGCATGCAAGCCATTCCTGTATCGCGAGCTGGCAGCACTTCACTGTCGGTTAATCACGCGAGTAAACGCACCATCTTTGCTTCGGTCAGGCTGCACGGATGACAGCCTACATTCCGTGTTTCATTTGTTTCTTTTTGCTTTCAGAACAACACATGATGTAATAAGGAAAACACCATTATTATTCCTTCAGATGTCCAACCCAGCATACAGGTACACCCTCAAACCATAATCACACTCAAAAATAACATTAAACGATTAAAAGAGAAAACATAAACCCACATCGTGTGGTTCAAAAATCTGAGTCTATTCAAAATCTAAATTAAACCTGGAAATAAAGTTTTGGGATTTTGCAGATGCGATTCAATGAAAGGGCTAAATAGTTGATTGGCTTGTGGTGTGCGATCTACGTTCGTAGAGGTAATTTAGGGGACGTTCTGAAGACCTTTTTTTGTTAGCTGGGTCTTGTCCTAAAAGTACAGTTCCACCATTCTGTTAAAATCTACCTTCATTTTATTGTTGACACTTGCCTAAATGCATGCCAGTGTGGTGTTCCCTTGTTTACCTAACAACTATTACAAAAATATGATATTGTAATTTAAGTTTGACATTCACAAAAAATAATAACATTCATGGCAGTTTTGAACAAGGTAGTTGAAACCAACGTAAAAGACCACTGCTATAGAAAACAAGCATTTGTCCAAATGGATTTGACTCAAAACCTTTTAGTTACTGAGATACTGTATAGCACTATGACAACTTGCCCCGGTCTCCCCAATTGCATAATGAACATTGGCAAACGTTAAGTTACATTTCCATCTTTCTTGAAACATTTCTATAACTTTGTTTGACTCACAAATTAAGTGAACATTTGAATTGCATTGCACACTAATAACTTTTTAAGCTTTGAAAAAAAGTTTGGGGAACAATCTAATTTAAAAGCCCAGTCCTCACTATCCAGCTGCCTACACTGAGCTGAGATCAGGGGGAAAAGCAGAACATCTCTCTTGGATACTGAGGTGTTGTGCATTGGGACAGTGTATAGAGCGAACAGCTGAGTCGTCAGCACTCTTGTCTCATAGGATACTGAGCTGCTGCTCCCAATGCAACACACTCACACATTTCCTGCAGCTGTGTACAGTCAGTCTACATCCTCATCAACAACTATGTGCCTCACCAATCTGATTTCAAATAGTTCAGCTGAGTGTAGACAGTGTTGGCCATTCCATGCAACCTTTTCAATAAGATTTTATACTTTTGAGGGCTTTTCACACTTGAAATTGTTAAACATGGGTCATCCTTAACCCTGGGTAAATGAAATCCTGTTTCATGTTTCACACTGTTCATACTTTACCCTGGGATAATAATTAACTCTGGGTTTTCATGTTCCAGTGTTTCACACTGAACATTCATAAACCCTCTATTAAAGTTCTTATTTTCATATTTGCAGTGTCAATGCTTGGATGAATACAGTTTGAAACAGACACGCAACCTGTTTTCAATAGAGCTGCTCTCCTTTGTAAATGTCGCCAAGCAAATCAGCTGTTTGTCTTTTGCTTTCTGAAACATACCACAAAAACACACGCAAAAGGAACACTGTCTCCATCACACCAGTCACTGAGTTTGCCATCACTGTACATCAATTAACCGCTTTCCCTCAGATGGAGAACATAAACAGCATGTGAATGTTTTTGCGACTGTGCAAAGCACACGAATATTTATTGAGGTAAGCACTGAGGCAACATATGTGTAGCCGATGGGTTGTGAATAAACAACACAGGATACAAAAAATATCTTTTGGGGGTTTTATTCTGACGGCTGTTTATAATTATTTTATTTTTTTTTAAAACAGCGGTCAATGTATTGTGTTTAAAAAGAGAAAATAAATGCTTAAATCATTCATTTTATACATTTAAGTACTTGTATAAAAAAATGCTGAAAGCATTGTGTGTGTGTGTGTGTGTATATATATATATATATATATATATATATATATATATATATATATATATATATATATATATATATATCCTCTTGTTTCCAGCACTGATGGTCAGTTCTTGTTCTTATGTTCTAAAGTTAAGCTGTAGCATTTATGTATATATTTTGCTCGTTTGTATTTATCAGCAGCTGCATTATGCTGTCCTCAAAGACAAAGACAGTCAATTGAGCGATCCATCTTTGCTCAATTGCACCGAGCTTGGAAGTTTTTAGATGGCACAGAGGGTTGTTCTCTGTGATGTCCACAAACTTGGAACCCAGCAGATAACCACAGGATTTTTCAGAGATAGCCCACTTCAGGGCCAGTAGCTCAAGCTTCATGTTATTGTAATTTCTGTCATTCCTTTCTGCTTTACGAAGTCTCCTACTGTGACTTTGCTATGAAGCTATGACTCTCCTACACTCACCCTGCTGCTGGTATAAGACAGTGTTTCTCCAGTGTGAAAGGAAGATTTAAATCTGCATACCCTAACACAGGAGCAGAACTAAGCTTCGCCTTCAGCAACTCAAACGTTGATTGGCACACCAATGATCACAAAGCACTAAACTCTCTCTTTGTGGTGTCAAACTGCTCGATACACCATTTCACTAAATCATGGAGGGGGCCAGCAATTTAAGAAAAACCCTCAATGAACTTTCTGTAGTAAATACAGAACCCTAAGAACCAGCGTAATTCCTTAACAGTACTGGGAATTTTCAATTGCTTCAACACTTCAAATATGGTTGTTATTTGTGAAGGCGGTCTCATGCTGGTGTCCTCTCCGGGAACAGGTTGGAGAGGGACTGGAGGGATAGCAAAAATAATTTGGTTGAGGAGGGCTTGATTTGGGATGGACTGGGCTTGAACATTTTGGTTTTGCTGTCTGAGGTTAGTGAGGTGGTAGGATCTGGAACTGAGGCAGTTACCGAGTAAGCAGGGAGTCCAGGAGGATGGGAGAAAGGTTGGTTACAATGGAAATGGGAGCCTGAGGGAGTGCTGATGTGACAGTGATGGCTGCACTGCTGTTTGGGGAAATGAATGGGTCGGGAAATTGTGATGCTGTGTTAGCTCCTTGGGAGGTGGAAATTAGTTTTGAGCGACGGGAGAGGAGACTAGGGACTTTCTTTGGAAAGGTTTTGGGGGTTCCTGGTGGAATTTTGTGGCTGCTTTGGGTGCAAGAATAAAGTTCGTAGAGTTGGGCTTTATTTAATTTCCAGGTGAAGGGGATGTTCTCGACAGCAAGAGCGTGACACAGGTTGTTAACAGTCCATTTTGAGATTGGAGGAATGGAAGAGATAGCTGAAGTCGTCAGAGTAACTTCAGAGCATGGAAGCCTTGATAGTGGAGGAGAGGAGCACTTTCTGGAGCTGTGCCTCGGGAAATCTGAAGGGAAGCGCAGGGCTTGGCGACCTCTGTCTCTGTCTTTGGGATCAGAAGATTAACTTGTGTAAGAAGGCCCTGGATTGACTGTTGCTATCTGAGGGTGGCTTTCTGGAGGATGAGAGAGTTCTTCATCGGACGTGAAGAGCTCTAACTCTACTGGAGAAGACATGGTTCTCAGCTTAGGGCGGGGCCAGATGCCGGGAAAAATTGTTAACATAGAGTGGTAAGTAGCTATTTATATACACTGGTAATTTGATTGACAGGACTGAATGTTCAGGCTAAACTTTTGTTTAGAACTTTATTTCAATGAATTTATCAAAGTATTATAGACTTTTCTTTATACTTTACCCCTTAAACTGACAAGCAAGTTTGTGCATGTATTGTTTCTTTATTTGGCCATGGACACAAATCCAGTAACTAAGAAAAGTTTAACAATGGGGCAAACCTTTAAATGTTCTGAACGTTCAGAGGTTAGCTTTCTCTCAAATAGCAGGTGTAGGGCTTTACTGGTTGTTTAGATCAGTGTTACTATCAGAAATAATTGATAATTATTTCTTTAGTTATTAATTAATATTTAAATTAATTAATTGAATCTAACTCATTAAAACATCATATGGGGCTCCAGTAAATGTAGTGTGCTACGTTTAGGAGCGGGTTTGGTTATTAGCAATAATTAATAATTATCAAAGATAATTATTAATTATTAAAATCAATAGAACATTGATGAGAATTAATGTTAGCTTTTTTAATCCTTTAAATCAACAATTATCAAAGATAATCACTAATCATTAACATCGACGAAACATTAATTCAAATTAACACTAGCTTACTGATCCTTCAAATTCAACAATCATCAAAGATAATTATCAATTATCAAAAATCAATAGAATATTAATGTAAGGGGGTTCAGTGGAAAGGAGGCGGCGAGAACCGGCTTGACAACTTAAATAATAATTTAATAAACAACTTAAACAATCACACAACCAAAACCACACAGTACAGCTGCCTGCAATTCTCTCTCTCTCGAACTGTCGTCCCCGGCCGCCTTTATCCCTCGCGTGCCCCATCAGGCTGATTGGGGACCGGGTGTGTCTCATTCCAACCCGGCCCCACCCTCCTCGGCTCTACACTCCTCCCGGCGTTGCCTCAGGCCGGGGAGCCCCCGGCATGACGTACATCCCCCACCCTTCCTCTCCGGGGGTGGGGGGGCGTGCCCTTACACCCCGACTGCCGGCGGGTCATCCCCGCCTTCCTCGACCTGGGAGGAGACAGGAGGGGAAAAACAACAAAACAAAATGGCGAGGGAAAGGCCAACACGGAGCGACAGAGAGAGAGAGAGAGAGGAGAGAGAGAAAAAGAAACTCACCGGTTCTCTGATGCACCGTCACGTGGTCCTCGATCACTACTCCACCCTCTCAAGCGAACCGCAGCCGCTCCTCCCCAGGCAGACCGGAGTCAGACCTCCGACCCCCAGCGGACAGAGTGCCCCTCCGCATTCCCGGCGTCCCGTGGGGACACTCCTCCGTCCCTGGCAGCGACCCTACCACTCCAGGCGGTCGGGGAGTCGCTTCCCTCCTACCCCCGCGGACGGCGGTCTTCTCTCGACCCCTCCGCATTCCCGGGGGACGGCAGGCCCCCGGCAGTGGCTCCCTCGCTCCAGGCGGTCGGGGAGTCCCGTCCCCACTCGCCTCACAGACGGCGGCCGTTCCCCACGTCCGGGTGGTCGGGCTACTCCGTCCCCCGTCGGACGGCAGCAGTGCTCCCCTGGGTGGACGGCAGTGTCGAGGACTCTGCGACGGGAATCCCTCCTCCTTCCCGGGTTTCGGCACCAGTGTAAGGGGGTTCAGTGGAAAGGAGGAGGCGAGAACCGGCTTGACAACTTAAATAATAATTTAATAAACAACTTAAACAAACACACAACCAAAACCACACAGTACAGCTGCCTGCAATTCTCTCTCTCTCGAACTGTCGTCCCCGGCCGCCTTTATCCCTCATGCGCCCCATCAGGCTGATTGGGGACCGGGTGTGTCTCATTCCAACCCGGCCCCGCCCTCCTCGGCTCTACACTTAATAAGAATTAATATTGCCGGGGCACCACCCTGGAATCAGGGACTAATAACCAGATAGTATAACAGTCTCAATATTAGATTGTTTTTTAGGAAAATCGACATCCGAAGAATATCGATTTTCGAAAAAAAAAAAAACTATGAATGAAGGCTTGAATCCAAGCACTGACATCCCGTCAGCATGTGACACAGGTGTATGCAAAACAAACCAAAACACTTCTCTTTGAAATATAACAAAGTTTATTTATGCAGTAATATAAATTAATAATTAATACAATGCAGTCAATAAACTTCCGACTTACAACTACAAACTAAACAGTGATATGAATAGATATGGAAATCAAAATAATCCTATAACACATGAGGGTGTGTGTGAGAGAGTGAGTGTGTGTGTGTGTGTGTGTGTGTGTGTGTGTGTGTGTGTGTGTAAGGAGGGACGCACACAAAGTGGCGGACATGACTCTCGTGGAGAGTATGTCACGCGAGACTTCCGGCCAGAGAATATTGCCGTGATTGTGGGCGGAGAGAAACCAGTCAATGGCATCTCCAGTTCACCACGTGTATCCATTTGTACGATAGCTTAGGGACAAAGTTGAGCTTTATCACGAAGCTATCTATTAGCCAAAAATGTGTGCGAGAATGTTTGTGAGGGGTAGCGTGTGTGTGTGTGTGTGGTTAGTACAAGAGTGAGAGAGAATAAAGTGATGGCCCCAAAGCCGATTTCGCGATCGTGGGAGAGAAAGCAGCTGTTAGTTTATCACTCAGAGACACGGTGGACGGCTCGTAAACCGTCCCGCGGTCTTTGATTCTTTAATGGATAAACTCAGTGTGCCGGTCTCACCCGTGATGGTGGAAATGCACAATAGTCCAATGTGGTTGGACTACAACAATCTCATTCGTGATAATTAATACCTTGAATATTAGCCGCAATGTGCGGACTCAGTGGTCCATAAACTGTACAAGCAATAACCTTGATACACAAAAATAACACACTATAATATTCTATCTCTGCCCAGACGTAAACCTCTTACTTGAATCATATGAGGACGTAGAATGTGCGTTCATCCATCCTTTAACTCTGACTCGGTTCCCCGAAGCTCGAGTGATGACGGGAGGCTGTTTCCTCGCTCTGTCGGTGGGCGGTACGGCTGCTGATTCTCGGCGGGATGGCGGAGAAATCAGCGACGTCGACTTGATTGAAGATGGAAGAGAAATCTTTTATCTCTTCACTTCTGCAGGCAAATGGATGAAGGTGCGGATTGCTCAGCGGTCTCCTTCGAATCCATTAGAGTGTTCGGTGGAACACAGAGTAATCTCAACTCGTCCAGCGAGATGGAGTTTGTATGGCCACAGTTTCAAGTCGGACGTTACTTCCTTGTGCCACGAGGCTACACCTGAGAGCAGCGATGAGCTGCATCTACACATGTCAAGCAAAGTTGCTGGAAGCAAATCCCGGAAGCATTTCAGAGGTATTTCTACTCCTGATGACGTCATGGTTGAGGGGCGTTCTGTCGTGTGCCTCATCCAATAGGAGTTGAGAGTTCGATCCTTTAGTGAGCAAGACTTCATGGGATTTGTAGTCTGTTTTGGACTCCCTTTGTTTGATTTTGGCGCAGTTTTTATCAGTAAGATTTATGACTTTTTATGTGGGCATGAGTTAGGTTTTACGACTGTGTTAGGCCTGCCTTTGTCTTCTATCTGAATACATGAGGCCCAACACAGGTATGAGGATGTAGACATTTGCCAAGAGAACATTGATCAGAGATGCCATATAGCTCCAATGCCCCCAACCTCACTCAATACTACCAAGACATCAGAGCTTCCTGTAAAACAAGAACGGTCTTCTCAAAGAGATGTGAGAAAGACAGAAAGCTGAGACATCTTAAAAACATTTTATCAACACTTTTACACTCAACTTGCTTCATTGAGTGTTTAGGAAGAGCTTATAATACTTATAAGCTCTTGCCAATATCTTCCAGGTGTGAGCTTTCTAAAAGAGATTATTCTGTCCCTGTTTGTTTGTTTGTTTGTTTGTTTGTTTGTTTGTTTGTTAGTGTCGAAATAGCCCATGAACAATGATGAACTATGCTGGACATATACATTTTTTTTGCACAAGTTCACCTCAGAAGCTGAAATGAGTGGTGGTGCAGACATACCCCCTGAACAGACACCTGAGTTATTGATTATTTCAGAAACTGGATGATATATGTGATGATCCTGTTCAAGGGCAGTTCATTTTTGGAAGTCAGAATAAAGGAGAAGGCCTAATTCACACCGCAAGCAGAAGCAATGTGTAAGCTGTTTTATTTTTGTATTTTTTTACGCACATATTAACAGGTTCGATTTTTCTCACTTGCCAAATTAACTGGTCTATTTAAATTAATTTTAGAGCTCTACACTCTCACTGTATGTCACCAATTATCTAATTTGTGTCTTTTTTTAGTTTCTCTTAAGGCATTTTAGGAAAAACATCTAAAACAATGTTGAAACTTAAACATATCTTCGTCTCCTGACCTAAACTATGAATGAGCAAGCTCTGAACAAAGACATTTCCCCTGGGCAGTCTTCTGATTGAGTTATTGTCCAGATCTCTATTGACAAAGTTATCATCATGGACAGTATCCAGGCTCTTGGTTAGAAGTCCTCTGGGTTCTTTGAACTTATGAAAGAATACAAAAGAACAAAAGACTGTAAGAAGTGTCAGATCTTAAAGAATAAAGTGTAGATGTTGACCTTGTATGCTGCATGACAATGTGTCAGCTTGGACAACAGCTGTCAGCCTGTGAGGCTTCAGAAGATTGTAGGTCATTGCGATGATCTTGTAGTGGAAACAAGACAAGACTCCTCTTTAGGTTCAGAGTATACTTTGGTTTTGATGCAAAGGCTAATCGTCTGTGTACAGTCAAATGCTATCCTTTTAAAGTATGCTTCATATGAAATTTGTTACATACACTGGCGGTTGGCATATGTGCACTACGACTGCTTTTAGACACCAGACTATTTCTCTTTAGGAGTTTAGACCCATTAAGTTGTCTTTATATTCCTTCAGACTCAAGTTAAACAAATACAGGTATCTCCTGACTTCCGCACTCACATGTTCTTGATGTCCACATCCACTGTTGTTGTTTTTACCTTCTCCTTTAGTGGTGATTACATCTTTCTCTAGCACTTCTTCGTGACAGCAAAGCCTCAGTTGTGAGTGTTGCCACCTTGTGGACACTAATATTCTGAGTACAAGCAGTTAGAATAATCGGGCAACATGCGTTAAGTGCTTGAGCACTCTGATGATGAAGAAAATTGCATCACACGTCCTATACACATACACTTAGCGTTTGGTCTGATTGAAGTATACTTTGGGCTTAATTCTGTTTCTTTTTTCTTATAATGTCTTCCATTAATTTACATTACAATGTGGAGGTAATGATTTGGATATTGCATCTGTGATTTAAGTACAAAAGTTAACATCACACATGCTATTATTGTAGAATACTAAGGGGGAAAATTTTCCTTGCAATGGGGAACCTTCTTTGTTTTGCCTCATTTACCCTACCGCCTGCACCGCACATTGTATCTGCTCTTACCCTCAGCTCTCACTCTTTTCAGTGGCTTTCATTACTTGCCACTGAAGCCTGAATAAACATGCAGGCCATGGTTAGTGTAATAAATGGTATGTTAGCCCCAGCGGCGCCTCGGTTTAATGAACCCTAAGCTGTCCCTCCCGTCACAGAGAAGACCAATAATAACAGAGAAAAGTCTCATCCCCCTTTACATATCTCCATATTTCCCAGGGAGGAAAAATGAGAGAATGCTTCTGATGATGAAGGAAGCAGAGGACAGTTCCCACCTCCTGACAGGAATACCTGATTGTATGCCCAGCTTTGTAATTCATTGTTTTCTATCTATCATTACTATCAATCTCCAATTTCTCTTTCACATTCTTCTTTTGTTCTTGGCGATTCACATTATTCATGCATATCACCACCTACTGGGCAGGGAGAAAAAATTATATTTAAAAAAGACTTAAATACTGATCTGTTTCTCACCCACACCTATCATATCACTTCTGAAGACACAATTTAACCATTGGAGTACATGGAATATATTTATGCTTTCTTTATGTGCATTTTGGAGCTTCACATTTTTGGTACCCATTCACTTTCATTGTGAGGACCTACAGAGCTACAATATTCTTCAAAAAATTTTCATCTGTGTTCTGCAGAAGATTGAAAGTCATTCACATCTGGGATTGTATGAGCATGAGTAAATGATGAGAGAATGTTTATTTTTGGGTGAACTATTCCTTTAATTCACAAGCTGTCTCTGAGGGTGGGGGTGAAATATTAACTCTATTCTGAATGACCCCCAATTAGCAATTACCATTGATATAAAGACATTGTTTAACATACTTTAGCCTTTATTTTTTTATTTATTTTTTTATTTTGTGTAAATTCACAAACCTGCAACATTCAGGTTTGCACAAGTATGGATAAGTGTCCTTAAGCACAATCATGCTATTAATTCAACAGAGGATACGCTAGTGTCTTTAATATATCACAATGAGAATCAGAAGAATCAGAATGAGCTTTATTGCAAAATATGCTTACGCATACAAGGAATTTATCTTGGTGACAGAAGCTTCCAGTACATTAAAACAACAACAAGAAAGAAATATATATATAAAAAATAGAATAAAAATAAAAAGCGAATAGAAAATATAAGTACAGGTGCATCTCAATAAATTAGAATGTCTTGGAAAAGTTCATTTATTGCAGTAATTCAACTCAAATTGTGAAACTTGTGTATTAAATCAATTCAATGCACACAGACTGAAGTAGTTTAAGTCTTTGGTTCTTTTAATTGTGATGATTTTGGCTCACAATTAACAAAAACCCACCAATTCACTATCTCAAAAAATTAGAATATGGTGACATGCCAATCAGCTAATCAACTCAAAACACCTGCAAAGGTTTCCTGAGCCTTCAAAATGGTCTCTCAGTTTGGTTCACTAGGCTACACAATCATGGGGAAGACTGCTGATCTGACAGTTGTCCAGAAGACAATCATTGACACCCTTCACAAGGAGGGTAAGCCACAAACATTCATTGCCAAAGAAGCTGGCTGTTCACAGAGTGCTGTATCCAAGCATGTTAACAGAAAGTTGAGTGGAAGGAAAAAGTGTGGAAGAAAAAAATGCACAACCAACCGAGAGAACCGCAGCCTTATGAGGATTGTCAAGCAAAATCGATTCTAGAATTTGGGTGAACTTCACAAGAAATGGACTGAGGCTGGGGTCAAGGCATCAAGAGCCACCACACACAGACGTGTCAAGGAATTTGGCTACAGTTGTCGTATTCCTCTTGTTAAGCCACTCATGAACCACAGACAACGTCAGAGGCGTCTTACCTGGGCTAAGGAGAAGAAGAACTGGACTGTTGCCCAGTGGTCCAAAGTCCTCTTTTCAGATGAGAGCAAGTTTAGTATTTCATTTGGAAACCAAGGTCCTAGAGTCTGGAAGAAGGGTGGAGAAGCACCTGCCCACACTGCCAAAAGCACCAAAAGTTGGTTAAGTGACCATGGTGTTGGTGTGCTTGACTGGCCAGCAAACTCACCAGACCTGAACCCCATAGAAAATCTATGGGGTATTGTCAAGAGGAAAATGAGAAACAAGAGACCAAAAAATGCAGATGAGCTGAAGGCCACTGTCAAAGAAACCTGGGCTTCCATACCACCTCAGCAGTGCCACAAACTGATCACCTCCATGCCACGCCGAATTGAGGCAGTAATTAAAGCAAAAGGAGCCCCTACCAAGTATTGAGTACATATACAGTAAATGAACATACTTTCCAGAAGGCCAACAATTCACTAAAAATGTTTTTTTTTTATTGGTCTTATGATGTATTCTAATTTGTTGAGATAGTGAATTGGTGGGTTTTTGTTAAATGTGAGCCAAAATCATCACAATTAAAAGAACCAAAGACTTAAACTACTTCAGTCTGTGTGCATTGAATTTATTTAATACACGAGTTTCACAATTTGAGTTGAATTACTGAAATAAATGAACTTTTCCACGACATTCTAATTTATTGAGATGCACCTGTATATATAGAAATCCACAATAAGACAACAAAAATATATACAGTATATAATATATATATATATACATATTTATACAGTACTGTGCAAAAGTTTTAGGCACTTGTGAAAAATGTTGCATAGTTAGGATGTCTTCACAAATAATGAAATAAATAGTTTTCATTTATCACTTAATGTCATACAAAGTCCAGTAAACATAAAAAAGCTAAATCAATATTCGGTGTGACCACCTTTGCCTTCAAACAGCACCAATTCTCCAAGGTACACCTGTACACAGTTCCCTGTCTGTCACTCACTCGACGTTGTGTCGATGTAGTGACACTAGGGGTTCGATCTTGAGAGCCCCAATCACCTTTGCTTAAAATAGAAAAGGCCAATGAGAAATGGCGAGTGGAATTTGCATGCCACACTCCACCCACAGACATACGGGTATAAAAGGAGATGGCGTGCACCACTCATTTAGATTTTTTCTTCGGAGCTGAATGCATGTGTGTGTGTGTTCAGCCTCTCACCTTTCGCTTACGCTGCTGGATTTTACGGTGCATATCAGCGGTCACCCTCGTATGGTCAAGTGTTGTGCTTCACCTGGGCGCTTCAGCGGCTGAGTCTGCGGGTGCTAAAAGGGTTATGTTCTCATTGCGTGAACATGCCCATCAGAACGTTGTGGTCGCGGCTCACTTCCTTCTTCATGAAGCAAGGAGCCACTGCGGCTGCTCCCCAACCCACTCCGTCCTGGGATGATGCTCAGCCGGCCGGGTCGGCAAGCACCGCGGGCGATGTGGATATGGGAGCATTTTCACTGGCTCAACCCCCGCAGACCTCCCATCCCCCAGCACACTTGTTCTATCCTGAAGAGCTGTCGAGTGATACAGGCAGTCTGCCTCAGGGCGGATTTAATGTGTCGTTCATGGCTCGCGACGAGGATGAGCTTTCGGTCGCAGCATCGGAGGGTGGGCTTCTGCTATCGGAGGCAGATGAATCTTCTGAGCTCCCGCCCACGGGCGGTAGAGCACAGGATGAGGCAGACGCCGAGATGGCAGCCGTGCTTGCCCGGGCGGCTGCGAACATCGGGCTGAATTGGAACCCTCCACCCTGCCCTGAGCATTCGCGGCTGGATGATTGCCTTTCTTTCCGGAAGTGCATGAGGAGCTAATGAAGTCGTGGAAGGCACCTTTTTCTGCCCGTACATGCTTCGTGGGCTCGTCCATCCTAACTACCCTCGATGGTGGAGCGGCTAAGGGACATGTCGAGCTCCCCCAGGTTGAGCGACCAAGGTCTGCAAGTTCTCTTCCTCATTACTGACGAAGGCTTACAAGGCCGCGGGTCAAGCTGCTTCTGCCCTCCATGCCATGGCCATCCTGCATGTCCACCAGGCCAAGGCGCTGAAAGATCTGCACGAGGGTAGAACCGACCCAGGGCTGATGCAGGAACTGCGTACTGTGACCGACCTCGCCTTATGGGTGACGAAAGTCATAGCGCATGCCCTGGGCTGGACAATGTCCACTTTTGTGGTCCAAGAGCAGCACCTGTGGCTTAACCTTGTGGAGTTGCGTGATGCCGAGAAAGTCCGCTTTCTCGATGCGCCCATCTCCCAAGGGGGGCTTTTTGGTGACACCATCGAGGATTTCGCCCATCAGTTCTTGACGGTGAGGAAGCAGACCGAGGCGATTAAGCACATCTTGCCATGGCATGACTCGGCCGCCTTCAGGCCTCTGAAGTCCCGCACCCTGTTGTTTCTCGCCAGAGCCTTTCCCCTGCAGTGCCGGCCCCGGCTTCCATACCATTGGAGCCCGTATGCTGGCCCCCATGGGAAGTCGGCTCCACCTGCCCATCAGCTGGCCCCCAAGAACCCCGGATGGGCTTCGAGATGGCCCTGGCACGGGCAACCCGGGGATGAGGTGACTGACTCTGACCGGTCTGGCCTGGGTGAACTCTCCAGCCCCACCATCGCCCCTGGGCCAGCGCATGGTAAGTATTATATTGCCGGGTGCTCTCCACATGGTCGGTAAAACAGCAGTTTTCTCATTCCCTGGGTCAGCGCACTCTCGACGGCCAGGCGCTGGAATTCTTTCCAGTCAATCAGGTGAACACAAGTACGACCTCTGCTGGGCCTTTTTCACAATGGAATCAATGTGGGTCTTCCACTTCAGATCCTGTGAGATGGTAGTGCCCAGGAACCTGAATGACTCCACTGCTGCCACAGTGCTGTTAAGAATGGTGAGCAAGGTCAATGTTGGGCTGTTCAATGACAGTAGTGTCATCTGCAAACTTCAGGAGCTTGACAGAGGGGTCCTTGGCGATGCAGTCACTGGTGTACAGGAAGAAGAGTAGTGGGGATAGCACACATCCCTGGGATGATGATGCGATCTGAAGTCCACAAAAAGGATCCTTGCATATGTCCCTGGTCTGTCCAGATGATGCAAGATTTGATGCAATCCCATAATATCACTGTCAATTACAGCTCTCTGAAAATACCACCCTGATGAGAGTTCATAGTTATTTCTGTAAGTTGATTCAGTGTACAATACCTTCTAGAAGGTTTTGATGCTCATCTGGTGTGATAAACTTTGAAATGACACACACCTTTTATTAAGAAAAGCAGTAATAGTAGAGCTATAGTTTGGTGGAAACCTAGCTGTGACTTTGTCTTTTACTTGCTGCTGAGCTGCATGTCAGTCCTCTGTGACAACATAATGTTTCAGCTCCACAGGAATCCACAGTGAGATCCAGGACAGACAGTGGCGACTCTCAGTCAACCCTCAAACTCAGTTTTTTCACTTTACAAAATTCTATAAAATGTCTCTATTCTTTCTCCTATTTTGTAAGTAATTGCACACACACACACACACACACACACACACACACACAAATAAATAATAGGAAATATATACAGAAAAATAGTACAGTTGTGAGTGTGATGCCTTAATTATATATTCTGCAATATCACAAAAAATATTTTAGATGTTTTAGATATCACTGTCATGATTATAGTGAAACAACAAATAAGCTCTTTTATGATTAATGAGAAATGTATATAAACTCAGCCTGTGTATGCAGTATTTGTGACCCATAACTAAGCTTTTCAACGAAATAATGAAACTGTCCCTCCTTCCCTCAAAGAAACCCTGTGTAAGCTGTATCTGAATGTTATGGGAAAATTGAATTTCTATAACCTTTAACCTCATTCAAAATTAATGGTGTATCATAATTAATAAGTACAAGGTTCAGTTCTTCATCTTATGTTGAAAGTACACAATACATTACTCCACATACTTACATGTTGTAATGCACATAATAAAACCACTGAACTTGCCTAACCACAGCACTAACACTTTATTCAGTCAATGAACAAATAAGAATTAAATGTGATATGGAAATTTTCAGCAATGTTCATAATTATTTAATGTACCTTAAAGTAGCTTATAGTAGCAATAAAGTAGCTGTTTTGAGTCATCTCTGAAATTGCTGGCATTCCCCTGTTGTCAGGCACATTTTCAGCTATATCAGCTAATATTTGTAAAAGGGAGGTGAAAACCCCAGATGGCAATTCAGTGTGTTGCATAACTTCTTAAACTGACAGCATGAGTTCTACTATGACACAATTTGTTCAGACCAGTTGTGATGAGTTTGTGACTTGATTACAATAATTGCTCAAAGGATAAAGTTGATTGACATTTTTATCCAAAGCAGCTTTCAAAAGAGTAACATAAGCATTTTGTCATGCAAAAGTCAACAATAACATTATCGCACTGCCAAATTCCCAGAATAGCTAGCATGGAAGTGCAGAAGAGACAGACAATGAAAGTTTTTTTATTATTAAATAATTAAATAGTAAGTGCCATTAGGCTCTGCCATAGACTGGATTTATGGCAGAATGTCATAAATATTCCTGGAATGTCATTTGGTCCAATTATTCACCACAGGATGTTGGTAGAGAGTGGTTATGGGTGTATTGTAGAGAACTGGCATCTGATGTTTAGAAGTGTCTCCGACAGCCAGGGACTAGAGGCTGTGGCACGTGCTGGCCTAGAGGTAAAAGGACAGATACTATCAAGGCAAATAGTTAATGTTAAGCAAAGATAATTTGCAGCTTCATTTACATCAACTGAAGATACTGTAAGTGGAGGGAAGGGATGCAGAGAGTGTAGAAGGGAAGCGAGTGGGGGAGAGAGAGAACCGAGGTTACGGCGGAAGGAAAACATAGGTGGATGAGTGGTAGGGAAGAAGGAAGAATGCCAGGGAAATGAATGAATAAATGAAATGGTCAGAGATATGCAAAGGAGTAACAAGAGGATTGCTGGAGAAACAGTAATGTATAAGAATGAGATCTAGCTATTTTCCTGCACTGTGTTTTGCTGGGGTGTGCATTCTTGTATAGTCAAATGAGATCAGAAGAGTTAGATCATTTCCCCGTTCGGGCGAAGGTACTGCCATCACAGAAGAGCTGCCGCAACAGTACCTACCCGAGCACTGTCTACCTAAATAAGTTCACATACTGAGAACTGTTTTTCCAGCTGTTAATTTGGAGCCTTCTTAACTCACAATACAACTCCTTTAGTGTGCAGTCTAGTTCCAGGGTCCTTTTATATAGTGCCCTGACAGAGTCTGTTTCCACCTGAACAAATAAATATAATCGTTACAAATTTTCTGTAGGTTAATCAAATCACAGAAAGTGGCATTAGTTCGTACAAACACAGGACTGACTGTAATTTATGTAAAGGGATTAAAGCATTACTGTGTTCACATTCCTTCTGGAAGAACATGCAGTCAGCCTTTTTTAATTAAAACATTTAATAAATAAGAAGTCATGCATTACACACATACCCAGTGTCACTTGCTTGGAGGAGCCAGCACCAGGGTCAGAATGTGCAGCATCTTGAACCCCATCCATGATCGGCCACCCCTTATAACCACTCAGAGCCAACTCCTCCGCCACAGTGTATTCCCAGTTTCACATTTTTCACACTTTTCTGTTTGCTGCAAACATGTGTTTGTGATAAAATGTACACACAAAAAGAATAATAATAAATAAAATAAAAAAGGTTGTGGAAAATACTCACCACTTTGAATTATATTTTGATATTTTGTCTTGATCTGCTGCCAAGAACATTTGGAGTTGGGCTTGCATCTAAAAATAATGAAGATTAAGCTTTCTTAGGGCATACATACAAATTCCTCATTAACCACATTTATAGCATAATACCATTGTAATTACCAGTTTGTAACCTAAAAAAAAAGTCCTCGTAAACCACTTAAACCTGCCCACAAACTGCCCATATATATTACTGACACACACACACACACACACACACACACACACACACACACACACACACAGCATATTACATTAATATACAGTATAATTTATTTGTTTAACTTACACATGAGCACAATCAGCAATCTTTCTCCAACAGTTCTCTCTTGCTTTGGCAGCAGAAACAGTATTACTCCATGCCTGTAATACATTTTTGTATTCTTCGTATTTGTGCATGATTATTTCCTGTTCCTCAGCGGAGAAATAAACTGATCTCGCTCTCTCCATTTTGAACGCAACTGGTTGTTCGGTGCCGACGTCACGCTTTTATGTGCACGCGCTCGTGGACTAATCATAGCTTAAGGCTCAAAGCCTGAGTTGACAGAGAAAGTTGATGAGCAGCGTCATGGTACCAATAAAGCCTGATTGGATTGGTTTTGTCAACTCGAAACTAATCCCGTAACCCTGAGTTTGTTCAACTACCATCATGGTACAGGCCCCTGGTCTCATTGAATGAACATTACAATACAATTTTTTGCAGACTGACTTGTACGTGCTGCTTTCAATGTTTTGCTGAAGTTTCCTGGTGAAATGAACACTAGAGGTGCTACAACAACTGTGTGGTTTAATCATTGTCACATAAATCACAAGTACAATTGCTGATTTTGATTTAAAAAAATATTTTTCACTCTATTACTCACCCTCCGCTATGTTATTATATCAAAACACTTTTACTTTAGCGCATGATTTGAAAAAAGAAACTGGCTGCAGTTCGAGTCCAGCCAAAGACACACGAAAGTGAAAGTGGCATAGAAGCAATACAAAATGACATGGTTGCTTCAGTTAATGTGTTTTCTTTTTTATTTCGAATTTCATTTTAAAACACTGTCGGTTAAGGTTTATCTTCATTTATCTTTTCGGACACTATTGGTCAGGTTTAGGGTAAAGTTTTAGGTTGGGGATGTACGTTTTACTTGTTACAGTTTTTCACAATTGCTAAGACACATTTCTTGAAACCACCCATTTTCTCACAACTTTAAACAACTTAAGACTCTTCTGGCAAAATCAAACAATCGCCTCAAAACCATTTCCTCTGTGCTCAAAATCAATGCTTTCACATCATACACACAGCCAGTCAATATATAAAAACTACAGAGCATTCATTAGACACTACATCAGAAAATGGAGAACACAGCACCCAGGACATGTAGTTACAGATTTTTTTATTGTATATAGTAAACGCATTTTGCAATTATAAAAAAGAAAAAAGTATAGTAATCACAACTTAGTACAGCGAATATTTTGTATACTGTAAGTACTGCAAGTAATACAGTATTGAATGTCTGTATATTCAGCACTTGCATACTGTAAAAATACAGAAGTCCAACTGCTTTAAATGAAAATGAGACACTGTTCATTACGTCAAAGTGTACATTGTCTTCAACAACTCTTTGCTGTATTTCACACAGTTGGATTGCATTGTTCTTTTGAAGGACCATATCAACAATGAGAGCCTCTTGCTGTCGGGAGAACATAGCAGTCCTTCCACCCTCATGTGGTAGTCTTGCAATTCTACAAAAAGGGAAAATGTACTTACAAATGTATACATACAGTATACGCACAGTATATGTAAACTGTTGAATGGTAAGAAAGGTTTTATTTTTTTCCCCCAGTCCCCTTTCTATTGACAAAGTGATGTACTGAATCAAATGTACAGTATACAGTAAACTTTCCATAACCAAAATACAACAAATAGAAACAATTACCTGTTCTCATCTCTGAATGTCCTGATTATGGTGGCCACAGAGAATCTGCTCGAATTAGGATGTACTCTTTGTCGTGCTTCCCTCATTGTCATTCCATGAACAGAATTTAATCTGAAATTACTGTTCTTGGTCTTACTCTTCCTCGTACTCTTCCTCCTCTGCCTCTCAGATTGCTTCCATCCATTGTTGGTATCAACATTCAACGCACCTGTGCCACCTGTGCACTCTGAACTGGCTCGTATTTTGTACAATTGGTTTGATCACATCATTAAAAAAAATTGTGAACAATTTTGAGTCGTTGTGTGTAAACAATGGCAACTGTGTTGTGTTTAACTTTTGCCACCCATGTTTACCATTTTGCAACACAAGTGCATCACAGTGCAACTTGTATTTTAGTGAGTGAGAATGTGTTTAGAGTTTTGCAAAAAGATTGGATGAGATTTGCAAATGGTGTCTAATTACCTGCACTTGTTTAAGGTTTTGCCAAAAGAGTGATTGATTTGACAAAAGGGTTTAGGCCATTGAGCATTTGGTTCAGAGAATGGGGTTTAGTGTTTTAGCAATAAAAAAAGAAAAAAAGAATCCCACCGCTGTACATTTCACTTGAAAACTGCAGCCAAACGTGTAATGAAGCACACAATTTCAGTATTGCAAAAATGTTACAATGCTCACGTAAATTTCATGGGATCAGGCTGCATATTTTCTATATCTCTAGAAAAGAAATTTCCTGATTAACACCACAGACATTGTATAAGCCCTTCTCATTCTTTCAGAGAAACAGGGTGAATTGTTAGAATGTAGCAGGTACTGGGCTTCAGTGCCAGACAATCAGTTAAGTCCCAGCAGTCTGTAAAATGGTGGAAATAAAGACATAAGACAAAGGTGCATGTGTGGTCAGCTCCGGTCTTGCTGGGTTATATGTTTCTTTTCTCTTTTGAAATGTTCAGCAAAAATAAAAAAAATACACATTTTGTGTCAAAAAGAATCACAATAAATCATTATTACAGTTTCAGTCTCTTTCTTTGCATTACATTAGCATTTAGCATTACAATACAAGCTTTCACTCATTTGGATTCACAGATTAATGATATCAATCAGTTTCTCAACATCAACTCTTACATGTTTTACCCATTTTAGACCATTTGTTTGTGTTTTAAAGTGTATATAACATTACTTGAATGGATATAAACATATATTGAAAAGCATTAAGCTCAGACAAAGCTAATGAGGTACACATGCACTCCAATCGCGGGTAAACATTTGCGTCATCAGTACTTATCACATAATGATCACAAGCATGTATACTCTAAACATCCATGTGCATGAAGATGTAAAGCAATCTTCTGACCTGTAAAATTGTGGAAATAAAGACACAAGACAAAGGTGCATGTGTGGTCAGCTCCGGTCTTGCTGGGTTATGAAGAGCAAATGCAGCAGACCCTTCGCAACACACCATGCTTACACAACGCCCTCTGCCTGTCTGGCAAACCCACCAAGTGTAGTGAAAACACTCTTGTTATTAATTGTAGCAATTAATGAAAACTCTGACAACATTTGTATTAATGTAAATTAATTTAGAAGTATTATACCAGTTGTGATGCACCTATAATTGGGGTGTCACAAGAACTGCTGACTGATTGTGGTGTCCAACTTCATTTCCCACAACGTGCCACAAGGTTCATTCTGCTAAGGTCAGGTCAGGAGTATTGGCGTTATCATTAATTGTGAACACAGAGGAGTTGATGATGGAAGTGATGTGGATGGAGAGGGACCCCAAACCCCTGGCAGCTCTGTCTAAACACGTGAGAGATGTTTTCTCATTGGGGGAGTGGATGATAAAGGTGGGGGAGTGGAGGCAGAATGAACCGCTGATCAAAACTGCAATTTGAAGTAAATGTCAGAGGTGGATTGATTTATGGGACAAAGGAGGTGGGGTGCACCATCTGTTTTCTGGGCAGTCATGGCCCCAGCATAATCCAAAGATGATACCTGCACTGCAGTTCTCTTGCTGTCCCGTTTGAGTACAATTACTATAGTATTATCGTAGCAGTTAGTAATAATGGGACACTAAAGAAGAGAGGAGGATTGAGTTTAAAACCCAGGATGAGAATCAAACATATGATTTCAAACAGGATGCTACTTCTTAAACTGTGCTTCGATGTGGGTTCTAAATCTTCGCTCTGTGTTTAAGTCTTATAAGATATGTAAAGTTCCTGTTGTATATGTCTACCTGTCAGGGTGTTTTGGTTTGTTGTATTGGTGTGGGTGTTATGAAAAGAGAAATATGTCAAACAAAGAAACAAAAAAACAAATCTTGACAGCTGTACAACAAAGGATATTTTAACAGTTTCAAAATTCCCTTTTTTTTCATTCAGACACATTTCAAAATAAGATAAAATAAATAAATAAAATAAAATATTACAAATAATAAATAAATAAAATGTTACAAGTGTAATTTCAGCAAGAGCTTGTTCGTCTATTCCCGTCAATCATATCGCTGTAAAAACAAAAACTGGCAGCTGTGGTTGCCAGAATAATTATGTAAAAAATACAGTAAAAATGTAAACTTTACAGAACAACCTGTAAATTTTACAGTTTAAAACTGTTGTTTTGTAAGGTATATTTTATGGTGCAATACTGTCGTTTATATTATTAAATGACAAACTTAATATATTAACCTTCTGAAACTGTAAAAATCTGCTTTTCTGTCATGGATGCAGAGACAGGACACAAACACAGAGGTAAAAAAACAGGGAATTTATTAAATAAAAAAGTAAAGGGAACTCCCATAAGGGGGAAAAACCATAAACATAAACTACCCCTAAGGGGAAAAAACAAAGGAAATATAATTCAGGCTGGGGCAGGGGAAACAGGAAACAGGACAGACCGGACTGAGGTAGGGATGGGAATGAAAAACAGGACCAACAGACTAACAAGTCGGGGCCGACTGGAATGTTAAAGATTTTCGTTGGGCGCTGGCAGTAGCAGGGGAACAGCCTCCGTGGCCATGGGCACTGTCAGTGACTGAGGAGTGGGCGCCCTCGTCCTCAGGATGGGATGAAGATTGAAGTCCCCCTAGGCACAGGCTGTGATGTTCTCCTCCCATTTCAGGGCAAGCCTGACTGCCTCGGGAAACTCTGCATCCTCACCTTGTTCTGGGACAATGGATCTAATGGGCTCGTTCAAACCTGCCCAAAAGTGATCGATTAGGCAGGTCTGATTGTATCACAGACCCGAGGAAAATGATAAAAATTCAAGGGCATACCCACACACGGACTTATCAAAGCTGCTTAACCAGCGCTGCGTGCTGGCGGCCAGTTGAAAAAAAATCTCCGCTGGGGTCCATCTTGGCTAATTCATAATGTCAGGAATAGAGAGGCTCAGGACCCAAACGCAGAGTTAAAATAAATTAATTTATTAATATAAACAAAAGGGAAAAAAATCAAACCAAAACTCCCATAAGGGAGAAAAACATAAACTACACTGAAGGGGGGAAAATAAAGGAAATATAATCCAGGCCAGGGCAGGGGAAACAGGAAACAGGACCGACTGGACCGAGGTAGTGACGGGAATAAAAAACAGGGCCAACAGACCAACAAGACGGGACCAACTGGAACATTAAAGACCGACTGGATACACAAGCACACAAGACTGGAAACAAGACGAACTGGCCCTGGACAGCACACATGAGAAGACTAAAATAGGGAGAGAAATCAAACGGGTTAACATGGGACACATGAGGCAAATGAACTAATAATAAGCAAACAAGGAGGCAGGGTATGACGTAAGACAGACAGACACTCGGTGATATAGATACAAAACAAAGCCATGTGCTCTCACAAGGC
Source organism: Myxocyprinus asiaticus (assembly GCF_019703515.2). Classification (NCBI taxonomy): domain Eukaryota; kingdom Metazoa; phylum Chordata; class Actinopteri; order Cypriniformes; family Catostomidae; genus Myxocyprinus; species Myxocyprinus asiaticus. Next base: position 19,851,869 of record NC_059348.1, read on the forward strand.
AACAAAACACCCAAATGACATGAGCGCACATCGCCAAGACAATAAGGCAATATACGCCCATGCCAACCGACAAACAAGACGAGAGAATGCATAGCAACGCCAAACAAAGCGATGCCACACATTCTCACACAAAACGAAACCTGAGCGTACATCGTGAGGCAAATGACACCTGATGCATGCAACGGGGACAAAAACAAGACAGGACACCTGTGTGAGAGTTCGGCCACACACACACCCAACACCTTAGACTGAAGTGACCGAATCTCAGCACAACATGAAGACAGCACATACGCCACCGTTAATCTTAAGTATACTCTAAACATCACAGTACAAAACCTTAATCTTGTCAATAAAATCTTGGTAAAAACCAAAAGCCAATGCCATTTTCTTGTATTGTCTGCTTCTGATACTGTAATGCATACAGTTTCATGGTATAATACAGAAAACTACAACTTCATAGTATGGAACCTGTTCCCTGTCTGTCACTCACTCGACGTTTTGTCAATGTAGTGACACTAGGGGTTCACTCTTGAGAGCCTCAATCACCTTTGCTTTATTCAGAAAAGGCCAATGAAAATTGGTGAGTGGAATTTGCATGCCACTCTCCCCCCCGGACATACGGGTATAAAAGTGGATGGTATGCACCACTCATTCAGACTTGTTCTTTGAAGCCGAGTGCATGTGTGTGTTCGTCCTGTCACCTTGCTATTGCTGCTGGATTTTACGGCGTATATCAGCAGCCTCGCACGGTCGAGTGTTGTGCTTCCCCTGGGCGCTCTGGTGGCTGAGTCCACAGGTGAAAAAAAGGGTATATTTAAAAGAGTATATCTTCTCTAAAAGAGCTCGCACAAATGATTGGCGTCTTTTTAAAGATGTCCTTTCGCCTTTGTGCTACTGGGTGTGGCTGTTATCTCTCCCCACCGGATGGTCTCGAGTGCTTGGGTCGCCAGCACGCTGAGGCAGCTTTTGTGGATGGGTCATGTTTTCACTGTGAGAACTTGCCCATGAGAACGTCGCGGTCGCAGCTCTCTTTCTTCTCCGTGAAGCACAGAGCCACTGCGGCTGCTTCCTGACCTGGTCCATCCTGCGTTGAAACTCAGGCGGCTGGGTCGGCGAGCGACGTTGGCGATTTGGATGTGGATATGGGAGCTTATCTGCCGGCTCAGTTTCCTCGGACCTCCCATCCCCCAGCACGCTCGTTCTGCCTGGTAGAGTTCACGAGTTAGGCAGGCGGATTTAATGTCTCATTTGCAGCTCGTGATGAGGATGAGTTATCGGTCGCAGCATCAGAGGTGGGCTCCTGCTTTCGGAAGTGGACGAGTCTACTGAGCTCCCGCTCTTGGGCGGTAGAGCTCAGGACGAAGCGGATGCTGAGTTGTCAGCCGTGCTTGCCCGGGCGGCTGCGAACATCGGGTTTGAGTGGAACCCTACACACCGCCCTGAGCGTTCATGACTGGATGATTGGTTTCTGGGCTCAGAGAACAGCTCATGGCCGTGCCCCGCCCCGGTGCCTTTCTTCCTGGAAGTGCACAAGGAGCTCGCAAAGTCATGGCAGGCGCCTTTTTCCGCCCATACATGCTTCGTGAGCTCGTCCACCCTAACTACCCTCGACGGCATGTCGAGCTTCCCTAGGTCGAGCGTGCCGTGGTGGTGCACCTGTGCCTGCAGGGTGCAGCCACCTGAAGTAACCGACCAAGGCTCCTTTCACAGGCGTGTAAATTTTCTGCGTCATTAGGCCGCCTCCGCCCTGCACGCCATGGCCATTCCGCAGCTTCATCCTGCAGCTTCATCTGGCCAAGGCACTTAAAGATCTGCATGAGGGTAGAACCGACCTCAGGTCCACCTTCTCGATGCGCCCGTCTCCCAAGGGGGGCTCTTTGGCGACACTGTCGAGGACTTCGCCCATCAGTTTTCTGTAAGACAGTGAAGAAGCAGTAGGTGGCCATTAAACACATCCTGCTGCAGCATGTCTCGGCCGCCTACTGGCCTCCAAAGTCTTGCGCCCTGTCTGCCTCTCGCCAAGGCCGTCCTCCTGCGGTGTTGGCCCCGGATCCCCCACCATCGGAGCCTGCGCGCCGGCCTCTGAGAAGAAGATCCTCCGGCAGGAAGGCAGCACCACCTGCCCGTCAGCCAGCTGTAGGGAACCCTGGACGGGCTTCAAAGCGACCCTGGGACAGGCGACCCAGGGACGAGGTTGCTGATTCTGAATGGCCAGACTCAAGTAAGTACGGTGGTTCTTGGGGCCGCTCACCCGCCCCAGCCACAGTTGCGGGCTCGTGGGGAGCAAGCCTCCCCCGGATGATCTTCCCACCCACCCCGGGCGTGATAAATCTTATTGTCCCCCTGGTGCCGTTAGCACAGAGGCTGGAAGCCTGGTTAGCGCTTTCCAGCCTGTCGCGATGGCTCATCAGGGCGATCCAGCTCAGCTACACGATCCAGTTTGCCAGACGACCGCCCAGGATCAGTGGTGTCCTCTCCACCATGGTGTGAGGCGAGGATGCCTCGCTCCTTTGGGTGGAGGTTGCCACCCTTCTGGTGAAGGGAGCGATAGAACCCGTCCCCTTAGCTGAGTCGCACAAGGGCTTTTTGCAGCCTTTATTTTATCATGCCCGGGGGGCAATCCTGGACCTGCGTGCCTTGAACAGAGCCTTACACAGGCTTCCGTTCAAGATGTTGACGCAGAAGTGCATCCTAACATCTGTACGACATCGGGATTGTTTTGCGGCCATTGACCTGAAGGGACGCGTACTTTCATGTATAGATCCTTCCTCGACACAGACCCTTTCTTCAGTTTGCCCTCGAGGGACGAGCATACCAGTAAAAGGTCCTGCCTTTCGGTCTGTCCCTGTCCCCTCGTGTCTTTGCCAAAGTCACAGAGGCGGCCCTAGCCCCGCTAAGGGAAAAGGGCATTCGCATCCTCAATTATCTCGATGACTGGCTGATCCTAGCTCACTCGCATGATCTATTGTGTGCGCACAGGGACCTTGTGCTTCGGCACTTCGATTGACTGGGGCTTCAGGTCATCTGGGAAAAGAGTAAGCTCTCCCCTGCGCAGAGCATCTCTTTTCTCGGTATGGAGTTGGACTCGGTCACCATGATGGCACGCCTTACGAATGAGCATGCTCAGTTGGTGCTGGCCTGCCTGAGAGCCTTCAGGCAGAAGGTAGCAGTCCCAGTGAAACAATTTCAGAGGTTCCTGGGGCATATGGCATCCTCGAGTTGTCATCCTCGGGTTGATGCATATGAGACCACTCCAGCACTGGCTACAGACTCGAGTCCAGAGGTGGGCATGGCGCCACAGCACCCTTTGCGTGACTATCATGTAACGGTGCCCTTCGTCAGATCTGGCACTTCGCCCTTCAGCCCTTCATCAGATCTGGCATTTCTACGGGCAGGGGTTCCCTTAGAGCAGGTCTCGAGGCACGTTGTGGTCATGACAGATGCCTCGAATTTGGGCTGGAGTGCCGTGTGCAATGGGCAGGCAGTATCGGGGCTCTGGATAGGGCCCCGCCTGCAATGGCACATCAACTGCCTAGAGTTGCTGGTGGTATCGCTGGCCCTGCAGAGGCTTCGGTCATTGATTCAGGGCAAGCACAAGTTGGTCCGGATAGACAACACAGTGACTGTGGCATACATAAAACTCTAGGGCGGCGTATGCTCACATCGCATGTCGCAACTAGCCAGCCGCCTCCTCCTTTGGAGTCAGCAGACATTGAAGTCTCTGCGAGCCACTCACCTCCCGGGCGTCCTCAACTGTGCAGCGGATGCGCTCTCACAGCAGGTAATGCTCCGTGGAGAATGGAGACTCCACCCCCGCGCAGTCCAGCTAATTTGGGAGAGATTCAAGGAGGCACAGGTGGACCTGTTCACCTCCCGAGAGTCCTCTCACTGCCCCCTTTGGTACTCCCTGTCTCCCCTCGGCATGGATGCCTTGGCAAGTATGCGTTTCCCCCAGTGAGCCTCATTGCACAGACGTTGTGCAAAGTCAGGAAGGACGGACAACAAGTCCTGATGGTTGTGCCGTACTGGCCCAACCGGTCTTGGTTCTCAGACCTGATGCTCCTGGCAGTAGCCCCTCCATGGCACATTCCCCTGAGGCAGGACCTTCTCACTCAGGGGCAGGGCACACTCTGGCACCCACGGCCAGGCCTCTGGAATCTCCATGTCTGGCTCCTGGATGGGACGCGGAGGACCTAGCAGGCCTTCCACCAGCGGTGGTACACACGATCACTCAGGCCAGAGCCCCCTCCATGAGGCGGCTGTACGCTCTTCGCAAATTGGTGTTCTTCCAGCAGGGAAGATCCGCAGAGATGTGCAGTCGGGTCTGTGTTGTCCTTCAGGAGGGGCTGGAGAGACGGCTGTCCCCCTCTACCCTGGAGGTGTACGTGGCTGCTATAGCAGCATATCACGATACACTGGATGAGAGACCCTCACGGCAGCACAACCTGATCACCAGGTTCCTCAAAGGCGCGAGGAGATTGAATCCCCCTAGACTGCGCCTGGTTCCCTCTTGAGATCTCTCTGTGGTCCTACCTGCCATACAGAGAGCCCCCTTTGAGCCCCTGGAGCAGGCTGAGCTCAGCACTTTGTCGCTGAAGACAGCCCTCCTAATGGCGCTCACTTCTATCAAGAGGTTTGGGGACCTGCAGGCGCTCTCTGTCACCGGCAGAGAGTCCGGGTCAGCACACTCTCACATGATCCTGAGACCCCGGCCCGGTTAAGTGCCCAAAGTTCCCACCAATCCCTGCCAGGATCAGGTGGTGAACCTGCAAGTGCTCCCTTCAGAGGAGGAAGACCCGGCCTTGTCATTGCTGTGTCCAGTTTGCACCTTGCATGTCTATCTGGACCGCACACAGAGCTTTAGATGCTCGGAGCAGCTCTTTGTCTGCTTTGGAATGCAGCAGAAGGGGAAAGCTGTCTCCAAACAAGGTTGCCCCATTGAATTGTGGATGCCATTTCTCTGGCTTTCCAATCACAAGTCCTGCCGTTCCCTTTGGGAGTCCGGGCACACTCCACCAGATGTGTTGCATTCTCCTGGGCACTGGCGAGGGGCGCCTCTCTAGCAGACACATGCAGAGCAGCGGGTTGGGCTACACCCAATACCTTTGCGAGGTTCTACAACCTGTGCATAGAACCGGTTTTGACCCGAGTGTTATGGGGTGACAACAGGTAGGCCGGGCAGCCGGTCGGGTGTATTGCTTGCATTGTGCCTTTCCCCTTTTATAAGGTGATAATGTGTGCCATCTTGTCCACAACAGTTCCCCGCAACTGGTGAACACTGGATGCCTCTTTAATTCTTTAAGCACTATTCATGGCGATCTCGGTGGAGGAGTAATGCCGCCAGGCCCAGTACTCATTGTATGCCCCTTTTCAGGTGAGCCCATGTACTTGGGCTCAGTGCTCCATACATGGTGATTCCCCCCACAGTAATCCTGTATGATGCGTTTCCACTGTTCAGTTTCCCCTCAGGTGAACCCTGTGTTTCCCCTCGTCAGAGCTCTGCTCTGCTCTGCCTCAGCCACTGTTGCTGTGTACCCTCTCCGTAGATATGGTCCTCCCCAGTGGCATCATTCCATATGTAAACTTCCCCATCGGTAAGTCCATGTGAGGTATTCTCCACATGTTAACCTCCCTCCGGTAGGATGTGGTCTTCATAGTGCTCTCCCTCCTGGAGAGGGAAGAACACTTCCCCAGTGCTATTCTAGCAGGTGCTTGGTGGGAAATTACTTAATAAAAAAATCAGGAAAGGCCACCACATGTAGTCTTCTCGGGTAAGTGCCTCCTCCCATCCTTATTGGGACCAGGGAGACGCCTTACCTAACTCACTGGAAGGTCACGACGTGGTCGAGTGCTCACTGCGAGGCACGTAGCAGCCTGCCTGTGTCTGCTCCTCCATACCTCATGACATGGTTCAGCGCCTGCGGCATTTCGTATAGGAACCCCTAGTGTCACTACATTGACACAACGTCGAGTGAGTGACAGACAGGGAACGTCTTGGTTATTGATGTAACCTCTGTTCCCTGATGGAGGGAATGAGACGTTGTGTCCCTCCTGCCGTGGTGCTGAACCAACTGCTGACATGGCCGGGACTCTCTCTCGGCTCCTCAGCACAACTCTGAATGAGTGGTGCAAGCCATCTCCTTTTATACCCGTATGTCCGGGGTGGAGAATGGCATGCAAATTCCACTCGCCAATTTTCATTGGCCTTTTCTGAATAAAACAAAGGTGACTGGGGCTCTCAAGATCAAACCCCTAGTATCAATACATCGACACAACGTCTCATTCCCTCCATCAGGGAACAGAGGTTACATCAGTAACCAAGACATTTTCATCCCTGAAAGTCCAGACAATCGATGCAACACTGAAACGTCTCAGGTTTGGCTGTACTCTCAGCCCAGCTTCCCTCATTGTCATACCGTGTACAACAATATGGTCCACTATAGTAGCGCCTCGTGGAGGGGGCTCTGGCCTGAGTGATTGTGTGTACCACCACTGGCAGAAGGCCTCCTGATTGCTTGAGAGTAATTTTGGTCGTTAGTGCTTACACATGGACAATTGTTTTTTAAGGGTGTTTGAATTGCACTGGTTTGAGTTTACTTATTGAACAGCAGTGTTTTTTAAATGACAACATGGTGACAATTGTGTCTTAAAATGAGAGGTGTGTTTAGACTTTTGCAAAGAAGTGTGAATGGACCAGAGAAATGTGGCAAAAAGGGTAAATAGTGTTTATAGACTGGGGTACATGGTTTTTCAGCTGGGAATTGGCAAAATGGTTTCGTGAGGATGGTGAGAAAATCTGTAATATTTAAATCTATAATGGTTAATGCAAAAAATAAAATAAAGAAAAATAAAGAAAAATCAATGGTTTTCTTTGTGCGTTGATCCTCATGAAAAATTCTGAATATGATACAAAATTTATGAAAATTGTTCATTTGTTTGTTAATTAATCTGACACCTACATTCTGTAGTTCTTCTAAATTATTACATATACAATTCATTTTTCTCAAATCTATAGGAAAGATGTCATTGAAGTATTGTAAATATATTCATAAAGTAGCATGAAGGTCATGATAATCACAGAGGGACATCCAACCACATTATGAGACTCACAGTTTGGTATAAGTGTGAAGAGTAATTAATAATACAGAGATTTTCATAGTCTCCACCTATGCGTGCAGAAATCCCTTCCAGATGTTGACTGTGATAATCAGCCAGAGTCTGTGTCTGAACTGTGTTGATCAGGGTGATGATGGCTCCCTGATGGAGGAAGGCACTGGGAAAATAGCAGTCTCTGCTCTGAAACACTTGTTTGCTCCAACAGTGAAGCATCTTCTATTTCTCCCGGACCCCTCCTTCCTCCTCAACTCCTCTGGAGAATTCATTGTGGTCCATACAGTGATTTTGATGGTCAGTATCTGTGTAAAAAACTGTGGTAATGATACTGTATGTGTATGTGGATAGAATTTATTTGAAATAAACATCATGGCATACCAAAGCACTGGACATATCTATATGATGTGCCAATAGGGTAATGTCCTTTAAGAATATGGGAAGTGAGCTGTGGAGAGTGACATACTTAAGTTGTGAACATCCTGCCAAACAGCCCTAAAAAAATAAGGCCAAGTGGACAGTATCAGGTCACCTTTATACTTCTGGCCAAGAGGGCCATCTGCAAATAGCAACCAGAGCTTTTTAAGAAACCTCCACCCTGTGAAGGAGCTTGCTAAACACTGTGTGCCGTAGTATAGGGAATATTTCCTTCAGGCCAAAAGTTAGACTATGGAGCCCCATTGCTGTTAGATCTTTGAGTAGCTTTATAAACTTTCTGGGTCAGACTATTTTGGGGAGAAAATAAATTGTATTGGAAGCCGTCACAGCTTTCTCTGGACATTATAATTATTGTTCATGATAATTCTATTGAACCATATATGTCTGTGGCGGTTCTTGTGGGGGGTGGGGTTGTGGTCTGTGCCACCTGCGCTTGCCGCCCCGACAAGATGCCGCCCTGGGCGGCTGCCCATGTTGCCCTTGCCTAAATCCGCCACTGATTTATGTTATAAAATATACAAACAAAAATTCATAATGCCTCAGTAAAAATGTACCTATTTCTAATGGTAGGTTCATTTTTGAAAGTCAGTTTCTGTGACAAAAAACTGTGACTTGAAATGTATTAAAACAACACGTCCTGAGAACACGCCACAGTTCAACCTTTCAGTTCAAATCTACCTTCCTCACATTGACTACAGTCCTTAATATATGCCAATGTGGTTTTATTGTGTAAACTTGTTTACTCAACAGCTAATAATGAGATTAGAATTATTTCAGAGGATAGATTGCACATTAATTATTTCAATTTATGAGGTTCTGAACAGGTGTTTAAAACCAACACTACAAGAGAAAACACACATTCATGTGATTAAACTTTTGACTCCTACTTAACTTTAATTTAAATATAATTAAACATTAGAAACAAAGGCCTTGTAACAAATTCTCTGTGTGACAACTAGTCCTGCTTGACCCTATATGCTAAATAATAGTAGAAGTTTGTTGTGTCTGTGTTATAAAATAGTTTAGTTTAGTTTGTATGTCTCAGTCAGGCTAAACTGGTTTCAGTTTTTCATTGAAATTCTGCTTAACTGGTGCAGTGGCCAAATGTTTGAGAAATGACTAATGGCAGACTTGCTGGCAGTGAACAACTGAATAGACTTTTGATATTATGGCCAGCCAGACTATTGCTGTATGATCATGTGTTTGATTGCTGCTCTGCCTCAACCACTGGAATGTGGAAGTGGTGATACCCTTTAGAATATTGCAAACTAATGGCCACAACTATCTAGGGGACTGACAGGATGGGAAACAGCAGAACTGTATCATCATTTCAGTTAAAAATAGAGTTAGAGAGTATGAGAGAGAGAGAAAAAAAGGAGAGAGAGAGAGACACTGAAACAATCAGATGTTTGTTATGCTATTCATGTCTGGATTCATTTATATTTTTGGGGTTTTTGAGTTTAGTTAAATTTTCTGGGTGAGCTTGTCGTTCTTTTGGCCACAGTTCACAAATATGTTAAAGAGCAAAAATGTCTTTAGTTTCAGTTTCAGTCAGCATGACCACTTTTTAAACATTACCATTGTGACCATGTATCTACTGTGTAGCTGTTAAGATGGCAGTTTAAATTTTTTTAATTTAAACACGTTTCTGGGTATTCACAAATCTAGGTATTGTGACTGGGTCTAGTATGTATAAAAGTATTTTTTATAAACTTTGTAAAAGTTTAAGTGAAATTTGTAAAGTTAAAGTGAACTTAAAGGGACAGTTCACCCAAACATGAAAATTCTCTGAAGCGAATTTAAGCGGCATACTCTTTACTCCCGTATACATATGGCTCCATCAGTAAGCAGCTTTTTCCACAGCAATGTAATTTTCTCGCTGTGCTTGTGTAAACACACATGGCATCAGAGGAAGACTTCACTATTTTACTCTCTGTTGATTCACTTTATTTCCAGATATTCCAGAGTTGTTGCTGTGTTTGTTTCCTCACCTTGCTGTCGTGACCTGCAGCTGAATTTCAGTGCAGTAGTTGGGATTTCCCTCTGTAACGAGGTTCTTAAGATGAGCAGGGAGGAGGCGGGAACCAGCTGAACAGTCAACGTAAAACTTTAATAACAAACTGAACTCAAACATAACATAAACTGCAAAACAAACAATGACGCACACACACAGCTTCGTGCGTCTCTCTCTCTCTCTCTCTCTCTAACTGGCGTCTCCGGCTCGTCCTTATCCCCCTCCCGGCTGATTAGGATGATTCAGCGCCGGGTGTGCATCCTCGCGGCCCGGCCACGCCTTCCTCCTCGTCACACTCCTCCACCACCCAATTCAGGCCGGGGAAACCTCCGGCTTGACGTACTCCCCTCCCTTCCTGGAGGGGAGGTGTTGCCCTTCTGCCGTACTTCTGCCGGCAGGTCTTTCCCGCCTCTTTGGACCCTGGGAGAGATGAGGGGAGGGAGAGGAGAGAGGGAAAGAGCGAGGGGGAGAGACAGAGAGAGAGGAGAGAGAGAAAAAAAGTGGCTCGCCAGTCCCCGGACACACTGTCGCCTGGTCCTCAGGCACTCCTCCGCCCCCTGGTGGACGGCAGTGGTTCCTCCGGCTCCCAGTGGACAGCAGCGACTCCTCCGTCCCCTGGCGGAACGGCAGCGGCGAGGACTCCACTACAGTGCATCTCTCCTCCTTTCCGGATTTCAGCACCAGTGTAACGAGGTTCTTAAGATGGGCAAGGAGGAGGCGGAAACCAGCTGAAAAGTCAACGTAATCTTTAATAACAAACTGAACTCAAACATAACATAAACTGCAAAACAAACAAAGATGCAAACACACATCTTCGTGCATCTCTCTCTCTCTCTAACTGGCATCTCCGGATCGTCCTTATCCCCCTCCCAGCTGATTAGGACGATTCAGCACCGGGTGTGTGTCCTCATGTCCCGGCCACGCCCCCTTCCTCCTCGTCACACCCTCTTACATAAAACTCCGGGATTCCCCAATGTACAGTGCATTATATATGCAGATGTTAGGGACAGTCGATATTTACATTCGTGTGTATAAATGGTCATATTTTCTGTGTCTTAAGTGCATGTAAACGTGGTCAATGATGAGAGAATTTTATCACCGAATGTTGCCAAATTCACAGTGAGATCAGTCTGTGAATGTTACGCCTTTGTGTTTAGTTTTCAGATATGGTTTTTATAGTTTGATTTCATGTATTTTTCTAGATAGGCTAAATCATATTATAATTTAATAAAATCATGAAATCCTTGCTAACATTAAATATATTGTTAATCTGAGATATCATAGGTTAGATACAACATCGACCATGATTAGATATGTGGTTGTTACTCGCTACTTTTATGGGGAAAAAGCTGGGGTGCTCGTCCTCTATCTCTGATGATTTGAGAAACTGCAGAAGAAATTATGCCTTTTCTGGTAAGGAAATATTATAAGCAGCCGATGCTCACTGATATTCATTCACTCACTGCACATTCAGGGAAATACTAAAGAGTGAATGTTTCAGTGAGCTGGATAGATTTTTTGGGGGATGGGGGGCAATGAATAAGTTTTGAATAGGTCATTGAAAAATCTATATTTTGCAATGATCACATATATTTATATTTTGAATGAAACAAGTATGCATACATTTGTACTGGAATTTTATCTGAATATTAATTTATACAAAAATATATCAAGTTTAGGAAATGTTAAAGCACTATTATATATTTATATTATACATCATGTATTATATTATATTATATTATATTATATTATATTATATTTTTCTTTATTTCACTGCTGGGCATATTCCTTTTTTCCTTCCCATTGTTGTCCTGTATTTCTCCATATTAATTCATCTACGCTTCTAACTTCTTTTTCTTTATCTACATCAAATATACAAATATATCAGTCTCTGTATCTCATTTTCTACCTATTCATCTATTGCTGTTATTGTTAGTACCATTATTGTTGTCATCATCATATTTTATTATTACTATTACTTTTTCTCTAATTACCCTCCTTTGTTTTATTTATTTAGTTTTTTATTTTCTTTTTTCCCTTCTTTCTTTTGGAAGAGAGAGAGGAAATCACAAGACCACATTGCCAACAGGTCTGTCGACCAAGAACTGGCTGTCTGAGATTAGACACCTGGCTGAAACATATACCTCAGGATCCCCTCCAAGCACCTAAGGCAGAGACGTGACCAGGTCATACAGCAGTGTTCTGGAAGGACCTGCCATGGTGCCAGGATTCAAAGCAAAGACATTCCACTGGAATGTGCATGTACAGCAGGAAGTCTGTCTCACCAGTTAATCGTCTTTCCAAAACAGCACAGAATAATACTGGGCCGATCTCTCTCTCTCTCTCTCTCTCTCTATCTCTCTCATTCTCTCTCACTCTCTCGCTCTCTCTCTCTCTCTCTCTCTCTCTCTGTGTGTGTGTGTGTGTTTATTATTATTATTATTAATTATTATTATTATTATCTTTTTTAAATTTATTATTATTAACTTTGTTTTCCTATTCTTTTTCCCTTTTTTTCATTACCATAAGATCTTTGGTCATCCACACACACACACACACACACACACACACACACACACACTGTCATAAAGGGATGATGACAATGATGGTAATAATAATAATAATAATAATAATAATAATAATAATAATAATCCTTTATATATTTGACTTTATATATATTATTTAAATTACATATAAAATATCATTCTTCCCCTCTTTTAAGTGCATCTTTTAAGCTCATGACTTTTTTCTTTTCTTTTTTTTAATCATATCAATCAACCAAATAATAACTCTGTATACAGGACACAATAAGATCATACTTACAATACTTTCTATTTTCACACATATTGTGAGGCTGTAGAATCTTTTTCACTATTTGTCTTGTATTTGTATTCTCCGTGTTTGTCTTTGCTTTTTGTTTGTTTGTTACACCTTTACCTTCCGTAATGCCTGTCACCAAATAAGGTTGTATATAGTTCCTGTTATGTTATGTTGCAATAATAAAACATTTAAAAAATCAATACTGATTCATCACTAATATAAGTGTAACGGGAGCCAGCTGGTACGTAATAGCTGTGCGGTATGTGTAAGCCTTACTTCCCTGGCCTCAACAGGCGCAATACCGACTGACGCTAAAGGCTGTAGCCAAATTGGAGTGGGTCGAGCAGGACCGTTTACATGAGTATTGAGGAGAACGTGTTCCCCTCAGTGTGATGGTTATGGCCATTGGACAAGCAGCTTTATAAAAAAAAAAAACATGCTAGTCGACCAGCTTTACCTGCAAAGTTTGCTATTTTCGCCAGCTAGGCCAGTGTGATGCTTCTGTTCTTCCCGCTCCATACTGAACTCGAACCGGCATCTCCGGCATGAGATGCAGGTGTGCTAACAAGGAGGCTAAAGGCTACAGCCTCTAGCGTCTGTAACTAGTGCACCTCTTGAGGTCAGGAGAGTGAGGTTTATACACATTGCACAGCTATCTATCAGCTGACCCCAGTTACACCAGCAACAAACCAGCATAAGCCATCCTGGACTAGCATGGAAGTTCAATCAGATGACAGATGTCTTTTCAGCAGGGTATTAAACAGGATATATCATACATAATGATATATACCAGTGTCTACAAATGCCACAAAGGTGAGGTCACAGCTCTAACTAACTCTAATTACAACACATCCAGTACACCAAACTAGTTTAATGGCTTTATCATGGTTAAAAAAATCATACAAGACATCTGGCACTTATACAATTATTAAATGACCTGTTGAGCTGTCTGTATCTGTCTGAAGTTTATCTTTCTGCTGTTGGCTCTTGGCCCAATCTGGGAATGGAGCCAAGTTTCTCAAAAACGAGTGTGACTACAGAACAACCACCCAGCAGTGCATTCCTCTTGTACTGAGATACAGCACTGTCCACATGTGTGTTTCTTTTTTTATTATTATTATTCTTAGAGAAGATTTAGGTGCCATAGGTCTGAATTCTCAAACAAATGTAATTAATAATGCATGAGAGTTTTGACATGGTGAAAAGAAACAGCATAAGAATTCAGAGGTTTGAAAATCATAATGTTGCAACTGCAACTTTCTACCAAACACTGAATTAAAGAAAGAAAGAAAGAAAGAAAGAAAGAAAGATCATTTTTTATATCTGACTATACTCTGTATGTCTTTCTGTACAACACTCTTTCAATTATGTCATCCATTCATCACTGAGAGAAAGAGTAACAATCTCTAGTTACCATTTAGAATGTTAATTAGTGTAATCCCTCATCATAAGCGAAGAACAATGAATGGCTCTAATGAAGTTGGTAGTTGATTAGTCCAGACTTGTAAGTGCTTCTTAAATATGCCCTTGGGAAATGTGCATTTGTTTAAGACTTCACCATTTGAACACAAGTATTCCAAACAGCTCTAATGATATTTGTTTTATGTATAACCAATTTTCTGCTTCAAGATGCCAAGATGGGATCTCTCCAACTGATTTTTTGTGACATCAGTAGTGTCTTGTCCTTCTTTACAGGACCTTGGATTAAAGTGTGCTTTGATGTGCTTAAACGGGATCAGTCATGGATATCAGGATCTGAACTGGGGGCTCTTGATAGATTACATTTTTTAGTAAGCTTAAAAATTCCTCAAATGCCTGCTGAAGTCAGAAGTATTTCTTTAAGGAATGACCAATTTTCCAAAGGTGACTCACCTTTTTGGAGTAGTTTGTTTAAGGGATAGTTCATCAGAATTCTGTTATCATGTACTCCCTTATGTTGCTCCTTCCCATTTGACTTTCTTTCTTCTGTTAAACACAAAAGGATATGCTAGGCAGAATGTTAACCTCAGTCACCATTCACCTACATTGCATATTATTTTCAATACAATAAAAGTCAATAGACCTTATTCACAGTAGCACCCAGGGCCATAATCACTATATACATTCAGGGGGACATGTCTCCCACAATATTCATAATAGTGGTCTACTGATATGGGTTTTTTCAATGGTTGATTATTATATATTTACATTTGGTTCCCCCCAATCCTGAATATGTAATAACATATAGCTCCCATCTTCACACAGATCTTCAACAGATCACTGGAGCAATGAGAAGTTCCCTGTCGCTTCAAATGCTCCACTATCATCCCTGTCCCATAGAAACCCAAGATCAAAGGACTTAATGACTACAGACCTGTTGCTATGACATCTGTGGTCATGAAGTCATTTGAGAGACTAGTGTTGGCCCACCTGAAGGACATCACTGGACCCTTTCTAGATCCCCTTCAATTTGCTTATAGAGCAAACAGGTCTGTGGATGATGCAGTCAACGTGGGACTGCATTGTATCCTGCAACATCTGGACAGACCAGGAACATATGCAAGGATCCTTTTTGTTGACTTTAGTTTGGCTTTCAACACCATCATAACAGCTCTCCTTTGGAATAAATTAACCCAGCTCTCTGTTCCCACGTCTATCCGTCAGTGGATCACAATCTTTGAGACTGGGGAAATTGACTTCTAGCACATGTACAATCAGCACTGGTGCCCCCAGGGATGTGTGCTCTCCCTACTACTCTTCCCCCTGTATACCAATAACTGCACCGCCAAGGACCCCTCTGTCAAGCTCCTGAAGTTTGCAGATGACACCACTGTCATCGACCTCATCCGAGTTGACAATGAGTCTGCATACAGAAGGGAGGTTGAACAGCTGGCTGTCTGGTGCAGTCAAAACAACCTTGAGCTGAACACGCTCAAAACGGTGGAGATCATTGTGGACTTTAGGAGAAACACCCCAACATTGCCCTGCTCGCCATTCTAAACAGCACTGTGGCAGCAGTGGAGTCATTCAGGTTCCTGGGCACTACCATCTCACGGGACCTGAAGTGGAAGAACCACATTGATTCCATTGTGAAAAAGGCCCAGCAGAGGTTGTACTTCCTTCACCAGTTGATGAAGTTCAACCTGCCACAGGCGCTGCTAATCCAGTTCTACTCAGCAGTCACTGAGTCTGTCCTCTGCACTTCAATATCTGTCTGGTTTGGTTCAGCTAGGAATCGGATATCAGAAGACTGCAAAGGACAGTTCAGACTGCTGAGAGGATTATTGGTTGCCCCTTGCCCTGCCTTCAAGAACTGTACACTTCCAGAGTGAGGAAAAGAGCTGGTAAAATCAATCTGGACCCCACTCACCCAGCCCACTACCTTTTTGAACTGTTGCCTTCTGGCCGACGCTACTGAGCACTGAGCACCAGAACCATCAGGCACAAGAACAGTTTTTTCCCTCAGGCTATCCATCTCATGAACAGTTAAAACTATACTATAACTACATGCCTTGTCAATTATATTATTTAACATCTCCAGCCTCTTCTACATTACATTCCCTTGCACTGTATATAATAGATTTGTATTTGTTCATACTATATGTATATTTTTGTCTTATTGTGTATTTCAGTATATACATATATTTCTATTCACTTTTTATTTTTATTCTATTTTTCTTTTATTATCTCTATCTTGTTGTTGTATTGTTTGTGCACTGGAAGCTTCTGTCACCAAGAAAAATTTCTTGTATGTGGAAGCATACTTGGCAATAAAGCTCATTCTGATTCTGACATCCTTGGGAACACCATTGTTTTTTGATGAGAATGGCAACGCGACTGTGAGTGATAGAGTACAGTCTCTTCAGTGGGTTGTACAGATGTTTTTGGATTGTTTTTAGAATGTTCCACAGAAGAAACATTGAAAAAATATATTTCCAAGAAATTTCAGAAACTCCAGATAACATGAGTTGTGGAAAATCAAAAACCGAGTGAAATGAGGTTGTAATCAGACAAGGTTTTTAAGGTGAATTTTAGATGGAGGTTCTAATAAGTAATATATACCAGTCACGGTCTCGGTGAGTTCGCTAGTTTATTCCATTTGTGTTTACGTCCTCTTCATGTGTTCAGGTGCCGCTGGCTCGCGGAATCAGCTTTGCCATGGGAACCCTGATCGTTTCCATGGGAACGCTGATCATGCTAACTTTCAGTGAACAAGCGTGTTCTTGGCTAGATTGATGTTGTGTGTTAGTTACTCACCACTCTCTCTCTCTCTGCCCTAGTCGGTCCTGTTGCGTGTTTTCTATATTGTTTGCCAGTCTTCGCTGTAGTGCCTGGATTGTGGATACCATCTTGTTGGTCGCCTTGATGCTTCAACTGAGTATTCATCATCAGTTACCTCTCTGCACTGGATCTGCTCTTCACACTACCACGACGCACACAGATCTACGAACACACTATCCTCCAGAGGATTCCTCGTGGATCTGCGCTCTACACTATTTCAACGCACACAAGCCTATGAACACACTCTCCATCTCCAAGTTGCAGTCAGTGCCGGGTTCTCCTCACGCTTTGCCAGCTCTGCTGTGTTTAAATATCAATAAAATTTGTTTCTTTGCCTCCGCACTTGGATCTCTGGTCTCATCCTTCTGACAGAACAATCTAGCCATGATGGATCCAGTGGAGGACGCTGACCTTCGATCTGCTCTTGCTCAACAGGGAGTTTTCTTGGGTAGCCAGTAGGACCAGATCTCCACCTCCAACCGCGCCATTGAAATGATGGTGTCCCAGCTTGTGGAGCTCACGTCACTGGTCCAACAACTTTGCCTGCCAACAACTTTACCATGACAAGCCCCAGGCCACTGAACTGAATACTCTTTTGGCCTCATATGACTTGGAAAGACTACACACAACAGCCACTCACAAATCAGGCAACCAGCTGGACCTCATTTTTACACGTAACTGTACCAACTCAAATATTCTTGTTACTCCTTAACATGTCTCTGATCACTACTTTGTTCAATTCCACATGACTCTCCCATCTACATTAAAACAGACTCCACCTTTGGTTTCCTTTTTCAGTAACCTCCGTTCTCTTTCACCCTCTCACCTTTCCACTGCTGTCCTACCTCTCTTCCTACACCAAATGTATTTTCCATGCTTGATGTAAACACTGCCACAGACACACTAAGCTCTACCTTAACAACCTGTCTAGACAACATCTGTCCTCTCTCCTCTAGGCCAGCATGTGCTAAACCACCCAGCCCCTGGCTCTCTGACGTCCTTCGTGAACATCGGACTGACCTCAGGGCAGCTGAGAGGAGATGGCGGCAATCTAAAGATCCAGCAGATCTAGGTAAGTATCAGTCTCTGTTTGCAACTTTTTCATATAACATTAAATCTGCAAAAACCTCCTATTACCAGAACAAGATCAACAGCACCACAGACACTCGCAGCTTGTTTAGAACATTCAACACACTTCTCTGCCCTCTCCCTCCACCACCTGACACATCACTGACAGCAGATGTCTTCGCCACATTTTTTACTAATAAGGTTATAACCATCAGCAATACATTCTCAGCACCACACCCTGTCAAACACCCATCTCCTGTATGCAACTCTTCTGTCTCTATGTTCTCTCCTCTGACTGACACTGAGGTCTCTAAACTCCTCCTCTCCAACCACCCCACCACCTGTTCCCTTGACCCCATTCCTTCTCACCTTCTCCAGGCCATCTCTAAGTCCATCCTACCTGCACTCACACACATAATTAACACATTTCTACTTACAGGCACTTTTCCCACTACATTTAAGCAGGCTCGAGCAACCCTGCTGCTGAAGAAACCCGCACTTATCTCTCACAGAACAAGCTGCTGGATGACAATCAGTCAGGCTTCAAAAGTGGACACTCCACCGAGACTGCCCTGCTGTCTGTCACTGAGTCACTGAGACAGTCGAAAGCTGAATCCAGATCATCCGTCCTGATTATGCTGGACCTTTCTGCAGCCTTTGACACAGTCAACCATCAGATCTTACTCTCCACCCTCTCTTCGCTGGGCATCACAGGAACTGTGCTTGACTGGATTAATTCCTATCTCTCAGGTAGGTCCTACAAGGTAGCCTGGAGAGGTGAGGTATCCATGCCACATCAGCTACTTACTGGGGTACCTCAGGGATCAGTGCTTGGGCCACTTCTCTTCTCTATATACACAACATCACTGGGACCCATCATTCAGGTAACGCTTTCCAAAACGGTCAGAAATGTAGGGGTAACCATTGATAACAAACAAAATTTCACAGACCACATCTCAAAGACCGCAAGATCATGTAGATTTACAATCTACAATATCAGGAAGATAAGAACCTTCCTCTCTGAACATGCCACACATTCTTGTTCAGTCACGTGTCATAACTAGACTGGACTACTGTAATGCTCTCATTGCAGGCCTCCCTGCATGTGCAATTAGACCCCTGCAAATGATCCAGAATGCAGCAGCACGTCTGGTCTTTAATCAACCAAAGACAGCGCATGTTACACCACTCCTTGTCTCTCTCCACTGGCTGCCAGTTAATGCACGTATCAAATTCAAAGCTCTGATTCTGGCATACAGAACAGTCATTGGGTCTGCTCCAGCATACCTAAAATCATTTCTGCAGAGCTATGTGCCCACTAGAAGCCTGCAGTCAGCTAAGGAACATTGCCTTGTTGTACCAACACAAAGAGGCACCAAAACACTTTCCCAGACTTTCGGCTTCATCATACCACGTTGGTGGAATGACCTTCCCTTGACCTTCTCCATCCGTGAAGCGTGACTCCCTTTCTGTCTTCAAAAAAGACTAAAAGCACATCTTTTCCATGAGCACTTAACCAGTCACTTATAAAAATAAAAAAAAATATTGTTGCACTTTAATCTGTTTTGAATACTATTCTGATGCTAATGAAACTTTGTAATATGGCACTTTTTTGTACCACTGTCTCCTTAAGATGATTCACTTATGTTTTCCTCTTTTGTAAGTCGCTTTGGATAAAAGTGTCTCCCAAATGAATAACTGTAAATGATACCACTGCGGAAGCTCCCGTACCGACCCCAGTGGTTCCCCCAGCATCAGATGCTTAGAACCCCGTCTCAACCCTCCTGCTCCATTCTCAGGTGAGGCAGGGTCATGCCGCACATTCCTCTCTCAGTGCTCACTGTTTTCCTTACTGCAGCTCTCCATATTCCCTCTGGAGCAGAGTGGAATTTCCTGGATGTCACCACGGCTTCCAGATGGTGGATTCCGGTGGTCAAGCTGGACAAGCCCAGCATGGCATACTCCATCAGCGGCACGCCCCTGGCCATCATCACCCATTCCACTAAACCGCTCACCCTCGTCTCCAGCAACCATTCTGAGCAGCTGTCCTTCATCCTGGTTCAGTCTCTCTCTGCACCGGTGGTGCTAGTGCACCCATGGTTGGTAATGCACAATCCTCACATTGACTGGTCAACCAATTCTGTTCTTGCCTGGAATCCGTATTGTCTGTCTCATTGTCTTAATTCTGCTGTCTCTCCTGTCCAGACTTGTGTTTTGTTTCAGGATGAACCAGTGGATTTATCCGGAGTACCTGTGGCATACCATGATCTGAGGGCAGTGTTCAGTTGGTCCCACGCCATGACCCTTCCTCCTCATCGCCCGTACAATTGCACAATCAATCTGCTTCCTGGTATTTCTCCCCCACAAGGTTGGTTTTATTCGCTCTCTTCTCCCGAGAGGGAGGCCATGAATAAATACATTAATGATTCTCAGCAGCCGGTCTCATCTGTCCTTCCTTTTCTCCTGCAGGGGCGGGGTTCTTTTTTGCGGAGAAGAAGGATGGCTCACTTATACCCTGTATAGATTATCGGGGGCTGAATGACATCATGGTGAAGAATCGTTATACTTTGCCGTTGATGTCTTCAGCTTTCAAACTCTTGCAGGTAGCATCCGTCTTTACGAAGTTGGACCTACGCAATGCTTATCACCTTGTTTGGATCAGGGAAGGGGATGAGCAGAAGACAGCCTTTAACACCCATAGGGGGCACTTTGAATATTCGGTCATGCCTTTCGGATTAGTCAATGCCCCCGCTGTCTTCCAGGGTCTCGTGAATGACGTGCTTCAGGACATGGTCAACCGATTTGAGTTTGTTTACTTTAATGATATTCTGATCTTCTCCCAGAATATCAAGGACCATGTCCAGCACTTCAGGTGGGTGCTTCAGCGACTGCTAGAGAACCGGCTGTTCAAGAGCTTGAAAAGACCCTGCGTTGCATCGCCTCCCATAATCCGTCTTCTTGGAGCTCTCAATTAGTCTGGGTCGAGTATGCCCACGATTCCTTACCATCGTCTAAGGGCTATCACCCTTCCAGTGTTGCTTAGGTTACCAGTCTCCTCTGTTCCCTGCCCAAAAACCCAACATTCCAGGTCCCATCTGCACACGTGCTTATTCAACGGTGCCATCACATCTGGCAGATAGCCAGAGAAGCCCTCCTCCAGACTGGTGCACACTTTAAGAAGTTGGCTGACCGTCACCGGTCTAAGCCTCCAGTTACGTCTGTAGGCAGAAGGTCTGGTTGTCTTCACAGGACAGCCCACTCTGACTCCCCTCTCGTAAGCTGGGGCCCAAATTCATCAGACCTTTTCCCATCATGAAGGTCATTAACCCAGTGGTGGTCCATTTCAAATTGCCCCTCTTCCTCAGTCACGTCCACCCCATGCTTCGTGTCTCCAAGTTAAACCTGTCATTCGGTCCAATTTACATCTCTCCCGACCCACTTGCACCTCACCTAGTGGAGGGCACTCCGTCTTATTCAGTCAAGCGGTTGCTCAACGTCAGATTCAGAGGGGTTCAGTACCTGGTGGACTGGGAGGGCTATGGTCCTGAGGAGAGATTCTGGGTCCCATTCTGGACTGCTCCCTTATCGATCAGTTCCATCTTCATCATGGTAACTCTTCTGGGGACGCCAAGAGTATATCGTAACCGATATTCCTCATCGGTTACCTCTCTGCAACGGATCTGCTCTTCACACTACCACGACGTACACAGACCTACGAACACACTATCCTCCAGAGGATTCCTTGCGGATCTGCACTCTATACCACCACAATGCACACAGTCGGTGCCGGGTTTCCTTCATGCTTCGCCAGCTCTGCTGTTTTTAATTATCAATAAAATCTTTTCTTTGCCTCTGCACTTGGATCTCTGGTCTCATCCTTCTGAAAATACCTCCCTTAACCTAAAACTGTACCCTAAACCTAACCAGTAGTGTCCGGAAAGATAAATGAGAGTTTAACAAAACAGACATTCTTACCCTTAACCAACACCTAACCCTAACCCTAACCGATAGTGTTTTAAAATGCAAATTTGAAATAAAAAAAGAAAACACGTTAACTGAAGCATCCAAATCATTTTGTGGCACTTCTATGCCACTTTTACTTCTGTATGTTTTTGGCAGGACTCGAACTGTGGCCATCAAGCTCAAAGTCCAACACTCTATCAGGTGAGCTACCAAGTAAGCTAATGACATAGGAATAAGTGTGTATATGTAGGTGGGTCTGTTATACAAGTGTTAAAATGTTTTGGTTTTGAAAACATGCGTTAAAGTAAAAGTATTTTTATATCATAAAATAGCAGGTGGCAAGTAATAGAGTGAAAAACACGTTTTTATTGTACTCGTGATTTGTGTGACAATGATTAAACCACACAGTTGTTGTAGCGCCTCTAGTGTTCAATTCACCAGGAAACTGCAGCAAAATGTAGAAAGTGGCATGTACAAGCCAGTTTGCAAAAATGTGTAAAGAGTAACATTCATCTATGAGACCAGGCTGAATTCAGGACCACAAGCATCACCAAATGAAAAAGCAACAACTATTTTCAAATAGTATGCCCAAAGGCTCTCCTGTCTGCCACTTTTATTAAACAGATAGTACCATCCAAAATTCATGCCATTGGATGAGCCAATTTTGCTTTGTTGAGCTGCTCAAACAAACAGACCAATATTTTGATGGTAAAACTTTAAGGTTCCCTTTGTAAAGGGTTTATAGGTTCATTAATGACTAATAACTCATCTACAACTGCATTTATATGCAGTTATAACATCATAAATAAAAAGGGTGACTTTCATGTGATACTTGCCAAATAGTAAGCCAATGTAAACTCACATTATAAATGCTTAATAAAGGTACTTACCTCCCTTAATGCTTATTTTAATCAAAATCACGAAATGTCATAATAAATATCAAAGTTGGAATGTCTCAGCCAAACGCCTTTCAGGTGTTCATGCTCATCCACAGCATTATTGCATTCATGTAACTTTTATTTATCTCACTTATCAAAAGTATATCTATGTTCTATATTTCCCTTGATTTTATTGGTCATTTCTGAATTAAGTAACAATATCTGTACCTTGTAATACAAGTCATAATGTAAGGTGTATTTACAAACGAATTTAGCAACCTTAAAAAAGGTACCATAATGCAAGCTCGTGTTGTGCGCTACGTTCAGGAGCGGGTTTGGTTATTAGCAATAAATAATAATGATCAAAGATAATTATTAATTATTAAAATCAATAGAACATTGATTAGAATCAATGTTAGCTTTTTAATCCTTTAAATCAACAATTATCACAGATAACCATCAATTATCAAATTCAATAGAATATTAATAAGGATTAATATCGCTGGGGCACCACCCTGGAATCAGGGACTAATAACCAGACAATATAGCAGTCTCAATATAGGATTGTTCCCTCAGGAAAGTAGACGTCTGGAGAACATCGACATTCAAAAGGAAAACAATGAAGGCTTTGAATCCAAGCACTGACATCCCCTGCCAGCTCTTGACACAGGTGTATGCAAAACAAACCAAAACACTTCTCTGTAAAGTATAACAAAGTTTACTGATGCAGTAATATCAATTAATAATCAATACAATGCAGTCAATAAACTTCTGACTTCCAACTACAAACTAAACAGTAACATGATTAGATATGGTAACAAAATAAGCCTATAATATATGAGAGGAAGGTATGTGTGTGTGTGTGTGTGTGCGCGCGCATGTGTGTGTAGGGAGTGACACGTACAAAATGACGGACGTGGCTCTCATGGAGAGTACATCATGCGAGGTTTCCGGCAAGAGAATATGGCCGTGAATGTTGGCGGAGAGAGGCTGGTTAATGCCATCTACCCGTTTAGCGCATGTCTCCGCTTGTACGATAACTTAGGGACAAAGTTATCTACTAGCTAAATGTGTGTGTGGGTATGTTTGTGAGGGGTCGCATGTGTGTGCGGTTAGTACGAGAGAGAGAGAGAGAGAGAGAGAGAGAGAGTATCTCATTTGTGGTAACAGTATGTTACAGTAATACCTTGAGTATTATTAGCAGCAATGACCGGATTTGGTGGTCCGTAAACTGTACAAGCAATAATCTTGATACACAAGAATAACACACTATAATAATCTATCTCTGCCCAGACGTAAACCTCTTAATTGAATAGCGTGAGGACGTGGGTAGAATGTGTGTTCATCTGACGTTTGACTCCGACTTAGTTCCTCGAAGTTCAGGTGATGGCGGGAGGCCGTTTTCTTGCTCTGTTGGCAGGTGGTACGGCTGCTGATTCTCTGCGGGCTGGTGGAGAAATCAGCAAAATTGACTCAGTTGAAGAGGGAAGAGAAATCTTCTTTCTTCACTTCTGCAGGCAAACGGTGAAGGCGCTGATTGCTTGGCAGTCTCCTTTGGATCCGTTAGCGTGTTCGGTGGAACACGGATAAATCTCAACTCGCCCAGCGAGATGGAGATTGTATGGACAAAGTCGTACGTTACTTCCTTGTGCAACGAGGCTACACCTGAGAGCAGCAGAGCTACGTTTAGGCACGGCACGCAATTTTGCTGGAAGCAACGCCCAGAAGGATCTCCAAGGTTTTTCTACTCCCGATGATACTCCCGTTGAGGGGCGCATTCTATCATGCACCTCATCCAATAGGAGTTGAGAGTTTGATCCTTCATAATTTCACACATAGGTGTAAAGTGATCAAGGCTTCATGGGATCTGTAGTCTGTTTTGGACTCCCTTTGTTTGATTGTGGTGTGGTTAGGCTTTATGACTGTATGTAGGCCTCAGTCAGGCTTATTGACTGTATGTAGGCCTGCCTGGTCTCATATCTGAATACATGAGGCCCAACATTCCCCCCTTTTGTCTGAAGAGTTGGTTGTTGTCCAGCATCTTTAGAGCAACTGAAGGGCCGAACAGTTCTTTTTCAAGATTAACATTTTTATTGATTCCTAAATCAAACACTGAAAAGCAAAACATAAATACAAAGAATCAACATTTAGCTCCCCATCCCCAACCCCACCCGACCCTCAACAAACACCCCTGTGGTCACACATGAGTACATACACACAAAAGAATAATAATAATATATATATATATATAATCACACACATTAACAACTACCCCTCTCTCTCCACTGTTCCACCCCAAGAACCCTCCAAGAATGCCAAATATCGGCCCCATTTCCCAACAAACAAATCCAAAGTCCCCAGTCTTCTATATGACCCTTCTTCAAAAGCCACCACCCTCCCCATCTCCGAGCACCTATCCTGAAATGGGGGCTCTCCAGCCGACTTCCAAAATCACTTGTCTGGTGATCATAACACTGGTTAGGTTATTTTTCATATGATAATTCCCTATATTGATGACCGCCCCATCGCCTAAAATACAGAGTCTCGGGCAAAATGAAATTTGAGTGCCCAAAATGTCACATATAAAACTCTGAACCTTCAACCAAAATTCTTGGATCTAAACACAGCCCCAAAAAACATGGATTGTGTCTCCAGCTTCTGATTGGCATCGCCAGCAGGTGGGTGTGACTTTAAAACCAAGCCTATGCAATCTAGAGGGAGTCCAATAGAATCTATGTAAAATCTTGAACTGCATAAGGCGAACCCTTGCATATCTAGATGCAGACATTTTTATAATCCCAGCCCACACTCCTTCCTCCAATACCAAGTTTAAATCTAACTCCCATAATCTCTTAACAGAAGTTAAAACTCCATCCCCCAGACTCTGAATTAGCAGGGAGTAATACACTGATGCCTCATGACCTTTTCCAAAAGCAGTAATCACCTCTTCCAGGGTATCTGCCGCTTTAGGGGGGTGTATGCTACTCCCAAAAACAATAAAGAGCAGGTGGCGCAGCTGTAAATACCTATAGAACTGAGATTTGGGAATTCCAAAATGTTGAACCAAATTTTCAAAAGATCACAACACTCCACTCTCATATAGGTCACCGAGTGTAGTAATCCCCCTCACAATCCAGTCTGACCAGCAGAAAGGGGACTTATTAATACATAATTTAGGGTTCAGCCATTTATTTGAGGCAACATTTAAATAAATGTCCGAATTAAACACTCTGGACTCCTTTGCCCATACCGAGTTCAAATGCGAGATAATGGGGTGTAACTTAACATCTCCGATTAGTTTGATAGAAAGGCTTTGCAATGGCGAAATAGGGGCAAGAACTTCCTGTTCAATACAAAACCAGGGAGGGGCTCTCTCAGGTGGAAGCAACCAATGAGCCAAATGTCTGAGACCGAATGCATAGTAATAAAAATAAATCTTGGCTAGGCCTAGCCCACCTTTGTCAATCGGCATATGTAACTTATTAAAATGTAATCTAGGATGCTTACCATTCCAAATGAAGGACTTCGCTATGCTATCAAATTGCTTGAAATAAGAGAGGGGGACATCTACAGGGAGAGATTGTAGCCTCTATGGAGGCAAGGCATAGACCAGGAAAAGAGACCATATTACCCCAATATTGATTTCCCTACATTGGTTAACGATCCAATACAAAATCCAGTACAAGGTGTTGCTATATGTATTTAAGGCTCTCCATGGTCTAGCACCAGAATACATCTCTGATTTAATAAGTTTGCATCAACCTTCAAGGTCTCTCCACTCTGGTGATCAGCTGTGTCTGTCGGTTCCTCGATCTCGCCTTAAAACTCAAGGTGATAGAGCTTTTGCGGTGGCAGCCCCTAGACTTTGGAACGAGCTTCCATTGGCCATGAAATCATCTCCGTCTCTAGTGTCTTTCCAGGGGGCCTAATTATCAAAAACGTATTTACTTTCCTTAGCTTTTAATTAATTGAATTATAAATTGAACTATGTCAATTTCTCTTATCTTGTCTTTGTCGGTTTTAAATGCTTGTTGTATTCTTAAGCTGTATGTATGTGATTTTATTTTATGTAACTTCATGTACAGCACTTTGGTACCCAGTGCGGTTTTTGAAAGTGCTCTATAAATAACATTGAGTTGAGTTGAGCTGAGATCTAATGGCGTCGGAGACGAATAATAAAATATTATCTGTGTAAAGCAAAAGCTTATGCGCCATACCTCCAGCCACTACTCCTGGAAAATCATCTTCTTTCTTATCGCGGCTGCTAATGGTTCCAGGGCAAGACAGAACAATAATGGGGAAAGAGGGCAACCCTGCCAGGTGCCCCTATCCAGAGTAAAATAATCTGAAATTAATCCATTTGTTTGTACCGCTGCTACCGTGTGTCTATAAAGTAACTTAATCCATCCAAAAAAAGTATTCCCAAACCCGTATATTTCCAAAATCTTAAAAAGATAATCCCATTCTACCATATCAAACACCTTTTCGGTGTCAAGTGAGATGGCAGCAATCGGAGTCTGATCATTCGCCACCAACCACATGATATTGATGAAACACCTAATGTTATCAGAAGAGCTGCGGCCCCAAATAATCCCTACCTGATCTATATGTATAAAAGATGTCATAACTTTACTTAATATGTTAGCCAGAATTTTTGACAATATTTTTACGTCTAGCTGGATCAGGGAAATTGGATGGTAACTCTTACACTCGCTTGGATCTTTGTCCTTTTTAAGAATCAGACTGATCCGGGCTTGTGTCATGGTTAGCAGAAGCTTTCCATTCTTTAATGATTCCATATAAACTTCTAGCAAAAGTGGAGCCAATTCTGTAGCATAAGATCTAAAAAATTTAGCTGCAAAACTGTCTGGCCCTGGAGACTTGCCTGTAGTCATGGCCTTATTTACCTCGCCAAGCTCCTCCAATGTTATCTCAGAATCAAGAAAAATGTTTTGCTCAGTTGTCAGTTTAGGGAGTTCTAATGGTTCCACAAAGGTTCTATATCTTCATCAGTAGATGAAGATGTGGAACTATAGAGATCAAGATAGAATTCTTTAAAATCATTATTAATATCAATGGCCGAGGTAAAAATTTCACCACCAGCAGATTTCACTGAGGGAATGGTAGAAAAAGGCTCTTTCTGCTTTATACATCTAGCCAGAAGTTCCCTATCTGTCACTCACTCGACATTGGTGTCGATGTAGTGACACTAGGGGTCACTCTTGGGAGCCTGAGACACCTCTAGTCTTGATAAAAGGCCAATGAAAATTGGCGAGTGGTATTTGCATGCCACTCCCCTGAACATACGGGTATAAAAGGAGCTGGTATGCAACCACTCATTCAGATTTTCTCTTCGGAGCCGAACGGTCATGCTCATTGAGCTGAATACTGCTGTTCATTCACCTCTGCTGGATCTGACGGTGCATTTCAGCGGCTTCTCCCTCCTCTGCACTGGTGCACTGCAGAGAACACCCCTGGGCGCTTCGGCAGAAAAACTAGAGAGTATATTTTCTGAAAGAGCATTTTTCCCCTCTAAAAGAGTATATATTTCTCTAAAAGAGCGCACACACGGAACGTCTTTTTAAAGACGCGTCTTTTTAAAGATGCTTTTCCGATTGTGTGTTATTCCTGGTTGTGCTCGATATCTCTCGCCTTCTAACGGTCACGATCACTGTCTTTCGTGTCTGGGCACTGCTCACGCAGAGACAGCATTCATGGATGGTCATGTTCTCATTGCGAGAATATGTCCATGGCAACGTTGCAGTCGTGGCTCGCCTTCGTAAGAAAGCGAGCCACCCCAGAGGCTCCCGCCTCAGTCCTTTTACCCACGGGTTTGAGGCCAGCGCGGCTAGCACTGGGGGCGATGTGGGGACCCCAATGGGACCGCCTCCGCCGGGTATCCCCCCGCGGACCTCCCATTCCCCAGCATGCTCGTCTGCCCCGATCGGGCTTCCGGGTGAGTCCGCCGGCTCATCTCACGGCGAGTTCGACCTCTTATTCGGAGCCCGCGAAAGTGATGAGCTTTCGAGCGCAGCATCGGAGAGCGGGCTCATCCAGTCAGAAGCCTCAGCTGGGTGACGTGGAGATGAAGACATGCTTTCCCGGGCAGCCGCGAGCGTCGGTTAGAGTGGATTTCACCGCACTTCCCTGAACCCTCGCGGCTCGGTGATTGGTTCCTGGGCACCGCTCAAAGCCACACCCCACCCACGTTCCTTTCTTCCCGGAAGTGCATGACGAGTTGACAAGGTCGCGGGATGCACTTTTTACTGCCCGGTCCCGATCTTTTCAGCTTCCCCGCTCTCACTACCCTCGATGGTGGGGCGGCCGAGGGTTATTCGGCAATCCCCCGGTGTATAAAGGCGCTCGCGGTGCACCTATGCCCGCAGAGTGCCGCCACCTGGCGCGGGTGCCCAGAGCCAACATCCAAGGCCTGTTGGTTTACGTCGTCTCTGATGGCCAAGGCCTACGGTGCCACTGGACAAGCCGCCTCCGCCCTACACGCCATGGCTCTCCTGCAAGTCCGCCAAGGCACTAAAGGAACTGCACGAGGGTAGTTCCACCCCGGGATTGATGCAGGAACTGCCCTCGGCGACCGACCTCGCTCTCCGAGCGACGGAGGTCACGGCGCGGTCTCTCGGGCGGACGATGGCCACACTAGTGGTCCAGGAGCGCCACCTTTGGCTCAACCTGGTCGAGATGGGTGAGGCCGACAAGACACAATTCCTTGCTGCCCCCATTTCCCAGGCGGGCCTATTCAGCGACACCGTCGAGGAATTTACCCAGCAGTTCTTGATGGTAGAGCAGTAGATGGATGCTAGCCGGCATATCCTGCCCCGGCGCGGCTCAAGATCCCACACCCCATCTATTCATCGCCAAGGGCGTCCCCCTGCGGTGACTGCACCGGCTCTGCCACAGCCCGCCCCTTCGGCCCGGCCCCAGCGTGGAGCCCACCGCAGGAAGCAGACGCCACCCATTTCGTGGCCGCCCAGAACCTGTGAAAGGCTTCAAAGCGCCCTTGAGACGGGCGACCCAGGGACAATGAAACCCGCTGCTCTGGAGCTGGTAAGCAGATTTTCATCTTCTTGTTACCTTTTGCATTTAATTGCGCTGCATGCCCAAGTGGCTGCAGTACTCAAGAGCTCAGCAAGAGTGGTTTCCTTGTTCCCTGGGTCACGTATCCAGTGTGAACGGCTGGCATCACGACCACCGTCCACCACTCCATTTGGCAGGTTGGCACTCCAGCAGCGGTCTCCCGCCCTGAGCGCCCAGCTGTGGCACAAATCCGCCCCCGATGTGACAGTCTCCACGGGTCACAAGGACAGGCTTCTTCCTCCCCCATCCCAGGCTGTTCCGGGGGTGGTCACAAGGAGCCAGGTAAGTGCTTCGATGTCCTCGGACTCAGCACGGCCACAACGTGGTGTGGCACCTCGAGCTCTGCCACACCGCGAGGCCCCACCTGCCGGTACATCCGATGACATTGTCCCTTTGGTCCCCCTTGCGCGGAACTTGGACGCATGGCTTGCGCCTTCCAATCCATCATGAGGGCTGGTCCGGACCATCCGACTCGGCTGCGCGATTCACTTCGCTGGGCATCCGCCCAGGTTCAGCGGTGTCCACTTCACCTTGGTGAAAGACGAAAACGCTACTACCTTGCGTGGAGATCGCTACCCTCCTATGGAAGGACACGATAGAACCTGTCCCTCCAGCCGAGATGAAGAAAGGGTTTTACAGCCCCTACTTAATTGTACCGAAAAATGGCGGTGGGTTGCGGCCAATCTTGGACCTGCGAGTACTGAACCGGGCTTTACACAGACTCCCGTTCAAGATGTTGATGCAAAGACGCATTCTAGCGGGCGTCCGGCATCAAGATTGGTTCGCGGCGGTAGACCTGAAGGATGCGTAGTTTCACGTCTCGATCCTTCCTCGACACAGACCCTTCCTGTGGTTCGCGTTCGAGGGTCAGGCATATCAGTACAAAGTCCTCCCTTTCGGCCTGTCCCTGTCTCCTCGCGTCTTTATGAAGATCGCAGAGGCTGCCCTTGCCCCGTTAAGGGAGGTGGGCATTCGCATTCTCAACGACTGGCTAATCTTAGCTCACTCTCGAGACATGTTGTGCGCACACAGGGACCTGGTGCTCTCACACCTCAGCCGACTAGGGCTTCAGGTCAACTGGGAAAAGAGCAAGCTCCTCCTGGTTCAGAGCATCTCTTTTCTCGGTTTGGAGTTGGACTCAGTCTCCTTGACGGCGCGCCTTACAAACGATCGTGCCCAGTCGGTGCTGGCCTGTTTGAAGGCGTTCAAACAGAAAACAGCGGTTCCACTGAAACTTTTTCAGAGGCTCCTGGGGCATATGGCATCCTCGGCGGTGGCCACCCCACTCAGGTTGATGCATATGAGGCCACTTCAGCACTGGCTCCAGACTTGAGTCCCGAGATGGGCATGGTGCCACGGGACACCGCGTGGCCATTACGTCGGTCTGTCACTGTCTTTTCAGCCCTTGGACCGACCTCTCGTTTCTACGAGCAGGTGTTCCTCTAGAACTGGTCCCCAGGCGCGTCGTGGTCATGACAGACGCCTCCAAAATGGGCTGGGGCGCCGTTTGCAACGGGCACACAGCCACCGGCCTCTGGACGGGTCCGCGGCTGCGTTGGCACATCAACTGCCTCGAGTTGTTGGCAATTCTGCTCGCCCTGTGGAGGTTTCGGCCGTTGATCCAGGGCAAGCACGTGTTAGTTCAGACAGACAACACGACAATGGTAGCATGTGTCAACCGCCAAGGTGGTTTGCACTCTCATTGTATGTCACAACTCGCCCGCCGTCTCCTCCTCTGAAGTCAGCAGCATCTTAAGTCGCTACAAGCCACTCACATCCCGGGCAACCTCAACACTACGGCGGATGCGCCGTCACAACAGGTTATCCTCAGGGGAGAGTGGAGACTACACCTTCAGGTGGTCCAGCTGAATTGGAGTCGATTCGACAGGCACAGGTGCACCTGTTCGCCTCCCAAGAATCCTCCCCACTGCCCGCTTTGGTACGCCCTGACCGAGGCCTCCCTCGGCATAGACATGCTGGCACACAGCTGGCACACAGCTGGCCCCCTGGCATTCACAAATATGTGTTTTCCCCCAGTGAGCCTGCTTGCACAGACCCTGTGCAAGGTCAGGGAGGACGAGGAGAAGGTCGTCCTGGTAAGCACCCTACTGGCCCACCCAGATGTGGTGCTCGGACCTCATGCTCCTCGCGACAGCTCCCCCCTGGCAAAATTCCCCTGAGGAAGGACGTTCTTTCTCAGGGAAGGGGCACCATCCGGCACCCGCGCCCAGACCTCTGGAATCTCCATGTCTGGCCCCTGGACAGGGCGCAGAAGACCTAAGCTGTCTCCCACCTGCGATGGTAGACACGATCACTCAGGCTAGGGCTCCCTCTACGAGGTGCCTGTATGCCTTTTAGTGGCGTCTGTTCGCTAAGTGGTGTTCTTCCCGTCGGGAAGACCCCCAGAGATGCGCAGTCAGATCAGTGCTTTCCTTCCTGCAAGAGAGGTTGGAAGGGAGGCTGTCCCCTTCCACCTTGAAGGTGTACATTGCTGCCATAGAAGCACACCACGACGCAGTCGACGGTAAGTCCTTAGGGAAGCATGATCTGATCATCAGGTTCCTAAGAGGTGCCAGGAGGCTGAATCCCTCCAGGCCGCGCCTCGTTCCCTCAGCGGACCTCTGTAGTTCTTCAGGGTCTACAGAGAGCCCCCTTTGAGCCTTTGCAGTCAGCTGAGCTTAAGGCACTCTCCTTGAAGACTGCCCTCCTGACTGCGCTCACTTCCATCAAGAGGGTAGGTGACCTGCAAGCATTCTTTGTCAGCGAAACGTGCCTGGAAGTTTGGTCTAGGTTACTCTCACGTGATCCTGAGACCCTGACCGGGCTATGTGCCCAAGGTTCCCACCACCCCTTTAGGGACTAGGTGGTGAACCTGCAAGTGCTGCCCCAGGAGGAGGCAGACCCAGCCCTGTCGTCGCTGTGTCCAGTGCATGCTTTACGCATCTATTTGGATCGCACGCAGAGCTTTAGAATCTCTGAGCAGCTCTTTGTCTGCTTTTGGTGCACAGCGGAAAGGAAGCACTGTCTCCAAGCAGAGGATCGCCCACTGGCTGTTTTGATCACACAGACTGGGAGATGTTTACGCTGATAGCGTAATGTGTTTCATCAGAACGTGCGTAGAGGAAGTGATTCCGACCAGAACTGTATGAATCTATCCGAATCAGAAGCCGTGGATCAATAGTGATGTTCGCGCGGCACTTAATGTGTGGACCTCTGCTTTTAATTCCGGGAACGCAGAGGAGCATAAACAAGCCAGTTATGCCCTCCGAAAAACTATCAAAACAGCAAAACGCCAGTACAGGAGCAAGATTGAAGGACAGTTTAACACCACCAACTCTAGAAGCATGTGGCAGGGAATTAACATCATCACAGACTTTAAAGGGAATAAAAACTCTGCCATGAACACCGCTGCCTCTCTACCGGATGAGCTAAATACTTTTTATGCTCGTTTCGAGGGAAATAACACCGCCCTCACGGAGAGAGCTCTCGCGGCTGAAGCTACAGAGGTTAGTTCACTCTCCGTCTCTGTAGCGGATGTAACCCGATCCTTCCGACGGGTGAATATCCGCAGAGCCGCGGGCCCAGACGGCATTCCGGGCCGCGTCATCAGAGCATGCGCGAACCAGCTGGCTGGTGCTTTTACGGACATTTTCAACCTTTCCCTCTCTTTGTCTGTAGTCCCCACATGCTTTAAAACATCCACCATTGTGCTTGTACCAAAACAATCAAAAATAATTTGTTTAAATGACTGGTGTCCTGTTGCTCTGACCCCCATCATCAGCAAATGTTTTGAGAGACTAATCAGAGACTACATCTGCTCTGTATTGCCACTCAATTTCGACCCGCTGCAGTTTGCTTACCGCAACAACTGCTCCACTGATGATGCCATTGCATCTACAATACACACTGCTCTCTCCCACCTGGAAAAAAGAACACTTATGTGAGAATGCTGTTTGTAGACTACAGCTCAGCATTCAACACCATAGTGCCCTCCAAGCTAGATGAGAAACTCCGGGCTCTGGGCTTAAACAGCTCACTGTGCAGCTGGATCCTGGACTTCCTGTCAAGCAGACGCCAGGTGGTTAGAATAGGTAGCAACATCTCCTCATCACTAACCCTCAATACTGGAGCCCCGCAGGGCTGTATTCTCAGCCCACTACTGTATTCCTTGTACACACATGACTGTGTGGCAACACATAGCTCCAATGCCATCATTAAGTTTGCTGATGACACGACGGTGGTAGGTCTGATCACTGACAATGATGAAACAGCCTACAGAGAGGAGGTGCACACTCTGACACACTGGTGTCAGGAGCACAACCTCTCCCTCAACGTCAGTAAGACAAAGGAGCTTGTGGTGGACTTCAGGAGAAAAGACAGAGAACACAGTCCCATCACCATCAATGGAGCACCAGTGGAGAGAGTCAGCAGCTTCAAGTTCCTGGGTGTCCACATCACTGAGGAACTCACATGGTCCGTCCACACTGAAGTCGTTGTGAAGAAGGCTCATCAGCGCCTCTTCTTCCTGAGACGGCTGAGGAAGTTTGGAATGAACCACCACATCCTCACACGGTTCTACACCTGCACTGTGGAGAGAATCCTGATTGGCTGTATCTCCACCTGGTACGACAATAGCACTGACCACAACCGCAAAGCACTGCAAAGGGTGGTGCGAACTGCCAGACACATCATCGGAGGTGAGCTTCCCTCCCTCCAGGAAATATATACAAGGCGGTGTGTGAAAAAAGCTCGGAGGATCATCAGAGACTCCAGCCACCCGAGCCATGGGCTGTTCTCACTGCTACCATCAGGCAGGTGGTATCGCAGCATCAGGACCCGCACCAGCCGACTTCATGACAGCTTCTTCCCCCAAGCAATCAGACTTCTGAACTCTTGATCTCCCACGATCAAAATACATCAGCACTGCACTTTATTACCCTTACTCTTATATCTCACACCGGACTATTATAAATTATATTATTATTATTATATTATGTTCTCTCTTAACAACTGACTATCAACCGACAGCCTGAATGTCAATACAGTACAT
Organism: Myxocyprinus asiaticus; assembly: GCF_019703515.2. Lineage (NCBI taxonomy): Eukaryota > Metazoa > Chordata > Actinopteri > Cypriniformes > Catostomidae > Myxocyprinus > Myxocyprinus asiaticus. The sequence goes on from NC_059348.1 coordinate 19,886,562, forward strand.
ACTGTACATTCTATATATATATATATATACATATATTTATACTTTTTTTTATATATATATTTTAATTTTTAATTGTATTGAATAATGTGTATCTATATAGTAAAAAACAAAAAAACAAAACAAAAACAAAAACAGCGTATTGTATACTGTACAGTGTATGTTATTATTTGTATATTGTTGAGTGTAATTATGTGTATAACAGATGTTTAAATTGTGTTGTGTTAATTTGATGTTAGTGTAAATTGGTATATGTCTCATCACTGTCACGACTGTTATGTTGATCGGAACTGCACCAAGAATTTCACACACCATTGCACTTGTGTATATGGCTGTGTGACAATAAAGTGATTTGATTTGATTTTGATTTGGCTAGTTGACACCATAACTATGGCATATCTTGCCCAAAACATGCCGCCCCCGGTAGGGCTACGAGCCCATTCTACCCGTGGTGTAGCGGCTTCTTGGGCCTTGGCCAGAGGTGCCTCTCTAACAGACATTGCAGAGCAGCGGGCTGGGCAACACCCAACACCTTTGCAAGGTTCTACAACCTCCAGGTGGAACCGGTTTTGTCCCAGGTAGTGGCACGCAACAAGCGGATAAGCCCGGGATAGCCGGCCGGGTGTATCGCTTGCACATAGCGCCTTCCACCTCCTTTTGAGCTGAAGATGTGCGCTGTTAATTCCCAGTAGTGTTCACAAAATTTGTTCCCTGGTTGACTTCCTCCGAGCCCTGTGGCAGTCGAGTTTACGGAGAGACTCGCTGCCGGCCCAGTACACGCGCTAACTAAGAGCCCGGTTCTGGGGTAGGTGCTCCGCATGTGGCGGTTCCCTGTAAGGCTAACCCCATGCGATCTATATCTTCCGCTAATTTGTTTCCCTGCTGGCAAACTGCGTCTTCCTTGGGCAGAGCACCTCTGCCCCAGTCTCCATGTTGTAGTATCTCTCCACATGGTTGGAAAGACCATGTGACGTATTCTTCCACTTAAATACCCCCCCTCTTGGGGCGAGGTGTGGTCTCTGCGGTGTCCTCCCCTTGGGAGGGACACCCCCCGACTAGACCTGGTGGCCCAGTCGGATAATCCCCCTTCTTTTTTAGGGAGTGGAAAAAGAGAAGGGGAAAAGAGGCCACGACTGGGTTAAGCCTGTCTCTATCTTTGGGTAGTCGACTTGTCCCCAAAAAGGGCCGTTCAACACTCATAACTGTGTTGGGGGAGGTTACGTGTCGACCTGGTGTGCTGGCTATGAGGCACACAGCAAGTCTGCCCACCACACACCGCAAGTTCACGTAACACAGTTCAGCCTTGTGGCATTTTGTATAGGGACCCCTAGTGTCACTACATCGACACCAACGTCGAGTGAGTGACAGATAGGGAACATCATGGTTACTGGCGTAACCTCCGTTCCCTGATGGAGGGAACGAGACGTTGGTCCCTCCTGCCACAACGCTGAACTACCCGCTGAAATGGCCGGACCTTATATCGGCTCCTCAGTGTAAAACCTGAATGAGTGGTTGCATACCAGCTCCTTTTATACCCGTATGTTCGGGGGAGTGGCATGCAAATACCACTCGCCAATTTTCATTGGCCTTTTATCAAGACCAGAGGTGTCTCGGGCTCCCAAGAGTGACCCCTAGTGTCACTACATTGACACCAACGTCTCGTTCCCTCCATCAGGGAACGGAGGTTACACCAGTAACCATGACGTTTTTCTGCTTTGTCCCCTGACTCAAAGTATGACAAGACAGGGCAAGACAGCCCTGAATAGCCAAAACTCCACCTTCTGTGACAAAATAGTGTTATATCTGTATTTCAATCGGGTCAATGCTCTGAGGCCATCAGACGACATTCTGCGCTTCAGCTCTGCCTCGGCACTTTTAATATTCCCTTCCAACTCCACGAGTTCTCGTGCTTTGGATTTTTTGATGAATTAGGCATACTGTATGACCCAACCCCTAAGAACTGCCTTAAGTGCCTCCCAAGCCACGCCCACAGAGGATACTGAGGACCAGTTGGTCTCTATATAAACATTGATTTCGGCCTTTAACATTTATTGAAATTCAGGATTTTGCAAAAGAGATACATTAAAGTGCCAACTATATGATTTCTTTTTCTCTGTATGTGGCAACACCTCTAAATTCACCAGGGCGTGATCTGAGACTAAAATGTTTCCAATTGAGCAATCAACAACAGATGAAATGAGGGACTTAGATATATAAAAAAAATCTATTCTAGAATAAATCTTATGGACTGATAAAAACACATTTATAGTCCCTACCAGATGGGTTCAAAAGTCTCCAAATATTTGTAAGACCAAGATTTTTACACATCCTGTGAAGCGTCACTGTTGCTCTAGGTGGCTTACACACTTTTGCTTCACTATGATCAAAGACTGAGTTCATCAATAGATTAAAGACTCCCCCCAATATTATATCTTGAGGGGTGCCAACGGCTTGCAGCATCCTTTCAAGATCTATAAAAAAGCCCTGATCATCCATGTTAGGTGCATAAATATTTGCCAAAATCAACATTTGCCCTGAATTTCTGATAAAACAATAATGACTCTTCCTAATTTATATTTAATCTGTTTGAGACATTTGAATTGTAGATGCTTATTTATCAGTGTAATGACTCCCCTGCTCTTACTTAAGCCAGCACTAAAGAAAACATGTCCACCCCTAATCTTCCCAAATTTTTCAGCTTCCTGCAGGGAAATATGCTTTTCTTGAAGAAACACTATATCATATTTCTTACGTTTAAGAAAAGGAATAACCTTCCTTCTTTTAATGGTGTGCCCCAACCCATTCACATTCCACGTGGAGAGAGACAATACACTCATTTTAACATTTGACATTTTGACATATTAGAAAAAATAGATTGCAAAAAATTATAAAGACCACATTCCAACATTGGTGCAACAAACAACCCTCAAACTTCCCCCAGAAAAAAAAAACAGACAAAAGAAAAATGTGGACATTAACCCCGTGCACAGCAAAGCCAACCGGCGTCCATCCCTCCAAACTCAAACAGTCCATGTACGCCTGCGACAGCCCCCGCAACAACTTTGCCATCGGATTACTCAAGTCCAGTGCTTCTATACAAAATTTGTGAGACAGAATTGCATAACAGAAAATAATCTATATAACAAACTCCAGCCAATAGGTGGAATAAAAACAAAGCACTTGTAGATTCATCTGCATAACTGTTCTGAAGGTGTGTTCCTCCACAAAACAAGCTCCAGCCACTAGCAGAACCAGCACAACAGAAAAAAAAATGTCGTTCAGTTTCCTCAGGCAGTCAAATTAATGTTCAGTGAGCTGGCTGTTACATGAGTGCAGCAGATGACCTAATCACTCCAATGTTTTGCAAGAAATATTCCACAAAACAAAATCCAATACAAAGAACATGCAGATTCATCCACAAACTATCCCGAAGGAGTGTTACTCCACAATACAAACTCCAGCAGCTAGGCGGAACTAGCACAAAAAGAAACAAAAAAGGCGGCCAGTTTCCTTGGACAGTCAAGTGAATGTTCAGTGAGTCAGGTCCACTCGGCTGCATTGAGAGCATCACACAATGACTTACTCATTCCAGTGAATTTATGAAGGACATTGCTTGCTGTGGGCATGTATATATTTTGTGGCCATCCTTAGTATCTATTTTCAATTTGGCCATGAACATCAGTGCAAAAGCGACCTTCTGTTGATGTAACAGTTTCTTACATTCCTTGAATCGATCATGTTTCTCTCTTGTCGAATTCGCAAAGTCTGGGAACAAGAAAATACTGTGGTTCTTCCAAGAAAGCCTTCCTTTACTCCTCGCCTCATGTAACACGAGATCTTTATCGGATGATCTCAGAAATTTGCCCAGAATTGATCGGGGCCTGTCTCCTTCTGCGGATCTCCAAGCTGGAACTCTGTGAGCTTTCTCGATTTCTAGCTTATGGCCTGTTATGTTGAGCAGACTCGGGAAGAGCTCGTCAAGGAATTTCACCATATCTTGCCTTCTTCATCCTCAGGAATTCCAACAATTCAGACATTGTTTTGCCGATTACGATTCTTAAGGTCTTCCAACTTTTCGCAGAGACACTCCAAGTCTACCTTGGTCGCTAGCGGGTTAGCAGCTAATTCCATCTCTGATGACTCCAGATAATCTATCTGTTTCTCAACATCCGACACTGTTGCAACCAACACAGTGAATTTCGTCTCTATGGCAGTGATCAATCGACATATTACAGCAAGATCCTCCAAGTCAGCAAAGACCTTCGTCAGCATCGCCATCATGTTCAACATTTGACACTGAATCTCTTTCACTGTACTATCCAATTGAGACACGCACTTGCGGCCTGCTCAGGGGCTTCAGCTTGAGCACGTAAGTGTCTTTTAATGTCTCCAGAGCCCAAGGATTTTGAATTCTTTGACATATTGTCTTCCTAGAAGTGTACAGAGTGTATCAAATCTCACCGGTTTATGACACAAAAAGTATTAAAAACTAGCAAAATGTGCAGAGCTCACAGTTCACACGTCTGAACCTCACATGGCGCCATGTGACTCCGACTGAACAGTTCTTGTAGGTTCACAGTAACCTGTGAGTTACGCCGTCTGTGTATTCCTGATAGAAAAGAAAATGGTTGCACAGTCCATTCAGTTCATTAGAGTTCACAGAGGCTTTATCGTCTGGGCAGAGATTGAGGCACATCTGGGCATAGAACTTCTAGCTAAGTGTAAAACTACATTCATCACACATAAAGACAAACATTCTAAGTTATAAGTAGGCACAGCATTAACCGTAACACAATCCTTTGCTGTTCTTTGGTCATAACACAAAATCATAGTAGAATCTGACAATGGTTACTTGGACCAAAACGTTAGAGGAAAGGTGTCATCAATGGTGAGGTTGTGACCTCTAAATGCGTCCATGATCTCAATTTCTGCATCTTGTTTGTCGACATTGAGATGATGGAGTACAATATCATCAGTGTGCATGGTAGCTCCTTGGGGAACCATTAAGAACACAGTCTGGTTTTGATAGTTAAGTGGCTGAATCATTCGTATGACATTAGAACTTCGGTGGCTGGTGTGTTAACGAGCCAGTGATTGCCTGCTTGCTCTACCCTTGTCTCTGTTTCTTCATCTTTGACAGACATGCTACCTTGACACTTTTGTTCAGGGGATTTGGCTCTTAGGCCGCAGAGGTAGTTAGTCGCCTCTCTAACAAAGGGGTTGCTTGGACAAACCCAATGAATGTCCTTCATCTTGGTACACATGTTTAGGTTAGGGATAAGGTAGAGCGAGGGGTCCTCATCGTGGTAGGCGAGTGTTGGTGGTGTTTTGAGGTGAATGTGTGTGTTACCTCTCTGAAAACCAACATTCAATACGGACTTTAGTCGGTATATATTCTACCTTTCTATGATGGGTAGATTGAGGATGAATCCTATTTCGAGGTTCTGGGGATTTACATGGATTGGAATTGCACTGCCAAGACTATATGCCATGTGTATCTGTGAAGGTAGCACAATGGAGGTAGTAGCAGATTTAAGGATTTGTTCAACAAGGTCTAGGGAGACCAGGTAAGCTGAAATCCTTCCAACACTCAGAGTGGTGCTAGGAGTTAGTGCATGGCGACGGGTTGGGTTGAGGCATACAGCTATCCTTATGGCACTACTGTGGTGCGTCTTCTCTCCTTTGGAGTGAAAACAGCTTGAAGAGCTTGATCTGATTCGAGTGGACCCATTTGTATGCCGGTGTTTGGCTTGGTTTTGAGACCCTGATGCGGTAGTCTACTGCTGAAAGCTTTCCCACTATCTCGAAGGGGCCTGACCAATTTGGTAGGAACTTTTTAGGGATTCCTGCTGGTTTGGTGAACCTGAAATAGTGTACCTTGTCGCCTGCTTGGTACTCGCGTTGAGACGCTTTCCTGTCATAGTAGGCTTTGGATCCCTTGATGCTGGCTTCCAAGTTCTTCTGGACCCACACGAATGTGGCCCGAAGATGGTCACGCAGGTCTGTCACGTATTGGTGCGCCATATAGGAGGTTGCAACACTGACATCTTCAGGGCAGTACGAAGGTGTAGCAGAAGGGTCATTTCTCTTCCAGTCATCATTTTGAACGGTGTGACTCATGTGGAGCGGTGCAGAGTAGACCTAATGGCCATCAGCACCAGGGGGAGATTCACATCCCAATCTCTGCCATTGCTGTTAACATACTTTTTAAGCATGTTGATAATGGTGCGGTTGGCACGTTTGACCTGTCCAGATTACTGGGGTTGATACGGGATGTGGAAGTTGACTTCCACACCCATGATTTCGTACATGGTAGTCATGATGCTTGAGGTGAAATGGGTGCCTCGATTCGAATAAACAGAGTGAGGTAGCCCCCAGCGGCTGAACACATGGTTCAGCAGCAGGACTGCAGTTGCTGCGGTTGCCACGGCCATGTCATCAGGGGCAGGGAGGCATTCCAGCCACTTGGTGAAAGCACAGGTAACTGTGAGGAGGTAATTGTTACCTCGTGAGGACTTGGGGACTGGTCCACTCCAATCCATCTGGAGATGGGACCACGGGAATGTAATCCCTCGGTTCTGGAGTGGGGCATGATCATTGGTAGGGGTCCTCTGGACTACTGGAGGATGGCGACTTTTTTGGCAGACTGTTTTCTGGACCAAGTGGCCTTGGTGTGTCAACCTGAGCCAACATGCATCCACGACGGCAGTCAATGAGCGAAGCCAGTCAGTCCAGTAGGTCCTGGCCAATTAACAGTGGTCCTGTATAAATGGGACATATATAAATGGGGTGTACCAGCATCATCCCTTGAAAGGTAATGTCAATCCATGCCTGTTTTGTGATAGATGACCTATCTTGTGTGTAGCTTGTGATATTTATGTAACCCGTGTCTCCTATACCAATTACAAGTAAATTTTTACTGATAGACCAGTGGGCTAAGAAGACTAGATTCGTCTGAGGAGAAAGAGTCCCTGGTTGGGGTGAGAACAAGGTTTGATGTTGTAAGGGGTTCGGTGGAAAGGAGGAGGCGAGAGAACCGGCTGGACAACTTAAATAATAGTTTAATAATAAACTTAACCAAAAACACACAACCAAAAACCACACAGTACAGCTGCCTGCAATTCTCTCTCTCTCAAACCATCATCCCCGGCCGCCTTTATCCCTCGCGCGCCCCATCAGGCTGATTGGGGACCGGGCGTGCATCATTCCAGCCCAGCCCCGCCCTACTCGGCTCCTCCCGGCGTTGCCTCAGGCCGGGGAGCCCCCGGCATGACGTACATCCCCCCTTCCACTCCGGGGGAGGCGTGCCTTGCACCCCGACTGCCAGCGGGACATCCCCGCCTTCCTCGACCTGGGAGGAGACAGGAGGGAAAGAACAACGACAACAAAACAAAATAGGCGAGGGAAAGGCCAACACGGAGCAACAGAGAGAGAGAGAGGAGAGAGAGAAAAAGAAACTCACCAGTTCTCTGATGCGCCATCGCGTGGTCCTCGATCACGCCTCCACCCTCTCAGGCGGCGGACCGGAGTCAGACCTCCGACCCCCAGCGGGCAGAATGCCCCTCCGCGTTCCCGGCGTCACGTGGGGACACTCCTCCGCCCCTGGCAGCGGCCCTACCACTCCAGGCGGTCGGGGAGTCACTTCCCTCCTCCCCCCGTGGACGGCGGTCTTCTCTCGACCCCTCCACGTTCCCGGGAGACGGCAGGGCACTCCTCCGCCCTCGGCAGCGGCTCCCTCGCTCCAGGCGGTCGGGGAGTCCTGTCCCCACTCGCCTCGTGGACGGCGGCTGTTCTCCGCTTCCGGGTGGTCGGGCTACTCCGTCCCCCATTGGATGGAAGCGGCGCTCCCCTGGGTGGACGGCAGTGTCGAGTACTCTGCGACGGGAATCCCTCCTCTTTCCCGGGTTTCGGCACCAGTGTGAGGGGTTCGGTGGAAAGGAGGAGGCGAGAGAACCGGCTTGACAACTTAAATAATAGTTTAATAATAAACTTAACCAAAAACACACAACCAAAAACCACACAGTACAGCTGCCTGCAATTCTCTCTCTCTCGAACCGTCGTCCCCGGCCGCCTTTATCCCTCGCGCGCCCCATCAGGCTGATTGGGGACCGGGCGTGCATCATTCCAGCCCGGCCCCACCCTCCTCGGCTCTACAGATGTATTGTAACGAACAACAAAAAAACAACATAAATTGCATTCACATAAATCTTGTACAATGACTTTAAATTACTGTGGGTTACTTGTACTCAATGTTACCCTCTTTTCTCTTCACAGGCTTTATGGTTGTTTCTCCTTGTTGGTAAGGTAAGTTTGATATTTCTCTATTTAGAATTGAATTACCTGTCCTTCACTCTTGTAAAGCTGATGTTTATTTGTTTTAGTTATTAGTTGATTCAGCTAATTTAATTATAATAAAGCTAGTTGATTTGCAATTCCACTTTCTACCATTTCCAGAAGATGAGCATGTTCAGTTTCTGTATCTCTTCAACACAGGGAATTTAAAGGACTCGTTCACGGGTGGCTCGCCAGTCCAACCCCACCTCGCACACAGGAAGAGTTGAGACAAATCCACGATCCAGGAATGATTCACACTTCACTCAATCCACATCCAGATTGGACCAATTCAGCAGCTTGAACATCAACAGAACTCACACAATACATCAGCAGAAAAAGAAAAAAAAATGACCTTCAATACACAAGGCCAAAAGAATAATTAGTATTTGATACTATATACACATCGATTCAACTTCAATACAATTCCTAATAAAACAACAACAAATTATATCCATGCATATGACCCTATGCAATACATTGTCTCTTTGTGCAATTGTTTCTCTTTAACAATAAAGACATTTCACTTAACTATGTGTAATTGCCTGTATAATCACCGTGTCTTAACATACAAATGCACATTAACGTTTTCATTTCACATAAATGGCAACATTTCTTTTCCATTTTACACTTATGCTGAATTTACCATTACTACTCTATCAAATGAACATTAATCATTTGATAGAACACACTTAATATGACCTTTGTCCATCTTAAGTAAAAGAGCTATATTAACTCACCAAGAAAATGTATTTACATGCACATCGGAAGATCCAGGTAATTTCCGGATGATACACGTTCCAAGATGTCTTTTTCAAGCATTCTCTGCTTCTCTCTGAACTGTTATTTACAGGTGCATCAGTAATTCAACTTAAATTGTGAAACTCATGTATTAAATAAATTCAGTGCACACAGACTGAAGTAGTTTAAGTCTTTGGTTCTTTTAATTGTGATGATTTTGGCTCACATTTAACAAAAACCCACCAATTCACTCTCTCAAAAAATTTGAATACATCATAAGAAACATTTTAGTGAATTGTTGGCCTTCTGGAAAGTATGTTCATTTACTGTATATGTACTCAATACTTGGTAGGGGCTCCTTTTGCTTTAATTACTGCCTTAATTCAGCGTGGCATGGAGGTGATCAGTTTGTGGCACTGCTGAGGTGGTATGGAAGCCCAGGTTTCTTTGACAGTGGCCTTCAGCTCATCTGCATTTTTTGGTCTCTTGTTTCTCATTTTCCTCTTGACAATACCCCATAGATTCTCTATGGGGTTCAGGTCTGGTGAGTTTGCTGGCCAGTCAAGCACACCAACACCATGGTCATTTAACCAACTTTTGGTGCTTTTGGCAGTGTGGGCAGGTGCCAAATCCTGCTGGAAAATGAAATCAGCATCTTTAAAAAGCTGGTCAGCAGAAGGAAGCATGAAGTGCTCCAAAATTTCTTGGTAAATGGGTGCAGTGATTTTGGTTTTCAAAAAACACAATGGACCAACACCAGCAGATGACATTGCACCCCAAATCATCACAGACTGTGGAAAGTTAACGCTGGACTTCAAGCAACTTGGGCTATGAGCTTCTCCACCCTTCCTCCAGACTCTAGGACCTTGGTTTCCAAATGAAATACTAAACTTGCTCTCATCTGAAAAGAGGACTTTGGACCACTGGGCAACAGTCCAGTTCTTCTTCTCCTTAGCCCAGGTAAGACACCTCTGACGTTGTCTGTGGTTCAGGAGTGGCTTAACAAGAGGAATACAACAACTATAGCCAAATTCCTTGACACGTCTGTGTGTGGTGGCTCTTGATGCCTTGACACCAGCCTTAGTCCATTCCTTGTGAAGTTCACCCAAATTCTTGAATCGATTTTGCTTGACAGTTCTCATAAGGCTGTGGTTCTCTCGGTTGGTTGTGCATCTTTTTCTTCCACACTTTTTCCTTCCACTCAACTTTCTGTTAACATGCTTGAATACAGCACTCTGTGAACAGCCAGCTTCTTTGGCAATGAATGTTTGTGGCTTACCCTCCTTGTGAAGGGTGTCAATGATTGTCGTCTGGACAACTGTCAGATCAGCAGTCTTCCCCATGATTGTGTAGCCTAGTGAACCAAACTGAGAGACCATTTTGAAGGCTCAGGAAACCTTTGCAGGTGTTTTGAGTTGATTAGCTGTTTGGCATGTCACCATATTCTAATTTTTTGAGATAGTGAATTGGTGGGTTTTTGTTAAATGTGAGCCAAAATCATCACAATTAAAAGAACCAAAGACTTAAACTACTTCAGTCTGTGTGCATTGAATTGATTTAATACACGAGTTTCACAATTTGAGTTGAATTACTGAAATAAATGAACTTTTCCACAACATTCTAATTTATTGAGATGCACCTGTATATCAGAGTTTGGAGCATTGGATCTCCTGGAGCAGCAAAAGACATCCGCTCGCATCAGAGGTTCATGCAGAAAAGAGCGAACTTGCGTGCAGTCGCTCCGTAAAAGTGGTGCAATAGCGGAAATTTAGTGACATTAATGAAGATGCAATCTCAATGAATACTTCACAAGGTAAAACATATCACTATTGGAGATATTTATAACCTTCAATATTTTATAGTTATATATTTTTATATGAATAATGCATTTATTTGCTGTCTTACAGTCACTCTGTTAGCATCTTTCATACTTTTAATCTGTTATTTAATTTTCTGTTTATTTCGTCTCTGTTACTAACCTCTAGTAACCTGGGTTACACTTATGTTGTAAGACTCATTTTACCAGGACAGTAAAAATGCTCGTGACACAGTGGCTCTGATAGCTTGTTGTGTTACAGTTGCTATAATGCTGACACGAACGCACAGGTGAGAGGCTTCGACCTGTGGCTTATGGGTTACTGTTTCGCAATGTGCGAATTTCACTGTGTTCTCTCCTTGGTGGACGTTAATTAGGTGACCTGGCACCGCTCTGTAACATCTTGGCGAAAGCGTTAATTGTTAAATAACAACAACAGCAGGCTTTGAGCAGACTATCGTAAACTTATCAACCCCTAATCCACTCTAAGAGCACTTTCACACCACACTGGCTTATGCTTGGCAAGTCATGAGAGAAGTCAATTGTCAAACAGAACCAAATTTTGAACTAATGGTTCAAGTTATTACTTTGGATTCTTATGCATACACACTGTGACAAACTGGCACGTTGTATGCCTCACGTGGGGCACCATTAATGTTGTGCACTATGTTCAGGAGCGGGTTTGGTTATTAGCAATAATTACTAATTATCAAAGATAATTATCAATTATTAAAATCAATGTTAGCTTTTTGATCCTTTAAATCAACAGTCATCACAGATAACCATCAATTATCAAATAGAATATCAATAGAATATTAATGTGACAAGGAGGAGGGCGGGGCGGGGCCAGACCGTGACTATGCACGCCCGGCACCCAATCGAGCTAATCAGCCGAGGAGAGGGATAAGTGCAGTGGAATGCGGCAGTTCGGGAGAGAGAGAGCCACTTGCAGCTGCAGTGTGTGTGTTTATGTTTTGTGTATTTTGTTTTCATTAAACAGTATTTTGAAGGTTCAACCGGTTCCCGCCTCCTCCTTTCCCAACCTTAACCTTGTTACAATTAATAAGGATTAATATCACCGGGGCACCACCCTGGAATCAGGGACTAATAATCAGAGAGTATAGCAGTCTCAATATAGGATTGTTCTCTTAGCAAAGTCGATGTCCGGAGAACATCAATATTCAAAACGAAAACAATGAAGGCTTTGAATCTGAGCACTGACATCCCCTGCCAGCCCTTGACACAGGTGTATGCAAAACAAACCAAAACACTTCTCTGTAAAGTATAACAAAGTTTATTGATGCAGTAATATCAATTAATAATCAATACAATGCAGTCAATAAACTTCCGTTCCCTATCTGTCACTCACTCGACGTTGTGTCGATGTAGTGACACTAGGGGTCACTCTTGGGAGCCCGAGACAGCTCTGGTCTTTGATAAAAGGCCAATGAAAATTGGCGAGTGGTATTTGCATACCACTTCCCCAGACATACGGGTATAAAAGGAGCTGGTATGCAACCTCTCATTCAGATTTTCTCTTTGGAGCCGAACGGTCGATGTTTACTGAGCTGACTGTTCATTCACCTCTGCTGGATCTGATGGCACATTTCAGCGGCTTCTCCCTCCTCTGCACTGGTGCACTGCAGAGAACGCCCCTGGGCGCTTCGGCAGAAATAAGAGAGTCTATTTATCTAAAAGAGTATATTTCTCTAAAAGAGCGGCACACACGGAACATCTTTTTAAAGATGCCTTTCCGTTTGTGTGTTATTCCTGATTGCGGTCGTTATCTCTCAATAATATTTTCTGACGGTCACGATCGCTGTCTTTCATGTCTGGGCGCAACCCACGTGGAGACAGCGTTCGTGGATGGATCACGTACTCATTGCAAGAACATGACCTTGGCAACGTTGCGGTCGCGGCTTGCTTTCATAAGAAAGTATGAGGGTATGAGGACAGCGCGGCTAACACTGAGGGCGATTTGGGGACCCCAATGGGACCACCTCCGCCGGGTATCCCTCCACGGACTTCCCATTCCCCAGCACGCTCGTCTGCCCCGATCGGGCTTCCGGATGAGTCCGCTCAAAGCAGCCACGCCCTGCTCCAGTTCCTTTCTTCTCGGAAGTGCACGAGGAGCTGACAAGGTCATGGGAGGCACCTTTTACTGCCCGGTCCCGATCTTTCAGCTCCCCCGCCCTCACTACCCTCGATGGTGGGGCGGCCAGGGGCTATTCGGCGATTCCCCCAGTGGATAAGGCGCTCACGTTGCACCTATACCACCTGGCGTGGGCACCCAAAGCTCCCGTCCAAGACCTGTAGGTTTACGTCATCCCTCATGGCCAAAGCCTATAGTGCCGCTGGACAAACCGTCTCCGCCCTGCACGCTATGGCTTCCTGCAAGTCCACCAAGCCAAGGCGCTAAAGGAACTGCATGAGGGTAGTTCCGCCCCAGATTTGATGCAGGAGCTGCGCTCGGCGACCGACCTTGCTTTCTGGGCGACGAAGGTCACGGTGCGGTCTCTTGTGTGGGCGATGTCCACCTTGGTGGTCCAAGAGCGCCACCTTTGGCTCAACCTGGTCGAGATGGATGAGGCCGACAAGGCACGGTTCCTTGCTGCCCCCATTTCCCAGGTTGGCCTATTCGGCGACACCGTCGAGGACTTTGCCCAGCAGTTCTCGACAGTGAAGCAGCAGACGGAGGCTATCCGGCACATCCTGCCCCAGTGCGGCTCAAGATCTTGCACCCCCCCACCCCTGCGGTGACTGCACCGGCTCTGCCGCGGGGTGGAGCCCACCGCAGGAAGCAGACGCCACCCATCTCATGACCAGCTGCCAGTTCAGCAAAAGAGCGGTTTCCTCGTTCCCTGGGTCACATACCCGGTGTCGCATACATCTTCACGAGGGTCGCAGAGGCAGCCCTTGCCTGTTAAGGGAAGTGGGCATTCGCATCCTCAACTATCTCGACGATTGGCTAATCCTAGCTCACTCTTGGGATGTGTTGTGTGCACACAGGGACCTGGTGCTCTCGCACCTCAGCCGACTGGGGCTTCGGGTCAACTGGGAAAAGAGCAAGCTCCTCCTGGTTCAGAGTATCTCTTTTCTCGGTTTGGAGTTGGACTCAGTCTCGTTGACGGCGCGCCTTAAGAACGAGCACGCACAGTCGGTGCTGACCTGTTTGAAGGCATTCAGACAGACAACAGCGGTTCCACTGAAACTCTTTCAGAGGTTCCTGGGGCATATGGCATCCTCAGCGGTGGCCACTCCGTTCGGGTTGATGCATATGAGACTGCTTCAGCACTGGCTTCAGACTCGAGTCCCGAGATGGGCATGGCGCCACGGGACACATCGCATGGCCATAACGCCGATCTGTCACCGCCTCTTCAGCTCTTGGACTGACCTCATGTTTCTACGGGCAGGCGTTCCCCTAGAGCAGGTCTCCAGATGCGTCATGGTTACGACAGATGCCTCCAAAATGGGCTGGGGCACTGTATGCAGCGGGCACGCAGCCACCAGCTTATGGACGGGCCTGCGGCTGCGTTGGCACATCAACTGCCTCTAGTTGCTGGCAATTCTGCTCGCCCTGCGGAGGTTTCAGCCGTTGATCCAGGGCAAGCATGTTTAGTTCAGACAGACAACACGGCAACGGTAGCATATGTCAACCATCAAGGCGGCCTGCGCTCCTGTTGAATGACACAACTTGCCCACCGTCTCCTCCTCTGGAGTCAGCAGCACCTCGAGTCGCTGCGAGCCACTCACATCCCGGGCGACCTCAACACCGCAGCGGACGCGCTGTCATGGCAGGTTACCCTCAGGGGAGAGTGGAGACTCCACCCTCAGGTGGTCTAGCTGATTTGGAGTCGAGTCGGGCAGGCACAGGTAGACCTGTTCGCCTCCCAAGAATCCTCCCACTGCCCGCTCTGGTACGCCCTGACAGAGGCACCTCTCGGTATAGATGCGCTGGCACACAGCTGGCCCCCTGGACTTCGCAAATATGCTTTTCCCCCAGTGAGCTTACACAGACTCTTACACGAGATTCTACAATCTCCGGGTGGAACCGGTTTCGTCCTGTGTAATGGCACGCAGGTAAGTCTGGGACAGCTGGCCGGGTGTATCACTTACAAAAAGAGCCTTTCACCTCCCCTGAGCTGAAGACTTGCGCCATTGACTCCCAGTAGTGTTCACAAACTGTATTCCCTGGTTGATTTCCTCTGAGCCCTGTAGCAGACAAGTTTGCAGAGAAACTCGCTGCCGGCTCAGTACACATGCTAACTAATCCCTGTACTGGGGTAGGTGCTCTGCATGTGGTGGTTCCCCGTAGGTAACCCCATGCGACGTATATCTTCTGCTAATTCGTTTCCCTGTTGGTAAACTGCATTTCCTTGGGCAGAGGCCCCTCTGCCCCAGTCACCATGCTTGTAGAAACTCCTCCCCCACAGGGTAGGACCTACCATGAGACTTCTCCACATGGCATACTTCCGACAAAGCTCGGCAAGACCATGTGACGTATATCCACTCAAAATCCCCCCCCCCCTTTGGGCGGGGTGTGGTCTCCATGGTGTCTTCCCCTTGGGAGTGACACCCACCGACTAGACCTGGTGGCCCCAGTTGGTTAATTCCTTTTTATGGGGAGAGGAAAAAAAAGGGGATAAGAGGCCATGACTGGGCTAGCCCGTCTCTATCTTTTGGGTAGTCGACTTGTCCCCAAAGGGCCGTTCAACACTCATAACAGTGTTGGGGGAGGTTACGTGTCAGCCTGGTGCGATGGCTACGAGGCACACAGTGGTCTGCCCGTCACACACCGCCAGTTCACATAACACAGTTCAGCCATTTGCGGTATTTCGTATAGGGACCCCTAGTGTCACTACATCGACACAACTTCGAGTAAGTGACAGATAGGGAACATCCTGGTTACTTGCCTAACCTCCGTTCCCTGATGGAGGGAACAAGACATTGTGTCCCTCCTGCCACAACGCTGGACTACCCGCTGAAATGGCCGGGACCTTGTCTCGGCTCCTCAGCACAAAACCTGAATGAGTGGTTGCATACCAGCTCCTTTTATACCCGTATGTCAGGGGGAGTGGTATGCAAATACCACTCGCCAATTTTCATTGGCCTTTTATCAAAGACCAGGGATGTCTCGGGCTCCCAAGAGTGACCCCTAGTGTCACTACATCGACACAATGTCTCGTTCCCTCCATCAGGGAACGGAGGTTATGCAAGTAACCAGGACGACTTCCAACTATAAATTAAACAATAACATGATTAGATATGGTAACAAAATAAGGCTATAATACATAAGAGGAAGGTATGGGTGTGTGGGTGTGTGTGCGCACGTGTGTTTAAGGAGTGACGTGCGCAAAATGGCAGACGTGGCTCTCATGGAGAGTATGTCACGTGAGGTTTCTGGCCAAAGAATATCAAATCAAAATCAAATCACTTTTATTGTCACACAGCCATATACACAAGTGCAATGGTGTGTGAAATTCTTGGGTGCAGTTCCAATCAACATAGCAGTCGTGACAGTGATGAGACATGTACCAATTTACAATAAACATCAAATTTACACAACACAATTTAAAGTCTAATATACACATAATTACACACAACACAATATACAAATAATAACATACACTGTACAGTATACAATACACACAATATAGATACACATTATTCAATAAAAAAAAGTATATATAGTATATATAGAAAGTACAGTAGGTTGTGTTGTACTGTATTGACATTCAGGCTGTCGGTTGATAGTAAGTTGTTAAGAGAGAATATAATATGATAATAATATAATTTATGACAGTCCGGTGTGAGATATAAGAGTAAGAGTAATGAAGTACAGTGCTGATGTATTTGATCGTGGGAGATCAAGAGTTCAAAAGTCTGATTGCTTGGGGGAAGAAGCTATCATGAAGTCGGCTGGTGCGGGTCCTGATGCTGCGATACCGCCTGCCTGATGGTAGCAGTGAGAACAGCCCATGGCTCGGGTGGCTGGAGTCTCTGGTGATCCTCCGAGCTTTTTTCACACACCGCCTGGTATATATGTCCTGGAGGGAGGGAAGCTCACCTCTGATGATGTGTCTGGCAGTTCTCACCACCCTTTGCAGTGCTTTGCGGTTGTGGGCTGTGCTATTGCCGTACCAGGCGGAGATGCAGCCAATCAGGATGCTCTCTACATTGCAGGTGTAGAACCATGTGAGGATGTGGCAGTTCATTCCAAACTTCCTCAGCCGTCTCAGGAAGAAGAGGCGCTGATGAGCCTTCTTCACAACGACTTCAGTGTGGACGGACCATGTGAGTTCCTCAGTGATGTGGACACCCAGGAACTTGAAGCTGCTGACTCTCTCCACTGGTGCTCCATTGATGGTGATGGGACTGTGTTCTCTGTCTTTTCTTCTGAAGTCCACCACAAGCTCCTTTGTCTTACTGACATTGAGGGAGAGGTTGTGCTCCTGACACCAGTGTGTCAGAGTGTGCACCTCCTCTCTGTAGGCTGTTTCATCATTGTCAGTGAGCAGACCTACCACCGTCGTGTCATTAGCAAACTTAATGATGGCATTGGAGCTATGTGTTGCCACACAGTCATGTGTTTACAAGGAATACAAGAGTGGGCTGAGAACACAGCCCTGTGGGGCTCCAGTGTTGAGGGTCAGTGATGTTGCTGCCTATTCTAACCACCTGGCGTCTGCTTGACAGGAAGTCCAGGATCCAGCTGCACAGCGAGCTGTTTAAGCCCAGAGCCTGGAGTTTCTCATCAAGTTTGGAGGGCACTACGGTGTTGAATGCTGAGCTGTAGTCTACAAACAACATTCTCACATAAGTGTTCTTTTTTCCAGGTGGGAGAGAGCAGTGTGTATTGTAGTTGCAATGGCATCATCAGTGGAGCGGTTGTTGCGGTAAGCAAACTGCAATGGGTCTAGAGAGAGAGGCAGCACAGAGCAGATGTAATCTCTGATTAGTCTCTCAAAGCATTTGCTGATGATGGGGGTCAGAGCAACAGGACGCCAGTCATTTAAGCAAGTGATTTTTGATTGCTTTGGAACAGGCACAATGGTGGACGTTTTAAAGCATGTGGGGACTACAGACAAAGAGAGGGAAAGGTTGAAAATGTCCATAAAAACACCAGCCAGCTGGTTCGCGCACGCTCTGATGACGCAGCCCGGAATGCTGTCTGGACCCATTCATGGCTTTGTGGATATTCACCCGTCGGAAAGATCGGGTTACATCCGCTACAGAGACGGAGAGTGAACTAACCTCTGTATTTGTAATATACTCTGTAAACCGTCCCTGTATTTGGTTCTTTAATGGATAAACTCAGTGTGCCAGTCTCACCCGCGATAGCGGAAATACACAACAGTCCAACGTGGTTGGACTACAACACAGCAAATCTCATTCGTGGTAACAGTATGTTACATTAATACCTTGAGTATTATTAGCAGCAATGAGCAGACTCGGCGGTCTGTAAACTGTACAAGCAATAACCTTGATACACAAGAATAACACACTATAATAATCTATCAGAATCAGAATCAGAATCAGCTTTATTGCCAAGTATGCTTACACATACAAGGAATTTGTCTTGGTGACAGGAGCTTCCAGTGTACAACAATACAAAAACAATACAAAAACAGCAGCAAGACATAGATAATAATAAAAAATAAAAAATAAAAAATAATTATACACATAGGTACAGACATTAGTAAGCTATGAAAGTGTGCCTTAATGTAAAGTGGACACCTGTTAACCATTTATTAATTACTTACCAACATTAATAAGCTGTTAAAGTGTACCTTAATATAAAGTGGACAACTGTACACCATTTATTATTAACTTAATAACATTAATAAGCTATGAAAGTGTACCTTAATGTAAAGTGGACAACTGTGAACCATTTATTAATGACCTACCAACATGAATAAGCTATGAAAGTGTACATTAATGCAAAGTGGACAACAGTGAACCATTTATTATTGACTTACCAACATAAATAAGCTATGGAAATGTACCTTAATGTAAAGTGGACACTTTTGAACCATTTATTAATGATTTGCCAACATTAATATGCTATAAAAGTGTACCTTAATGTAAAGTGGACAACTGTGAACCATTTATTAATGACTTACATTAATAAGATACAAAAGTGTAACTTAATGTAAATTAAACATCTGTGAAGCATTTATTAATGACTTACTAACATTAATAAGCTATAAAATTGTACCTTAATGTAAAGTGGACAACTGAGAACCATTTATTAATGAGCTACCAACATAAGTAACTTATAAAGTGTACATTAATGTTAAATTCACTATAATAATAATAATAATAATAATAATAATAATAATAATAATAATAATACATTTATTAAAGAGTTTCCAACTCCTGCAGGTCATTTGTGAATGAGTGCCTAATGCTTTAGTTAGTGCCAGCAAACTCCTCCCTATAGGCAAATTAAGCAGGTTGCTTAGGGGGCCCCCACACTGTCAAAGACATCTTAAGTAGTGTTACGAACATACTGAAGGGGGCCCCCACACAACGTAAACGCATTTGTAATTTATTAATAGTTTCGGTAAAAAAAAAAAAAAAAAAAAAAAACATGGCCAAATATATTAATTCCAAAAATATTAGAAGCAAGGTTAAGTGATAGAATGACCTGATTTAATAAAGCCTGCTGGGTGACAATTAACTCATGGTGAACTTTATGTAAAGTAAATAACAGTACATTTGGTCTTAAACATGTTAAAATCTGCCATCTTACACTATCATTTGGGGGGAAAACATAGCACTTAAACATTATATTTACCAACATATGCAAACTCAAACTAGCTTAAACTAACTTACCAACACAGAGCCTACCAAAACACTTATGGTATGTATAGTATAGCATAACTAGCAAAACTGCTCCAGTACATTCACAGCCTCTTACTGTCACAATGTTGTTACAATAGGCTGTACTCAGATGTAGAAGTTTAAGGACATGTGATGTAACCGGAAGTAATTGTGTTGACGCTGTGTATGCGAGTGAGCACCAGCACATTCAGTAAAGTTTAGAAACCATGCCGGATTTATGAGTTGTTTATTTTATAGATAAGATTTGTTCAACATTGCTTTGGACATTGAGATACAGGCACATATAACATGGTGGCAGCGGTAAACATTGGACAAGCCCACGTGTTTAAGAAGCGCTAACGAGTCAGAGTGCAGCATTGGGTGAAAATGGATGGCACTTTCGGATTGAAACTGGCAGCAACTTTTGACTGTAATGCAGCGTGTATAGCCAAAACCTGGAAAACATTGAAAGAGGAGTTCTCCCTATACAGCGATCTCACACTCAAAGATGCGGACGAGAAGAAAAGGTAAAAGTTTTTCACTACTTAATAGGAGAAATTGGAATAGAACTGAGTAGGACACTATGCGCTGCATTGCCGGCAGAACAGGAGCTCACGCTCGAACAGCTATTGAATGCTTTCAGTAACCACTGCAATCCAGTACCAAATGAAACAGAATTTTTCATTTGATCAGATTATTTTCCAGAAATCAGAATGCAGACGAAACTGTAGGCAAGTATATCACTGATTTAAGAGTGCTGGCAGAAACGTGCAATTTTGGAACAGCAAAATACTCGCTAATTAGAGACAGAATCGTGTGTGGTATACAGAACACACAAGTGAGAGAATGTTTGTTAAGAGAGGCTTACTTGACACTGTATTCGAATATGCAAAGCGTCAGAATTGTCAAAAGAGAATGTCATGACAATTGAAGTACATGCAATTCAGAAAACCAAACAGATGCAGAGCCCCAAACAAACACAAAACAAATTCTGTGGAAAAAGCCATGAGTGGAAAAAACAGAGCTTTCCAGCATATGGCAAGCAATGTATGAAATGTGGCATGATGAACCATTTTGCTGCCAGATGTAAAGCAAAGGAGACACAAAGGAAAGGAGTTCATAGTCTGACAGAGATGGAAGAGGAACAGTTCCAAGAAATACTGAGTCTCAGTGATACAAACACAAAAGGAAAACAGTGTTTTGCAAACATGCTGATTGGAGATAAGCCAGTGAAATTCCAGTTAGACTGCGGGGCCAGCTGCAACGTCATACCCATCCACTTGCCCTTATTAGGAAACAAAGCAGTACAAGCAATGGAGTTTGTGAGTATACAGCATGAGAACATCATGGCCATCAATGATATCGTCACCACAAAGACACTCAGAGAATCATGGGGAAAAAATAACATTCAACAACAATACACAGATGTATTTGAAGGAGACGGCTGCCTAGAAGGGAATTACCAAATGGAAGTGGATCCTGAAGTAAAACCAGTGAGGCTGCCAAACCGGCGAGTTCCAGTAACACTGATGAAACCACTAAAGGATGAGCTGAGGAACCTGGAGGAAAAAGGCATCATAGCACAGGTCGAAAAGAGCACACAGTGAATAAGCAACATTGTAGTTGTAAGAAAACCATCCGGCAAATTGAGAATCTGTATTGACCCGAAGCCATTAAACAAAGCTCTCAGATGACAGCACTTCCTTTTGCCTACAATAGATGATGTACTTCCTGACCTAGCAAAAGCTAGAGTGTTTACAGTATGTGATGTGAAGAATGGGTTCTGGCATGTCAAGCTGACAGAAGAGTCAAGCTACCTGACAACATTCGCAACCCCATTCGGCAGGTAAAGATGGATTCAAAATCCTATGGGAATCAGCCCAGCTCCAGAGGTATTCCAGCACAGGCTGACTCAAGCACTGGAGGGACTGCCAGGTGTACGCATCATAGCAGATGACATACTGCTCATTGGTGAAGGAGAGAATGATGAAGCAGCTATAAAGGACCATAATACAAAGTTGAGACAACGGCTGGACCGGTGTAAAAAGAGAAACATAAAGCTGAATTTCGACAAACTCAAGCTGAGACAAAAAGAGGTACCATACATTGGACACAAGCTAACATCAGAAGGCTTGAAAATTGACCCAGAGAAAAGTAGGGCCATTCTGGAAATGCCCAGACCAATAGATGTGAAGGGTTTGCAGAGACTCTTAGGTATGGTAAACTACCTTTCCAAATTTTGTGCACATTTATCAGACAACTGTGATGCACTGAGTCAGCTGATACACACGGATGCAATATGGGAGTGGACAGACGTACAGTAAGAGGCATACACAAGACTGAAAAATACGATTGCTTCAGGCCCTGTTCTGAAATATTACAACCCAAAGGAAGATTTGGTTCTTCAGTGTGACTCATCTGACACAGGGCTGGGAGCAGCACTCTTGCAGGCAGGACAACCAGTAGCCTATGGCAGCAGAGCACTCACACTCACACCCAGAAAGAGTGTATTCCCAAATAGAAAAAGAGTGCCTTGTAATCCTTTTCGAAGTGGTGAAATTTCACCAGTTTACATGGCAGAAAAGTAGAAGTACACTCTGGCCTCGGGGGCTACGCAAGTATGTGTTTCCTCCTGTGAGCCTCATTGCAAAGTCAGGGAGGATGAGCAGCAAGTCCTGTTTGTTGCGCCGTACTGGCCCAACCGGACTTGGTTCTCAGATCTGATGCTCCTGACAGTAGCACCTCCCTGGCGAATTCCCCTGAGGCAGGACCTTCTCACTCAGGGGCAGGGCACACTCCAGCACTTGCGGCCGGACCTCTGGAATCTCCACATCTGGCTCCTGGACGGGACGCAGCACAGTGGCCGAGGCAGAGAAAGCTCTGTCAAGGGGAAACACAGGGTCCACCTAAGGGGAACTGAACAGTGGAAACTCATCATACAGGATTACCAATGGGGAATCACCATGCATGGAGCACTGAGCCCGAGCACACGGGCTCACCTGAAAAGGGTAATACCAGTAGTACTGGGCCTGGTGGCGTCACTCCTCTGTCGAGTTCGTCACCTGAACAGTGCTAAAGATGGAGTTCGCCGGAACGGGGAACTGTTGTGGACAAAAAGCGCACATTATCACCTTTGAAAAAGGGGAAAGGCGCAATGCAAGCGGTACACCCAACTGGCCGCCCAGTCTATCTGCTGTTACCGCATAACACTCAGGTCAAAACCGGGTCTATGCATAGCTTATAAAACCTTGCAAAGGTATTGGGTGTAGCCCAACCCGCAGCTCTGCATATGTCTGCAAGAGAGGCCCCCCTTGCCAGTGCCCGGGAGGATGCAACACCTCTAGTGGAGTGCCCCCTGACTTCCAAGGGGCACGGCAAGTCCTGAGACTGGTATGCGAGGAAAATGGCATCCACAATTCAATGGGCTAATCTCTGCTTGGAGACAGCTTTCCCCTTCTGCTGTCCTCCAAAACAGACAAAGAGCTGCTCCGAGCTCTGCATGCGGTCCAGATAGATGTACAGAGTGCGAACTGGACACAGCAATGACAAGGCCGGGTCTTCCTCCTCTGAAGGGAGCGCTTGCAGGTTCACCTCCTGGTCCCGAAAAGGAGTGGTGGGAACTTTGGGCACGTAACCGGGCCGGGGTCTCAAGATCATGTGAAAGTGTGCCGGCCTGAACTCCAGGCATTCGCTGGTAACAGAGAGCGCCCCCACCCTCTTGATGGAAGTGAGAGCCACCAGGAGGGCCATCTTCAGGGACTGAGTGCTGAGCTTGGCCTGCTCCAGGGCCTCTGCGGGGGCTCTCTGTAAGGCAGGTAGGACCACAGAGAGATCCCAAGAGGGGATCAGGCGTGGTCTAGGAGGATTCAACCTCCTCACACCTTTGAGGAGCATGTTGATCAGGTCGCACTGTTGTGAGGGTCTCCCATCCAGTGTATCGTGGTGAGCTACTATGGCAGCTATGTACACTTTCAGGGTAGAGGGAGACAGCTGTCTCTCCAGCCCTTCCTGAAAGAAAGACCGCACAGACCCGACGGCGCATCTCTGTGTGTCTTCCCCACGGGAAGAACACCAGTTAGTGATAAGACGCCACTTCAAGGTATACAGCCGCCTCATTGAGGGGGCTCTGGCCTGAGTGATTGTGTTTACCACTGCCTGCTAGGTCTTCCACGTCCCGTCCAGGAGCCAGATGTGGAGATTCCAGAAGTCTGGCCGTGGGTGCTGGAGCATGCCCTGCCCCTGAGTGAGAAGGTCCTGCCTCAGGGGAATTCGCCAGGGAGGTGCTACTGTCAGGAGCATCAGATCTGAGAACCAAGTCCAGTTGGGCCAGTACGGCGCAACGAACAGCACTTGCTGCTCGTCCTCCCTGACTTTGCACAGAGTCTGTGCAATGAGGCTCACAGGAGGAAACACATACTTGCGTAGCCCCCGAGGCCAGCTGTGCGCCAAGGCATCCGTGCCGAGGGGGGCCTCAGACAGGGAGTACCACAGGGGGCAGTGAGAGGAGTCTTGGGAGGTGAACAGGTCTACCTGCGCCTCCCTGAATCTCTCCCAAATCAGCTGGACTACGTGAGGGTGGAGTCTCCACTCCCTGCGGAGCATTACCTGCCGTGAGAGCACGTCCGCTGCATGGTTGAGGACACCCGGAAGGTGAGTGGCCTGCAGAGACTTCAAGGTCTGCTGACTCCAAAGGAGGAGGTGGCTGGCGAGTTGCGACATGAGCGTACACCGCCTTAGCTGTTTATGTATGCTACGGTCATTAAGTTGTCAGTTTGGACCAACACATGCTTGCCCTGAATCAATGGCCGAAGCCTCCTCAGGGCCAGCAATACTGCCAGCAACTCTAAGCAGTTGATGTGCCATTGGAGTCAATGCCCTGTCCAGAGCCCTGACATTGCAAGCCCATTGCACATGGTGCCCCAGCCCGAGTTCGAGGCATCCATCATGACCACGATGCACCTTGAGACCTGCTCTAGGGGAACACCTGCCCGTAGAAACGCCAGGTCCGACCAAGGGCTGAAAGTCTGATGGCACTGTGGCGCCATGCCCACCTCGGGACTCGAGTCTGTAGCCAGTGCTGAAGCGGTCTCATATGCATCAGCCTGAGGGGGAGAACCACCGCCGAGGATGCCATATGCCCCAGGAGCCTCTGAAATTGTTTCACTTGCGCCACTACCTTCTGCCTGAAGTTAGTGCTGACATGCCTGAGCATGTTTGGTCGTAAGACCTGAGAGTGACCGAGTCCAACTCCATACTGAGAAAAGAGATGCTCTGCACAGGGGAGAGCTTGCTCTTCTCCCAGTTGACCTGAAGCCTGAGTTGGTCAAGGTGCTGAAGCACAAGGTCCCTGTGCGCGCAAAATAGATCTCGCAAGTGAGCTAGGATTAGCCAGTCATCGAGATAATTAAGAATGCAAATGCCCTTCTCCCTCAGCGGGGCCAAGGCAGCCTCTGCAACCTTGGTAAAGACGCGAGGAGACAGAGACAGACCGAAGGGGAGGACCTTGTACTGGTATGCTCGTCCCTCAAAGGCAAACCAAAGAAAGGGTCTGTGTCGAGGAAGGATCGATACGTGAAAGTACGCGTCCTTCAGGTCGATGGCCACGAACCAATCCTGATATCATACTGACACCAGGATGCGCTTCTGCGTTAACATCCTGAACAGAAGCCTGTGTAATGCCTTGTTCAGGGCACGCAGGTCCAAGATTGGGCATGACCCTCCCCCTCTCTTGGGCACGATAAAATAAGGGATGGGCTCTATTGCTCCCTTCGCCAGAACCCTCTCCATGCATCGTAGTGGAAAGGATGCCACTGAATCGGGGCAGGCGTTTGTCGAACTGGATCGCATAGCCGAGGCGAATCGTCCTGATGAGCCACCGTGAGGGGCTGGAGAACTCTAACCAGGCCTCCAGTCTCTGTGACAGCAGCACCAGGGGGACGACTGGACTTACCTTGCCCGGGCAGGGTGGTTCGCGGCAAGGCTGAGCAGGCGCCACACCTGGAAGACAGCCCAGGGGGGACGTGCTGCCGAAGTGCCCAGGGGAAGCACAGCACTCAACCGTGCGAGGGTGACCACTGATATGCGGCGTAAAAAATCCAGCAGTGTAGCAAGAGTTGAGAAGACGAACACACACACACATGCATTCGGCACCGAAGAAAAAATCTGAATGAGTGATGCACACCATCTCCTTTTATACCCGTATGTCCGGGGTGGGGAGTGGCATGCAAATTCCACTCGCCAATTTTCATTGGCCTATTCAGTTTTAAGTAAAGGTGATTTACAAAGACTCACCAGCAGAAGGACAAAGACATTCTTACCAACATGTGACAGTCTGTTACAGCCAACGGTAGTGACAACAGAACACACAGTAAGAGACAATCAGTGCAGACATACTCTCTACTATAATGGAGGGGCAAAAGGCCTATGACCTCTCATGGATGGAGAACAGGTGAGAGTGCAGAGGGAGAAGTCACATGACATCCAGTGGACTCCAGCAACACTTAAGTGACAGGTCCAGAACAGGTCATACACTGTTCAGCTGGACTATAGAACTGTAATAAGGCATAATCGGAGACATCTGATAACGGTTCCTGGAGGAGAAAGATCAAATACACAAAACACAAATTGCACAAAGACTGAAGAGAATGACTCAAAGCAGATCCACTCAGACAAACATTCCAAAACAGTACCACAAACTTTGACACAACACAGGGTGTTTTGAGAACAAGAAGTTGCAGAATTGTTAAAAGACCTGGACACACAGATTTTGTCTAAATTAAAACAGAGAAACACCCCACCTAACAGGGAACGTTCCAACAACTTTGGCTAATATTACTTTCAGGTTTGGAACAAATGTGGTAAATAAAACATTAATGGAACATCCTTATAACATTATTAACCTTAAATAACGTTCTACTAATGTTAAGAAAACATTTTTATGTTCCCACAACCACAGTGTAATGTTTGGAAAATGTTTTAAGAACATAAAATTTACTGTTCAGTGCACAAAGACACAGTAATTTGAAACACTGTTCCACTGTTCATGTACAGTAAGAGTAATGAATATGGACTGAACTAATGACATTAAGTCATTTAATCTGTTGTGCTCTGTGTAAAAAAAAAAACATTTTTAAATAAAAAAAAATAAAGGATGTTACAATAGGCTGTACTCGGATGTAGAAGTGTAAGGTCATGTGATGTAACCGGAAGTAATTGTGTTGACATTGTGTATGCGAGTGAGCACCAGCATGTTCAGTAAAGTTTAGAAACCATGCCGGACTTTTGAGTTGTTTATTTCATAGATAAGATTTGTTCAACATTGCTTTGGACATTGAGATATGGGCATGTATAACAAATGTGAACACTGCCATATCAAAATACATTTTCTGTAAAGTATTAAATTTAATCTAGTTCATGGATACTGCCTGTCTTTCACAGAAATCCGTATTTTTTCTCTCTCTTTCTCACTCCGTTCTAAAAACCTCATCTCCGAACTACCAGTTAACCTGGGGTCCTGCCTTTCAGTGAATCACTGCTTTGAAAACTAAAAGGACCAATCTAACCAATTCTAACCAATCAGATCCACGTTTTAAACCATGCACATCTTAAACAATAATATATATATATAATTCATTATTGAAATCATAACAAAATCACATAAGAAATTTTATAAAAGTTGTAATAAAAAAACTAATTATATGTACTGTATATATAAATTTTAGGGCTGCAACGCTACATGTATCCACGCCGAACAACGGATACATGGCCTTCGGTACGGTACACTCAGTCACACTAATGATTACATATCTTAACATGCGTGAAACCAGTATTTCAACAACATATAACGAACAACACAAACTGCATAGAACTGAAATGAAAAACGATTGCGGAGCAACATGGGACTGCATGTAATCAAAACTTAACAGAATAGAGCGCCACACGGTACACTACAAACTGTGGATCAGATAAATGCATGTGAAGTTGATGCGGACAGTTCTTTCATCAACGTGCCCGCTGCCCAGGCGGCTTTTACTTTCACGTACTGTCTCTGTGTTTATATCCGCATCTCCAGTTGAACACGCTTAGATGCGATATACAATATGGAAAAGCCACAACCTTTCTGTCAAATGGTAACACTTTATAATAACAGTACATGAATAATCATGAATTAATAGTTACTTACGCAACTCAACATGAGTCATATGAATGCATAAATAATGGTCACCTTAATTACATGCTAGTACATGTTGAATAGTTAATGTATTAATTAACATTAGGAAATAAACTAAATCAAACAGGGCTCATAAGGAAGAATGTAAAGTACTTCAACCTTGAATTAAATGTGCATGATTTAAAATGGTCATAATTTAAAAAAAATTATAACTTTAATGTCTTCAGGTTTGCCACAAACATCACTGGAAGATGCAAGATTATTCTGAATAATTTACATGGATCATCCTTATCAAATGTTGAATGCTTATCAATTAATAGTTCTCCCATCTTTTACTCACCCTCATGCCATTCCAGATGTGTATGACTTTGTTTCATCTGCAGAACACAAATTTAGAAAAATTTAGAAGAATATCTCAGCTCTGTAGGCCCATACAATGCATTATGAAAGTGAACAGGGACCACATTTTTGAAGTTCCAAAAAGCACATTAAACAGCATAAAAGTAATCTAACTCATTTTTCACTGTGCATCTTGCCATTGCAGTCTCTAGGCACAATCTTGATTTCAAGCTCAATTACACTTTATAGTGCTTGATGCATGCACAGAGTGCTAGATGGTGCAAGGAAGTGTAATCGAGTTTGAAATCATGATGGCCAAGGAAATTTATTGTGGAAAAGGAGTTATATTTTGGTCTGATCTCACCGAAAACTGATTGGACAACTTTAGAAGACATGGATTAAACTCCTGAAGTCAAATGGATTAGCCTACTTTTAAACTGCATTTATGTGATTTTTGGAGCTTAAACATTTTGGTCACCATTCATTATTTTATGGACCTACAGAGCTAAGATATTCTTATAAAAAAAACCTTTGTTTGTGCTCTACAGAAGAAAAGAGAGTCATACATATCTGGAATGGTATGAGGGTGTGTAATTGATGAGAGAATTTTCAATTTTGGGTGAACTTTTCCTTTAATGATTGCCACAAATAATTATTAATAATAATAATAATTTATCTCAACCCATTCTGTGTGATTCTCTATTCCTTTCCCTTCATACTCGCCCTTCCACTGTCTGTTCTACCACTCAGTTTACTCGTTATCCATACTTAGGCCATGTCCGCATCTCAGATTTTACCTCGTCAAACCAAATGATGCTAAACAATATGTGATTTAACTGGGATGAATACTAGTGTAGTACAGGTGTAGCTGATAGTAAGTTTATAAAGATGTGCTCCACCAAGTAAAGACATGACATGATTATTCATTAACAAGTTATGGATTCATGGCTAGTTAATAATAAGTTAGTAATGATACACATGCACTAAGGTGATCCTTACCCATTTGCACCAGTGAAATAAAGACCAGGATTTTTTTAAAAAGATCTGCTTATTTGTAAATACAAATCCACCAGCATATACGACATGAAAAAAAACCCCAACAACATTTAAAGGTAAAAATACCTTTAATGTGAAGAAACAAACAATACTGAAAATCAAGTGTCAATCTTCCACCAATATGCTTTAAATGAATGAAATCTCTTTTGATACATATACATACTCAAGAAAATCCAAACATACCTGTTAAGACATACAAGACACTTTTAAATGATTTATAAGGTGTGTTTTGTCTCTCTCAATATCTCCTGATATCAAATCAGAAATGCTAAAAGTTAGCATTTAATACATTCAATTCAATAACAACATTTATTCAAATACTGCACACAACGCTATCAGACTTGATATTATGAAATCTCTGATTTCAATCCTTAATTCAGTCCAACAAAACCACCAATAATTTTAGATTAAAAATGTCAGCATTACCATTGGAAATAGTGGCATACAGCCAATCAACACCTAGAGAGCACTGATTACAAGTGCCCCATCAGAAACAAACTGTACACATACTGTAGTTGTAATAGCAGGCGAGGATGGAGGATCTAAGTGCAGCTTTTTATAGAAACAAAAGATGAACAAAGTAACTCAGAATAAGAGTGGGGGGGGGGGGTGTTTAAGAAAAAAAAAAAACCCACACGGAACCCGGTACAGAACATGACAATACATGTGAAGACTGACAAAGGAAACAGGGAAAACAAGGGCTTAAAAAGGAAACGAGGAACACCTGTGGAAACAATCAGGGGAAAACCAATCATAAATGAAACTACAAAAGAACTACAAATTAACAGGAAACAGCAACATGGGAACTGAACAAGAATTTCAAAAAACAATAAATAAATAAATTAATAATATATATCTCTCTCTATCTCAGGCAGGCGGCCAGGAGACCACAGCAGATCAGGCGGGCGGCCAGGAGACCAAGGAGATGACCTCAAGGTGAGGACTGGGTCAGGAGGCCTGGGAGGCAGCAGAGCCACTGTAGGAGGATTCTCTTGGGGAGCGGGCTGAGCCACGGCAGACTTGAGACAAAGAGTCCTGGATGAATGGGAAATGACCTCCGTTGTCACGCGCATGGGAAGAGACTCAGGAACGACCTCCGTGGTCGTGTACACAGGAAGAGACTCGGGAACAGAAACTTTTCTTCTCTTCCTCCTCCTCCTCTGGATGGCCGAAGTTGACAACGCTGACCCTGGGACGGGCAAGGCTGGCAACGCTGACCCTGGGACGGGCGAGGCTGGCAACGCTGACCCTGGGACGGGCGAGGCTGGCAACGCATTGGCCGTGGCAGGCGTGGGCGCTGACAGTTTGAGGTAGGGTCTTCATGGACCTACGCACCGACATCAGTGGCAGATCATACAACTTTGAGTCAGGGGCCATGGAAGGCTAGGACAAGGGAGATGAAGACGCAGGTTTTGGCCCGGGGTTCCCGCCATAATCCACTGTATAAAGGGGACTGCAAAGTTCCAGAGTCTTCTCCACATATTCGCCGAGTGTCCAGTGAGGATCAGCCGGAGGCATCAGTTCCCTCAGTGCACTATTCAGACCGGCCCAGAAGAAAACCACCAGAGAGCGGTCTGGATAGTGCACAACATTTGCCAGCTCTAAAAACTCACGGACATGATCCTCAACTGTACGGTCCCCTTGTTGAAGGAGCATAATTCTGACGGCCACTAGATCAGTCTTTCTGTAACACGGCAGGCGAGGATGATGAATCTAAGTGCAGCTTTTAATAGAAACAAAAGATGAACAAAGTGAAGAAGAATGAAAACAAACCACAGGGAACCCAGTACAGAACATGACAATACATGTGAAGACTGACAAAGGAAACAGGGAAAACAAGGGCTTAAATACACAGGGGCAAACAAGGGAACGAGGAACACCTGTGGAAACAATCGGGAAAACCAATCATAAAATGAAACTACAAAGGACTACAAACTAACAGGAAACAGAAACATGGGAACTAAACAAGAATTTCAACATAAAAGTCAATACAAAAAACAGGGAATATGTGACAGTAGTTCCGGGCAAAAATGTAGTGAACTATCTGTACTTGAAATGGATGAAGTTCACACAATAAATGATTGAATGTTTACATGCACAAATGTCCACAGAAAAATGAACAAAACAAATTACTATTATTAACAACGATGATGTTGATGATGATGATGATGATGATGATCCAATCATTATCATCATTTTGAATTTTGATTTTGAGTACTGTAGTGATTTTTACTCAATTCACCGATGACTTAGTGATTTTTGATCACATGTCACTTAAGGTGTGGTTATGAGTGTATCAGATGACCCCTCCCCCTTTGCAATACGGGGCACCAGTTAAGAATACTATATTAACAATTTAAGAACACTCCCAAAAGAGCTGTTTGATCATTTAGAATTAATGTAAACTAGAGGGAGTTGGTCAGCTGATTTATCTGAAGGATTTGTGAGAGTCTGGACAACTAGTAGAGTCTTTGATCATCAACACAATGAAGACACAGTTGTAATAAAATTCATGAAATTTATTAACAATAGATATGCAAGAGTAAATACCACAACGATTAATAATGCTAATAATGAATATGCACTGCTAAAGGATAATAAACTTATAACCAAAAAGGAAAGTACTGAATTAAACAATAAAACAAATAAATGATTTGAACACAGAATGGATAAATGCAATGCTGTTAAACTGAATGTAGCAATGGGAGAGAATTGTATGGGAATGCTCCTTATGGGAAACCACCTAATGGCTCTGGCAAAATGGTGATAAATAATGCTTATTTATCATTAAACAAATAATATACCTATTATTTGTAACAAGCTGACCCCAGGTAACTGTTATCTAAGCAAGTTAGAAAAACATATGCTGCAGGTATAAACTAATTCCAAGGTCTCTAAAAAGAGGTTTGGTAAGTTTATATTTACGTTCCACACAGTTGGGTGATCAGTCCGGCAATAGAGACGTCTTCCACTGGCAATACGGGTAGCATGCAGTGGGAAGGGCGTAGAGTTGTGATCCAGTAGTCATTGCCACGCTGGACTGGAGGATGCTGAACTTCGGTTGCGCCAAGAGGGTCCTTAAAGAGTGGACTGGGCAGCTGGGTCAGTTGAATCTTCACAGGGTCCTTTGCAGGCTGTCTGTGTCACTGAGGAGCCGTGTGGGACAGGCAATGTCTGCTGATGCAGAGGTCCTTTGTGGACTGGGCTGTGCTGCTGGAGGGGCCATAAGGGTCAGATAAGGTCCCTCAATGCTGGGGCCCTTTTTCAGCTAGAGTGCAGCAATATAGCAATAAAGCAATATAAAAGGTTTTGCTCGCAAAAGCTTAACCTCAACTATTTTGTAGCCTCTTTCCTCGTCAGGTCAGAAACTCAGGACGTGGTGTGTCTGCTAATGTCTCCTTCCCCGTTGAGTTGGAAATGCAGGACAAGGGTGTGTTTTCCCGGGGGACATATTTATCCCTTTCTGATAAGGAGGAGATTGAAATCTGGCGCCTTTCCGATCCTGGAGTGTGATTGGCCACTGGTGCCTGAAGTGGCCACGGTGTTGCCCACCCTAGTGTGGAACTCAATTGCATAGCATAAAGTACAGTGTTAAAACAGTGTCTTTAACGTTTTACCCATGCATTATTTCTTTACCAAACCTCTATCAAATTATTAAAGGCATCATATGGAACAGATAGAGACCAAACACGATAAGAAACGGTTAAGTCATCATCCGTGCATTCGTTTATCTGTTAATAGGTCTGTCCCATGAACTGTTGTGTTAACAGTCAATAACCATTAACATAAACTGTGCTTTGCATGAAGATGGAGTGGATGTGTTGCAGTTTATATTAATTTAAGGCCTCCAAACCTATAGATCTATAGAATAGATTTCTGTGGCCCTCCACTGCTGCTGCATCCGGAAGGTCCTGAAGGAATTTATGGGAGATCTTGCTTAAACCTTAGGAATGAGTTTGGTGTGTGCAGAAGGTCCCCCTTCCTGCCCTGTAAGAGGTGTCTGGCAGTTGTCTTAGCATCTTATCTGATGTTGCTGAACATTTGTTTATGTTCATTCACCAAGGATCCAATCACAGTGAGGTACATCTTTTTCTACACCGGCAGTTAGAGAGGGGCCCTGCCATAAACTGGTCCCTGGAATGCCATCTTAACTGATGTTCACCACAGTACTGATGAAACTCACTAAGTAACCAAGAAAAATATTGAGAAATATATGTAACAAGAAGAAATATTGATCGAACAACATAAAGACAAGATCAAATTATTGTTGATTATTATTATTTTGTGTTTTTCTACGTTTTTTTTTAATGTCCATTTAAAAAATGGCTGAATTATACTGCGTCATTCAATGACGTTTGTGGCAAAATTGCAGACAGCTAAAAGTATAAAATAATTTAATTATTTCAATATTAAATATGAATGTTTAATTCAAGGTTAAAGTACTTCACATTCTTTCTTATAAAGGCTGTTTGATTTAGTTTATTCTCTAATGTTAATTATGCATTAACTATCAAACATGGTGACTATTATTAAAGCATGAATTCAAATGAGTCATGTCGTAGTTAATGTTAGCTCTTCATTAGTTCCTGATTAGTCCATTCCTTAACTCATCATTAATTTATGCAGAAGTAACTATTAATTCAGGAATTAATTCATGATTATTCATGTACTGTTATTATTAAGTGTTATCACATGAAATTAAGTAAGTACAAGCAGTAATAAGATGATAATTCAAGAGAAATATTTACAGAGAAATAAGAAAACTGTTATTGAAAGAATAAAGTTTACTTTGTGGCTGTACACAGAGGACACATACTTGTTTTCTGTCTGCCTTATTTTTAAGTGTTGGTACATCTTTAGTCATTGCGTTGCGTCTCACTGTTTTTTTTTTTTTTCTCACATCGTGAGGGTTGTATTTTTAAGACGGTTTGTCAGTTGAAAGCAGTTCAGCATTTTAAAATGTGCCTTGAGACCCGCGTTTCACTGTTTTTTCTTGCGTCATGAAAGTTACATTTTTAAGACAGTGCGTCAAGTTAAACGTTAAATGAGACCCGCACGTTCACTTTTGCGTTGCGCTCCAGCTTGCTGTTTCGGGTACAAGAAAGCGTCTTATGTGAAAGTTAAAGGAGATTTTGGGAAGTATTGTGTGTGATGACTTCATGACTTAACATTAACACTGATCATATATTATTATCTTTCAGTGATCACTTGATCCTTGTAGCCCTGCACTTAATTGTTGTATTTGTGTAGTCTTTTACTTTAAGGGACAGTTCTCCCAAAAATGAAAATTCTCTCATTATTTACTCACCTTCATGCCATTCCAGATATGTATGACTTTCTTTCTTCAGCAGAACACAAACAAAGATTTTTAGAAGAAAATTTCAGCTCTGTAGGTCCATTCAATGCAAGTGAATGGTGACCAGAACTTTGTAGCTCCAAAAATCACATTAAAGTCAGCATAGAAGTAATCCATAAGACTCCATAAGAGCGGTTAAACCTCCACTTTCACTTCCAGGATCATCTTGTTTTTTGGTGATTCACACTCTTTGTGCATATAACCACATACTTTTTGGGGCTGGTCAAAGGTGGAGATTTACACACACACAAAAAAAGGACTTAAATATTGATCTGTTTCTCACCCACACCAATGATATCTCTGGATTTAACCACTGGAGTCTTATGGATTACTTCTATGCTGCCTTTATGTGATTTTTGAAGCTGCAAATTTCTAGCCACCATTCACTTGCATTATATGGACCTACAGAGCTGAAATATTCTTCTAAAAATATTTGTTTGTGTTCAGCAGAAGAAAGAAAGTCGTATACATCTGGTATGGCAAGAGGGTGAGAAAATGATGAGAGAATTTTTATTTTTGGGACAACTATTCCTTTAATGTTTTACTATAAATCATGTCATGATCCAGTTCCCTTATTCTTGTCATGCTCCAATAAAAAAACGAAAATAAAAAAGTGTTTTCTTTATTATTAATAAATTGTATATAATAATAACAGTAAAATATAAAAAAAAAAAATAATGTTAGGGATATTTATTGCTAGTTACTGTACAATTTATATATTTACAGTAATATACCTCAGCTACCAATTACAGTAATCAGTATATTACTGTAAACGACATTGCAGCAGCTTACCGTTATCAGGTTTTTACAGTAACTAGCTGGCAACAGTGTTGCCAGTATGTTACTGTAGAAAAACAGTGTAGTCTATTTTTTTCTGCATCATGATATAAATCATGAATTATGACATTTCATTATTTTGATTAAAATAAGTATTAATAAGTACCCTTATTAAGCATTTATAGTTTAAATTGACTCACTATTTGGCAAGTATGGCATGAAAGTCACCCGTTTTATTCATGCTGTTACAACTGCACATAAATTATTTATAATATTTGAAGATGAGTAAGTCATTAATGAACCCCTTTACTACAATGGGAACCTTACTGTAAAGTGATACCATTTTGATAACACCACAGAGCCACAGTGTTTACACTTTCCAGGGAAATCAACCTAAAAATGATGAACTTGTATGTCTACATATTAAGCTAAGAAAGTGTTTTAACACATAAAAAATGACACTCTTGAGCTTTAAAAAAGCTTGAGAATTTTAAATGAATGAGAGAGTTTGAGGGTTAACTGAAACTATGATTTCATTTGGGCCATAGAAACCTGATAAGCAAAGTTTGCCAAAACTCTTTCTTGACTTACAGTTTAACTTCTTTACACACTGCCATTGTGTCAGATTCTCACATACGTATCCTCCTCAAGTGTAAATACATGGAATTCAGTGAAACACACTAGACTTGCAACTCTACTGTTGACAGAATCTAGAGGTTAAGATGTGGAAGCTCTTTAACATAAGGCTAACAAAAGATAATGTCTAACCCGGTCTCATGGCAAGTTGAAATAATACGAGATGGCAAAATCATTAGAAATCAAGTTGTCGTGTATGCACTCAAACATGTATGACTTTTACTTCCATTGAGAAAAATAATGAACCAGCCAACAATGTTATTATGATTTTTCCAAAATGTAACCCCTAATCCGAACCTAAACCAGACCATAAAGTCTAACCCCTTACCCAAACCCTAACCCTAAAACCATGAGTTTAATAGGAAAATAACTTTAGCATACCACTAAATATGAAACTAAATTTGTTCACAGACGTGTCCTTTCTTAAAATAGCTAGCTAACATTTTATGCCTACATTGTATTGATCTGCAAATCTGTTTGTTTACTGATTGGTCTCTATGTGAATAAAAGTTGTAACTTTTGTAAGAGCCTTGACTTAAGATTTTGCCATGTAGTCAAGAGTTATCACGAGACAATGTTGCAAATGTCTCCAAAATGCGCCACTCTGCTTTCAAAGACCTTTTATTAAACAGTTTGAAATCCCAAATATACAACAGCTTTGTTTGAGATTTTCACAAACTTTACGAAGTACATATTATAAAATAATACATTTTGTATTGTATATTACAACTATACTACAACCGTCATACATGAATGGTCTTATCAGTGAGTTTCCACCCCTGTGAGGACAAAAGATGTTTAAAATTTAAAAAATGGATATTGTGAACAATTTTTCACATATTTAGTTCATTTGACATTATTTTAATTGTATTTTTTATTATTTTTATTATTTTACAGGTAAAAATTTTAATTATGATCTTTAACAGTCTGAATCTAGATGACTCATATGAGTCACATAATATTTGCACATGCTTTGTACAGACCAAATAAGCAAGTCCTCTTCATATTCTTTAGCCTAGTTTTAGGCAATAATATGTTCGTAGATATACTGCTGTCAGCAAGGTAAACATACTGTGGAGTTCTGTGCATTATTCTGATATTTATTACTGCATTATTGTTTCAAACATAAAGCAAATAAGACTGAAGCATCACTGAGTGAATGAAAATAAAACACAGGTCATGCACAAGTAAAAGGAGCATATTAAAATATTTAAAAGAGCTTTTTAGAACATCTTATTCTAAAAAAAATTACAGAACCTTGAACTTTAAGTTCTGCTCATCTCGAACATCTACTTACATTTTAGAATTAAATTTGTGCATTCCTTTTAATAAAAGGAATGTGTTTAGAGATTGTAACTAATTTAATATGTTGACAACGATAAAGCCGGGGCTCTTCACCGGCACATACATCTAAAATTAGTCATTAAAAATAACTTAAAAGTAAACAATTCTGAAGCCATTTTCAACACTATTACATTTCATTTATTATTCTAACTTCCTCCAGAAATCAAATGGACAGATAATCAATGGAATAGACCGTGGCTATGAAAATTACCCCAATGGTCTATTTGCTGAAATATAAAGTGCTGATGTGCGGGATTGCTACATTCAAGTTAATGTTCGAACAATGTTGTTTCCGATTTTCTTAAGTAATCAAAAACCAAACATAAAAGCAAACAGCAGGACAGAAAATAAACCAGAACAAAAGAAAAACTATTTTTCAAATGATTACTTATGCAGATATAGGATCACAACTCTCATAACACGACACAATGGTTTCTTTTTCTTTCTCTTGATCTTGTTCTGTTTCATCTAAACAGTGTCATAGTAGTTTAGATAATTGTCACAAGAATGACAAAATATTTAATCTCAAACTTAAATGGTCCTCCGTGTAATTTTAACACATTTTAACAAAGACAAATGTGTGTCACGTTTGTAGGGATGAGGTGAGAGAGTGGGATCAAAGTGCAGGGATACTTTATTTGACAATGGCAAGAAGGCGAGGATGCACAGAAGACGATGACTTAAGCTACAAAACAAGACAGTCGTTGGGGTTAACATAAACACTGTAACAACTAACAACGAACAAGAACTGACAATGATGGGACTGAACTAGTGGGTATTTATACACAGGAGAGCTGATGACAGAATCGGGAACAGGTGACAATGATGGGGAACAGATGGCAGTGATGAGGGAAGTGAATGCTGGGAAACGTAATCCAGGGAAAACAGGAGACAGAGGATGAAAACCATTTCAAAATAAGAGTCCTAGGACACATGGTGACTGTGACTGTGACATTAACCCCCCCCCCCACAAGGCGACTCCTGGCATTTAAAGGTGGAGGAGGGCAGGAGGAAACAGGTGACTGGGGAGGATCCAGGAGAAGACCATGGAGGAGTCTGGGGGTGATCAGGGTAGGGTTGCACCAGCTGTGCGTAAGTTCTCACGTAAGTTAGGACGTAAAGTTCACACTAGGTTCTTAGTAACTACTAGTTAGTTTGTAACTAAGTCAGTGCTTAATTTGGTTGCACCACCTGTTCTTAAGGCAAGACTTAACTAGTAGGTTGTAAGCTCTCCGTAAAGTAATGCATAGTCGCATAATATGACGTTTACCTGTATTGATCCAATAAACAGCCTTCAAGTTTGTACACAGAAGTATTAAAAAGCCGTGCATTTCAGTTTTAGCTCGTAATGGTTGATGTTCAAACCTTGTAACCCGTAACTGTCAGATGTAATAAAATAAATCCCAATTAAAATATGATACCTAATAAAAGTAGCTACATTTGATAAATAGTATATTTGCCCTGTGTAAATAACAATAAATAGGAGCTGTATCTAAAATAAATAAGGGGTGATAAATACTTATACAACAGGCTGGAAAAATAGACATTTTATTCATTTTAATATCTTATATATTTCGTATATGTTGAAACTTGACACCGGGCGACGCATCCTGAAAACTGCATCATTAGATTGGTTTCATGCTGAAGAGCCGCTTAAAAGTACGTTTTTTTTTCTATCTCGTAAATGTAAAGGAGTGTAAATGTCAACATCATCATATATGTCGAAAGCATTGAAGCTTCTCACGCAAAACACGAGCTCATTGATGTAATAAAATATCAGTCTGCTTTTTTATTCCATCAGTTACTCCTGGTCAGAGGCTTCCGTAAATATTTAGTTTATACGTAGGTTTACGTTCTACCTAAGTTTAATGGTGCAACGCTCAAATATTTAGTAGTGCGTAAACTGTGACTTAGTGCCTATTTACGCCACAACTAGGCTAAGTTGTAACGTACGTATAGCTGGTGCAACTGGCCCCAGGAGGCCAGGGGGTAACCATAGGACAGGGGTAGAGTCAGGAGGCCTGGGAGGTGGCCGCAGGGCAGGGACTGGGTCAGGAGGCCTGGGAGGCAGCCACAGGGCAGGGACTGGGTCAGGAGGTTTACATTTACATTTATGCGTTTGGCAGACACTTTTATCCAAAGCAACTTACAGTGCCGTTATTACAGGGAAAATCCCCCTGGAGCAACCTGGAGTTAAGCGCCTTAATCAAGGACACAATGGTGGTGGCTGTGGGGATCGAACCAACAACCTTCTGCTTACCAGTTCAGTGCTTTATTCCACTATGCCACCACCACTCCATCAGGAGGTTCTGTGATAGATGGTGAGGTCGTGAGGTCAGAGGGCAGAGCCGTGGAAGACTCTGAGGGCAGAGCTGTGGAAGGCTCTGAGGGCGGAGCCGTGGACGGCTCGACGAAGGCAGGTTGAGCCGGGAGAGGCTCGAAGGGCGAAGCCATGGAAGGCAGAGCCATGAGAGGCTTGAGGGGCGAAGCCATGGAAGGCGGACAAGGCTCTGGGATGGACAAGGCTCTGGGACGATCGAGGCTACAGGCATTGGTGCTGGCTCATTAACCGTGGCAGGCATGGGCACTGGCTCGTTAACCGTGGTAGGCATGGGCACTGGCTTTATAATGTGCCATTATTACAGGGACAATCCCCCTGGAGCAACCTGGAGTTAAGTGCCTTGCTCAAGGACACAGTGGTGGTGGCTGTGGGGATCGTACCAACAACCTTCTGCTTACCAGTTCAGTGCTTTAGTCCACTATGCCACCACCACTCCATCAGGAAGTTCTGTGATAGATGGTGAGGTCGTGGAAGATTCAGAGGGCAGAGCCGTGGAAGACTCGAGGGGCGAAGACTTGGAAGGCGAAGCCATGAGAGGCTTGAGAGGCGAAGCCATGGAAGGAGAAGCCGTGAGAGGCTCGAGGGGCGAAGCCATGGGAGGCAGAGCCGTGGAAGGCTCGAGGGGCAAAGCCATGGGAGGCGGAGCTGTGGGAGGCTGGAGGGGTGAAGCCATGGGAGGCGGAGCTGTGGGAGGCTCGAGGGGCGAAGCTATGCAAGGTGGAGCCGTGGGAGGCTCGGGACTAAGAGCCCTGGATGACTGGGAAACAATTCCCTTGAGCACAGGCAGTGACTGGGGAACGATTTCCGTGTTCAGGAGTATGGGCAGAGACTGGGGAACGACCTCCGTGGTCGTGAGTACAGGCAGAGACTAGGGAACGACCTCCGTGGTTGTGAGTACAGGCAGAGACTGGGAAGAAGGTGTCCCTTTCCTTCTCCTCCTTTTCCGGACAGCTGGGAGCGTTGTTACGGGAACGGTCGAGGCTACAGGCATTGGCTCTGGGTCGGTCGAGGCTACAGGCATTGGCTCTGGGACAGTCAAGGCTACAGGCATTGGCTCTGGGACGGTCGAGGCTACAGGCATTGGCTCTGGGACGGTCGAGGCTACAGGCATTGGCTCTGGGACGGTCGAGGCTACAAGCATTGGCTCTGGGATGGTCGAGGCTACAGGCATTGGCGATGGCTCGTTAACTGTGGCAGGCATGGGCACTGGCTCGTTAACTGTGGCAGGCATGGGCACTGGCTCGTTAACTGTGGTAGGCATGGGCATGGGCTTGATAATCATGGCAGGCATGGGCACTGGCTCGTTTACCGTGGCAGGCATGGGCACTGGTTCGTTAACCGTGGCAGGCATGGGCACTGGCTCGTTTACCGTGGCAGGCATGGGCACTGGCTCGTTTACCGTGGCAGGCATGGGCACTGGCTCGTTTACCATGGCAGGCATGGGCACTGGCTCGTTTACCGTGGCAGGCATGGGCACTGGTTCGTTAACCGTGGCAGGCATGGGCACTGGTTCATTAACCGTGGCAGGCATGGGCGCTGGTTGTGGCCCGGGGTTCCCGCCAAAAACACCAGCGTACAGGGGAAATGTCACCTCTGTGGCCACTACCACAGACTGCATTGGGGAATCGACCACCAGAGCTTGGAGATGGTGAGCCCCTCCAAAAAAAAATTATTTAGGGGGAATGTATGGAGAGGAGTTACCATGGAGACAGGGGCTGTGGAAGACTTGGAGCAAAGAGCCGTGGAAGGCTTGGAGCAAGGAGCCGTGGAAGGCTTGGAGCAGTTGTCCTCATCCTCCCTTCCCACAGTGAAGGGTGAGCCACAGAGTTGCAGAGCCACCTCCGTGTAGTCAGCCAGCGTCCAGTGAGGATCCGCCGGAGGCATCAGCTCATTCAGTGCACTATTCAGACCAGCTCTGAAGAAAGCCAGCAGAGAGTGGTCCTCATAGTGCACCAAATTCGCCAGATGGAAAAACTCAAGGACATGATCCTCAACTGGACGGTCCCCTTGCTCGAGGAGGATAATCCTAACAGCAGGTATATCCATATTGTTTGTGGGTCAGTTCTTCTGTCACGTTTGTAGGGATGAGGCGAGAGAGCGGGATCAAAGTGCAGGGATACTTTAATTGACAACAGCATGAAGACGAGTATACACAGAAGACGATGATTTAAGCTACAAAACAAGACAGTCGTTGGGGTTAACATAAACAGTGTAACAACTAACAATGAACAAGAATTGACAATGATGGGACTAAACTAGTGGGTATTTATACACAGGAGGGCTGATGACAGAATCGAGAACAATGATGGGGAACAGATGGCAGTGATGAGGGGAGTGAATGCTGGGAAACGTAGTCCGGGGAAAACAGGAGACAGAGGATGAAAACCATTCAAAATAAGAGTCCTAGGAAACATGGTGACTGTGACTGTGACAATGTGAGCATGAATTTGTAATTGCTTGTGGAGTGGCAAGTGATGTGCAAATAACTTTAGTACTAATTGAGCTTGAACATTCATCTTACAACAAAAAATCAGGTTAAACAGTGTTACAAACATTGTTTTCTCCAAAGGACTTTTAAAAAATGCTCTCTGCTCTTCGAAAAGTAGCTACTGAAAAGACACTCAGAAGAGTGTCTTTTATAGTATTTTATCATACCTTTGTAAAATCTTCTTAATGTCTTACTGCATTTCCCTAATTATGTGTGAAAAGTTTCTTCAAGTGTTGGCATTTTTGACAAAGAATAGCTGTCAACCGTTGTAATGAGCCACAAGGGATACCACTGCTGGTTTGGCATTATCCGTAGATGGAGGGCCATCCTCCACTGGGTTAGCCTGGTTGGGTGTCGCTGTGTGCCCAACTGAGGCAACCTCAAAAGTAAAGTTGTTTTCTGTGCGCCATCCAGGCCGAAACAGTTTAGTTGCCTTTGAAGAACTCTTAAGACTGGAACCTCGCTGAGGTGTGTCACATTGGAGAAGCGCTCTGAAACACCTGTAGAACTAACACAGATACAACCACACAAATAAGTACAAGATGGCATTAGATATCAACAATGCTAAAATATTCTCAGTACTTACTGACGACTGACAGCAATTTGTTGGAACGAAGCATGGTTATCAATCTTTTATTTATGTTTTCATTTGCATTCTGGTTTACATGATGATTGGCTGTGCATGTCAAGTATACTATATGTGTGAAGTGTACTACTAAAATACTCTTCCAAGGCAAAATACTGTATAGTATGGCAATCACTTTTATCATTTATTCATTAAAACTTACTAGTATGTTTTTGTGTGTGTGTGTGTGTGTTACTACTGCTACTTTTTTAGTTACTAGTAAGTATTCCAATGGTGACTAGTACCTTTTATTAATCTTTCTAGTACTTATACTAGTTGTACAGCAATTGTTGTTACAAATTGCACATTTTTGCCATTCAAGGCATCTGTGGTTTAGATATTAACTATTCACTTCCGACTATGTATTCCAACAGTGACTAGTATTTTTTTATTTATTCTTTTAGTTGTAACTAATTATTAAATAGTATTAAAACTATTCCAGTTTTATTAGTAGTTATTTACTAGACACTAGTGTCTATTCCAAGTTTTACTAGTAACATCTTACATTTTACTAATAATATTTTTAATTGAACTATTCAGTACCCATTCTGACTAGTGGTTACATCTGACAAGAAAAAAAGTAGTTAGTAACTAGTTTGATGAAAAACGTTACTAGTAACATCTGGAACTGACAATAGAGCGTAATAATAAGTACTGATATCTAATAAATAAGTAGTAAACTGGTATAGACAGTAGTATCTAATGAATAAGTACTAGTAATATATATATAAAAAGATACTAGTCACTATTGGAATTTATACTAGTCAGAAGTGAATAGTGGATATCTGAACCATAGATCCCCA
Organism: Myxocyprinus asiaticus; assembly: GCF_019703515.2. Taxonomy (NCBI): domain Eukaryota; kingdom Metazoa; phylum Chordata; class Actinopteri; order Cypriniformes; family Catostomidae; genus Myxocyprinus; species Myxocyprinus asiaticus. The sequence continues at coordinate 19,930,208 of NC_059348.1, forward strand.
TAGAATTCAAAGGCGAAATGTAACAAATTGTTGCCAGTAATAGTGGAAGTAGAAATAAGTCTGTAATGATGAATAAGTACTAGTAAATAATGAATACACACTAGCAAAACTGAAAAAGATACAGGCTACTATCGGAATACTTAGTATCTAAAACTAAGTACTAGATACAAATAGATCTATGAAAATAGAAAGTAATTAGTAAGTACTGTAGTAGTAAGCTTTATGGAATAAATTTCAAAAGCACTTGCCGAATTATGGACAATGCATTGGCACTCATGAGCTTTTTACAGCCCTATAGCTCTCCTTGGGACATTCAAGAGAGGAGTAGCAATTTCCGATCTTGAGAATTCTGATCTCGTCTGGATTCAGAAAACTTGGAATGTAGTGCACAAGTTAAATGGACAACTTTTATGATACTTTTATGGTGATTTTGCATCCTTTCTCCAAGGCCCCATTCATTGCAAATGCATAGAAACAAGTGACCATTGAAGAAAGAACCTTGTACAGATTTTAAACTAGTCTCTTACAGCTGTACTGCAAGCAGTAATAGCTGCATTTGCCTCAGAAGTAAGAAAAACAAATAAACCATATTTTATGGTGTTTGATAAGACTTTTTCCATTTCTGTCAATGCATTAACTTCACATGACCTTGCAAATGAAAACACCCACATTAATTTCAGTATCTGCATACTTCATAACAGCCGTATACTTCTAATGAGTCATTTCCCTTTAGCGATGAAGAATAAGTCCATCAACCATGACTGGTCATAGACAACAATTACAGCTCATTTAGACATTCTGATTAATAAAGGGTCCCTCTCTTATTCACACTTCTCCATCTTCAGTGCTACCACTTGTAAAGAGACTTCTGCCCTTTTATATTCATCATCACTACCATTTCTAAATGTATCAAATTCTCACTTAATTACTTTTTTTCGAAACAGAACAATTATACAATTTGCAATGGAATAATTGCTGATAACAATGTACACCGGCTCAATAATTTACAAAGCTGTAATTAATTTATGAAAGAGAAGTAATTTTGTCCGTTCTGTACAGCGGGAGGTCATTGGTAAATGTAACAAAGGTAACAGAAGCTAATAAGCAGTGAAATGACATAGTAATAACCATAGTGAGGTCATGCATAATAAAGCTGAGGGCAAAGCATAGAGCCAGCCATGTATTATATTTCATGTTGCTCTATAAATGGCTGGATCTTTCTTAAATAATATATACTGTATATGTGATTCTGTTTCAAGAAGACTTGAAAATATCAAAACATACAGATGAATAAATAATGAAGTTAAACAATATCACAAAGATGTCAATGTTTCACATTTCTACTTTGGACATTGAAAGATAGTGTGCCGTGGAAAAAAAGGAGAAGCACATTATATAAAATCTTTAATGAAACACCTTTAACTGTTTTATGCTGGATATTCTTTTGACAATATTTAGGAGTAAAGAATCTAAATTAAATGTATTAAATACAGAAATGTTTTATGACATTGATAATAATACATATTCTTATGCACTGTAGTCTTTGGGTCAAAAATGAGTTACAAACAGTGAAAAACAAATCTTAATCTTGTATTTGGTCAAAACGCCTTTGGATTCTCCACAACAATGAATAAAAGAATAAGCAAAAAAATTGTATATATTAATGTTCAAAAGTTTGGGGTCACTTTCCTGAAATGTTTCTCATGATCTTAAAAATCTTTTGATCTGAAGGTGTATGCTTAAATGTTTGAAATTAATTTTGTAGACAAAAATATAATTGTGCCAACATATTAATTTATTTAATTACAAAACTAAAATTGTATAAAAATAAATAAATAAAAAAAGAATTGTTTTTGAAATGGATGTCTTGGACCGAATAATTAAGAAAAGCAGCCACTAAGAGCCCAGCATATAGATGGGAACTCCTTCAATAGTGTTTAAAAAGCATCCCAGGGTGATACCTCAAGAATTGTTTGAGAAAATGCCAAGAGTACATTTCTGCAAAATCTAGGCAAAGTGTGGCCACTTTGAAGATGCTCAAATATAACATAGTTTTGATTTATTTTTTATTTTTGTGTCGCAACATAATTCCCATAATTCCATTTCTATTATTCCATAGTTGTGATAACTTTACTATTATTCTAAAATTTGAAAAAAAAAAAAAAAAAGAATGATTAAGTGACCCTAAACTTTGGACGGTAGTGTATTTTTATGAAACTTTATATTTTTGCATTGTCAGGGTAATGCTAGTGTGTTGCTAGGAGGTTGCTAGGGCATTAGTAACTGGATGCTTACTTGCCCACATCAAAAGAGATCATCCCAAAGACCCCTGATCCCCAGATATGTGTATGGGACCTTTTCAGTGAAAGTCAATGGGATTTTTCTCATTTGTCATCTGCCAGGCAGACTTTTCTATTCAGAATGTTTTTGAATAAAACCATGATTCTGTATTTATTTAAAACAGATAAATATTTGTAAGCATTCTAATTATTATTATTTATTTATTTTATTTTTTAACTTAAAATGAAGGATATCTACAGTAAAAGAATAGTACCACTATTGGGTGGCGCTCTTTCCAGCTGAAATGCTATTTTAAAAAGCTTGTGTTTAGTGTAAAAAAAAAAAAAAACAAGCCTATGACAATGTTCATGTTTCCAATAAAAAAGTAGGTTCTGTGTATCTACTCTAATCTACTGGATTTTCTTTGACCAAACCAGTCAAGTTTGGAAATATCTTAAGCATTTAGGACTTTACAAACCAAGACCTCACAATTACCACACCACAAACTGTTATTTATGAGTCGTCTTGACATGAATGACACATACAGTACCAAAGTGCTCCTTCAAGTGAAAGGAACAGCCAGGTCTATACTCCGAATCTGTGATGTCACATCCCTTAAGAAAATGTAGTGTACTTAGTATACGCTGTCTGCATCATGTATACTTATAGTCAACTACATTTCCTCAAGAAATGGAAGGGCACAATGTTTGCATACAATCTTCTGAAGATTTAATTCAGTGACACAGTGTATGCGATAAAGGAGAACCCTTCTCTACCAGGCAGACTGAGGTATGAAAAGATATAAAGACCAAGAATTGCAATTAATCAGCAAGGAGAACATATCTTCATTTCATGAAGGTACAAGCAATTTAAAGTGTTGGAGAAAAGAAGAGTTGAAATAAAATCCCCAACACAAAGGAGCTTACCCACCATTCTGGCGTTATAATAGTTTTAGCGATCAAACTCTGTTGTTTTGTCTCTCTAAGGAACAGAATTACAGCAGAGTTGTAAGTAATCACTATTTTCTGTGGGTGCTCAGCTTAGTTATCAAATTGCAATTAAAAATGAACTTAATAAAATTAATTGAGAGGAAATCATATAGCATTCCTTTCCAGCAACAGCTGTCATCCACCACTTAATATGACAGCAACGCTACTTAATTTGGTCTAATAAAATATCAGATGTTGAGAACCATTCCCCAACTGTGGAAAAGAGATATTAAACATTAATGGCTTTAGGCACACCACTTCCAAGAACATTTGGCTCTCAGAGACATAAATGGAATGCAAATGTTCTGTTAGGAGCATGAGTTTGACTTCATCACACATTAAAATTTGGGGTACGTATACTGTATATCATATTATTTCATTGATATTCATAAGTTCTGGTCGTAGACTGAAACTAAAGATTATAATGACTCATTAGTTAGTAAACACAATGTGAAAATCCCTTGTTTAAGTCATATACCTGAAACTTGATCCACTGAATGGTTCTAACATGTTTTGAAGCCACCATCACCAAAACACTTTGGAAGAAGACAGTGAACCACACTCACCACAGATCTTCTGTTCGTGCATTCACTGATGATCACTGCAGGCCAAGAAATGTTACTTGTATCTGTACAGCATTTTTAGTCTTCAACTCGCCTCAACTCACAGTTTCCATAGTTACGGGCTGGGAGGAATTGAAGACTGAAAATGACATACAGGAAATTCGTTCTTCATTGGCAGGAATCTGATGCATATCCTGAAACATCACTCATTCCTTGATACAGTGATGGGGTCACAAAAAAACCCACTCATCTGAATTTGCATGGGATGGGACACAATGCAAGAAAATCTTGGTAATAATTTACAATAAGGTTGTATTCATTAACATTAGTTAACTTATTACTCTGAAAAATTTAGCATGTTAATGTGAGCATTACATATTTATGCTGCTGCACAGTTAGACAAACACAGTACATGCTGCATCAAGACATAAATACAATCCCAAGTAGCAGATCTAGACCAGTGAAGTTGGGGAGGAGGAGGGTTATAGAGAAAACTTGAAGAATGCTTCAGAGAAACCGTCTTACTTGCAAACATAGCAAAGAGTGAATACGGCAGTTAATTTGCTACCCGATTACATGTCAAAGGACCTATCAGCTTACACCATGTGTGCCGGTTGGCTTGATATATTACATGTGAGCCAGCTGATTGGCTAACAGATGACAACTTCAAGCAGCTTCACTGAACCATTTAGAGTTATTTACTGCAATAGTTCAGTGGTTTTCAACTGTTGGGTCACAATTTTTACTAAAATCTTGGTGGTTTATATTTATCTCTGTGTATCTCTGATTTATTTTTCGGTTAATAGAGGTAATATCAAATTGGATTCACCTTCAGTGACCATATGAAAAGCACCTCATAACAGTAGCTCTGTATTTCAATAGAAACACATTCTTATAATTGCTGAATAACTTCATTTATTACATTTTACACTTCCTGGTCTTGTCAGTTTTAAACTCAATAACAGCATACTGCATGAGGAGACTAATTTATCAGAGCTTTATGTGATCCTTCAGATACCAGATAAAAGCTGTTCAACTGAAAGCAGGACAGCAGTTCTGATATGATATTACATCTGACAAGGGTGACTGTGAACCATCTTGAGAGGTCTGTCTCAATGACATGCTTTTCTGCCGTTTCTTTGTTGTCTTGGCTCTTGATCTATCTGTATGCAGTGACCATGACATCTTTTTTGAACTCTTATAAAGCTTGCTCAAGTTGGTTTGAAGCAGCTTACAGTAGATTTGGTTCCGTATCTGTCACTCACTCGACGTTGGTGTCGATGTAGTGACACTAGGGGTCACTCTTGGGAGCCCGAGACACCTCTGGTCTTTGATAAAAGGCCAATGAAAATTGGCGAGTGGTATTTGCATGCCACTCCCCCCGACATACGGGTATAAAAGGAGCTGGTATGCAACCACTCATTCAGATTTTCTCTTCGGAGCCGAAAGGTCATGCTCAATGAGCTGAATATTAATGTTCATTCACCTCTGCTCATTCACCTCTGCGCCCCTGGGCGCTTCGGCAGAAAAACTAGAGAGTATATTTTCTGAAAGAGCATTTTTCCCCTCTAAAAGAGTATATATTTCTCTAAAAGAGCGCACACACGGAACGTCTTTTTAAAGACGCGTCTTTTTAAAGATGCTTTTCCGATTGTGTGTTATTCCTGGTTGCGCTCGTTATCTCTCACCTTCTGATGGTCATGATCACTGTCTTTCGTGTCTGGGCACTGCTCACGCAGAGACAGCGTTCGTGGATGGTCATGTTCTCATTGCGAGAATATGTCCATGGCAACGTTGCGGTCAAGGCTCGCCTTCGTAAGAAAGCGAGCCACCCCAGAGGCTCCCTCCTCGGTCCTTTTACCCACGGGTATGAGGCCAGCGCGGCTAGCACTGGGGGCGATTTGGGGACCCCAATGGGACCGCCTCCGCCGAGTATCCCCCCGCGGACCTCCCATTCCCTAGCACGCTCGTCTGCCCCGATCGGGCTTCCGGGTGAGTCCGCCGGCTCGTCTCACGGCGAGTTCAACCTCTTATTCGGAGCCCGTGAAAGTGATGAGCTCTCGAGCGCAGCATCGGAGAGCGGGCTCATCCAGTCGGAAGCCTCAGCTGGGCTCCTCCGTTCGGGGTCGATTGCCCAGTCACAGGCTGACGCGGAGATGATGACATGCTTTCCCGGGCAGCTGCGAGCGTCGGTTAGAGTGGATCTCACTGCTCTTCCCTGAACCCTCGCGGCTTGGTGATTGGTTCCTGGGCTCGCGGCGCCGCTCAAAGCCACGCCCCGCCCCCGTTCCTTTCTTCCCGGAAGTGCATGAAGAGCTGACAAGGTCGCGGGAGGCACTTTTTACTGCCCGGTCCCAAACTTTTCAGCTTCCCCGCCCTCACTACCCTCGATGGTGGGGTGGCCAAGGGCTATTCGGCAATCCCCCGGTGGATAAAGGCGCTCGCGGTGCACCTATGCCCGCAGAGCACAACCACCTGGAGTGGGTGCCCAAAGCCCCCGTCCAAGGCCTGTAGGTTTATGTCGTCTATGACGGCCAAGGCCTATGGTGCCGCTGGACAAGCCGCCTCCGCCCTGCACGCCATGGCTCTCCTGCAAGTCCGCCAAGGCGCTAAAGGAACTGCACGAGGGTAGTTCCGCCCCGGGATTGATGCAGGAACTGCGCTCGGCAACCGACCTCGCTCTCTGAGTGTCGGAGGTCACGGCGCGGTCTCTCGGGTGGGCAATGGCCACACTAGTGGTCCAGGAGCGCCACCTTTGGCTCAACCTGGTCGAGATGGGTGAGGCCAACAAGACACGATTCCTTGCTGCCCCCATTTCCCAGGCGGGCCTATTCGGCAACACCGTCGAGGACTTTGCCCAGCAGTTTTCGATGATAAAGCAGTAGATGGATGCTAGCTGGCATATCCTGCCCTGGCACAGCTCAAGATCCCACAACCCGTCTACTCATCGCCAAGGGCATCCCCCTGCGGTGATTGCAGAGGCTCCGCCGCAACCTGCCACTTCGGCCCGGCCCCGGCATGGAGCCCACTGCAGGAAGCAGACGCCATCCGTCTCGCAGCTGCCCAGAACCCGTGAAAGGCTTCAAAGCGCCCTTGAGATGGGTGAACCAGGGACAACGAAACCCGCTGCTCTGGAGCTGGTAAGCAGATCTCCATCTTTTTGTTACCTTCTTGCATTTAATTGCGCTGCATGCCCAAGTGGCTGCAGTACCCAAGAGCTCAGCAAGAGCGGTTTCCTTGTTCCCTGGGTCACGTATCCGGTGTGTACGGACGTCATCACGACCACTGTCCACCACTCTATTTGGCAGGTTTGGCGCTCCAGCGGCGGTCTCCCGCCCCTGAGCGCCCAGCTGTGGCACAAATCCGCCCCCGATGTGACAGTCTCCACGGGTCACGAGGACAGGCCTCTTCCTCCCCCGTCCCAGGCTGTTCAGGGGGTGGTCACAAGGAGCCAGGTAAGTGCTTCGATGTCCTTAGACTCAGCACGGCCACGACGTGGTGTGGCACCTCGAGCTCCACCCCACCTCGAAGGCCCACCTGCCGGTACGTCCGATGACGTTGTCCCTTTGGTCCCCCTTGCATGGAACTTGGACGCATGGCTTGCGCTTTCCAATCCGTCCGACTCGGCTGCGCGATTCACTTCGCCGGGCATCCGCCCAGGTTCAGCGGTGTCCACTTCACCTTGGTGAAAGACGAAAACGCTGCTACCTTGCACGGAGATCGCTACCCTCCTAAAGAAGGGCGCGATAGAACCTGTCCCTCCAGCCGAGATGAAGAAGGGGTTTTTCAGCCCCTACTTCATCGTACTGAAAAAAGGTGGTGGGTTGAGGCCAATCTTGGACCTGTGAGTTCTGAACTAGGCTTTACACAGACTCCCGTTCAAGATGCTGATGCAAAAACGCATTCTGGCGAGCGTCCGGCATCAAGATTGGTTCGTGGTGGTAGACCTGAAGGATGCGTACTTCCATGACTCGATCCTTCCATGACACAGACCCTTCCTGCGGTTCGCGTTCGAGGGTCAGGCGTATAAGTCCTCCCTTTCGGCCTGTCCCTGTCTCCTCGCGTCTTTACGAAGGTCGCAGAGGCTGCCCTTGCCCTGTTAAGGGAGGTGGGCATTCGCATTCTCAACTATCTCGACGACTGGCTAATCCTAGCTCTCTCTCGAGACGTATTGTGCGCACACAAGGACCTGGTGCTCTCACACCTCAGCCGACTAGGGCTTCGGGTCAACTGGGAAAAGAGCAAGCTCCTCCCGGTTCAGAGCATATCTTTTCTCGGTTTGGAGTTGGACTCAGTCTCCTTGATGGCACGCCTTACGAACGAGCGCGCCCAGTCGGTGCTGGCCTGTTTGAAGACGTTCAAACAGGGAACAGCGGTTCCACTGAAACTTTTTCAGAGGCTCCTGGGGCATATGGCACCCTTGGCGGTGGCCACCCCGCTCGGGTTGATGCATATGAGGCCGCTTCAGCACTGGCTCCGGACTCGAGTCCCGAGACGGGCATGGCACCACGGGACACACCACGTGGCCATTACGTCGGTCTGTCACCGTCTTTTCAGCCCTTGGACCGACCTCTCATTCCTATGGGCAGGTGTTCCTCTAGAACTGGTCCCCAGGCGCGTCGTGGTCATGACAGACGCCTCCAAAATGGGCTGGGGTGCTTTTTGCAAGGGGCACGCAGCCGCCAGCCTCTGGACGGGTCTGCGACTGCATTGGCACATCAACTGCCTCAAGTTGTTGGCAATTCTGTTCGCCCTGCAGAGGTTTCAGCCGTTGATCCAGGGCAAGCACGTGTTATTTCAGACAGACAACACGACAACGGTAGTATATGTCAACCGCCAAGGTGGTTTGCGCTCTCGTTATACGTCACAACTCGCCTGCCGTCTCCTCCTCTGGAGTCAGTAGCACTTCAAGTCGCTGCAAGCCACTCACATCCCGGGCAGCCTCAACACTACAGCGGATGCGCTGTCACAACAGGTTACCCTCAGGAGAGAGTGGAGACTCCACCTTCAGGTGGTCCAGCTGATTTGGAGTCAATTCAACAGGCACAAGTACACCTGTTCGCCTCCCAAGAATCCTCCCCACTGCCCGCTCTGGTACGCCCTGACCGAGGCCCCCCTCGGCACAGATGCGCTGGCACACAGCTGGCCCCCTGGCATGCGCAAATATGCGTTTCCCCCAGTGAGCCTGCTTGCACAGACCATGTGCAAGGTCAGGGAGGATGAGGAGCAGGTCGTCCTGGTAGCACCCTACTGGCCCACCCAGACGTGGTGCTCGGACCTCACGCTCCTCGCGACAGCTCCCACCTGGCGAATTCCCCTGAGGAAGGACCTTCTTTCTAAGGGAAGGGGCACCATCTGGCACCCGTGCCCAGACCTCTGGAATCTCCATGTCTGGCCCCTGGACGGGACGCGGAAGACCTAAGCTGTCTCCCACCTGTGGTGGTAGACACGATCACTCAGGCTAGGGCCCCCTCTACGAGGTGCCTGTATGCCTTTAAGTGGCATCTGTTCGCTAAGTGGTGTTCTTCCCATCGGGAAGACCCCAGAGATGCGCAGTCAGATCAGTGCTTTCCTTCCTGCAAGAGAGGTTGGAAGGGAGGCTGTCCCCTTCCACCTTGAAGGTGTACGTTGCTGCGATAGCAGCACACCATGACGCAGTCGATGGTAAGTCCTTAGGGAAGCACGACCTGATCATCAGGTTCCTAAGAGGTGCCAGGAGGCTGAATCCCTCCAGACCATGCCTCGTTCCCTCATCGGACTTCTGTAGTTCTTCAGGGTCTACAGAGAGCCCCCTTTGAGCCTTTGCAGTCAGCCGAGCTTAAGGCACTCTCCTTGAAGACTGCCCTCCTGACTGCGCTCACTTCCATTAAGAGGGTAGGTGACCTGCAAGCATTCTCTGTCAGCGAAACGTACCTGGAGTTTGGTCTAGGTTACTCTCGCGTGATCCTGAGACCCTGACCGGGCTATGTGCCCAAGGTTCCCACCACCCCTTTTAGGGACCAGGTGGTGAACCTGCAAGCGCTGCCCCAGGAGGAGGCAGACCCAGCCCTGTCGTCACTGTGTCCGGTGCGCGCTTTACGCATCTATTTGGATCGCACGCAGAGCTTTAGAATCTCTGAGCAGCTCTTTGTCTGCTTTGGTGCACAGTGGAAAGGAAGTGCTGTCTCCAAGCAGAGGATCGCCCACTGGCTCATTGACGCCATAACTATGGCATGTGTCACCTAGGACATGCCGCCCCCGGTAGGGCTACGAGCCCATTCTACCAGGGGTGTAACGGCTCCCTGGGCCCTGGCCAGGGGTGCCTCTCTAACAGACATCTGCAGAGCAGCAGGCTGGGCAACACCCAACACTTGTGCAAGGTTCTACAACCTCCGGGTGGAACCGGTTTCGTCCCAGGTAGTGGCACGCAACACAAGTGGATAAACCCGGGATAGCTGGCCGGGTGTATCGCTTGCACATAGCTCCTTCCACCTCCCTTGGAGCTGAAGACGTGCGCCATTAATTCCCAGTAGTGTTCACAAACTTTGTTCCCTGGTTGACTTCCTCTGAGCCCTGTGGCAGTCGAGTGTTCGGAGAGACTCGCTGCCAGCCCAGTACACGCGTTAACTAAGAGCCCTGTTCTGGGGTAGGTGCTCCGCATTTGGCGGTTCCCTGTAAGGCTAACCCCATGCGATCTATATCTTCCACTAGTTCGTTTCCCTGTTGGCAAACTGCGTCTTCCTTGGGCAGAGCCCCTCTGCCCCAGTCTCCATGTTTGTAGTAACTCCTCCCGCATTGGGCAGGATCTACCTCGAAGGCTCTCCACATGGTTGGAAAGACCATGTGACATATTCTGCCACTTAAATATCCCCCCCTCTCTTTGGGCAATGTGTGGTCTCCACGGTGTATTCCCCTTGGGAGGGACACCCCCCGACTAGACCTGGCGGCCCAGTCGGATAATCCCCCTTCTTTTTTAGGGAGTGGAAAAAGAGAAGGGGAAAAGAGGCCACGACTGGGTTAAGCCTGTCTCTATCTTTGGGTAGTCGACTTGTCCCCAAAAAGGGCCGTTCAACACTCATAACTGTGTCGGGGGAGGTTACGTGTCATCCTGGTGTGCTGGCTATGAGGCACACAGCAAGTCTGCCCACCACACACCGCCAGTTCACGTAACACAGTTCAGCCTTGTGGCGTTTTGAATAGGGACCCCTAGTGTCACTACATCGACACCAACATCGAGTGAGTGACAGATAGGGAACGTCGTGGTTACTGGTGTAACCGCCGTTCCCTGATGGAGGGAACGAGACGTTGTGTCCCTCCTCCCACAACACTGAACTACCCTCTGAAATGGCCGGACCTTATATCGGCTCCTCAGCATAAAACCTGAATGAGTGGTTGCATACCAGCTCCTTTTATACCCGTATGTCCGGGGGAGTGGCATGCAAATACCACTTGCCAATTTTCATTGGCCTTTTATCAAAGACCAGAGGTGTCTCGGCCTCCCAAGAGTGACCCCTAGTGTCACTACATCGACACCAACATCTCGTTCCCTCCATCAGGGAACAGAGGTTACACCAGTAACCACGACGTTCTCCTCCATCTATACACAGAGCCAAGTCTTGAGTGCTTAACCCACACTGGCGGAAATGTGCTGACAGCATTGCATTATATTGTGAAAACAGCACAATCAATTGTTGGACAAAGCATATCAAGACAATGAGGCAATTAATCAACCTCAGGATAAATGCTGTTTTCCTCTCTTCCTCAGGAAGCTTAGAGCTAGATACATAATTAATTAACTTCAGCAGAACAAATGTACTGAGATAGCATCTAATCATATATTAAGCAATATCTACATTTCTGCAGTGGATCACCATTTCCACAGGGATGTCTTTGGTACCATGCTCATTCATTAAGGGCAATAAATAAACAGCAATCAGAGTGATGAGAAGAGATAACAAGCCACCATATTTAAACTGTTAGATTCAATAAGAGTAATAAGTGTATGTTTTGGAGGGCAATTAATAGGGTTTCTATGTGTTCTAAGTGGTTTTTAGCATGTTGCTATGTGATCGCTAGAGTGCTTTTGGGTTGCTTGTTTACTGACCCAAGTCAAAAGAGACCACCCCCAAGTCTTTATGATACTCTAGTCCCAAGATATGGCTTGGGTCACTCCTTCAGAATAAATCCAATGGATTTTTTGTTCAGCAGGCAAATCAAATCATTCATCATAAAAGTCACACTTGCCTTAGCAAGCACTATAAATAATAACAAAGAACATTAGATTTCGGGACTAAACAAGAAACTGGCAGGAAGGAATCTGTCAAAACATGCTTGGGTTTATTTAAACTATGCAAAATGTTCAACTGAATTTCACCCTCCTAGATAACATTATCAGTAGTTTATGTCCATCCTCTGCTATTTCCTGCTTATATATTCCAGTCCATTGTGTAACTTGCCTCTACTACACTTACAGTTGAAGTCAGAAGTTTACATACACTTAGATTGAAGTCATTAAAACTAATTTTTTAACCACTCCACAGATTTAATATTAGCAAACTATAGTTTTGGCAAGTCATTTAGGACATGTACTTTGTGCATGACACAAGTAATTTTTCCAACAATTGATTACAGACAGATTGTTTCACTTTTAATTGACTATATCACTATTCCAGTGGGTCAGAAGTTTACATACACTAAGTTAACTGTGCCTTTAAGCAGCTTGGAAAATTCCAGAAAATGATGTCAAGCCTTTAGGCAATTAGCCAATTAGCTTCTGATAGGAGGTGTCCTGACTTTGAGGTGTATCTTTGGATGTATTTTAAGGCCTACCTTCAAACTCAGTGCCTCTTTGCTTGACATCATGGGAAAATCAAAAGAAATCAGCCATGACCTCAGAAAAAAAAGTGGACCTCCTTGGGAGTAATTTCCAAATGCCTTAAGGTACCATGTTCATCTGTACAAAATACAAAATGTATAAACACCATGCGACCATGCAGCCATCATACTGCTCAGGAAGGAGACACATTCTGTCTCCTAGAGATGAACATAGTTTGGTGTGAAAAGTGCAAAGGACCTTGTGAAGATGCTGGAGGAAACAGGTAGACAAGTATCTATATCTACTGTAAAACCAGTCCTATATCGACATAACTTGAAAGGCTGCTCAGCCAGGAAGAAGCCACTGCTCCAAAACCACCATAAAAAAGCCAGACTACAGTTTGCAAGTGCACATGGGGACAAAGATCTTACTTTTTGGAGAAAAGTCCTCTGGTCTGATGAAACAAAATGGCGATAATGACCATCGTTATATTTAGAGGAAAAAGGGTGAGGCTTGCAAGCCGAAGAACACCACCCCAACCATGAAGCATGAGGTGGCTGTATCATGCTGTGGGGGTACCTTGCTGCAGGAGGGACTGGTGCACTTCACAAAATAGATGGCATCATGAGGAAGGAAAATTATGTGGATATATTGAAGCAACATCTCAAGACATCAGCCAGGAAGTTAAAGCTCGGTCACAAATAGGTCTTCCAAATGAACAATGACCCCAATCATACCTCCAAAGTTGTGGAAAAATGGCTTAAGGACAACAAAGGCAAGGTATTGGAGTGACCATCACAAAGCCCTGACATCAATCCGGTAGAAAATGTGTGGGCAGAATTAAAAAAACGTGTTACACCAGTTCTGTCTGGAGGAATGGGCCAAAATTCCAGCAACTTATTTTGAGAAACTTGTGGAAGGCTACCCAAAACATTTGAACCAAGTTAAACAATTTAAAGGCAATGCTACCAAATACTAATAAAGTGTATGTAAACGTCTTACCAACTAGAAATGTGATGAAAGAAATAAAAGCTGAAATAAATAATTCTCTCTACTATTATCCTGACATTTCACATTCTTAAAATAAAATAATGATCCTAACTGACCTATGACAGGCAATGTTTTCTACGATTAAATGTCAGGACTTGTGAAAAACTGAGTTTAAATGTATTTGGCAAAGGTTTATGTAAACTTCTGACTTAAACTGTAAAAATGGAATGTATGTTGTGCTCTTTGGGTTGAACACAACACTTGACAGGTCATATGACAAGCTCAGGCTCTCCGTCAATCAAAACAGAGCCTGCTGCCCAGAGAGAAACAAATCTGGGATGTAGAGTAAGTTAAGTATCTCAGGGATGTGGTTTTTCAAGCTTCAGAGCTGACAGACAGTTTATGACCTTTGCACTACATGTTAACTTATTCCAGCCAGGTCTGCTTCCAAGCACTGAAACAACCGTCCTGGTTACTTTTGTAACCTCAGTTTCCTGATAGAGGGAACGAGACATTGTGTCGATGTAGTGACACTAGGGGTCACTCTTGGGAACCCGAGACACCTCTGGTCTTTGATAAAAGGCCAATGAAAATTGGCGAGTGGTATTTGCATGCCACTCCCCCGGACATACGGGTATAAAAGGAGCTGATATGCAACCACTCATTCAGGTTTTATGCTGAGGAGCCGAGACAAAGTCCGGTCATTTCAGCGGGTAGTTCAGCGTTGTGGCAGGAGGGACACAACATCTCGTTCCCTCCATCAGGGAACGGAGGTTACGCAAGTAACCAGGACATTCCCTATCTGACACTCACTCGACGTTGTGTCGATGTAGTGACACTAGGGGTCCCTATATGAAACGCCACAAATGGCTGAACTGTGTTACGTGAACTGACAGTGTGTGACGGGCAGACCGCTGTGTGCCTCGTAGCCAGCGCACCAGGCCGACACATTACCTCCCCCAACATAGTTATGAGTGTCAAACGGCCCTTTGGAGACAAGTCGACTACCCAAAAGATAGAGACAGGCTAACCCAGTCGTGGCCTCTTTTCCCCTTCTTTTTTTCCACTCCCTAAAAAAGAAGGGGGATTATCTGACTGGGCCGCCAGGTCTAGTCGGGGGGTGTCCCTCCCAAGGGGAGGACACCGCGGAGACCACACCTCGCCCAAAGAGAGGGGGGATATTTAAGTGGAAAAAATTCATCACATGGTCTTGATGACCATGTGGAGAGTCTCAAGGTAGATCCTACCCAACGGGGAGGAGTTACTACAAACATGGAGACTGAGGCACAGGGGCTCTGCCCAAGGAAGATGCAGTTTGCCAACAGGGAAACAAATTAGCGGAAGATATAAATTGCATGGAGTAACCCTAAAGGGAACCGCCAAATGTGGAGAACCTACCCCAGAACAGGGCTCTTAGTTAGCACGTGTACTGGGCCGGCAGCGAGTCTCTCCGAAAACTCGACTGCCAAAGGGCTCGGAGGAAGTCAACCAGGGAACATAGTTTGTGAACACTACTGGGAATTAATGGTGCAAGTCTTCAGCTCAGAAGAGGTGGAAGGCACTATGTGCAAGTGATACACCCGGCCAGCTATCCCGTGCTTATCCGCTTGTATTGCGTGCCACTACCTGGGATGAAACCGGTTCCACCCGGAGGTTGTAGAACCTTGCAAAGGTGTTGGGTGTTGCCCAGCCTGCTGCTCTGCAAATGTCTGTTAGAGAGGCACCCCTGGCCAGGTCCCAGGAGGCCGCTACACCCCTGGTAGAATGGGCTCGTAGCCCTACTGGGGGCAGCATGTCCTTGGCGTTATATGCCATAGCTATGGCGTCAATGAGCCAGTGGGCGATCCTCTGCTTGAAGACAGCGCTTCCTTTCCGCTGTGCACCAAAGCAGACAAAAAGCTGCTCAGAGATCCTAAAGCTCTGCGTGCGATCCAAATGGATGCGTAAAGTGCGCACCGGACACAGCAACGATAGGGCTGGGTCTGCCTCCTCCTGGGGCAGCGCTTGCAGGTTCACCACCTGGTCCCTAAAAGGGGTCGTGGGAACCTTGGGCACATAGCCCGGTCGGAGTCTCAGGATCACATGAGAGTAGCCCGGACCGAACTCCAGGCACGTTTCACTGACAGAGAACGCTTGTAGGTCTCCTACCCTCTTAATGGAAGTGAGCGCAGTCAGGAGGGCAGTCTTCAAGGAGAGTGAAGAACTACAGAGAGGTCCCATGAGGGAATGAGGTGCGGTCTGGAATGATTCAGCCTCCTGGTGCCTCTCAGGAACCTGATGATCAGGTCGTGCTTCCCTAAGGACTTACCGTCGACTGAGTCGTGGTGTGCTGCTATGGCGGCAACGTACACCTTTAAGGTGGAAGGGGACAGCCAGTCCACCACCGCGGGTGGTAGACCGCTTAGGTCTTCCACGACCCGTCCAGGGACCCATCCCTGAGAAAGAAAGTCCTTCCTCAGGGGAATTCACGGGGGGGGCTGTCGCGAGGAGCGTGAGGTCCGAGAACCACATCTGGGTGGGCCAGTAAGGTGCTACCAGGACGACCTGCTCCTCGTCCTCCCTGACCTTGCACAGAGTCTGTGCAAGTAGGCTCACTGGGGGAAACGCATATTTGCGCAGGCCAGGGAGCCAGCTGTGTGCCAGTGCGTCTATGCCGAGGGGGGCCTCGGTCAGGGCATACCAGAGTGGGCAGTGGGAGGATTCTTGGGAGGCAAACAGGTCCACCTGTGCCTGTCCTAATCGACTTCAAATCAGCTGGACCACCTGAGGGTGGAGTCTCCACTCTCCCCTGAGGGTAACCTGCCATGACAGCGCGTCTGCTGTAGTGTTGAGGTTGCCCGGCAACTTGAAGTGCTGCTGACTCCAGAGGAGGAGACGGCGGACGAGTTGTGACATACAATAAGAGCGCAGACCGCCTTGGCGGTTGATATTTGCTGGATTAACAGCCGAAACCTCCGCAGGGTGAGCAGAATTGCCAACAACTCGAGGCAGTTGATGTGCCAATGCAGTCGCGGGCCCGTCCACAAGCCGGCGGTGCGTGCCCATTGCAAACAGCACACCAGCCTGTTTTGGAGGCATCTGTCATGACCATGACATGCCTGGAGACCAGTTCTAGGGGAACACCTGCCCGTAGAAATGAGAGGTCGGTCCAAGGGCTGAAAAGACAGTGACAGACCGGCGTGATGACCACGCGATGTGTCCCGCAGCGCCATGCCCATCTCGGGACTCGAGTCTGAAGCCAGTGCTGAAGCGGTCTCATATGCATCAACCCGAGCGGGGTGGCTACCGCTGAGGATGCCATATGCCCCAGGAGCCTCTGAAAAAGTTTCAGTGGAACCGCTGTTTTCTATTTGAACGCCTCCAAACAGGCCAGCACCAACTGGGCACACTCGTTCATGAGGCATGCTGTCAACGTGAGTCCAACTCCAAACCAAGGAAAGAGATGCTCTGAACCAGGAGGAGCTTGCTCTTTTCCTAGTTGCCCCAAAGCCCTAGTCGGCTGAGGTGTGAGAGCACTAAGTCCCTGTGTGCGCACAAAATGTCCCAAAAGTGAGCTAGGATTAGCCAGTCATCGAGATAGTTGAGAATGCGAATGCCCACTTCCCTTAACGGGGCAAGGGCTGCCTCTGCGACCTTTGTGAAGACGCGAGGAGACAAGGACAGGCCGAAAGGGAGGACCTTGTACTGATACGCCTGACCCTCGAATGCAAACTGAAGGAAGGGTCTGTGTCGAGGTAGAATCGAGACGTGGAAGTACGCATCCTTCAGGTCTACCGCCGCGAACCAATCTTGTTTCCAGACACTCACCAGAATGCGTTTTTGCGTCAGCATCTTGAACGGGAGTCTGTGTAAAGCCTGGTTCAGTACTCGCAGGTCCAAGATTGGCCGCAACCCACCGCCTTTTTTCGGTACGATGAAGTAGGGGCTGTAAAACCCCTTCTTCATCTCGGATGGAGGGACAGGTTCTATCGTGCCCTTCCGTAAGAGGGTAGCTATCTCCACGCGCAAGGTAGCAGCGTTTTCACCCTTCACCAAGGTGAAGTGGATACCGCTGAACCTGGGCAGGTGCCTGGCGAACTGAATCACGTAGCCGAGTCGGACGGTCCGGACCAGTCATCGTGACGGATTGGAAAGCGCAAGCCACGCATCCAAGTTCTGCGCAAGGGGGACCAAGGGGACAATGTCGTTGGACGTACCGGCAGGTGGGGCCTCGCGGCGGGGCGGAGCTCGAGGTGCCACACCACGTCATGGCCATGCAGGGTCTAGGGACATTGAAGCACTTACCTGGCTCCTTGTGACCACCCCCGGAAAAGCTTGGGATGGGGGAGGAAGAGGCCTGTCCTCGTGACCCGTGGAGACTGTCACATCGGGGATGGATGTGTGCCACAGCTGGGCGCTCAGGGGCGGGAAGACCACAGCTGGAGCGCCAATCCTGCAAGGAAAAACCCGTGGACGGTAGTCGTGATGACGGACGTGCACACTGGGTATGTGACCCAGGGAAGAAGGAAGCCGCTCTTTTGCTTAACTGTTGGGTACCGCAGCCACTTGGGCATGCGGCAAAATCAAACAAAAAGGCAACAAAAGATTCTCCTCCCGGCCCTCCACCGGGGGATGGAGTGGTCTTCTTACCAGCTCTAGATGAGTGGGTTTCTTCGACCCTGGGTCGCCTGTTTCAGGGGCGCTTTGACGACCTTCGTGGGTTCTTAGTGGCTGACTGTGAGACGGGTGGCATCTGCTTCCTGCGGTGGGCTCCACGGCGTGGCTGGGCCGAAGGGACGGGCTGCGGCGGAGCCGGTGCAGTCACTGCAGGGGGATGCCCTTGGCGATGAGCAGACGGGGTGCGGGATCTTGAGCTGCGCCAGGGCAGGATATGCCGGATAGCCTCCGTCTGCTGCTTCACTGTCGAAAACTGCTGGGCAAAGTCCTCGACGGTGTCGCCGAATAGGCCAGCCTGGGAAATGGGGGCAGCAAGGAACCGTGTCTGGTCGGCCTCACCCATCTCAACCAGGTTGAGCTAAAGGTGGCGCTCCTGGACCACTAATGTGGACATCGTCCGCCCGAGAAACCGCGCCGTGACCTTCGTCGCTGGGAGAGCAAGGTCAGTCGCCGAGCGCAGTTCCTGCATCGGATCTGGGGTGGAACTACCCTCGTGCAGTTCTTTTAGTGCCTTGGCTTGGTGGACCTGCAGGAGAGCCATGGCATGCAGGGCAGCGGCGGCTTGTCCAGCAGCACTGTAGGCTTTAGCCATCAGGGTCGACATGAACCTACAGGGCTTGGACGGGAGCTTTGGGCGTCCACGCCAGGTGGCAGCGCTCTGCGGGCATAGGTGCATCGCGAGCGCCTTATCCACCAGGGGAATCGCCGTATAGCCCCTGGCCGCCCCGCCATCGAGGGTAGTGAGGGCAGGGGGACTGAGGAATTGGGACCAGGCAGTAAAAGGTGCCCCCCACGATTTCGTCATCTCCTCGTGCACTTCCGGGAAGAAAGGCACTGGAGCAGGGTGTGGCTGCTTTGAGCGGCGCCGTGAGCCCAGGAACCAATCATCGAGCCGTGAGGGTTCAGGGGAGAGTGGAGTGTTCCACTCTAGCCCAATGCTCTCGGCCGCCCGTGAAAGCATGTCCGTCATCTCTGCATCAGCTTGTGACTGGGCAATCGTCCCCGAAGGGGGGAGCCCAGCTGAGGCTTCTGCGTCCAACTGGACAAGCCCGCTCTCTGATGATGCGCTCAAGAGCTCATCATCTTCGCGGGCTCCAAACAAGAGGCCAGACTCACCGTGAGACGAGCTCACGGACTCATCCAGAAGCCCGACTGGGGCAGACGAGCGTGCTGGGGAATGGGAGGTCTGCGGGGGGATACCCGGCGGAGGCGATCCCATTGAGATCACCAAATCGCCCCCAGTACTTGCCGTGCTGGCCTCATACCCGTAGGAAGAATGACCGAGGCTGGGAGCAGCTGGGGTGGCTTGCTTTCGTAAGAAAGCAAGCCAACCATCCACGAACGCTGCCTCCATGTGGGTCACGCCCACACACGAAAGACAGCGATCATGACCATCTGAAGTTGAGAGATAAAGACCGCAACCAGGAATAACACACAATCGGAAAGGCATCTTTAAAAAGACGCATCTTTAAAAAGACGTTCCGTGTGTGCCGCTCTTTTAGAGAAATATACTCTTTTAGAGAAATAAACTCTTTCAGAATATATACTCTCTTTTTTCTGCCGAAGCGCCCAGGGGCGTTCTCTGCACTGCACCAGTGCAGAGGAGGGAGAAGCCGCTGAAATGCGCCGTCAGATCCAGCAGAGGTGAATGAACAGTCAGCTCAGTAAACATCGACCGTTCGGCTCCGAAGAGAAAATTTGAATGAGTGGTTGCATACCAGCTCCTTTTATACCCGTATGTCCGGGGGAGTGGTATGCAAATACCACATGCCAATTTTCATTGGCCTTTTATCAAAGACCAGAGGTATCTCATGCTCCAAAGAGTGACCCCTAGTGTCACTACATTGAGACAACGTCGAGTGAGTGACAGATAGGGAACAAATGGTACATCTGTCAGAGCTAAATGTATTTAACTTAATTAAGTTAGAGGAGTGTTAAAAAAGTCTGCCTTCTCATCTGGCATTAATATTATGTCCCTAACCACATTTAGAGGAAATGGCATGCTATTTACCCTCTTCATCTGTGCCACATTGCACAGCTGACAATTTGACTGATGTTGAAACAAGCAAAATGAATTGGATTATTTCACATGAGAGTACACCAGTAAAACAGTCGCATCAGACACCTTCAGCTTTTATCAAGCTGACAGTGTAGACGGATTGGACCGCAACATCTTTGGCACCAGCTTTCTGGTCTCCGGGTCTGGGACTCTATCTGGGAACTATCACTGAATAGATCCATTAGAGCATACACAGTTTGAGCGACTATGAGTTCATTCTTGTATGCCGTTAGAATCTTGAAGATGTTAGTTACAAGCAGACCCACTTTCTTCTGCAGAGCACAAATGAAGATTTTTTGAAGGACATACAGGGCCATATTTTAAGAGTGCTAAGCGCAAAGCTATTCGATATATGCACAAAGTCAGTGGGCATGGCCATTAAGTTTTCATTAATGGGCTGGGTCAAGTGCAATTAAATTCTGATGTTCTTCTTCGGTTATTGCACTGTCTGCGTCCTATTATATAATCCATTCCCTGTCAAGCACCAGTGAGATAAACAAAGACGTGCTATAATTCATAAAATGTTGGTAGTGTAAATGGGCTGCATGCAATGAATTGGAAGAATAGACATATGGACTTGTGTTTTTTGTGTATCAAATGTTTTGTTAAATGTCTGGCTTATGTCTAGTGACAGTGACATGCTGCTTTTATACACATAGAAAATGTGGATCTCATCAGCACTTTAAATTTAAAGGTCCAGGTTAGGCTGCGGATCAAGAGATCTTTTTTTTTTTTTTTATAGCGTGCACGTCATGCTTCAAAATTACATTAATTTATTGAATTTAATTAATTTATTGATTTATCTACATGCAGTATACCCACAGTTTGTGCAAAAACACCCACAGATAGCACAAACACTCCCATTCATGCTATATTTTCCCCCCAGCCTCTTGCGCTTTATGCTGCACAAAACCTGCGCTTAGAACTAGCGCGCTCTTGAAAATTAGATAAGGTATTGCACACAGTCATTGCACATTGTATTGCACCTAGTGCTGTGACACAAATAGAGCCCGATGATGTCTGTGTGTCCATACAATGCAAGTCAATGGGATTTAAAACTTTCAAGCTCCAAAAAGGACATAATCTTCCTCTAATGTTGTGCTACACCTTTCGTCATGCTTACCTGTTTATTCATGAAGATGTAGATGACAGGGTTTATGGCAGTGCTGGATTTTGCTAAGAGGGAGGGCACGATGCTAGCCTCCACAGTCACCAGTCCTGGGGCTCCAAATGTTGCCAGCAGAGCCATGATACCATAGGGCAGCCAGCAGAGCAAATAGAAGATCACCATGGTAATAACCATGAGAAGAACCCGGTGCTCTCGTTTGCGACTCATGTGTGTGTTCACACCACTGACCTTGAGTTAAAGAATGAGATAAAGAGGTGAAGTAACCTTGAGTCATAAAAGTTTAATACAACAATTTCTTGTGATCTTAAAAATATTTTTAATTGTAGCTAATTAGTCATGGTCAAAGTGGTTAGGAAAAGGACATTAAGTCCATTAGGACTCTCTGTGTAAAGGCTTGAATACTGCTGACTAAGGAATCGTTGCTCTTACTGAATTGCCCCAGGAGGATCAATAACATATTCATCAAGAGCACATTAGTATCCTCCCATGAAATTAGTAAACAAATTTAGATGGAATGCAAGAAGTTCAGTGGCTTCTTGAAAGTATTCATATGGCAAGATTACCACAAGTAATTGCACTTTTCTGCAAATTAATTAAAGCTATGTCCTCTCACTGGTACAGCTTGTCAGCTTGATCACTTTTAATTGACTTCTAATTAAAAACCTCTTTATTTAGACTTCCTTAAATTTTCACATAATTCAGCCCATGTAATTTCATTAGATATGTGTGATTACATACTGATAAAATGTATAACTTCAATGAATTGTAAAATATTTGCATAAAAGTGTCTGCCAAATGCATACAGTAAATTTAATAGATGTTGTCATCCTTAATAACCCTCCCTCCATTGTCAGTCTACACAAAGAAGAGCTGCTTGTTTATCTATTGTGTGGAGGATCCACCTTCCTTTATATCATTGTCGTCTACTGCAGTCCCAGAAATGTAAGCGCAGCATAGTTCTAGCGGGAAGACTAGCAGCTGTACATCATCGCACCATTAGCTAGGTAACTCCTAGCCAATCACATGTAAGCCAATGCTTTATAAGTCTGCTCACAATATATCACATTGTGTTTCAGTGTGCTAACACGGCAACCTCCACCACCCCACCATCACCAGTTGAGTCCTGTCCTGCACGGGGGGTAGGCTCCTCGCCCCTGCCTCCCATCTCCGGCAGGATATGATGGTTCCGAGTACAACTTCTTCGGACTGCCAGATAGGGCTTACGCCAAAGAGAGACATTACATTTCTGTTTTATATTCATGAAATAAATGTCATCTTAAATTTCATTCAAGTCTGCGAGTCGTCCTGATAGAAACAGCAATACAATGGGAGTGGGTGATTAAGAAAAGTGGTGTGGCTTTAGAGTTTTGCTGGCAGTGTGATAACATGCACCTGAAGCACAATGAGGACACCATGACCCTCTCTGTTCAGTCATTCCCCATGAATGTTTTTAGATGTGTAGTCTCTGGGAGCCATGTTCCCACTGATACCACTGTGTCTGTCTTCACTGATTCACTTCCTGTCACACTATGTAACCTTTTTCCCAGTGGTTTCTACCATGACTTCAGTCAGTCAGCATGCAGTGGAGTTAAGTATACTTCGGTCAGACGTGAACATGTACAGTATGCGTGACGCAAATCTCGTCATCAGCAGAGTG
Source organism: Myxocyprinus asiaticus (assembly GCF_019703515.2). Classification (NCBI taxonomy): domain Eukaryota; kingdom Metazoa; phylum Chordata; class Actinopteri; order Cypriniformes; family Catostomidae; genus Myxocyprinus; species Myxocyprinus asiaticus. The sequence continues at coordinate 19,953,325 of NC_059348.1, forward strand.
ATCGAACACTGAACATATGCAGCCCGATTTTTCTAACCAAACGACTTTTAAAGTGCGGAATGCACAATCGCCTGGAATTATTTGGATCCACAAGGTGACAATAATAGCATTTGAGCCATTGCTGTCATGAAGAAACACTAGAAGAAGACATAATCGCCGATATATAACAGGAGATGAAGGTTAAAACAACAACAGTTGTTGTTTGAATGTCAAGAGCACATGTGTGAGGAATAAATACTAATAAGCAAAAAATTATACTTCCCTATTTTTATTTGACAAACAGTCATTACAGGGAACCAATAGCTGAGTTCAGAATGGCATTCTAACATATTATTTTTTCTCTCTTTAATAGTAAATGTAGTGTGGTAGTATTCCATTCCAAACACAGTCTATAAAAGTTGTTCTTTGCATAATCCATGGTGATAATCCATCATCTACAGCAGTAGTTCTCAAGTGGTTTTGTTATGTTATATCACAAATTATTGTGATTATGTTCTATTGTAAATGTCTTGGTTACTGGTGTAACCTCTGTTCCCTGATGGAGGGAACGAGACAATGTGTCGATGTAGTGACACTAGGGGTTCACTCTTGAGAGCCCCAATCACCTTTGCTTTATTCGGAAAAGGCCAATGAAAATTGGCAAGTGGAATTTGCATGCCAATCTCCGCCCCGGACATATGGGTATAAAAGGAGATGCTGTGCACCACTCATTCAGAGTTGTTCTGAGGAGCTGAGAGAGAGTCCCGGCCATGTCAGCAGTCGGTTCAGAGCCGTGGCAGGAGGGACACAACGTCTCGTTCCCTCCATCAGGGAACAGAGGTTACACTGTCTGTTACCCACTCGACGTTGTGTCGATGTAGTGACACTAGGGGGGTTCCTATATGAAACGGTGCAGGTGCTGAACCATGTCACAAGGAACAGAGGAGCAGACACGGGCAGGCTGCTGTGTGCCTCGCAGCGAGCGCTCGACCACGTCGTGACCTTCCAGCGAGTTAGGTAAGGCATCTCCCGGGTCCCAACAAGGGTGGGAGGAGGCACTTACCCAAGGAAGCTACAGGCGGTGGCCTTTCCTGATTTTTTCATTAAGCAATTTCCCGCCGAGCACCTGCTAGAATAGCACTGGGGAAGTGCTCTTCCCTCTCCAGGAGGGAGAGCACTACGGAGACCACATCCTACCGGAGGGAGGTTAACATGTGGAGAATACCTCACATGGACTTACTGACGGGGAAGTTCACATATGGAGTGATGCCACTGGAGAGGACCCTATCTACGTAGAGGGTACACAGCAACAGTGGCCGAGGCAGAGCAGAGCTCTGACGAGGAGAGACACAGGGTTCACCTGAGGAGAAACAGAACAGTGGAAACGCATCATACAGGATTACCGAGGCAGGAATCACCATGTATGGGAGCACTGAGACCAAGTACACGGGCTCACCTGAAAAGGGGCATATCACAAGTACTGGGCCTGGCGGTGTCACTCCTCCACCGAGTTCGCCACCGAACAGTGCTTAAGGAATTAAAGAGGCATCCAGTAATCACCAGTTATGGGGAACTGTTGTGGACAAGACAGTGCACATTATCACCTCAAGATGGGAAAGGCGCAATGCAAGCGATACACCTGACCGGCCGCCCAGCCTACCTGTTGTTACCCCGTAACACTTGGGTCGAAACCGGTTCTATGCGCAGGTTGTAGAAGCTCGCAAAGGTATTGGGTGTAGCCCAGCCCACTGCTCTGCATATGTCTGCTAGAGAGGTGCCCCTCGCCAGTGCCCAGGAGGATGCAACACCTCTGGTGGAGTACGCACAGACTCCCAAAGGTCACGGCAGGTCTTGTGATTGGTAAGCCAGAGAAATGGCATCTACAATCCAATGGGACAACCTCTGTTTGGAGACAGCTTTCCCCTTCTGCTGCCCTCCAAAGCAGACAAAAAGCTGCTCTGAGTGTCTAAAGCTCTGCGTGCGCTCCAGATAGATGTGCAGGGCGTGAAATGGACACAGCAACGACAAGGCCGGGTCTTCCTCCTCTGAAGGGAGCGCTTGCAGTTTCACCACCTGGTCCCGGAAGGGAGTGGTGGGAACTTTGGGTACGTAACCAGGCCGGGGTCTCAAGATCACATGAGAGTGTGCCAGCCTGAACTCCAGAAATTTGCTGGTGACAGAGAGCGCCTGCAGGTCCCCCACCCTCTTGATAGAAGTGAGCGCCACCAGGAGGGCCATCTTCAGGGACAAAGTGCTGAGCTCGGCCTGCTCCAGGGGCTCAAAGAGGGCTCTCTGTAAGGCAGGTAGGACCACAGAGAGATCCCAAGAGGGAATCAGGTGCGGTATAGGGGGATTCAATCTCCTAGCGCCTTTGAGGAACCTGGTGATCAGGTCATGCTGCCGAGAGGGTCTCCCATCCAGTGTATTGTGATATGCTACAATAGCAGCCACATACACCTTCAGGGTAGAGGGAGACAGCCATCTCTCCAGTCCCTCTTATAGAAAGGACAACACAGACCCAACTGTACATCTCTGTGGATCTTCCCTGCAGGAATTACACCAATTCATGAAGAGATGCCTCATCAGAGCATACAGCCGCCTCATGGAGGGGGCTCTAGCCTGAGTGATCATGTCTACCACCACTGGCAGAAGGCCTGCTAGGTCCTCCGCATCCCATCCAGGAGCCAGACGTGGAGATTCCAGAGGTCTGGCCACGGGTGCCAGAGCATGCCCTGCCCCTGAGTGAGAAGGTCCTGCCTCAGGGGAATGCACCAGGGAGGGGCTATTGCCAGGAGCATCAGGTCTGAAAACCAAGTCCGGTTGGGCCAGTATGGTGCAACCATCAGGACTTGTTGCCATCCTCCCTGACTTTCCACAACATCTGTGCAATGAGGCTCACTGGGGGAAACGCGTACTTGCGCAGCCACCGAGGCCAGCTGTGCACCAAGTCATCCGTGCTGAGGGGAGCCTCAGACAGGGAGTGCCAAAGGGGGCAGTGAGAGGACTCTCGGGAGGCGAACAGGTCCACTTGCGCCTCTCTGAATCTCTCCCAAATCAGCTGGACTGCGTGGGGGTGGAGACTCTACTCAACGCAGAGCATTACCTGCCATGAGAGCGCGTCCGCTGCACGGTTGAGGATGCCCGGGAGGTGAGTGGCTCACAGAGACTTCAACGTCTGCTGACTCAAAAGGAGGAGGCAGCGGGTGAGTTGCAACATGCGACGTGAGCGTACCCTGCCCTGGTGGTTTATGTACGCCACAGTTGCTGTGTTGTACATCCGGATCAACACGTGCTTGCCCTGAATTTGAGGCATCTGTCATGACCACGACATGCCTCGAGACCTGCTCTAAGGGAACCCCTGCCCGTAGAAATGGCAGGTCTGACCAAGGACTGAAAGTTTGATGGCACTGAGGCGTGATAGTCACGTGCTGGGTGCCGTGGTGCCATGCCCATCTCGGGACTTGAGTCTGTAGCCAGTGCTGGAGCGGTCTCATATGCATCAACCCGAGGGGGAGTACCGCCGCCGAGGATGCCATATGCCCCAGGAGCCTCTGAAATTGTTTCACTGGGACCGCTACCTTCTGCGTGAAGGTTTTCAGGCAGGCCAGCACAGACTGTGCATGCTCGTTCGTAAGGCATGCCATCAGGGTGACTGAGTCCAACTCCATACTGAGAAAAGAGATGCTCTGCACCAGGGAGAGCTTGCTCTTTTCCCAGTTGACCTGAAGCCCCAGTCGGTCGAGGTGCCTAAGCATAAGGTCTCTGTGCGCACACAACAGATCTAACAAGTGAGCTAGGATCAGCCAGTCGTCGAGATAATTGATAATGTGAATGCCCTTCTCCCTCAGCGGGGCCAGGGCAGCCTCTACGACCTTGTTAAAGATGCGAGGAAACGGACAGAACGAAAGGGAGGATATGCTCATCCCTCGAAGGCAAACTGAAGAAAGGGTCTGTGTCAAGGAAGGATCGATACGTGAAAGTATGCGTCCTTCAGGTCGATGGACGCAAACTAATCCTGATGTCATACAGATGTCAGGATGCACTTCTGCATCAACATTTTGAACGGAAGCCTGTGTAAGTCTCTGTTCAAAGCACGCAGATCCAGGATTGGGCGCAACCCCCCCGGCACGATAAAATAAGGGCTGTAAAAGCCCTTGTGCGACTCGGCTAAGGGGATGGGTTCTATCGCTCCCTTCCACCCAAAGAACTGAGGCATCCTTGCCTCACACAGTGGTGGAGAGGATGCCACTGAACCTGGGTGGCTGTCTGGCGAACTGGATCATGTAGCTGAGCCGGATCGTCCTGATGAGCCATCGTGATGGGCTGTAAAGCGCTAACCAGGCTTCCAGCCTTTGCGCTAATGGCACCAGGGGGATGATTGGATTTATTACGCCTGGGGTGGGTGGTTCACGGCAGGGCAGAGCAGAAGCCCCACCAGGAGGATCATCCTGGTGGACCTGCAGGATGGCCATGGCGTGCAGGTTGGAACTGGCCTGACCCATGGTGTTGTAAGCCTTCGCCACGAGTGACGAAGAAAACTTACACACCTTGGAAGGGAGCCTTGGTCGGTTCCTCCAGGTGGCTGCGCCCTGTGGGCATAAATGCACCGCGACGGCATGCTCTACCTGGGGAAGCTCAACATATCCCTTAGCCGCTCCGCCGTAGAGGGTAGTTAGGGTGGACGAGCCAGCGAAGCATGTACAGACAGAGAAAGTTGCCTTCCACGACTTCGTGAGCTCCTCATGCACTTCCGGTACGAAGGACACTGGGGCGTGGCGCGGCCATGAGTCGCGCTCCGAGCCCAGAAACCAATCATCTAGCCGCGAACGCTCAGGGAAGGGCGGAGGGTTCCACTCCAACCCAATGTTCTCAGCCGCCCGGGCAAGCACGGCTGCCAACTCAGCATCCGCCTCATCCTGAGCTCTACCGCCCGAGAGCGGGAGCTCAGAAGATTCGTCCACTTCCGAAAGCAGAAGCCCACCCTCCGATGTTGCAACCGATAACTCATCCTCGTTGTGAGCCCCGAACGAGATGTTAAATCCGCCCTGAGGCAGACCACCTACCTCGCTCGTGAACTCTACCGGGCAGAACAATTGTGCGGAGGGCTGGGAAGTCCACGGGGATTGAGCCGACGGAAACGCTCCCATATCCACATCCAGATCGCCCGTGGCGCTCGCTGACGCAGCTGCCTGAGTTTCAATGCAGGACGGACCAGGTCGGGAAGCAGCCACGGTGGCTCTCTGCTTCAAAAGAAGAAAGTGAGCCGTGACCGCAAAGTTCTCATGGGCATGTTCTCGCAGTGAGAACATGACCCCTCCACGAAAGCTGCCTCGGCGTGCTGGCGACCCAAGCACTCAAGACTGATCTCATGGTCATCCAGTGGGGACATCTTTAAAAAGACGCCAATCGTTTGTTCGAGCTCTTTTAGAGAAAATATACTCTTTTGGAATATACTCTTTTAACACCTGTGGACTCAGCTGCCGAAGCACCCAGGGGAAGCACAACACTCGACCATGTGAGGGCGACCGCTGATATACACCGTAAATTCCAGCAGCAAGGAATAAGGTAACGGGACGAACACACACACACATGCGCTCGGCTCCGAAGAACAAGTCTGAATGAGTAGTGCACGCAATCTCCTTTTATACCCGTATGTCCGGGGCGGAGAGTGGCATGCAAATTCCACTCGGCAATTTTCATTGGCCTTTTCTGAATAAAGCAAAGGTGATTGGGGCTCTCAAGAGCAAACCTCTAGTGTCACAACATCAACACAACATCGAGTGAGTGACAGACAGGGAAGCACATATATACTGTAGAAGTATTGAATTGATGTAATTGCATTTTTTAACATGTAGACAAACACAGATTGACCAACCAAAAATGAGTAACAATTAGGGCTGTTGATTTAATGCATTAATTTAGTGTTATTAATAAAAAATAAATAAATGCATGTTAAAAAAAGTAACATAATTGATCGTGCCTTCTGGCCCGTATGTTTTCTACTTTCAGAGCAATTGAAGCTTGGAGTACTGCCTTGATGTTTTTGATAGCCAGTGTCAGCAGGGGCAGTCTGCACATCCCCAGCTGTACAGGTAACACGCATCCCCAAAACACACTTACCAAGAGCAGGCAGCACAAAATGAAACTTGCACAGGATGTATTCTTGCTTTCAAAGAGAGCTGGATTAAGAGCAAATGAAAGCAGGGGTCTTGTAACATGTTCTTCAAAGTTTAAAACTACTTTTTACTTGACTCAGCATCTTAAAAAAACTGAGCATATAGTCAGGGGCATCATGCACCTAATTTTTTTGAGGGGGCAAATGGAAATGGTATAAAACACCTGTTTTAATCAGTAATTGTATCAGTAATGGTTGCATTCTTTTGCATTTTTACATCTTCAGACAGTTTTACATCGCTTTCTTGTGCTCTTGTCACTTCTTTTGTGTACATATTTTCCATACACGACATAAGAGGCAGTGCAAAATGTGTCTCAGCTCAATAGAGAGTGAGCTGAAGCCTATCTCTAAAGAAGGTGAACTTGTACCCTTCCCCTGAATGAGGTGATTACTGTAAATGTAGTTTTCCATGTTCTGTGTAAATTATACACTGAAAATCCTAATAAGTTCATTGCACACATTTGATTGAGAAAACTAATTTCCTCAATTCCATTGAGTAATGGGGTCTCCCAAAACTTGAGTATTTAAGTTCAATTAACTTGTTTTTCAAGTAGAGTGAACTTAACTATAAGTTGAGTTAACTACATGCAAGTAGACTTAACTCAGATTTGAATTTAAACATTGTTGTTTCTACTGTTGTACATTTTAATTGAATTGATTCAATTTTAGATCAAACAACAGCACAGCTCAAATAAAGATGATAACTGATTCTTGGCCAGTTATTAAATAATTCTTTATAGAAATGCATATATGCACTTCAGCTGCACATGCACAAAGAGAACTAAGATAGTGTGACCAGGGTCCAACTTGAACAAAGAGACACAGATCACCCTAATGGTGACATTACACCAAACATCTATTTGCAACAAAGCATAAATAATACAACAAAAGAGCTAAAACATCTATGAATTCTTAATAACAATTATTTAAATTCCCCAATCTGTTCGATCCGACCAAGGAAACATAATTCAAGCAGCAAGGGATCTTGGGTATTCCCCGTAGCCTCAATTTTGTACTCAGTAGTTTGAGTTATTAACACTTCAAATCTTAATTCTATGGATTTTTAAGATAAATAAGTTCAATGAACTTAAATATTTGAGTTATGAGTCCAAAACTTGACATTTCAAGTAGTGCCCGACCGATTAGCCTTTCACCGATATATCGGTATCAGCGTATATGTTTACCGATATGCGCAGATATTAATTTTCTTTTCAGAACATATAATGCAGAAAACAATGCTTTAGAATTGGTGTCATACTGTAGTTTGTCCAGCAGAGCGCGCTCCAACTCCACTGTTTACAGAGCTGAACTGACGGTGGCTCTGCAGACAGGGCGGAGTTCAGCGGTGCGGATTTGAGCGGTCTCTTCTCCGTAAATTGCTAACTAGTTTGTGAAATACATACTGGAAAGTTAATAAACAATGACCCCATCATTTTATATAACTAATATAACGTTAACCCTGTCCCTGACATCCATGTCACTCATGTTGATCACATCTGTTTGTTATGTTAGCCAGCTATAGTTTGTCAGTGCTGTCAGTAATGTAGCAGATTGAAAGGTAAACATCAGAGCATCTTTTTGCAGCTCAGCAGACAACAGTGCGGTGGTGGATTGTGTCTGTTGAGTGTTGATTTCACGCTACGCTGTTACCTAGTTGGTGAGACGCAATGCTGGAAAGTAAATAAACAACGTCCATCTTTTACTCTCCATGACAACGAGCTTATAGCTAACTAGCTAACCACATAGCTACTTTCATTGCTTGTCAGTGTGTAAACATGTATTCACCAAACTGTTTTGTTCAGGATTCACAGTTTGGTACCCCCTTCATCCGAACAATTCCAGTCGTTGCATTTATACAATTTAATATTTAAAAGTCTGGTTTTCCAGACATTTAAACAGGATACGTAATAAAAGTAGAATTAATAAATAGTATATTTGCCCTGTGTAAATAATAATATATAGGAACTCTATCTATAATAAATTAGGAGTGATACATGAATACTAATACAACAGGCTGGAAAAATAGACATTTATTCATTTTAATATCCTATATATATTTTGAATGTGTTGAAACTTGACACCGGGCGACACACCCAAAAAACTGCACCGTTAGATCGGTTTCATACTGAAGAGCAGCTTAAAAGTACGTTTTTTCTCCCTCTCGTAAATGTAAATGAGTGTAAATGTCAACACCATCATATATGTCGAAAGGACTGAAGCCTGTCAACCAATACATGAGCTCATTGATGTCATTAAGTGAGTCTGCTTTTTTATTCCATCAGTTACGCCTGGTCGGAGGCTTCCGTAAATATTTAGTCTATACGTAGGGTTACCTCCTACATAAATGTAATGGTGCAATGCTCAAATATTTAGGAGAGCATACATTTTAACTTAGTGCCCATTTACGCCACAACTAGGCTAAGTTGTAACATACGTATAGCTGGTGCAATTTGTTGTATTTTATATTATTTATTTAAATGGTCAGCAATTGACTGACACTAAACATACAGTACTGATGTTTATTTAGCTATTTATTTTATTTGAATTTATTCTTTATTTAAATGGTCAGCAATTGACTGATACTAAACATACAGTACTGATGTTTATTTAGCTATTTATTTTATTTGAATTTATTCTTTATTTTAATGGTCAGCAGTTGACTGATACTAAACATATAGTACTGATTTTTATTAAGCTATTTATTGTATTTTTATTTATTCTTTATTTAAATGGTCAGCAATTGACTGATACTAAACATACAGTACTGATGTTTATTAAGCTATTTATTGTATTTTTATTTATTCTTTATTTTCTCAGTGTTCATTTCTAGAATTTGTTGACAATGTATAATAATAATGTCAAATATTCTTTGATAAAAAATATTTGTTTAAGAAAGCAGCCTTCTGAGTACCTTTGCATAGTCATATTGGTGCAAAATCAGTGAACAATCCACATAGAAAAGGTCTGTTTTCATTCCAGCTCAAAAATTAACTATATCGACCACCATATCGGTAATCGGTGAATTTTCCCCTCTAAAAATCGGTATTGGTACTGGTCTCAAAAATCCCATATCCCATATACTAATAACACTAAAAAACAATAGATATGGTGTAATAGTACATTTACAAAGGTGTGAAATAATGTAATGTTATTTAATGAGGAGCAAATTTAGCCTACCCCTATTTCATAAATGAATTCCAAGGGCTAAATTCTTTAGTTTGACCTCTAATTTCAACTACAGAGTATTTAAACCTACACTTAAAAAAATCTAAATATAGAAATAAAATTACACAAAATATATCAAATATCAACTTTAGAACAATCAAACCAAACATTAATTTACAAAAGGTAGCCTAACTCACTCTTAGATGATAGTCTAAGAGTCTAAATTCCAGGTCGAACGTCAGTGTTTCAAAATACTACGATAATAAATGAATGGCTCATATGTAGGCTATAACAAAAATAAAATAATAAAAATAATAATAATATGTCGATGCATTTAAAATAAATAAATAACTGAACAGGGCATTGAATTTTAAACATAGGCCTCACCACGTTAAAATGAAATGTGTTTTAAATGCCAGCTTTTTATAATCCGCAGAGAGATTTTTTGTTTTTTTAATTATTCACGAGAGAATCAAAAAGAAAATAACAAGGTTCTTCCCAAAAATGATCACAGTAAATAATAAAAACATTCTTGATATTTCACAGAAAATTCTCAAAGAAATGATATAAGGAAAGGGAACGAGGATGTAACATTTTATAAAACTGAAGAACTTATAGATGAGAGAGCATCGTTTTCAGTAGCAGTGATTGGACGAATACTGTGGAAATGTCGCCAAGCAAACCATATCTGTTTGTCTTTCATCTTCTGAAACATGCCAAGAAAACAAAGAATACATCACGGCAGTTATTGCAATTGCCATCACTATTTGACACATTACAGTTTTCCCCTAGACAGAGAATGTAAACAGCGCAGCCCGTTCAGCCGCCCGCCGCCTTTCTCAATGGATAAAAAATCTGCTGCTACAGAGGAACTATGTAAAACTGTCTTTCATTACTTTTCAAAAACTAAAAAAAAACAAAACAAAAAAAAAACTAACATTATTTATAATGACTGGAAAGGAGAGGAACTGCTGCTTTCTTTAAATACGAAGAAAAGAGAGTGTTACACTGCAAAACCAGTCAAACGCATTTCAGCACCAAAGGAAATGAAAAGCGACCAATCAAACAAAAATATTGACAATCTATATAAGACTATGAAGAAAAAAAAAAGATTGACTCTTCCACTGAGACAGGCACAGTTAGGAAAGGTTAACTGCACATAAATTGATTTAATTAATTAGCTTAACATCGTGCTTTCCCATATGTGCTCGACCTTCCCAGTGAGCGCAATCCAAGGCAGCCACGGGACGTCGCCTTTAGCGAAATATGTGACTCAATTGGACTGACAAAAAAAAAAAAAACTACATTTAGAATGTGAATAAAGATTTCTGCCACATACACATTCTTTTTTTACATGCAATAATCATTCAATTTAATTATCAAATGTAAAAATATGTTTTTGGAAGTTCAAATAATCCATTTAAAATCCTCTTGGCTCCTGGGGGCCTGGGTAGCTCAGCAAGTGTTGACGCTGACTACCACCCCTGGAGTCGCGAGTTTGAATCCAGGGCTTGCTGAGTGACTCCTGCCAGGTCTCCTAAGCAACCAAATTGGCCTGGTTGCTAGGCAGGGTAAAGTCACATGGGGTAACTTCATCATGGTCGCGATTAGGGGTTCTCGCTCTCAATGGGGCACATGGTAATTTGTGGGCCTACCACGAGGACCTACTAAGTAGTGGGAATTGGGCATTCCAATCTAGGAGAAAAGGGGACAAAAAAATAAATAATTCCTCTTGGCTCAAATATCTGAGAGGGTATATGCCCCCTTACTTTAAATGGGCATGACGCCTCCGCATATAGTGGAAGACTATAAACAACAGTGAGGCACGATGCAGAAAGTACAGCGCTATGCCATTAGTCATGATTGCAAAGTCAGTGGGCATGGCCATGAAGTTTTGGTATTTTCATGCAAGCATGTGCTAAGTTTAGGCGTAAGTAGGTTTGGCGAAATTGCACATGCAATGTGCAAATTCATAAGAAGTTGGTAGTGTTAATGGACTGTATGCAATGAATTAGAAGAACTGAAAATTACACATTTTCTGCATCCTTGATGATTGTCGGGTATATTTCTATGACAGTGACATGCTCCTTTTATACACATGGAAAATGTGATTCTCGTCAGAATTTGGATCTACGTTCCGTTAAATTACAGTGAATGTAAGTATTATTAATAATTTTCATCTACTGACACACAAATCACCACCCAAATTAGATCCAGGCCCACCCAGAATATTAGAGATTATTCTTTGACTTAAAAAATATATTTATAAAATAGTTTAAAAAATGCATAAATTCTGATTTCTGAAAGTGTGAAAGAACTGTCTGAATATGCTGCTTCTCTGTTGTTAAGGAAATTTGGTAATATATTCTGTATATTGTATATACACTACCGTTCAAAAGTTTGGGGTCACTTGCCTGAAATATTTCTCATGATCTTAAAAACATTTTGATCTGAAGGCATATGCTTAAATGTTTGAAATTAGTTTTGTAGACAAAATATAATTGTGCAAACGCATCAATTTATTTAATTACAAAACTAAAATTTAATTAAAAAAAATAAAAAAAGTTTTTGAAATGGATGACTTGGACCGAATAATTAAGAAAAGCAGCCACTAAGTGCCCAGCATATAGATGGTTCAAACCTCCTTCAATTCTGTTTAAAAAGCATCCGAGGGTGATGCCTCAAGAAGTTGGTTGAGAAAATGCCAAGAGTCTGCAAAATGGAGGCAAAGTGTGGCCACTTTGAAGATGCTAAAATATAACATAGTTTTGATTTATTTTGGATTTGTTTAGTCACAACAGAATTCCAATATTTCCATTTCTGTTATTCCATAGTTATGAGGACTTTACTATTATTCTAAAATGTGAAGAAAAAAAATAAAGAAAGAATGAGTAAGTCACCCTAAACTTTTGAACGGTAGTGTATATATCCAATTTTTCTTGCCAAGTAACATAGATCATTAACCTAAAGGTAGGCTTTTTACAGGTGCCAGACTGATCTCACAGTGAAATCAGGAACAGAACATTGACTTTTCTTTAGCTATAATTGGTCTTTACTTTATGAAATTCAAAACACCGCCCCCAGTGGCCAAAGCGATTAGTTTTGTTGGTCAAATAGGCACATGTGAGCTCCATTTTTAATGTCCACGTATGGGTGCCAAAATCCTCAAACCTAAACCTAACCATCAGTGGAGTAAAAATTTACTGTCTGAAGGAAAAATGCAACCTCCAAATCACACTCATCAATGATTATGAGAAATTGATTACATCCTGGTTTCAATACTGCGAAATGTGTAGTTAAATGTGTAAATTGCTGACACAACACACTTCCGGTCACACCACAAGGTAAGGAAAACATGCTGGAGCCAATGCAAAAATGGCTGAGTGGAGATGCCGCATGTCATTGAATCGGCATAATGTGGCCGATCCTAGGGTACAGGAACTCTTGGAATCAATATGCTGAGTTCCTGTGTGATCATGTTGCAGTTGCCAAACAATGTAGCAACCTGATGCATTAATACAGAATGTGCAGTCACAGGTTTGTGTTTATATTTTACAATGGCTTCAAATGTGGCACTTCAGAATTTCTTGTCTGAACTAAAAATCTATTTTATGAACTGGATTGCAAGTTTGCAACTTTAATGCTAGAATGGACCAGTTCCTGTAAACTAGTGCTCTGCCTTCCACTATCTGTCAAATTCTCATGGGAGCTCTTTCTGTCCCACCCACATCATCTCCATTAAACAAGCTTCAATAAAAGCAATCGAAAAGGAAAGTTGCCTTTTTGTTCAAACTCAGACAAGCTGTTTCAAAAAGGCAGACTCCAGCATAAGTCTGCCACCTGACCTGTGAGCAGCTGAATGTAGAGAAGTTTGCAGACAATATTGAGACAGATGGTATCTGAGAGAGGAAGATAGAGTCTACAGCAAGGGATAGGCACACTGTTGTCCTCAGGGTTCTCATTAGGCTAGAGCTATGAAACAGAAAATGGTTGAATGCAGACAACAACCCAAAGCTGAGTGGATGATTATGCTCTAAGTTCCATGTGATAAGTCAAATTAGGGTTGTAGACAACAGAAATAGTTCAGAGGAACATACACTGGGGGAAATGTTCTTTTGTAATCTGTGCTAGAGTCACTACTACCAGCCTGATCTGTTATCAGGTGTAGGTTTAAGGCCCCTGCATACTTTCTATGAAATCTAAGGACGAACGGGTGTGATGCCATTTGAAACTAAATCTGGCCAAAAAGAAGGTGTTTTTGAGTTTGTTTCAGTGGTTCGTAACAGCTCGCCAGGGCGAACTTTTAGGAAAACTTCTTACCAGCTGTGAAACACCTTCTTACTGCCATTGGTCCATGTTAATGGTAGGTGTGATCTGGAGCTCCAACTACTTTGAGGCCGACTGCTGATTCCCTTTCAGTCAGTCTGTTAATAATGATCAGTGTTAATGATCAGTCAACATGAACACAATATTAGCAAACTGGTGTAAATGTACCTACATCTGTACAAGCATTTGTGTAGACATATTTTATAATACCATGTCATGCTTTTTTTTATTTTTTTTTTTTTTTAACGTAACAAATATTCACTGAGAAATGTTGTGAGGAAGAAACGTCATAAAAAATTACAATAACAGAGTGTAATCCCTGCATATTATGGCCACGAATAACGAATTAGAGCATTAGCTCCATGAATTCAGAATGTAAACAAGACAAATTACACATTGTCTACTGCAAATACCAGGGTTGCCAACTTTGTCATCCTGGTTGGAATGAGATTTCGATGACATGGGTTGAATCAATCGCACAAGCATTTCTTTTGTTAGTAGGCTTACAATCTTAAATTTGTAACACCAAACACAACCCAATTAAACCCAATAAAATTAATTATCAGTTTTTGTGCACACTTAAATCAATTAAACCTGTCATTGGTCAATTCAAAAGACATAACTATGGCACAACCAAGGTTTTCTGGGTCAGAAATGGTCTGCAGGTCCACCAGGCCAAGGCGCTGAAAGATCTGCACGAGGGTAGAACCGACCCAGGGCTGATGCAGGAACTGCATACTGCGACCGACCTCACCTTACAGGCGACGGAAGTCACGGCACGCGCCCTGGGCCAGACAATGTCCACTCTTGTGGTCCAAGAGCGGCACCTGTGGCTCAACCTTGCGGAGATGCGTGATGCAGAGGAAGTCCGCTTTCTCGATGCGGCCATCTCCCAAGGGGGGCTTTTTGGCGACATCATCGAGGATTTCACCCATCAATTCTCGATGGTGAGAAAGCAGACTGAGGCAATTAAGCAGGTCTTGCCGCAGCACAACTCGGCCGTCTCCAGGCCTCTGAAATCTCACGCCCGGTCTGCTTCTTGCCTGAGCCGTTCCCCTGTGGTGCCGGCCCCGGCTCCCGAACCATCGGAGTCCATACGCCAGCCTCAGAGAAAGAGATCCTCCCGCGGGAAGTTGGCTCCACCTGCCCGTCAGTCGGCCCCCAAGAACCACAGATGGGCTTCGAGGCAGCCCTGATATGGGCAGCCCAGGGGTGAGGCAACTGCCTTCGACCCAGGGGGGACTCGGAAATAGAATACTCACCACGCGCTGGCCCAGGGGCGATGGTTGGCTGGAGAGATCACCCGGGCCAGCGTGTGGTGAGTATTCTATCCCCGAGTGCCCCCTGGGCCTCGACACCCACATGGTAAGTAAAAGGGCAGTCCCTTGGGCCAGCGCACTCACGACGACCAGGTGCTGGAAGTCTTTCTGGTCAAACAGGCGAATGCAAGTACCTCCCGTTCCCTCGTTCTCCGTCGAGAGACAGACAGGTAAGTATGCTGGTCTCTGGGGTCGCTTGCCCACCCCAGTCACCGGCCACCGTTGCAGGCTTGCAGAGCAGCACGTCTCCACTGGGCTGTCTTCCAGTTGGGGCGCCTGCTCTGCCTTGCCACGAATCTCCCTGCCCGGGCATGTTAAGTCCAGTCATCCCCTTGGTGCTGCTGTCACGGGGCTCATTATGAGGATTCACCTGAGCTACGTGATCCAGTTCGCCAGATGCCCGCCCAGGTTCAGTGACATACTCTCCACTATGGTGCGGGGCGAGGGTGCCTCCGTCCACTGGGCGCACATAGGGACCTCGTGCTTCAGCACCTCGACCAACTCAGGCTGCAGGTCAACTGGGAGAAGAGCAAGCTCTCCCCTGTGTGGAGCATCTCTTTTCTCGGTATGGAGTTGGACGTCTTACAACCGAACGTGCTCAGTCAGTGCTGACCTGCTTCAGGCAGAAGGTGGCGGTGCCAGTGAAATAATTTCAGAGGCTCCTGGGACACATGGCATTCTCAGTTGCAGTTCTCCCCTTTGGGTTGATGCATATGAGACCGCTTCAGCACTGGCTACAGACTCGAGTCCCGAGGTGGGCATGGTGCCACGGCACCTGGCGTGTGACCATCATACCACAGTGCCGTCAGACTTTCAGCCCTTGTTCGGACCTGCCGTTTCTATGGGCAGGTGTTCCCCTAGAGCAGGTCTCAAGGCACATCATGGTCATGACAGACACCTCGAACTCGGGCTGGGGCACTGTGTGCAATGGGCATCAACTGCTTAGAGTTGCTGGTAGTGTTGCTGGCCCTGAAGAGGCTTCGGCCATTAATTCAGGGCAAGCATGTGTTGGTCCGGACCGACAACACAGCGACCATAGTGTACATAAACCGCCAAGGCAGTGTACGCTCACGTCGCATGTTGCAACTCACCCACCGGCTCCTCCTTTAGAGTCAGCATATGTTGAAGTCTCTGTGAGCTACTCACCTTCCGGGCGTCCTCAACCGTGCAGCGGAAGCGCTCTCACGGCAGGTAATGCTCCACTGGGAGTGGGGACTCCACCCCCACATAGTCCAGCTGGTTTTGGAGAGATTCGGGGAGGTGCAGGTAGACCTGTTCGCCTCCCAAGAGTCCTCTCACTGCCTCCTTTGGTACTGGCCTCGGGGGCTGCGCAAGTATGCGTCTCCTCCTGTGAGCCTCATTACACAGACTCTGTGGAAAGTCAGGTAGGACGAGCAGCAAGTCCTGTTCGTTGCACCGTACTGACCCAACCGGACTTGGTTCTCGGATCTGATGCTCCTGGCAGGACCTTCTCAGGGGCAGGGCACACTCCAGCACCCGCGGCCAGACCTCTGGAATCTCCACGTCTGGCTCCTGGACGGGACACGGAAGACCTTCCTTCCTGGAGAGGGAAGAGCACTTCCCAGCGCTTAACAGCAAATTAAGAAAGGCACCGCCGGTAGCCTACTTGGGTAAGTGCCCTCTCCCCCCTTAACGGGACTAGGGAGATGCCTTACCTAACTTGCTGGAAGGTCACAACATGGTTGAGCACTCGCTGCGAGGCACACAGCAGCTTGCCAGTGTCCACTCTTCCATGCCTCGTGACACGGTTCAGCACCTGTGGCGTTTCCTATAGGAACCCCTAGTGTCACTACATCGACACAACGTCGAGTGAGTGACAGACAGGGAACGTCTTGATTACTGATGTAACCTCTGTTCCCTGACGGAGGGAACGAGACGCTGTGTCCCTCCTGCCGTGGCGCTGAACTGGCTGCTGACATGGCTGGGACTCTCTATCGGCTCCTCAGCATAAATCTGAATGAGTGATGCACACCATCTCCTTTTATACCCATTTGTCCGGGGCGGAGAGTGGCATGTAAATTCCACTCACCAATATTCATTGGCCTTTTCTATTTTAAGCAAAGGTGATTGGGGCTCTCAAGATCGAACCCCTTGTGTCACTACATTGACACAATGTCTCATTCCCTCCATCAGGGAACAGAGGTTACATCAGTAACCAAGACGTTTTCAGTTACAGATGCCATTGTAGAAATTCACTATTCACAATCAGCCATGATTAATTTAATCCAAGATCTAATTTATTGAAAGTGTCCAATAACAAGATGGTTACTGAGAATAAGCGAGTAGTGTTCAGCTGGTCATGTGATTCTAAAATGGCAGCCCCCATCAGGGTACCCCTGCCCCATGTAGAATAAAACAGCTTTAATAAGGTAACTGATATGACTGAAGTCTTCATCTCATGTGAGTGCTCATAATTTTATACATACGTATGTTTCAAAATTACAATTCATTTCTTTAGGAGTAAAACGTTTTTAATGGGGAAAAAAATTACTGAGTGCACCTTTAATATGCTGCTTGTTCAAAGAGTATGACTATATTTTTATTGTACAAATTGTATTTTGAGAGGTCTGTTGCCAGATGTTAGGTTTTAAATCAGCTTTCATAAAACCAACATGATAGCACAGAAAATCAACATGTTGCTTCCGAAAGTTCATGTACCTGGAAATTAGCCAAATTACTGACAAGAAGCATCACCCAGCAAACATTTTTGTATGAATTCAAGTGTAATTATAGTTCCCTCTAATGCTGCTGATAGAGCATTGGGCGAGCAACCTCTGGCACACAAGTTTTGGTCCAGTGGGGGCCTGGAAGTAATCATGTTTACATAAACAATGGTGAGCATGTTTTGGAGGTTGCATTTTCACTCTAAAATGACATTTTTACTCCACTAAAAGTTAGGTTTAGGTTTGAGGTGTGGGTTGGGGCAAGTGGTTAATAAAATATGTATTCCTGTTCACTGTATTATAACAATAAATATTTTAAGGATTTTTCTAAGGATTTTATTCTCTATAAACATTCTAAGAGTCCACATGGACTTGCTGCCATTCTTGTGTCTTTGGCCTGAAATTTATGGATTGCATGAATCTTGTGTGTTAGCTGGCATGGGGCTTCTACACCCTGTCAGGAATTCCTGTCACCAGCAAAGGGAGCTCCTTAACTTCAGCAGTCTTTGTAGGCACACTCTCTACTTTATCACCCTCCATTCAGCATCTCTCCATCTGTACTTGGAGGTGTTGCCCCATGCTAAGCCATCTGAGTAAGAGGAAACATTAAAACCCTTTGAGATCTAGAGGGACATTAAGAAGTCAATCACATAAAGCTTTTAAGGCAAAAACACTGCAATTCATGATACCTTAAAAAGGCTAAAAGTGGTAGAAGAAAAGCTTATAGTGTCTACATTTCAGAGCCCTGATGTATGTTACCAAAACCATGACAAATGCTTGTAACAACACTTAATATTACGCTGCAATTTCAATGTCCACTTACTAAGAAGTCCAAAGTCAGAGCAATTTGTTTATACCTACTGATGCATTCAATGCACCCTTACTTTTCACAAGGAAAATGGCAGTCCTGACAGGGGTAAATAAACAATAGATTGTTACATTATACTTGTAGCTCACATAAATATCAGAAGCTATGCATGACTGTATTCTAAAGACTTCAATGAAGAGGAATAGAACTTGGATAGATCTTCTCAGATACAGTATAAAAGAAACCAAATTTACCAGATTTAACTTTTGAACTCACTCAGAAACAAAAGACTAATCATATACTGTATATTAGAGATATTTTTCCATTTTAAATGTGACAGGCGGCAACACTTGTGATCAATGTAATGATTGTAGAGCCATTTTCATTATGGATATGGCAGAGATGTCATACAGGACATGACAGATTTAATTAAGGATGACAGTTAGATCATGTTTCGAAATAAACCATATTAGCCTTTCAATTACATTGCTGTCTCACCACGAAAACAGAGAGATTGTGTATCAGTTAGGTTATGATTCACTTCCATACTTAGTTCAGCTCTCATCTAAATCAGTAAATTCTCAGAAGTCTGCAGAAAGCCTTTTAATGTCATGAATATGTAGCAGACATATCATATTCAGCTATTCCTGTATCCTTCAGACTGTAATAAAGTTTTAGCTGGTGTGACCATGAATCTCATTGCCTTGATATTTAAAAATGATACAAATGCACTTATGCATATATTGGCAATAATAATATTCAGACATGGCTGATTATTATTCATTGGCAATGTGTGACTTCAGCTTAATAACTTGTTTGCACTCTAAAAAATTTAGAAGCAGACTCATTAAAAAGATTAATTCTCCAATAAGACATAAGAGATAAATAAAGCTGAATAAACATAAATCTATCATGACTGGCATCTTATCCATCACATTTAAGGAGGCTTGGGTAACTGCTCCAGGCCAGTCTCTTTTCTAACATTCATCACAAATAATCTCAAAAGTGGTCTGCCTTTTCAATGCAATGGCAGTGGATAGTGCTTAAAAAGGACCCTAACAATTTCACTGGAAAATTACTTAAATTTCTTGTTGTTTCTTACAAAAACCCCATAGTACATCTTCAGGAGACTTGGAATATGACTGATAAGGCGCATTGACTATTTTTATTTGGGTGCTCTTTTAAGCTTCAAAGTGAGCCACTATCCACTGCCATTGTCCTAAAATGACCATGATATTCTTTAAAGGTAGAGGCTATATGCAAATAGCAATAGATGCTTTTTACAGGAAGTTTAAATAGCAACAAAAATAATCTTCTTAGCACTAAGTGCAAATAGTGTTAGATGCTTTTTGCACCCCTAATTAAAAAAACATAACCCCAACCTCAGGCCCGTACTGGTCATCGGGAGCAGCGGGCAAAGTCGATTTGGCCTTTGATAATAAATCGATAATAAAGCACGAATCTGCTAGTCTTGACTAATCTGGGCCACCCCTAAAATGGGTCATACCATTGACATTGCGTGAGCGGTTCAAGTAAATTCAAGTAAAGTGGTTCAATCTTGGACAACCCCGCTCATTCAAGGACGTGCATGCATTCAGTACATGGACAGATTGCAGCTAACGCAAGTGTCTAAAATGCTTGTACACAGATCAGTTGAATGATTAAGTTTACACTCTTTAACTTAATGCTGTCTATCCTAATGTATGAAGCAACTGTCTGCTGAAATAACAAAAAATAACCACAAAATTAACTGAAATGAGAGAGCGCGTTACCTGTCAATCAGACGCGTGTGGAAGTTGCGTTCGTTGCTATAGCAACAATAGGCTTCAGGTGTGTTTTCTCTCAGAATCATCACTGACCGGTAGAAAGAAAAAGAAAGAAACAAAACTGTAGTGTTTTATTTTAAATTAAAATCAGATAAATGCTCTCACATCATACAGAATAAAATATTAAGGATAATGAATAAATAAAATCAATTCATGTTTCTTATTTAAATATTCTAATGTAAGTGTTGTAAAAAAAAAAAAAAAAAAAAAAAACCTTAGTTACAAAAGCACTATGTTTGATCCATGAAAAAGTTCAATGAAGCCCTATAATGATAGCAAATTATTGCAACATGGAGTGATAAAGCATATACAACAAATAAATAAATCCTTCCTTTTGTTCTGAGATTTCAATCACCAATGAAGACAATATGAGTCAGCGAAAGAGAACAAAGAGGACAGGTATTTACTATTCAGTGAACAAAAGTTAGTTTAGGAGTCGTTGAGGAAGTGCATGATAATATTCTACATCTAGGGTAATCTATCCATGGAGGCATTGTTTGATTGCTTTTCATTAAATGTATTGGTAGCACGTTCAAATAAGATTGTGTTTCCATTAACATTACACAATGAATTACCATAAAAAAACGTAACAATACCTTTACAGCATTTGTAACCTTGGTTTATGTTAACCTCTACACATACTAATACAGTTTAATATAAAAAATAAAAAACATTAGTAATGTAACATCATTAAGAATTAACATGAACTAACAATTTCCAATATTATATGTATAAATTAACATTAACTAAGATGAGCATATGCATGGAAAAATATTCATTGTTATGTCTTGAAACCTAATGTGGAATGTAACGTTCATGTGCCAATGTATACAAAGCCTTAGCGTAAAGTGTATTGTTAAATCATTATCCCCAACATCAGCTGTGGTTTAAAAACTTGTTGTGGGTTTATTGGGTGGCCTGGATCAGTGTGAGACTCCCGGCCTGAAATAATGTCCCAGTCCAGCCCTGCCTAACCTTACCATATAAAATTAACCATGATTTTATTACAGTAACCATAGGATCACCACGGTATTATGTAGTAAAACCATAGTAACAATATTAACACCATTTTTCTGTAGTAACACCATAGTTAATTGCATTAAAATGATGGCTTTCGCCAAATAACTTAGTTTCTATAATATTATTATAATAAAACCATGGTTAATTTTACCAAGATCAAACCTTTCTCTCAACTCCTCGACCTTCACCATGACCAAATCACTGCGAGGAAATCAACCCATATATTAATTTAAGTAGCATTAAAAGAAACAATTAATAGTGGAGACAGGAAACAGCATGGGTAAAAAGTGGGACAAAAGGCAGGATTGAACCCGGGTTGCTAGCAAAAAAAAAAAAAAAAAACAGTTTGTCTTAAATGTGTTTCCACTAGCGGTTGCATAACTACTGATTTTTACTAGTCGACTAGTCGAGCCCATTAGTGGAGTCAAATTCAACTTATCGTGATGTCATTCCACCCCCAAACCACTGCACCCTGCACATTTTTTGTCATCTTTTTCAGTGTAGCCTATGGAATGTTCTAAACATTATCAGTGTTGATGATACAATTCTATGCGCATATGCAATACAGATACAGAGAATTTTGTTGATGCATTGCATTGTTGAGCAGAGCGACACAGTAAACAAACACCAGTTCTGTGTGCATTCTGTGTGTACATCTTTTGATGTGAGTCTGACAGAACATCACAGCCTACATTTGAGTGCAGAGCCACCAGGCTTCACACCTGCTGTATTTCCTACAGATGCATTTTATAAATCACGTTGTGTGCGACTAATCAACTTCTAGCTGATGGTTTTGACTATGTTAGTTGTAGTCGAGCAGTCAATTAGTCTGTGCAACCCTAGTTTCCACCAGACTATTGGAGTGCAAAAAGAATGGGCTGTGTGAAAGGTTCTATCTCCACCTAGTGCAAATACTCACTCCCCTCTTTATAACATCTTCTTTTGTGTTCCACATAAAAAAAGAAAGTCGTATGGGTTTGGAACAACATGAAGGTGAGTAAATTATGCCAATTAAGAAATTTTCATGTTGAACTTTGAACAATTCTTTTAAGACCTTATTTATAGAACTTGACCTGCAGTTCACAAATATGTGCAATCAGTTTTACCTTTTAAACAGCATGTAAGGGAATACAGATCTTCATCTGGCCAACAAAAGGGAGAAATTCATCCCAAACTTAGCATCGCCTTTCACTGATTAACTGTATCAGCATAGTGGGCAGTGTTGTAATAAAACTCTAAGAAAGGGGCAGTATGATCAGTGGCACTAAAGAGGACAGAGGGAGACAAACATGAGTACATAAAGAGATAAACAAGAACTCAACAGTCCGGATCCTAGAAGTAATTCCCACCTATTTATACAAGCATTAAAGTGCATATGTGAAAGTGGGTCAGGAAGAAACATTTGATAATCAGCTCAAGCCGCTGCCCTGATTCCTTCATGAGATTCCCAAAGGAACTGAATTTGATACTTCCTGCGGGAGGTGCAGAATAAATTAATTGTGGCAGCACTACCACTCTCATATTTACGAGGACCACATGTCATTAGCTTTCTCTCTTTACAAGTGTAAGATCCATCAAAACACCAGTGGACTGAGGATGCAGTCTGTTTAAGACTTTGTCTGCTTGATAGATTATTGGCTTGATAGGCTGTGGTTGTGAGAGAAAAGCATGTACTTCTTCCAACATGACTGATCCACTTTATTAAGCACAACAGTGGGAAAGACGCCCTAAACGAATTAGCAAGACATCAGTGACTAATTTCACATACTTTTGGCAGAAGGCAAGGGACCCACATGATGATCATATGCAAGATTAACATCAAATTACAGTCAAAGGCTCAATTATTGGTTAATTAAGGCTCAAAAAGGTTTTAAGCAATAATTAATGTGTCATATATTCCCTGTTTTTTGTATTGACTTTTATGTTGAAATTCTTGTTTAGTTCCCATGTTTCTGTTTCCAGTTAGTTTGTAGTCCTTTTGTAGTTTCATTTTATGATTGGTTTTCCCCTGATTGTTTCCACAGGTGTTCCTCATTCCCTTGTTTGCCCCTGTGTATTTAAGCCCTTGTTTTCCCTGTTTCCTTTGTCGGTCTTTGCATGTATTATACCTTACTCTGTGCGTTTGTTGCCTGACTCATTACATAATGTGCAATACACAGTTTAGTCTTTTTATATTAGCCAACACATCCAACCTCTTCTGCCATTACATTCCCTTGCAATGTATATAACCGATTTGTATTTAGATTTGCACTACGTGTGTATATATTGTGTATTCTTTTTTCTTTTCAATATTTGTTTTTTTTATTCAATTAATTATTATTTTATTTTTTTTAAAGTCTTGTTGCTGTTTTGTATTGTGTACTGGAAGCTCCTGTCACCAAGATAAATTCCTTGTCTGTGTAAGCATACTTGGCAATAAAGCTCATTCTGATTCTGAATTCAACCATTCTGTGCAAGGATCTCGCAGTGTGGTGTTTCTTCTGATTGCCGCAAATAAAGTTAATTATAGGGCCTGGAAATTGACCAAATGAACCTTTGTAATATGTTGAGAGTTAAACTTGACCCAACCAAATGAATAAGAGTTGCTTGCTGCCACCTTTATTGGTTTAGATGTCCAGAGCATTCAAAAAAGACCTTCAGACACATCTTAAGAAGTACAAGCTGCATGTTTCAGTTTAAACCCCTTAAGTGCAGTAACCTCAGAACTCATCGAACATAAATCACTATAAACCAACTGCCTTAATTGTGTTAGTTTCTTTCTTGTCACTACAGCAGCCACGTCCAAAACCATTGGTTGTTAATCACTGTGTAGGAACTTGCAAATGTGTCATATCTTCATTTGGGGGCTGGATGGGAGATGGAAACGCAGATGGTGTGCGCTGCTTGACATGATCATCTGGCTCTCTACTCTCATTTGAAAAAGTGTTTACAGATCACAGCACAGCATCACATTTTGGTCTTGGCAATTTCCGCAGTCCTCTCCAGATTTTGTTAGAATATTGCCACCAATTTACTCTCATATCAGCTGGTTTTGATGAGTGTGGAGATAATGTATTTATCTTCCATCTTGGTCAAATCAATTGTAAAACTTATTTTGAGGCATGGTTAAAGAATATAAGCAGGTAAATATTGAAAACATACAAATCATACATGCAGATTTAAACTAAGGTTTTTATATACAGTATATCTTTAGTGTTGTCATTTGCAGCCCAGATTGGCAATTGGAGCAACGGGAGAAATCCTGATGGCCTGCATGTCTTGCAACTAATTTGGCCTGGGTTACTATTATTATATTCTGTTTTATCTTATTGCCTGGTGTTACAGTCTGTGACCTTGCTCTGGAGTGTCTCTTTTGCGCTCTCTTTCTTTTCACATGCACTTTCTTTCTTTAGCAGAAAACAAATAAAGATTTTTAGAAGAATATCTCAGCTCTGTAGGTCCATACAATGCAAGTGAATTGTAATCAGACCTTTGTAGCTCCAAAAATCACATAAAGAAAACAAAGAAGTAACCCATAAGACTCCAGTGGTTAAATCTATATCTTCAGAGGCGATACGATAGGTGTGGGTGAGAAACAGATTAAAATTTTAAGTCTTTACGTTTTTTACTCTAAATCTCCACTTTCACAACAATAAGGGTATGATACAAGGGTCAATGACATGACACAATGTTTTTATAAAAAAAAAAAAAAAAAAAAATTAACACAATGACTTGAATACTATCTTCTATGATGCCCCTTAAAATCATCTTGCAGATCAATATTTGTCATTTTTTGCTAGAAGTTCTTCTCCTTGCCCAGCAGGGGGTGATATGCAGAGAAGAATGTGAATCACCAAAAACACAAGAAGAAGAATGTAAAAGTGATCTGTTTCTCATCCACACCTATCACATTGCTTCTGAAGATATTGATTTAACCACTGGAGTCTTATTGATTACTTTTATGCTGACTTATGTGATTTTTTATTTTATTTTTATTTTTATTTTTATTTTTTATTTTTTGCTTTAAAATGTTGGCACCCATTCACCATTGCATTGTATGGACCAAAAAAGCAGAGAAATTCTTCTAAAAATCTTCATTTGAGTTCAGCAGATGAAAGAAAATCATACACATCTGGAGCGAGAGTGAGTAAATGATGAGAGAATTTGCATTTTTGCGTGAACTGTTCTTTTAAGGGCTCTTGTCAGATCTGGATGAATTTGTCAATAAGAAGAGAGGTTTGAAAACATTTCAACCCCGTTCGAGGAACACACGCAGTGTCTGAAACCGCTCCCTATTCACTATATAGTGCACAATTTCGGGTGTACGCCATTTTGTAGGAGTGTCTGAATTCTGGGTGAGCCACTTGTTCCCTACTTTTGTTCACTCATTCTTACCCACAAAGCACTCTAATTTCGAGCGTACATTTGATGTACACTAGACGATGGTTAATTGCCAATAATCCACCTCGGGGAAGACGTACGAGCTGGGAGTTTACTGCTTCCTTCACTCCTGCAATGTTTTATTTCATGCTGAATGTATTGTTACTTTTTGACAAATCATTACTTGATTAAAATAACATAACATATAGAGAGACAAAACATACAGATACATTTTAAAATGTACTCATTATTTATATTTATATTTAATTTTGCCATTAAGCTGAAGAATTCTTTATTTACTAAATAATTCACTAAGGTGATATTATTTTCACTCAGGAGACTGCACACAGTGGAAATGATAATTCTGTGGATGATTTAAATATTCGGTTATAACATTATGATAATTTGGTTGCATGAGGGCGCTATGCACCCAGAAATGCTACCAAGCTTGTATTGGAGTTTAAAGATACTAAAGTATAACAAATAAATACAATAATGTACATTTGATAAAATGTGTTTACTCTTTATATTAACATATATATCAAAAATAACAAACAGAATGAAGATTTATTGTATTAATATATAATTTAATAAGAATAACGAGGCCCAAGTATTTAAAAAGTTCATATGTGATGTTGTTTCTGTGACAGCCCCAGAGCTCCGATGCTCGATGTATACGTCAGCATCCGAATTCACTCACTGCTGAGACAAAGTGCACTCACTGCCATTCACTATATAGGTAAGAGTGAATGAGTGAACGATTTCGGACATAGCCACTCTCTTCACCATACGATCGCCTCACACCTCGCTGTGCACGCGCAGAAATGCTGTCTGTTCGCGCTCCAGTTGTCAATCACGCGAAGGGCAGAACAAAAGGCATGTACACGTAACATGGATGTTAACATGGATTTATACAGTTAACCAGCCAGAAGTAGCCGTGATAGTTTCAAGTACCCCCGCGAGGGCGCGGAGTAAATGCGTAAATACTGCTTATGACATGTGAGATGTGGGACAAAGCGCACTGATATATTGCTGCACTGATTTAAAAATGTACACATAAAAACTGATGTCATAACAGCCCATATTAACAGAATCACCCTGAAAATGACCATCACATTACACAGCCACAACTTACCTCAACGTGCTGCCTTAAATTGATGTTGAGATTTTAATCTTGAAATTTCAGCTTGTCTTTGTGTAAAATAAAGGCATTGCATGACAAAGCTATTCTTTTTTCACTGTGCTGAGTGAAGAAAGTGTTTTATTTCCGCTGTCGTAAAAGTCCCATTCAATAATCTCTCAATAAATTATGCATTAATTAAAATTAAACCCAGTAATGTAACGTCAGGTACGCCACCCATTTTACAAAAAGTAAAAGTTTTTTTTTTTTAGAAATTTACTTGAGTGAGAGTAAAAACTACCCACAACAAACCTACTCTAAAAGTAAAATCTTTCCCAAAAAGTTACTCAAGTAACTATAGCATGTTACTACCAACCTCTGCTAATAGGACACCAAATTCTTTAAGGTTTGTTTGACAGAATTGAAATATCATGGTTGTGACATGAAACTTAAAGCACAATTACTTAAAATCATATATTTATTTATACTCACTGAGCACTTTATAAGGAACACCTGTACACCTACTTATTCATGCGATTATCTACTCAGCCAATCATGTGGCAGAAGTGCAATGCGTAAAATCATGTAGATACAGGTCAGGAGCTTCAGGTAATATTCACATCAACCATCAGAATGGGGAAAATGTGATCTCAGTGATTTCGACCGTGGGATGATTGGTGGTGCCAGACGGGCTGGTATGAGTATTTCTTTAACTGCTGATCTTCTGGGATTCTCATGCACAACAGTCTCTAGAGTTTACTCATGGTGCCAAAAACCAAAAACATCCAGTGAGCAGCAGTTCTGCAGATGGAAATGCCTTGTTGATGAGAGAGGTTAACAGAGAATGGCAAAACTAGTTCGAGCTGACAGAAAAGCTACGGTAACTCAAATAACCACTCTGTACAATTGTAGTGAGCAGAATAGCAATTCAGAATGCACAACATGTCGAACCTTGAGGCGGATGGGCTACAACAGCAGATGACCATGTTGGGCACTTTATTAGGACCATAGTGGCAAGTGTAGGGTGTCTGTGGAGCTCTAAAGAAACACAATAAACATGCAGCAGTGATGCCCCAATACTGAATGCTAGTATTTAATTAGATGTGCAAACAGTATGTGCCACTGTTTGCAAACAGCAAATAGTATGCACCACTGTTTGCAAATAGCAAATAGCATTACACTATTTGCACTTAGAGCAAATAGCCTCTTCCTTATGTTTTTGAGTAACTGGCCCAACACTTAATAAGGTGATATTAAGGTAAAGCAACTGACTATGTTTAATATTATGGAATTTGAAGCTTTGTTTCAGAGAGCTACCTGTAATTTCTGGGTCCTCTCTCTGAAAGTATGCTCTCTCTTTCTTCATAATGTTGAAAAATGTGATGTCCAAATGCTTCACAAATCACAATATCTTTTTTTTTATACTGCTGCTTTTTGCTTTTCTTGTCTTGATGCAGCAAGAACTGCATTATTTTCACCCTTTTTAAAAATATGTGCTGTAAGATCCCAATCATTTGAACATCTAATTCTTTCACACTTCAATATACTGTACCTCATGCCCAGCTGCAGAACAATCTGTTGCCTTGCCCTGCAAGTATTATTTGGTGTGCTAAGAATTCAAAGTGTTTTCCCTTACAAACAGACAACCGACATCTGAATAAATATTTCCGATTACCTCTCCCTTCTGAAACCTCACAATTTGCTCACAAAGGGATTGGGCTTTAACAAATCACAGAAAATGATCTGAGTGATTACGCTGTCAGCCGTAATACCAGCAACAAACCAAGGAGTAAGACACAAAATACTGTAATTGAATGTAATTACAGGCATGGAACACTGGCTTTATTGATGAGATATGGATGCTGGGACAGACTGTGAGATGTGCACCCTGTCAGCAATCAAAGATTTTCCTCAAACTGAATTCAAGGAGTCAAGTTCCTGGCACAACCAGTACTTCAAATGTCACTCAATCTCAAAAGAAGCCACATACAAAGAGATCTTTCACAGGTGAATAATTTACCTTTGCCTTAGTGTGTCAGTCAAATCCACTCACACCATATGGGAAAACATGACATTTTAATTTAATAAAATGACATAGTGAATGAATAGCAAAGCTGCTTTCCTGGAATTATTTGTTCATATGTGGCCAAAGATTGTAGGGTGTTATTCCCCATGAACTTTTATGATTAGTTATGATTAGTTTGTATAATGAAATGCTAAATGCTGAGCTAATGTTGAAGTCAGAAGTTTACATACACCTTAGCCAAATACATTTAAACTCAGTTTTTCACAATTCCTCACATTTAATCGTAGAAAACATTCCCTGTCTTAGGTCAGTTAGGATCACTACTTTATTTTAAGAATGTGAAATGTCAGAATAATAGTAGAGAGAATTATTTATTTCAGCTTTTATTTCTTTCATCACATTCCCAGTGGGTCAGAAGTTTACATACACTTTGTTAGTATTTGGTAGCATTGCCTTTAAATTGTGTAACTTGGGTCAAATGTTTTGGGTAGCCTTCCACAAGCTTCTCACAATAAGTTGCTGGAATTTTGGCCCATTCTTCCAGACAGAACTGGTGTAACCGAGTCAGGTTTGTAGGCCTCCTTGCTCACACACGCTTTTTCAGTTCTGCCCACAAATTTTCTATCGGATTGAGGTCAGGGCTTTGTGATGGCCACTCCAATACCTTGACTTTGTTGTCCTTAAGCCATTTTGCCACAACTTTGGAGGTATGCTTGGGGTCATTGTCCATTTGGAAGACCCATTTGCTACCGAGCTTTAACTTCCTGGCTGATGTCTTGAGATATTCCTTCAATAAATCCACATCATTTTTCTTCATCTTGATGTCATCTATTTCATGAAGTGCACCAGTCCCTCCTGCAGCAAAGCAGCCCCACAACATGATGCTGCCACCCCCATGCTTCATGGCTGGGATGGTGATCTTCGGCTTGCAAGCCTCACTCTTTTTCCTCCAAACACAACGATGGTCATTATGGCCAAACAGTTAAATTTTTGTTTCATTAGACCAGAGGACATTTCTCCAAAAAGTAAGAACTTTGTCCACATGTGCACTTGCAAACTGTAGTCTGTTTTTTATGGCAGTTTTGGAGCAGTGTCTCCTTCCTTGCTGAGCAGCCTTTCATGTTGTGTCGATATAGGACTCGTTTTACTGTGGATATAGATACTTGTCTACCTGTTTCACCCAGCATCTACACAAGGTCTTTGCTGTTGTTCTGGGATTGATTTGCACTTTTCGCACCAAACTACGTTCATCTCTAGGAGACAGAATGCGTCTCCTTCCTGAGCGGTATGATGGCTACATGGTCCCATGGTATTTATACATGTGTACTATTGTTTGTACAGATGAACGTGGTACCTTCAGGCATTTGGAAATTGCTCCCAAGGATGAACCAAACTTGTCTGAGGTCTTGGCTGATTTCTTTTGATTTTCCCATGATGTCAAGCAAATGGGCACACAAACAGGAGTTTGAAGGTACGCATTAAAATACATTCACAGGTACATCTCCAATTCAGTACACCTCCTATCAGAAGCTAATTGGCTAATTGTCTAAAGTCTTGACATCAATTTCTGGAATTTTCCAAGCTGTTTAAAGGCACAGTTAACTTAGTGTATGTAAACTTCTGACCCACTGGAATTGTGATATAGTCAGAATCAGAATCAGAATGAGCTTTATTGCCAAGTATGCTTACACATACAAGGAATTTGTCTTGGTGACAGGAGCTTGCGCTACACAACAATACAAAAACAGCAACAAGACTTTAAAAAAATAATTAAAATTGAATAAAAAATAGATAAATATTGAAAAGAAAAAAGTATACATAGAATACACAATAGACAAAAACATGTATGTATATACATATATACATACATACATACACATATATACATATATATATATTTATATATATATATATATATATATATATATATATATATATATATATACATACACACACACACACACACACACACATATATATATATATATATATATATATATATATATATATATATATATGCAGGCAGGGTGTGTGTGGGGTCCAGAATGATTTTTCCAGCCTTTTTCCTCACTCTGGAAGTATATAGTTCTTGAAGGGGGGCAGGGGGCAACCAATAATCCTCTCAGCAGTCTGAACTGTTCTTTGTATTCTTCTGATGTCTGATTTCATAGCTGAACCAAACCAGACAGTTATTGAAGTGCAGAGGACAGACTCAATGACCGCTGAGTAGAACTGTATCAGCAGCGCCTGTGGCAGGTTGAACATCCTCAACTGGCGAAGGAAGTACAACCTCTGCTGGGCAATGGAGTCAATGTGGGTCTCCCACTTCAGGTACTGTGAGATGGTTGTGCCCAGGAACCTGAATGACTCCACTGCTGCCACAGTGCTGTTTAGAATGGTGAGGGGTGACAGTGTTGGGGTGTTCCTCCTAAAGTCCACTATCATCTCCACTGTTTTGAGCGTGTTCAGCTCCAGGTTGTTTTGACTGCACTAGACAGCCAGCTGTTTAACCTCCCTTCTGTATGCAGACTCATCGTCATCTCGGATGAGGCCGATGACAGTGGTGTCATCTGCAAACTTCAGGAGCTTGACAGAGGGGTTCTTGGTGATGCAGTCATTGGTGTAGAGGGAGAAGAGTAGTGAGGAGAGCACACATCCCTGGGGGGGGGCACCAGTGCTGATTGTACAGGTGCTGGAAGTGAATTTCCCCTGTCTCACAAGCTGCTGCCTGTCTGTCAGAAAGCTGGTAATCCACTGACAGATAGACGTGGGAACAGAGAGTTGGTGTAATTTAGTCCGGAGAATAGCTGGGATGATGGTGTTGAAAGTCGAACTGAAATCCACAAAAAGGATCCTTGCATATGTCCCTGGTCTGTCCAGATGTTGCAGGATATGATGCAATCCCATGTTGACTGCATCATCCACAGACCTATTTGCTCGATAAGCAAATTGCAGGGGATCTAGAAAGGGTTCAGTGATGTCCTTCAGGTGGGCCAACACCAATCTCTCAAATTACTTCATGACCACAGATGTCAGGGCGACAGATCTGTAGTCATTAAATCCTGTGATTTTTGGTTTCTTTGGGATGGGGATGATAGTGGAACATTTGAAGCAGCATGGGACTTCACACTGCTCCAGTGATCTACTGAAGATCTGTGTGAAGACGGGGGCCAGCTGGTTAGCACAGGATCTAAGACATGCAGATGAAATGCCATCTGGGCCCTGTGCTTTCCTTATCCTTTGTTTTCGAAAGACGTGGCTCACATCATCTTCACAGATCTTAAGTGCAGGTTGAGTAGCAGGAGGGGGAGGAGGGGGGTTGCAGGAGGTGTTTGTGTGAAGTGAAGGTCAGAGTGGGTGTGGGGTGTGAGATTGGGCCTTTCAAATCTGCAGTAGAAAACATTCAGGTCGTCAGCCAGTTGTTGGTTCCCTACAGGGTTGGGGGAAGGAGTCCTGTAATTCATAAGTTGTTTCATGCCACTCCACACTGATGCAGGGTTGTTAGCTGAAAACTTGTTTTTCAGCTTCTCAGAGTATCTTCTTTTAGCCACTCTGATTCCCTTATTCAGTGTGTTCCTGGCCTGATTGTACAAGACTTTATCCCCAGCTCTGTAAGCATCCTCTTTGGCCTGACAAAGCTCCCTGAGTTCCGCTCTAAACCATGGTTTGTCGTTGTTAAATGTTAAATAAGTCCTAGTAGGAATGCACATATCTTCACGAAAACTGATATATGATGTAACAGTATCTGTAAGCTCGTCCAGGTCTGTGGCTGCAGCCTCAAAAACACTCCAGTCAGTGCAGTCAAAGCAGGTTTGTAGTTCCAGCTCTGCTTTGTTGGTCCATCCCTTTACAGTCCTTAATACAGGTTTAGCAGATTTTAATTTCTGTCTGTAGGTTGGAAGAAGGTGAACCAGACAGTGATCAGAGAGTCCCAAAGCTGCTCTAGGGACAGAGCGATATGCATCCTTTATTGTTGTGTAGCAGTGATCTGGTTGGGCATGTAATGTGCTGTTTGTATTTGGGCAGTTCACGTGTGAGGTTTGCTTTGTTAAAATCCCCAAGAATAATAATAACTGAGTCCGGGTATTGTTGGTCTGTGTCTGTGATTTGATCAGTCAGCTGTTGCAGCACTGTGTCCACACACGCGTTTGCTGCGATATACACACCAGAATAAACGAGGAAAACTCTCGCAGCATGTAGAAAGGCTTACAGTTAATAAAGAGCGCTTCCAAATTAGGACAGCACATCTTCTTTAACGTTGTTACATCTGTACACCAACTTTCACTGATGTAAAAGCATGTTCCACTGCCTCTCATTTTCCCCGTTAACTCCACGATGTGATCCGCTCTGAACAGCTGAAAGCCTGGCAAATGTAATGCTCTGTCCGGAATGGCTTCACTCAGCCAGGTGTCTGTGAAGCACAAGGCAGCAGAGGTTGAAAAGTCCTTGTTTGTGCGGGTGAGGAGATGTAGTTCGTCGTTTTGTTAGGGAGAGAGCGGAGATTCGCAAGATGAATGCTCGGCAGCGTTGTTCGAAAGCCCCGCCGATGGAGCTTGACCAGCGCGCCTGCTCGTCTTCCTCACCTGCATCTCATAGCGCGTTTAAACAACACAGCCGCGCCTCTGACTAAAATGTCAAACAAAACATCCGAATATTCAAAATCCGGGAAAAGATTGACTGGTATATGCTGTCGAATGTTCAGCAGTTCGTCACTGGAATTGTGATATAGTCAATAAAAAGTGAAACAATCTGTAAACAATTATTGGAAAAATTACTTGTGTCATGCACAAAGTAGATGTCCTAAAAGACTTGCCAAAACTATAGTTTGCTAATATGAAACCTGTGAAGTGGTTAAAAAATGAGTTTTAATGACTTCAACCTAAGTGTATGTAAACTTCTGACTTCAACTGTATTTGCCTTAAAAGTGCAAAATAAAATTGGCTTTGTGTGCTATTACTATCACATACAGCATTTATTAATGTTTTTTCATGTTAATTACGACGTTAAATAATACTTTTTTTAAAATCTAAAGTTGTATTTGTTAACATTAGTTAATGTAATATGAAGTAACATGAACTAACAATGAATAATTGTTATTTTTTAGCTAACAGTAACAAAGCTTAATAAATGCTGTAATAAATATATTGTTCATTGATAATTAATGATACATATTGCATTAACTAATGTTAACAAATGGCACTTTATTGTAAAGCATTGCCATTATTATTATTATTATTAATATTATTATTATTATTTAGTAATAAACTGAATATTTTTAGAATCATGAACATTTTAAAACAGAGAAGTTATATTTTAAAACGAAGAAGAAATATTTAAGATTCTTTAATTTTTTCTAGATCACTAAATAAATGTAAGCAAATTTCTTAAACTGATGTTAATGCCTTTGTATAGAAGGTCATTTTTATCTTTGGATAACCTTTATTCAAAGATACTCTTTGGAACATTCTCAGATCATGCTGGGATAACATTGATCGTCAGGTTTTATTGTGGAGTCCTAGCAAGATATAACAAACGGAAATAATAAAATTAATGTAGAATTCAACTTTTCACTATAATTGTTGTGCTGATATTATAATGTGTATTAAATTAGAAAACAATGCAGAACACTATTGTTTTCAGACTTTTGGACCCCGCTGTATATGATTGCTCACATATAGTAACAGTGCTACAGACTTTGTATCCCTCCCTAAGATCCTCTGCATTCCTGTCAACAAATACAAGGAATAACTAATCACAACAAACCATTAGATTCAATATAAGCATATAAATTATGAATGGATGAAAAGCATCATGCATAAGAAGGAAAAACATCATGGTTACTTGTGTAACCTCCGTTCCCTGATGGAGGGAATGAGACGTTGTGTCGATGTGGTGACACTAGGGGTCACTCTTGGGAGCCCGAGACACCTCTGGTCTTTGATAAATGGCCAATGAAAATTGGCGAGTGGTATTTGCATGCCACTCCCCTGGACATACGGGTATAAAAGGAGTTGGTATGCAACCACTCATTCAGGTTTTATGCTGAGGAGCCGAGACAAGGTCCGGCCATTTCAGCAGGTAGTTCAGCATTGTGGCAGGAGGGACACAATGTCTCGTTCCCTCCATCAGGGAACGGAGGTTACACAAGTAACCATGACGTTCCCTATCTGTCACTCACTCAAAGTTGTGTCAATGTAGCGACACTAGGAGTCCCTATACGAAACACCACAACTGGCTGAACTGTGTTATGTGAACAGGCGGTGTGTGGCGGGCAGACCACTGTGTGCTTCATAGTTAGCACATCGGGTCGACACGTAACCTCCCCCAACATAGTTATGAGTGTCGTATGACCCTTTGGGGACAAGTCGAGTACCCAAAAGATAGAGACAGGCTAACCCAGTCATGGCCTCTTTTCCCCTTCTTTTTTCCATTCCCTAAAAAAGAAGGGGGATTATCCGACTGGGCCGCCAGGTCTAGTCAGGGGGTGTCCCTCCCAAGGGGAAGACACCGCGGAGACCACACCTCGCCCAAAGAGAGGGGGGGGATATTTAAGTGGAAGAATACGTCACATGGTCTTTCCGACCATGTGGAGAGTCTTCAAGGTAGATCCTACCCAACGGAGGAGGAGTTACTATAAACATGGAGACTGGGGCAGAGGGGCTCTGCCCAAGGAAGATGCAGTTTGCCAACAGGGAAATGAATTAGCGGAAGATATACATCGCACGGGGTTAGCCTTACAGGGAACCACCACATGTGGAGCACCTACCCCAGAACAGGACTCTTAGTTAGCATGTGTACTGGGCTGGTAGCGAGTCTCTCAAAAAACTCGACTGCCACAGGGCTCGGACGAAGTCAACCAAGGAACAAAGTTTGTGAACACTACTGGGAATTAATGGCGCATGTCTTCAGCTCAAAAGGAGGTGGAAGGCACTATGTGCAAGCGATACACCCGGCCAGCTATCCCGGGCTTATCTGCTTGTATTGCGTGCCACTACCTGGGATGAAAACCGGTTCCACCCGGAGGTTCTAGAACCTTTCAAAGGTGTTGGGTGTTGCCCAGCCTGCTGCTCTGCAAATGTCTGTTAGAGAGGCACCCCTGGCCAGGGCCTAGGAGGCCGCTACACCCCTGGTAGAATGGGCTCATAGCCCTACCGGCCCTGCCATAGTTATGGCATCAATGAGCCAGTGGGCGATCCTCTGCTTGGAGACAGCGCTTCCTTTCCGCTGAGCACCAAAGCAGACAAAGAGTTGCTCAGAGATCCTAAAGCTCTGCGTGCAATCCAAATAGATGCGTAAAGCGCGCACCGGACACAGCAACGACAGGGCTGGGTCTGCCTCCTCCTGAGGCAGCGCTTGCAGGTTCACCACCTGGTCCCTAAAAGGGGTCGTGGGAACCTTGGGCACATAGCCCGGTCGGGCTCTCAGGATCATGTGAGAGTAGCCCGGACCGAACTCCAGGCAAGTATCGCTCATAGAGAACGCTTGCAGGTCTCCTACCCTCTTGATGGAAGTGAGCGCAGTCAGGAGGGCAGTCTTCAAGGAGAGTGCCTTAAGCTCAGCTGACTGCAAAGGCTCAAAGGGGGCTCTCAGTAGACCCTGAAGAACTACAGAGAGGTCCCATGAGGGAAAGAGGCGCAGTCTGGAGGGATTCAGCCTCCTGGCGCCTCTTAGGAACCTGATGATCAGATCGTGCTTCCCTAAAGACTTACCGTCGACTGCGTCGTGGTGTGCTGCTATGGCGGCAACGTACACCTTCAAGGTGGAAGGGGACAGCCTCCCTTCCAACCTCTCCTGCAGGAAGGAAAGCACTGATCCGACTGTGCATCTCTGGGGGTCTTCCCATTGGGAAGAACACCACTTAGTAAACAGATGCCACTTAAATGCATACAGGCACCAATTGAGGTTGCTCGGGATGTGAGTGGCTTGCAGCGACTTGAAGTGCTGCTGACTCCAGAGGAGGGGACGGCAGGTGAGTTGTGACATACAACAAGAGCGCAGACCGCCTTGGCGGTTGACATATGCTACCGTTGCCATGTTGTCTGTCCAAACTAACACGTGTTTGCCCTGGATCAATAGCCGAAACCTCCATAGGGCGAGCAGAATTGCCAACAACTCGAGGCAGTTGATGTGCCAATGCAGTCGCGGGCCCGTCCACAAGCCAGCGGCTGCGAGCCCATTGCAAACAGCGCCCCAGCCCATTTTGGAGGCGTCCATCGTGACCACAATGTGCCTGGAGACAAGTTCTAGGGGAACACCTGCCCGTAGAAACGAGAGGTAGGTCCAAGGGCTGAAAAGACGGTGACAGACCGGCATGATGACCATGTGATATGTCCCGTGGCACCACGCTGATCTCAGGACTCGAGTCTGAAGCCAGTGCTGAAGCGGACTCATATGCATCAACCCGAGCGGGGTGGCTACCGCTGAGGATGCCATAAGCCCCAGGAGCCTCTGAAAAAGTTTCAGTGGAACCGCTGTTTTCTGTTTGAACACCTTCAAACAGGCCAGCACTGACTGGGTGCGCATGTTCGTAAGGCGTGCTGTCAAAGAGACTGAGTCCAGCTCCAAACCGAGAAAAGAGATGCTCTGAATCGGGATGAGCTTGCTCTTTTCCCAGTTGACCCAAAGCCCTAGTCGGCTGAGGTGTGAGAGCACCAAGTCCCTGTGTGCGCACAACATGTCCCGAGAGTGAGCTAGGATTAGCCAGTCATCTAAATAGTTGAGAATCCGAATGCCCACCTCCCTTAATGGGGCAAGGGCTGTCTCTGCGACCTTTGTGAAGACGCAAGGAGACAGGGACAGGCTGAAAGGGAGGACTTTGTACTGATACGCCTGGCCCTCGAATGCAAACCGAAGGAAGGGTCTGTGTTGAGGAAGGATCGAGATGTGGAAGTACACATCCATCATGTCTACCGCCGCGAACCAATCTTGATGCCGGACACTTGCCAGAATGTGTTTTTGCATCAGCATCTTGAATGGGAGTCTGTGTAAGGCCCGGTTCAGTACTCGCAGGTCCAAGATTGGCCACAACCCACCGCCTTTTTTCAGTATGATGAAGTAGGGGCTGTAAAACCCCTTCTTCATCTCGGCCAGAGGGACAGGTTCTATCGCGCCCTTCCGTAGGAGGGTAGCGATCTCCACACGCAAGGTAGCAGCATTTTCGTCCTTGACCAAGATGAAGTGGATACCGCTGAACCTGGGCGGGCGCCTGGCGAACTGAATCACGTAGCCGAGTTGGACGGTCCGGATAAGCCATCGCGAAGGAATGGAAAGCGCAAGCCACACATCCAAGTTCCGTGCAAGGGGGACCAAGGGGAGAACATCGTCGGACATACCGGCAGGTGGGGCCTCGTGGCGGGGCAGAGCTCGAGGTGCCACACCACGTCGTGGCCATGCTGAGTCTAGGGACATCGAAGCACTTACTTGGCTCCTTGTGACCACCCCCGGAACAGCCTGGGATGGGGGAGGAAGAGGCCTGTTCTCGTAACCCATGGAGACTGCCACATCAGGGGCGGCTGTGTGCCACAGCTGGGCGCTCAGGGGTGGGAAGACCACCGCTGGAGTGCCAATCCTGCAAGGAAAAACCCGTGGATGGTAGTCATGATGACGACCGTGCACACCGGGTATGTGACCGAGGGAGGAAGGAAACCGCTCTTTTGCTGAACTGTTGGGTACCGCAGCCACTTGGGCATGCGGCGAAATCAAACAAAAAGGCAACAAAAGATTTTCCACCCGGCCCTCAACCGGGGGATGGAGTGGTCTTCTTACCAGCTCCAGGTGAGTGGGTTTCATTGTCCCTGGGTCGCCCGTCTCAGGGGCGCTTTGACAACCTCCGTGGGTTCTTAGCAGCCGATTGTGAGACGGGTGGCGTCTGCTTCCTGTGGTGGGCTTCATGCCGGGGCCAGGCCGAAGGGGCGGGCTGCGGCGGAGCCAGTGCAGTCACCGCAGAGGGACGCACTTGGCGATGAGCAGACGGGGTGTGGGATCTTGAGCCTCGCCAGGTCAGGATGTGCCTGATAGCCTCCATCTGCTGCTTCACCGCTGAGAACTGCTAGGCAAAGTCCTCGACGGTGTCACTGAATAAGCAAGCCTGGGAAATGGGGGCAACAAGAAACCGTGTCTTGTCGGCCTCACCCATCTTGACCAGGTTGAGCCAAAGGTGGCGCTTCTGGACCACTAATGTTGCCATCGTCCGCCTGAGAGACCGCGCCATGACCTTCATCGCTCGGAGAGCGAGGTTGGTCGCCGAGTGCAGTTCCTGCATCAAATCAGGGGCGGAACTACCCTCGTGCAGTTCTTTCAACGCCTTGGCTTGGTGGACCTGCAGGAGAGCCATGGCGTGCAGGGCTGAGGCGGCTTGTCCAGCAGCGCTGTAGAATTTAGCCGCCAGGGATGATGTGAACCTACAGGGCTTGGATGGGAGCTTAGGGCATCCACGCCAGGTGGCGGCGCTCTGCGGGCATAGGTGCACCGCGAGCGCCTTATCCACTGGGGGAATCACTGTATAGTCCCTGGCCGCCCCACCATCAAGGGTAGTGAGGGCGGGGGAACTGTGGAATCGGGGCCGGGCAGTAAAAGGTGCCTTCCACGATTTCATCAGCTCCTCGTGCACTTCCGGGAAGAAAGGCACTGGAGCGGGGTGTGGCTGCTTTGAGCGGCCGGGAAAGCATGTCCATAATTTCAGCATCAGCCTGTGACTGGGCAATCGTCCCCGAGGGGGGGAGCCCAGCTGAGGCTTCTGCGTCCGACTGGACAAGCCCGCTCTCAGATGCTGCGCTCGAGAGCTCATCATCTTCGCGGGCTCCGAACAAGAGGCCAGACTCGCTGTGAGATGAGCCGGTGGACTCATCCGGGAGCCCGACTGGGGCAGACGAGCGTGCTGGGGAATGGGAGGTCCGCGGGGGATACCCGGTGGAGGCGATCCCATTGGGGTCCCCAAATCGCCCCCAGTGCTAGCCGCGCTGGCCTCATACCCGTAGGTAGAAGGACCGAGGCGGGGAGCCGCTGGGGTGGCTTTCTTTCTTACGAAAGTAAGCCACGACCACAACGTTGCCATGGTCATGTTCTCGCAGTGAGAACATGAACCATCCACAAACGCTGCCTCCATGTGGGTCACGCCCAAACACGAAAGTCAGCAATCATGACCATCCGAAGTTGAGAGATAACGACCGCAACCAGGAATAACATACAAACGGAAAGGCATCTTTAAAAAGACAAGTCTTTAAAAAGACGTTCCGTGTGTGCCGCTCTTTTAGAGAAATATACTCTTTTAGAGGAAAAAGCTCTTTCAGAAAATATACTCTCTTTTCTGCCGAAGCGCCCAGGGGCGTTCTCTGCAGTGCACCAGTGCAGAGGAGGGAGAAGCCGCTGAAATGCGCCGTCAGATCCAGCAGAGGTGAATGAACAGTAGAAATTCAGCTCAGTAAACATCGACCGTTCGGCTCCGAAGAGAAAATCTGAATGTGTTTCAGATTTGAATGGTTGCATACCAGCTCCTTTTATACCCGTATGTCCGGGGGAGTGGCACGCAAATACCACTCGCCAATTTTCATTGGCCTTTTATCAAAGACCAGGGGTGTCTCGGGCTCCCAAGAGTGACCCCTAGTGTCACTACTTCGACACAACGTCGAGTGAGTAACAGAGAACTTACCATCTACCCTCCAAACAAACATGAAACACGACCCAAATTCATTTTGCAATGCATATTTAATAAAGAGCACCTATTATGGTTTTTCAAATATTACCTTTCATGTAGTGTGTTATATAGCTGTTTGTGAATATAAAAAAGACTGCAAAGTTTCAAAAATCAAAGTGCACCACAAATGGAGTTATTGACTCCCAAAAGAAAGAACTGATTCTGAACACCTTAAACGAGTCGTTAGTAATTCCAGACTTCCTGTACTAACCTATGTAATTTGATAAAAAAAAAAAAAAACAGCCTCTGGTCTTCATTGGCTGCTTGCAAACAGCTTTGACCCACCCTCAAACACTACACTAAGCAGTACACCAATCACAACAGACTGGGACACCAATCAGAGCAGAGTAGGCTCTCTGAAAGGAGGAGTTTAGAATGAATCCTTTAGAACGGATCATTGAACGATCATTTTCCATATTACCTTTAGTCTCTTATGGAATAACCAACACAATATTTCAAAATATATGAACCTCTATATTATATGCTTATATACAGAATGCCACTCACAGCCAAGTGTAAAAAATGCAAGATGGCCAGCTCTGCATTCTCATGGCTTGCACATGACACCTGCTGAAATCTTCCAGATATAATCTCCACTAATTCAAGGTTGTTTCGTTCCCCAAGCATGAATAATATACAATACACACACATACACACCTCCATACCGTACTTCATTACCCTGGGATGAGTGCAATTCATAGTAGGTTTAATATCGGCATACAGTACACTAGGGTCTCGGCAATCTGAAAAAAATTATACATGGAGATCCAAAGAAGGCTAATTACAAGCTGCTCACACCAATCAGAGGAAACGTAAGTTTGTGTGAGGGAAGTTTGAGAGGGCAACATAATCATACAGGAAGTCGGTATGTTGTTTCCAAAAGAGTTTCGGTACCCTAGGATCAGATCACATGGGAAGTCAGTATATTGTTTCAAAGAGTTCCAGTACCCTAGGATCAGATCACATAGGAAGTCGATATGTTTTTTTCTGATAGTTCCGGTACCCTAGGATCAGATCACATGGGAAATCGGTATGTTGTTTCAAAGAGTTCCGGTACCCTAGGATCAGATCACATGGGAAATCAGTATGTTGTTTCTGAGAGTTCCGGTACACTAGGATCAGATCACATGGGAAGTCAGTATGTTGCTTCCGAGAGCTCCAGTACCCTAGGATCAGATCACATGTGAAGTCGGTATGTTGTTTCCAAGAGCTCTGGTACTTTAGGATCAGATCACACGGGAAGTCGGTATGTTGTTTCTGAGAGTTCTGGTACCCTAGGATCAGCCACATTAAGCCGCATCTCCTATCAGACATTTTTGCATCTGCTCCAAGGTGTTTACCTTCCCTTGTGGTGCAACTGGAGACCTGTTGCATCAGCAGCGTGGGAGACTGTGGTTAGGTTGAATTTTTCCCTCTATCATAACATTTTTACTCCACTGATGGTTGGTTAGGTTCAGGTTTGGGGCTGGGATTGGGGGGTATAGTTTATAAAACATGCATTCCTCCTCACTGTACAACAGCCTGTACAGTTAAAAACAACTTGTTTCTGGCGCCCTTCAATAGACATTACACCTGGAAAATGGAGCTCATGTGTGCCCATATGCTCAACAACACTTACCGCTTTGGCCACTTTGGGCAGTGTTTCGATTTCGGAAAGCACTGACCGATTTTATTTAAAGAAAAGTCAACCTACTGTTCCCTATACTGTCACTCACTCGATGTTGTGTCGATGTAGTGATACTAGGGGTCACCCTTGGGAGCCCCAAAAACCTCTGATATTTGGGAAAAGGCCAATGAAAATTGGTGAATGGAATTTGCATGCCACTCCCCCGGACATACGGGTATAAAAGTAGCCGGCTTGCAACCACTCATTCAGATTCATTTAGAGCCGAGTGGTGTCTATGTACTCCACTGCGTTTCCATTCACCTCGAGGCATAAAAAGCATTTTAAGCTGTTGGATATATGGCGCATTGCAGCGGGTTCTCCCCCTCTCGCATGGATAAATGCAGAGAATGCCCCTGGGCGCTTCGGCAGCTACACTAAGAGAGTATGTCTAAAAGAGTATTCCTCTAAAAGAGTGAGCACTGACGGAAAGCATCTTTTTAAAGATGCCTTTCCGGTTGTGTGTAGTTCCTGGATGCGGTCGATATCTCTCCACCTCTGATGGCCACGATCGCTGCCTCACGTGTATGGGCCATAGCCACGCGGAGACAGCGTTCGTGGTTGGTTCATGCTCTTACTGCGAGAGCATGACCATGGCAACATTGCGGTCGCGGATTTCCATCTTCAGAGGGAAAGCCACCCCAGCCGCTCCCCGACCCCGGTCCTTCTACCTACGGATATCAGGCCATGGCGGTTAGCGCTGGGGGCAATTTGGGGACCCCAATGGGAGTGGTTTCACCGGGTAAACCCCCACGGACCTCCCATTCCCCAGTACGCTCATTTGCCCCGGTCGAGTTCTGGAATGAGACAGGCAGCTCGCCCCAGGATGAGTTTAATGTCTCTTTTGGGGCTCGAGAGCAGGATGAGCTCAGAGAGCGGGCTGGCACGGTCGGACATGGAGGACTCGGCTGGGTTCCCACCTTTGGGTGGGTCGCCCAGTCTGAGGCCGACGCGGAGCTGACTGCCATGCTTGCCAAGGCCGCTGCGAGTGTCGGGCTCAAGTGGATCCCTGCCCTGAGCCCTCGTGGCTTGATGACTGGTTCCTGGGCTCAGAGCGTCGATCACAGCCATGCGTCACCCCGGTTTCATTCTTCCCGGAAGTGCATGAGGAGCTCACGAAGTTGTGGCATGCACCTTTCACTGTCCGGACCCGGCTTCAGAGCTCCTCCGCTCTCACTACACTTGATGGTAGGATGGCCAGGGGGTACACGGAGATTCCTCAGGTGGATAAGTTGGTTGCAGTGCACTTGTGCCCACAAAATGCTGCCACCTGGCGGAATCGCTCGAGACTCCCTTCCAAGGCCTGTAAGTCTACGTCGTCCCTGATGGCCAAGGCTTACATTGCCGCTGGACAGGACACCTCCGCCCTGCATGCCATGGCCCTCCTGCAAGTCCACCAGGCCAAGGTAGTGAGAGAGCTACACGAGGGTAGTCCTGAACCGAGAGAGATGCAGGAGCTGCGCTCGGCGACCGACCTCACCCTACAGGCAACAAAGGTCACAGTGCAGGCTCTCAGGCACACAATGTCCACCATGGTGGTCCAGAAGTGCTACCTGTGGTTAAACCTGGTTGAGATGATCCCATCTCCCAGGCTGGCCTGTTCAGCGACACCATTGAGGACTTTGCTCAACAGTTCTCAACAGTCAAGAAGCAGATGGAGGCTATTCAGCATATTCTGCCCCGGCATGGTTCAAGGTCCCGCACCCCATCTGCTCGTCGCCGAGGGCATCCTCCTGCTGCTGCAACATTGGCTCCACCGCAGCCTGATCCAACTGCTCGGCCCTGGCGTAGAGTCCCTTGCAGGAAGTTGATGCCCCCCGTCCCACGATCCAGCACCAAGAACCCCAGGAAGGCTTCAAAGCGCCCCTGAGACGGGCGACCCAGGGGCGAGGAGACCCGCTGTAAGTTTGGAGGTGGTGCACAGACCATTCCATCCCCCGGTGGAGGGCCGGGAGGAGAATTTTTCTGTTTCCTTTTGTGTTCATTTCGCCACTTTCAAAAAAAGAGCGGTTTCCTCACTCCCTGGGTTACACACTTGGTGTTTACATTGAACATTATCGGCCGGGGCGCTACAAATGCTGTTTCCCCGCCTTCGCGCACCCAGCTGCGGCACATACACACCCATGCTCAGGTGTTTGTGATGAGCCACGAGTACACGCAGCCTCCTCCCCTGTCATTGACCGGTCCTATGGTGGGCATGCGGAGGGAGGTAAGTGCTTTAGCAGTTCTTTCAGCACAGCCACGGGCTCGGGATGCCAGGCTCCTCAATGTGGCAGTTCCTGCTCCGCCCCGCCGCAAGGTCCCATCCACAGGTACGTCAAACGCAATTGTCCCCTTGGTGTCCCTTGCTCGGGGGTTGGAGTTGTGGCTAGCGCTCTCCAACCTGTCGCATTGGCTGGCCAGGATGATCCAACTTGGCTATGCTTTTCAGTTCCAGCTGTGATGAAGAAGGGGTTCTACAGCCCTTACTTCATCGTACCAAAGAAAGGCGGTGAGTTGCGGCCAATCTTGGACCTGAATAGGGCCCTGCACAAACTCCCATTCAGAATGCAAATGCAGAAGCACATTCTGTCATGCGTCCGACATCAGGATTGGTTTGTAGCGGTAGACCTGAAGGACGCGTACTTCCATGTCTTGATTTTGCCTAGACACATACCGTTTCTTCAGTTCGCTTTTGAGGGCCAGGTGTATCAATACAAGGTCCTCCCCTTCGGTCTGTCCCTGTCGCCTTGCATCTTTACGAAAGTCGCAGAGGCAGCCCTTGCCCTGCTAAGGGATGTGGGCATCCGCATCCTCAACT
Organism: Myxocyprinus asiaticus; assembly: GCF_019703515.2. Taxonomy (NCBI): domain Eukaryota; kingdom Metazoa; phylum Chordata; class Actinopteri; order Cypriniformes; family Catostomidae; genus Myxocyprinus; species Myxocyprinus asiaticus. The sequence continues at coordinate 19,998,287 of NC_059348.1, forward strand.
ATCTCGATGACTGGCTGATTTTAGCTCACTCTTGATATCTATTGTGTGCGCACAGGGACCTGGTACTCAGACACCTCAGCCGACTGTTCCATTGCGTAGATTCAACTTTAACTTGCTACTTTCTGATGTTGTACTATAACCATCTACTACGAAAGAATCGCTAATTTGTCAAATAGTAAATAATAGATTAGGTAAGTAAATGTCATGTTTTACAAGAGACGATGTGAATTGAGCACAATAATCAGCTTAAACATCCTCCTCACAATTTATACCGTATGTTGAATTTATTACACATGGTTGCTTAGAATAGACTTTTAAATAATGAAATAATAATAATAATAATAATAATATTACTTACTAGGTTTTTCAACTTATTGACTTCATACAAGTGTAAAAGCTCTTCATATGACTATAGGTTATAATTTAATACTAAAAACAACCCTTCTCATGCTGTTTTAAATTATTATTTGAATGATTGAATGCTCTGTCCATTTATTCTCTGCATTTCTAGGCTACAGTGGTTGATTGGTTCACTTCCAGTGGCCGCAGTCTTCCTTTTTGCAGCAAAATAGTCCCTATTTTTCACATGGAACACAAAATAAAAATTTTGAAGAATCTTTACGCAGGCCTTTTCCATATAATAAGAGTTCATAGTGGACGTGTTTGTCAAGCTTCAAAAAGGACAAAACGCATATAAAAGTAGTCTCCTTTTTATGACTCTCTTGGTGCTTTTTTCCATGTCTTCTGCACTTCTAATAGCTTTCTGTAAGGAACAAACCAAAATAAGTCATTAGTCACAGAAAAGCATGTACTCCAGTGAGCTGTTAAATCACAAACTGTTGCGACTGGATCATTGAATCAGTGAAATGAACTGGAGAACCGGATCAATTCGATTTGTGAACTGGGTCAACCATTTTTTTAAAATAAATTATGGAAATAAAAATGTGTTCATGAATAGGACTGATACATTTCTGTAATTCGACTCACTGATTATGTGATCCAGTTCAAGTTAACAGCTCACTGGATTAAATAATGTCTGTTCCTCACAAAGCTATCATTTGACTTCAGAAGACTTGGAGTTGTATAAACTTTGTTTATGGTGCTTTTTATTCTTTTTTGGAGCTTCACAGATCACTATGAACTGTTGTTGTATGGAAAAAAGGAGCAAGACATTTCTCCTTTTGTATTTCAAGAAAGAATAACAGCATATGGGTTTGGAATTACATGATTCAGTCAAATCAAAATCGCATCATAGAAACCAACGTACAGCCCTAGTTTTCAGTAAAGAGTTCCCAGGTGGAACACCTGTCACCTTCTCCCTCTCTCTCTCTGTCTCTCTCTATCTCTCTCTCCCACTCTGGCACTCGCCTAGGGTGTCAAATGGGGTAGGACTGGCACTGGAACTATGTGCATTTTAATGAAACATTATGGTGAGCAGCATGGCAGACATTGTTTGATTGTACCTGTGCACTGACAACTGTGACAATCAATGAGAACAAAGACCATTTTTCTTAATTGGTTTAGTCTGAAATAACGCTATGGCTAAAACACACTTGGCTAATTATTTCAGGTTGATTTAAGATTAATCATTGTGTCAGATTTAACATGACTGAATCATCCTGAATACATTAAATTAAACCAACAATGGTCAATTTAAGGACCAGACCAGATAGAAATCCTTAAGTAAGTTTGGTTTCAAAGTTGGCAGGGACATACAGCAAGGATAATATTCAAAATATTGGTATTACGAAAATGCAAAAAGTCAGTCTGGTAATATAGGCAAAATAACATTATTACTTTACCTCATATAACAAGTATCATTTCCTATTTCTCTGGCCCACCATATTACAAATGAGTGGTTGCAAACTAGCTCCTTTTATACCCGTATGTCCAGGGGAGTGGCATGCAAATTCCACTTGCTGATTTTCAATGGCCTTTTCTCAAATATCAGAGGTGTTTGGGGCTCCCAAGTAACTGGCCTCAAAAAATGTGATATGCTATAAACTTGGATATTATGCAGCAATATGCAATGCAATAAACCTAAGATTAATGGGTCAAAATAAAATGTTTTCAAGAAGATTTATCTTGAGAAAATAATATCCAAGGGACATAAAGTGACATTCTGTAAAATTTATTATCCACTAACAAACAAATGGAAATCTAAACAAAGGGTAAATTAACAATTTACATGTACGAAATGACATCCTGCAGGTCCATCAGGCCAAGGCACTCAAAGATCTGCACAAGGGTAGGACCGACCCAGGGCTTATGCAGGAACTGCGTACTGCAACCGACCTGACCCAGGTGTGTGCACAGGCCCCACTCCTGCCCCTGGGCCAGCATGATGCGAGTATCTTCATAACATCACCATGTGCCTTTTGGGCCCCAGCACCCAAATTGTCAATAAAAGAGCAGTTTCCTCATTCCATGGGTCATTCTCCAATTCTCAGCCCCTCCCTGGCCCCGCTAAGGGAGAAGGGCATTCGCATCCTCAATTTCAATGACTGGCTGATCCTAGCTCACTCATGAGATCTATTGTGTGTGCACAGGGACCTTGAACTTTAACACCTCGACCAACTGGGGCTTCAGGTCAGCTGGGAAAAGAGCAAGCTCTCCCCTGTGCAGAGCATCTCTTTTCTCGGTATGGAGTTGGACTCGGTCACCCTGATGGCACGCCTTACAAATGAGCGTGCACACTCAGTGCTAGCCTGCCTGAGAAACTTCAGGCAGAAGGTAGCGGTCCTGGTGAAACAATTCAGATGCTCCTGGGGCATATGTCATCCTCGGTGGCAGTCCTCCCCCTCGGGTTGATGCATATGAGACCGCTCCAGCACTGGCTACAGGCTCGAGTCCCAAGGTGGGCATGGTGCCACAGCACCCAGTGCGTGACTATCATGCCACTTTCAGCCCTTGGTCAGACCTGGCATTTCTATGGGCAGGTGTTCCCTTAGAGCAGGTCTCGAGGCGCGTCGTGGTCACAATGGATGCCTTGAATTCGGGCTGGGGTGCTGTGTGCAACAGGCAGGCAGTATCGGGGCTCTGGACAGGGCCCCGCTTGCAATGGCACATAAACTACCTAGAGTTGCTGGCAGTATCGCTGGCCCTGCGGAGGCATCGGCCATTGATTCGGGGCAAGCACGTGTTGGTCCGGATGGGCAATACAGCGACTATGGCATACATAAACTGCCAGGGTGGCGTACGCTCACGTCGCATGTCGCAACTCACCTGCTGCCTCCTCCTTTGGAGTCAGCAGACGTTGAACTCTCTGTGAGCCACTCACCTCCCAGGTGTCCTCAACCATGGGGCAGATGCGCTCTCACAGCAGGTAATGCTCCGTGGAGAGTGGAGACTCCAACCCCGTGCAGTCCAGCTAATTTGGGAGCGATTTAGGGAGGCACAGGTGGACCTATTCGCCTCCCAAGAGTCCTCTCACTGCCCCCTTTGGTACCGAGGCTTCCCTCGGCACGGATGTCTTGGTGCACAGCTGGCCTCGGGGGCTGCGCAAGTGTGCGTTTCCCCCAGTGAGCCTCGTTGCACAGATGTTGTGCAAAGTCAGGGAGGAAGGGTAACAATTCCTGATGGTTGCACCGTACTGGCCACCGGACTTGGTTTTCAGACCTGATGCTCCTGGCAGTAGCCCCTCCCTGGCGAATTCCTCTGAGGAAGGACCTTCTCACTTAGGGGCAGGGCAAGCTCCGGAATCCGCAGCCAGACTTCTGGAATCTCCACATCTGGCTCCTGGACGGGATGCAGAGGACCTAGCAGGCCTTCAGACACGATCACTCAGGTCAGAGCCCCCTCCACGAGGCGGCTGTATGCTCTGAAGTGGAGTCTCTTCGCGAATTGGTGTTGTTCCCGCGGGGAAGATCCACAGAGATGCGCAGTCAGGTCTGTGTTGTCCTTCCTACAGGAGGGGCTGGAGAAACAGCTGTCTCCCTCTACCTTGAAGGTGTACATGGCTGCTATAGCAGCATATCACGATACACTGGATGGGAGACCCTCTCGGCAGCACGTCCTGATCACCAGGTTCCTCAAAGGCACGAGGAGATTGAATCCCCCTAAACCGTGCCTGATTCCCTCTTGGGATCTCTCTGTGGTCCTACCTGCTTTACAGAGAGCCCCCTCTGAGCCCCTGGAGCAGGCCGAGCTCAGCACTTTGTCGCTGAAGATGCCCCTCCTGGTGGCACTCACTTCTATCAAGAGGGTTGGGGACCTGCAGGCGCTCTCTGTCACCAGCAAATGCCTGGAGTTTGGGCTGGCACACTCTCACATGATCTTGAGACCCTGGCCTGGTTACGTGCCCAAAGTTCCCACCACTCCCTTCCGGGATCAGGTGGTGAACCTGCAAGCGCTCCCTTCAGAGGAGGAAGACCCGGCTTTGTTGTTGCTGTGTCCAGTTTGCACCCTGGAGCTCTTTGTTTGCTTTGGAGGGCAGCAGAAGGGGAAAGCTGTCTCCAAACAGAGGCTGTCCCATTGGATTGTGGATGCCATTTTTCTGGCTTACCAATCACAAGAACTGCTGTGCCCTTTGGGAGTCCAGGCACACTCCACCAGAGGTGTTGTGTCTTCCTGGGCACTGGCAAGTGGCGCCTCTCTAGCAGACATCTGCAGAGCAGCGGGTTGGGCTACACCCAATACCTTTGCGAGGTTCTACAACCTGCACATAGAACCGGTTTTGACCCGAGTGTTACGGGGTAACAACAGGTAGGCCGGGCAGCCGGTCAGGTGTATCGCTTGCATTGCGCCTTTCCCTTTTAAGGTGATAATGTGCACTATCTTGTCCTCAACAGTTCCCCGCAACTGGTGAACACTGGATGCCTCTTTAATTCTTTAAGCACTATTCGGTGGCAAACTCGGTGGAGGAGTAACGTCCCCAGGCCCAGTACTCGTGGTATGCCTCTTTTCAGGTGAGCCTGTGTACTTGAGCTCAGTGCTCCATATGTGGTGATTCCCCCCTCGGTAATCCCATATGATGCATTTCCACTGTTTGGTTTCCCCTCTGGTGAACCCTGTGTTTCCCCTCATCAGGGCTCTGCTCTGCCTCGGCCACTGTTGCTGTGTACCCGCTCCATAGATAGGGTCCTCCCTAGTGGCATCATTCCATATGTGAACTTCCCCGTCGGTAAGTCCATGTGACGTATTCTCCACATGTTAACCTCCCTCTGGTAGGATGTGGTCTCTGTAGTGCTCTCTCTCCTGGAGAGGTAAGAGCACTTCCCCAGAGTTATTCTAGCAGGTGCTCGGCGGGCAACTGCTTAATACAAAAATCAGAAAAGGCCACTGCCTGTAGCTTCCTGGGGTAAGTGCCTCCTCCCACCCTTATCGGGACCAGGGAGACACCTTACCTAACTCGCTGGAAGGTCACAACGTGGTCAAGCCTGCTCGTGTCCGCTCCTCCGTACCTCGCAACACGGTTCAGCGCCTGTGGAGTTTCATATAGGAAAACCCTTGTGTCACTACATCGACACAACATCGGGTGAGTGACAGACAGGGAACTTCTTGGTTACTGATGTAACCTCTGTTCCCTGACGGAGGGAACGAGACGTTGTGTCCCTCCTGCTGTGGCACTGAACCGATCGCTGACATTTGCCGGGACTCTCTCTCAGCTCCTCAGCACAACTCTGAATGAGTGGTGCACACCATCTCCTTTTATTCCCGTATGTCCAGGGCAGAGAGTGGCATGCAAATTGCACTCGCCAATTTTCATTGGCTTTTTCTGAATAAAGCAAAGGTGATTGGGGATCTCAAGAGCGAACCCCTAGTGTCACTACATCGACACAACGTCTCGTTCCCTCCATCAGGTTACATCAGTAACCAAGACATTTTCTCTACATCTGTCTTGTGTTCTGCACTCTAAGATTACAGTTGTTTGCCGGTTTGGAATTTCTATCTTTAATGTGTCATTGCACCTTGTTCTTGATTTATCAACTTAAAATACAGCAGTTGAAATTCTTTGAATGCCAATTTAATCAATTATGCAATGAAGTATTTAAAAAAATGGAAGAAAAAAAATTGAACAACATTGTAATAATTCTACTGGATCTGTTTTGTTTGCCCTGGGGAGTTTTTATTCTGTGCACTCCCTGCTCTGTCCATGCACAGCTGTATAGATGGGTGGAGAGATTGCCCAAAACAAAACCATACCGCCAACACTTAAATTGTCTGTTAGTGAATAAATCATTCATTCAAGTATTCAAGTGAACTATTCTTTTGACGAAAGTGGTCCTAGCTGAAGTGTATATAAGTGTAATGTTGTTATAGATAATAGAGATATTTATATTGAATAGATTCTGGTCTATTCATTTTTGGGTGAATGATCCCTTTAAACCACAGAAGTGTGCTTTTACAGTTATGTGAGCAAATGCATTGTTTGAAGAAAATAGTTTGAAGACCTTTGATGCCAGCAATTGCCAGTTTTGTTGAATTGACATATCCAATAGGAATCAGAATATCTGGAAATTGCTAGTAAACAAACATTCAACATTGGAGATGATTTGAAATGCTGTTTTAAATGCTAAGTTGATGGTTTAGAAAGCATGCTGAAACAGCTATCAAAGCGATTTGTGGTTGTGATCAATATAAAATATGGATGAAACAAGGATTAACATTATGTCAAATAAGTACCACAAACTTTTCAAGAAACTTAATAATGAAAAGATTTTCTCTTAAATGGCAAATAGTTTTGTAAATTTAATGGAGATACGTTTAGGGATAGCCGACATATAACATGCCCATGGACTTTTCTTTTATCAACATAAAGATTGTATAAGAGTATACGTGCATATCTTACATCAAGACTCCTAGGTCCTGTAACTAGTCACCATTTCTTTCATGTTTTTCACTAATTTTTTACAGTAAGTACAAATGTTCCATGCAGTCTCTCAATTAATATTAGGTCATAAAAGCAGCATGCATGTTATAATTCTAAAATAATTAGCAAAATGCTATTTAAAAATAGTCTTAGATGAAGTATCAGGGCCGCCGCTCTCTATACACATATTACGCAGTCTGCATAGGTGACCAACTTCCAAGGGGGGCAACATCTTACCTTAGGGAGGCACCAGAAACTCCATCAGCTGTCCTTCCTCGCATGCTATACATTATTCAAGGACCCAATAGCAATCACACAACACATACAATCGCCTCGCAGCTCACACAACGTCTGATTATCACAAAAACCTACTTGGACCATTTGAGAAACGGTAATGGGGGAGAAAGAGATAAAAAGGGAGAGAGCCCACACATTGTTTGTCTACAGTACTTGGGTTTCCGAGCTCACACATAACAGCAGCCAATTGACCTTGATAATTAACATTTTTTTATGTCTTTTCACATACCGCTGGGCTGGCACATGTAACATGTGGCATTCTGTGTGGATGTCAACACTTCCTGAGACCCTATTATTTGCAGTCAACAAAAAGTACAAAACAAGTAACATTCAAATTTCTCCAAGATACTTATAAATAAAAAGATTTCCCTAGGGTCTTGTTTTGATACAATGAAAAATGAAATTCCAACCATATAATTCCCAAAAGTGGCATTTATGAAATTTGAACTGTTATGTTTGATTTTGAGCAAAACCAGAAAGGCAAGATAGAAGCAATAGTCTTGAGCACTTAACTCTTCCTCCTCTGACTTTATCTATAAATGATTATTCATCTGTGATAAATCCAAGAAAGTATTTGGTGTCTAATTTAAAGCAGATTAATTGATTTTGCCATTGTTGCTTCATACAGTTGAAGGAAGATCATTTTATTAAATTGGGAATTCAACACTGTCAGCCAGTCTGCTTTATTAATTCACTCGAGGGAGGATGCTGCCAGATTTGTCTCCAGAGTACAGATGCAATAAATTAATGAATAAATAAAGTGCCAAAAGATGCATTTCTGGCTTGAGCAGCACAAAACTTTGATTCCCTATCTGTCACTCACTTGACATTGTGTCGATGTAGTGACACTAGGGGTCACTCTTGGGAGCCCAAGAAACCTCTGGTCTTTGATAAAAGGCCAATGAAAATTGGCGAGTGGTATTTGCATACCACTCCCCCGGACATACGGGTATAAAAGGAGCTGGTTTGCAACCACTCATTCAAATTTTCTCTTCGGAGCCGAACGGTCGATGTTTACTGAGCTACTGTTCATTCACCTCTGCTGGATCTGACGGCGCATTTCAGCGGCTTCTCCCTCCTCTGCACTGGTGCACTGCAGAGAACGCCCCTGGGCGCTTCGGCAGAAATAAGAGAGTATATTCTTCTAAAAGAGTATATTTCTCTAAAAGAGCGGCACACACGGAACATCTTTTTAAAGACGCGTCTTTTTAAAGATGCCTTTCCGTTTGTGTGTTATTCCTGGTTGCGGTCGTTATCTCTCAACTTCTGTCGGTCACGATCGCTGTCTTTCATGTCTGGGCACGACCCACGTGGAGACAGCATTCGTGGATGGATCATGTACTCACTGTGAGAACATGACCATGGCAACGTTGCAGTCGTGGCTTGCTTTCGTAAGAAAGCAAGTCACCCTGCGGTTCCCCGCCTCGGTCCTTCTACCTCGGGAATGAGGCCAGCACGGCTAGCACTGGGGTGAATTGGGGACCCCAATGGGACCACCTCCGCTGGGTATCCCCCCACGGACTTCCCATTCTCCAGCACGCTCGTCTGCCCCAATCGGGCTTCCGGATGAGTCCGCCAGCTCGTCTCACGGCGAGTTCGACCTCTTGTTTGGAACCCGCAAAGCTGATGAACTCTCGAGTGCAGCATCGGAGAGCGGGCTCGTCTAGTCGGACGCAGAAGCCTCAGCTGGGCTCCCCCCCTCGGGTACAGTCACCCAGTCACAGGCTGATGTGGAAACGATGGACATGCTTTCCCGGGGAGCCGCGAGCGTCGGGCTAGAGTGGAACCCTCCGCTCTCCCCTGAACCCTCGCGGCTCAATGATTGGTTCCTGGGCTCGCGGTGCCGCTCACAGCCACGCCCTGCACCAGTTCCTTTCTTCCTGGAAGTGCACGAGGTGCTGATAAGGTCGTGGGAGGCACCTTTTACTGCCCGGTCCCGATCTTTCAGCTCCACCGCCCTCACAACCCTCGATGGTGGGGCGGCCAAGGGCTATTCGGCGATTCCCCCGGCGGATAAGGTGCTCGCGGTGCACCTATACCCGCAGAGCTCCGCCACCTGGTGCGGATGCCCAAAGCTCCCATCCAAGGCCTGTAGGTTTACATCGTCCCTGACAGCCAAAGCCTACTGTGCCGCTGGACAAGCCACCTCCGCCCTGCACGCCATGGCTCTCCTGCAAGTCCACCAAGCCAAGGCGCTAAAGGAACTGCACGAGGGTAGTTCCGCCCCAGATTTGATGCAGGAGCTGTACTCCATGACCGACCTTGCTCTCTGGGCGATGAAGGTCACGGCGCGATCTCTCGGGTGGGCGATGTCCACCTTGGTGGTCCAGGAGTGCCATCTTTGGCTCAACCTGGTCGAGATGGGTGAGGCCGACAAGGCACGGTTCCTTGCTGCCCCCATTTCCCAGGTTGGCCTATTCGGCAACACCGTCGAGGACTTTGCCCAGCAGTTCTCGATGGTGAAGCAGCAGACAGAGGCTATCCAGCACATCCTGCCACAGTGCGGCTCAAGATCCCAAACCCCACCTGTTCATCGCCAAGGGCGTCCCCCTGCGGTGCCTGCACCGGCTCCGCCACAGCCCGCCCCTTTGGCCTGGCCCCAGCATGGAGCCCACTGCAGGAAGCAGACGCCACCCTTCTCACGGCCGGCCATCAAGAACCCACGAAAGGCTTCAAAGCACCCCTGAGACGGGTGACCCAGGGATGACGAAACCCACTGCCTTGGAGCTGGTAAGCAGACCACTCCATCCCCCGGTGGAGGGCTGGGAGGAGAATTTTTTTTGCCTTTTTTTGATGAGCTCTCGAGTGCAGCATCGGAGAGCGGGCTCGTCTAGTCGGATGCGGAAGCCTCAGCTGGGCTCCCCCCCTTGGGTACAGTCGCCCAGTCACAGGCTGATGCAGAAATGACGGACATGCTTTCCCAGGCAGCCACGAGTGTCGGGCTAGAATGGAACCTTCTGCCCTCCAGAACCCTCTGCCCTCTGCTCTCCCCTGAACCCTCGCATGGCTTGCGCTTTACAATCCGTCAGGAAGGCTGATCTGGACCGTCCGACTCGGCTATGCAATTCAGTTCACCTCGGTGAAGGGCGAGAATGCTGCTACCTTGCACGCAGAGATCGCTACCCTCCTACGGAAAGATGCGATAGAGCCTATCCCTCCGGCCAAGATGAAGAAGGGGTTTTACAGCCCCTACTTCATTGTACTGAAAAAAGGTGGTGGGTTGCGGCCAATCTTGGACCTGCGAGTACTGAACCGGGCTTTACACCTACTCCCGTTCAAGATGCTGATGCAAAAGCGCATTCTGGCGAGCGTCCGGCATCAACATTGGTTCGCGGTAGTAGACCTGAAGGACGCGTACTTCCACGTCTCGATTCTACCTCGACACAGACCCTTCCTGCGGTTTGCATTCAAGGGTCAGGCGTATCAGTACAAGGTCCTCCCTTTCGGACTGTCCTTGTCCCCTCGCGTCTTCACGAAGGTCGCAGAGGCAGCCCTTGCCCGTTAATTGAAGTGGGCATTCGCATCCTCAACTATCTCGATGATTAGCTAATCATAGCTCACTCTCGGGAAGTGTTGTGTGCACACAGGGACCTGGTGCTCTTGCACCTCAGCCGACTAGGGCTTTGGGTCAATTGGGAAAAGAGCAAGCTTCTCCCGGTTCAGAGCATCTCTTTTCTCAGTTTGGAGTTGGACTCAGTCTCGTTGACAGCGTGCCTCATGAACAAGCGCGCACAGTCTGTGCTGACCTGTTTGAAGGCGTTCAGACAGAAGACAGCGGTTCCACTGAAAGTCTTTCAGAGGCTCCTGGGGCATATGGTATCCTCAGCGGTGGCCACGCCGCTCGGGTTGATGCATATGAGACCGCTTCAGCACTGGCTTCAGACTCAGTCCCGCCCTGACCGAGGCACCTCTCGATATAGACGCGCTGGCACACAGCAGGCCCCCTGGACTTCGCAAATATGCGTTTCCCCCAGTAAGCCTACTTGCACAGGCCCTGTGCAAGGTCAGGGAGGATGAGGAGCAGGTCGTCCTGGTAGCACCCTACTGGCCCACCCAGACGTGGTTCTCAGACCTCACGCTCCTCACGTGTGTGTTTGTGTGTGCAGGGTAGGGGAGTAACGAAATACATGTAACGGGATTACGTATTTAAAATACAAAATATAAGTAACTGTATTCCACTACAGTTACAGTTTAAATCATTGGTATTTAGAATACAGTTACATTCAAAAAGTATTTTGATTACTGAAGAGATTACTTTGCATTTTATTGTCATTTGTTTCATTTAATATTTAGTCCTTTCAGATGGAAAACATTTATACATATAAATGATGCGATCCAAAGAGGATTTGAACAGCGGTGAAACACTTTCTTATGATGTTTTGTATGTTGATTCATACAAGCAGACAGAGAAGTAAGTTTGAAGTAAATCTGGAGCAGAAGAAATAGAAATAAACCTTGTGTAAATTGTCAGCTTTATGCTAAGATAAAATGCTATTTCTGGCTATTTTACATGCACATTACCAGACACGATCATATTTTTTATCAAGAAAATTCACGTTAGATTATAATTTCTTTTTTTTCTAGTAAGACCTTTGATATTAGGGCAAAAAAATAATATTCTTGATAATAATTTGTGTATTGTTTTCCTGTAAAAAATATCTAAAAATCCTTAAAACAAGATCAATTTGATTTGTCTTGTTTTAGAAACAACACTGCATAAGATTTTTAGGTTTTTCAGAGAATGTACAGTATTTTTAACGTGTGTATTTTGTCTTACTGTACTGGCAGAGTTTTTATAGTCAAAACAAGTGAAAAAATCTACCAGTGCTGAAGAAGTAATCCAAAGTATTTAGAATACGGTACTGACCTTGAGTAATCTAACGGAATACATTACAAATTACATTTTACAGCATGTATTCTGTAATCTGTAGTGGAATACATTTCAAAAGTAACCCTCCCAACCCTGTGTGTGTGTGTTTGCGTGAGTGTGTGTGTGATCTAAGCTAAATAAGCACAATTTATGAGACCATTGTTGTCAGATTTGTATGCAAATTTTAAATATGCTGTTTGATCATAATATTAACCAGCTGTTTCTGAGATTTCTAATGACTTGAGAGTGGAATGACTTGCCTTGAAAGGGACTTTGGTTTACAGTTACTGATGCCATTGTAGACATGCACTATTGGCAGTCAACCATGGTTAATTTATTCCTTGGGCAAAAGATGCTTCTAAGAGGGGGTTAACAAGACAAAATAAGTAGTATTTCAATTGCTCATGTAATCTCAACATGGTGAGCCCCATGAGACAACCCAGCGTAATGTAAATTAAATCATCTTTTGGTAAGACTACTGATATGACTGGAGTCATCATCTCTTGTGAGTACACATGACTTCAGACATTTTTATTTCAAAAGTACAGTTAACTTCTTTAAGTGTAAAACTTTTGACCATGACTTGCATTTTAACCCAACACTTAAAATGCACCTGGTGACCTCACAGGTTAGCGGTAGCTTAGTGGTTAAAGATCTTGGCTGGAAACCAGAACTGAGGGGAAGAGATCCCTACAAGCAGTGTGCCCTTGTGCAAGGAACATAACCTCAGAATGGTTCCTGCAGTGAATAGACTATAAACAGCTGCAAAATGACAAACATCCTGACCTTAATCAAATACTGAACTACCAAGGACAATTGCAGAACTCTAGAGAGAGAGAGAAATAATAACAAAACAAATTTCAATCAATGTTTTACTCACCTGTTTAATTGCATGAAGCAGCTTACCATAGCAGAAGATAATGACTAGAAAGGGGACAATGAGGCAGAAAATAAAGAGACAAATGATGTAAGAGATGTTACTGGCTGTTTTGGTTGTCCAGTCTACAGAGCAGGTGGTCCCAGGGCCTTCTGGCCCATAACGGCTCCAGCCAAAGAGGGGGGGCAGAGTCCAGATTAAAGAGTAGACCCAGGACATCACCACCCCACCCACCACCTTCCTGTAGTTGGTGGCATCAGCCTCCGTGGGACCCATCATTGTGCAGTAGCGTTCGTATGATAGCACAGCCAGGGAGATGAGGGACACAATGCCTGCAAATAATATAAGCACAAATACAGTATTTCATTAATGTTATAATATAATTTAGGTTTAAATAGCACAGATATAACATTCTTTTACCAGGCTACTGGTACTCAGATGGAGTTCAACCAAGGGTACTTTTCATCAGGCAAGACATTCAGAAGAGCAGATTTCATGTACTGTTATTAATTCAAAACTGGCACTGACTGATAAACAGCAGCTTTGAGGCACATTAAAAGGAATATTGACTGTGCTGAGTTGAATCTTGTGCCTGACAAGTCAGGCTTTCGTATTTTATTTATTCTCTTTCTTTGATATGTACTTTTAGGTAAGAGAAATCCAGAGTCAGTCCATAAAGGAATATTATAGGATCAAGTTAAGCTCAAATAACAGCATTTGTGGCACAATGTTGAAATTTTTTTGACTTGTCCCTCCTTTTCGTAAAAAAAAAAAAAAAAAAAAAAGCCTTATAGTTACAATTGACTTACAATTGAAGTGAATGGGGCTAACAATCTGTAAATGTTAAAATACTCACTGTTTCAAAAGTTTAGCCACAAGACAGAGGTGGGTAGTAACATGCTACATTTACTCCGTTACATTTACTTGAGTAACCTTTTTGGGGGGAAAAAATATTTTTATGAGTATGTTTTATGGTGGGAACTTTTCACTCTTACTCAGGTAAATTTCTGTTGAAATTTTTTTACTTTTACTTCGTTACAGTGGGTAGCGTTCCTGTCGCTACATTACTGGTTTTAATCTAATAAGTGTTAATAAATGTGTAATTTATTGAGATTTTTGAATGGGAATCTTACGACAGCGGAACTTCACAGCTGCAAGCTGTCACTCAAGTCGCATTCAATACTACAGCAGCAAGCATGCAAAACAAACATTTCTTCACTCCACACAATGCCTTTATTTTATACCAAGACAAGGATATATTTCAAGATTAAAACTGCAGCTACAACTTAAGAAAACATGGTGAGGTAAGTTTTAGAGATTGTGACAATGTGGGCTTGTCTGTGTCATGGTGATACTCATTCATTTTCAGCGTGAATCGGTAACTGTGGGCACTTATGACCTCAGTTTCTAAGTTTGCATTTTTATATCAGCGCTGCAACATGTCACTGCCTACTGTATAAATCCTTGTAAACATCCACATTAAGTGTAAATGTTTTGCCCTGCTGATCGCGATTGTGAGCATTTCTGCACGTGCAAAGTTGGCATGTGCACAGCGTTTGACAGATGCAGGCGGCTTTGTCTTATGGACAACAAGCTTCCAAACACAGAGATAAGGTGCAATTTACCCTTAGTGTACAGAACTAATTATCTAACTCTTTCGACATTGACAATGTTTGACTGTCACAATTAAATTCACGCAGGACGTAAAAAGCTGTGAAATAATGATAGAAGGCATGAATAAAGCATGATCTTGCTTCAGTGTATAATTAAACATTATATATAACTTGGGACTGTGTGACATTGTTCATGATTTTCATAGTAATAATTACTAAAGAAAGGTTTCCAAACTTCTCTTCTAATTGACAGATTCGTCCAAAGTGATAGTTCAGCCTTTAATTAATATTATATCATCATTTCCCCGCCCTCATGTTCTTCCAACCCCGTGAAACATTCTGTATTCTGTAGAACCCAAAAGATGTTAGACAGAATATTAGGGACTGACAATCTCAGTCACCATTCCCTTTCAAAATATGGAGGGGGGAAAAAAACATGCAGTGAATGTAAATGATGATTAATTTTAGCATTCAGTCTAACATCTCCTTTACAGGAATCATTTTTCCAAAACTGACATTTCTCACATCATTTACTCACCATCATGTCATCCTAGATGTGTTTTTTTTTTTTTTTTTCTGCTGAACACATAGATTTTTAGAAGAATATCTCAGCTCTGTTGAGTGAATGGGTACCAAAATTTTGAAGCTCAGAAAGCACATAAAGGCAGCATTAAAGGAATTCAAATGACACTGGTTCAATCTATGTCTTCCCATCTGTTTGAGAAACAGATAAACTTTCACTTGCATTGTGTAGACCAACAGAGATATTCTTCTAAGAATCTTCATTTGTGTTCAGCAGAAGAAAGAAAGTCACACATCTGGGATGGCATGAGGGTGAGAAAATGAGAGTATTTAAATTTTTTGGTGAACTGTCCCTTTAATTTGATGCATGGAAGAAATAATTCATATGGGTTTGGAACAGCATGGTGGTGAATGATGACAATTTACATTATTAACAATGATATTAATAGTATTATTATTATTATTATTAATCATTCTGTAATGCATGTTAAATGTGTATCATGTACTAGAATATAGGAGAGTAAACATCCATTACGTTATATGTGAATGTAACTAATTACTCACTACTTGAGTATTCTTTTTATTGGATACTTTCTTACTCGAGTAATTTATAACATTATTACTTTTACTTCTACTTGAGAATTATTTTTTAAGTAATTATACTTTTACTTGAGTAAAGTTTTTAGCTACTCTATCCACTTCTGCCACAAGACATTTACAATATGCATGTTAAGATGATTCCAGGGTGATAAAATCGCTTACTAACCTTTTCTGTGTAAAGACATATCCAGTTTTAAAATTTTATTGCAATGATGATGTAACAACGTAAACCCTGTATTCCCACCAAAACAACAGTTTAAACAACTTTACAGCTCAAATAATACTCAAGTTTTAACATAAAAATTAACAAAAGTGCTTTTATAAAATTCACATTTTATAAAAGCTTTACAATTATGCCTTCAAACTCCCCAAAAATTGGCCTCAATGACTTCTGTTGTAAGTGCCTCACTGCAACCTTGATTTTTGCTTTTTTTTTAAGAAAAGGAGGGACGAGTTTAAATTTATTTTTTTATGGTGACCAATATTATGCCACAAATGCTGTTGCTTGTATTGAACCCAGAATATTCCTTTAACTCTTGCTGATTTTCCACTATTGGGCTGGGGCCGGGTGTGCTTGTATGGGGACAACTGCATTATACCTTAAATGTCCTCTGTACAAGTATAAAAAAACTGTGGTGATGTGGGTGTGGAAGAAGAGCGGTAAGGATTGATACCTGTGGGAAATTATCTCTAACAGCTGTTCTGTGTTGCAGTGAGTGAGGGATAAAAGGGCAGTCCAGACCGATGGAGGGGAGAGAGAGAGAGAGACGCATGCAGCAGAGTGATTGCGTGTGCATTGTTGCTAAAAAGCAAAACCCTTTGTGTGTAGACTGTTTTTTAGAAATTTCGAAAAAAAGTTACGAAATAAAGATTTACATTGGATTGTTTGCCTGGCTCTCACTTCCTCCTTCACAAAAACTGTAACAGTGGTGCCAAAACCCGGGATTAGGTGGTAGAAAACGCCATCATGGAGTCTTAGCCCCTGGCCGAACTGTTGAAGACCCTTGCCAGCATCCACCAAACACAACATCAGGCTCTGCTTGACCTGCGCGTGGAACAGAAGCAGGGGTTCCAGGTGCTACTCCAGGCTCAAATGGAGGACTGGCAGGTGTTACGGAGCTTGGTACACCAGGACGGGTCTTCAGCCACGACCCCAGATTCCCTTATGGCCGTGCCTCACGTCACACTCGTGAAGATGGGACGATCTGGAGGTTTTTCTAGAGCGAGCCTGGAAGTGGCTTGGAAGTGGCCAAACACCCAGTGGGTGGCCCGCCTACTGCTGCTGTTGTCCGGGGAAGCCCAATTCGCGGCCCAACAACTTCCTGCGTCCAACCTCCTGGTGTACAAGACTTGAAATGAGCTATCTTGCAACAGGTCGGCAACACTGCCTGCACTTCCACTCGCTGATGCTTGGCGAGCTCGACCGCACATTTGCCTTTGCCCAACAGCTCTGTCGCTCCTGCCAGCGGTGGCTGCTGTCAGCTGAATGCAACGCCATGGCAAAGACTGACCTGGTGGTACTGGAGCAGTTTATCAACTGCCTACTGAAAGGGACAGTGGAGTGGGTCCAGTGCCACCAACCGGTGTGGCTGGATGGGGCGGTCCAGCACATGGCGGCATACTCAGGGGCCGGCGAGCCCTCTTCTTCTCTCTCTCCCCCCCCCCCCCCCCCATTCCTGTTCCCTGGAAACAGGGAATTATGTCCCCAAAATCGGTTCCCCGGTCAACCTGCTGGTTTTCCCTAACCCTCTCCGCTCCCCCCCACAGGCTGGTGAATCTGCTGCCATTGGTGTGGGAGTGAAGTCTGGGCCAGTCTGCTGGAGCTGTGGGGAACCTGGGCATTTCCAGGACCTATGCCCCACGATGGAGGTGGAGACATTGGTTCAGATTCCTAATGCACCACAGGCCGCCCCCGACAGAGCAGGAGTGTACCAGATGTCTGTGACTTTTAAGGGGGTACATACCAAGCCTTGGTGGATTCAGGTTGTAATTAAACCTCCATTCACCAAAGCTTGGTTCAATCTGAGGCTTTGGATATGAGCCGGCGGGTGAAGGTAAGGTGTGTGCATGGGGATATTTAAAATGACCCTGTAGGGACGGTTATCATTCAATTCCGGGGACAAAAGAATAGTGTCGAGGCTGTGGTTAGTCCCTGCTTCTCCCATCCACTAATCTTGTGTACGAATTGGCTGACATTTACTACTATATTAAGGGGAATATGTGTGGATGAGCCCTGCAACAAAGTGTATCGTGTGTTATGTGTGATTTTCTGGCTGGTGCCAGGGCCATCTATGTCAGCTCCACATCAGTAGGACATAAGGGAGGGGGAAGTCTTGGCTTTCCAAGCCCTTAGAGGATTCCCTACAGGGGATTTCCCCCTGGAGCAGACGTGAGATGAGACACTTAGGCGTGACCAAGTGAAAGTGATTGATAGTCAACTTCTTCGGCCAGACATTGCACTCGCATATCCGTATTTTTCAATTATCAAGGATCCATTGTATCGAGTGACACAGGATGCTTAGACTAAGGAGGATACAACCCAACTGTTGGTACCGAAGAGCCGTCAGGAAATGCTATTCCAGATGGCTCATTATAATCTGATGGCGGGTCACTTAGGGCAGGAAAAGACACTGAACCATCTAATGGCCCATTTATATTGGCCGGGCATTCGTGAGGATGTTTGCAGTTGGTGTGCGCCATGCCGTGAATGTCAGCTGGTGAATCCGCCGACCACCCCAAGAGCGCCATTGCGCAGGCATCACCTGGTTCTGTTGGACTACGCAACACGATATCCAGAAGCAGTGCCTCTGTGCAACATTTCAGTGCGAAGTGTTGTGGAGACACTCTTCAGAATAATCTCCCGAAAGAAATCCTCACTGATCAGGGCACTTTGTTTATGTCACATACATTACATGAACTGTACAAATTATTAGGGATTAAACTGATTCGGACCAGCATTTACCACCCCCAAACAGACAGCTTGGTCGAACGATTTAATCATACCCTGAAGAATATGATTCGTACTGAAATGAACAGATAGAGGCGGAGCACATCAGATTTACCACCTCAACCTCCTAAAACCATGGAGAGATGTGACTTTGGCGACGGTGGTTCCGGAGAGGGAGGAGCTCGGACAAGAGGTGAACTTAAAAGCCACCGATCAAGTCACCTCGGTCACTTGTGGAGACCACCTCTCACCATCCCAAGTCACGGAGGTTACCAGGTTGCATGGAGAATTCTCCGATGTGTTCTCACCTCTCCCAGTCGTACGAATCTCATAGAGCACCATATCAAAATGACCCTAGGGGTAGTGGTAAGTAGTTGTCCCTACCGATTCCACGAGCACAAAAAAGAGGTGGTTCGGGAAGAATTAAAGGCCATGCTGGATATGGGGTAATAGAAGAATCCCACAGGGATAAGGTTTTGGTTCCTAAGAGCGACGGCTCGGTCCTGTTCTGTGTGGATTATAGAAAAGTCAGTGCGGTGTCTAAACTTGATGCATACCCGATGCCTCGGATTGATGAGCTGCTCGATCGGTTAGGCACGGCTCACTTTTATTCGACACTGGATTTAACGAAGGGATATTGGAAGATCCCTTTATCTCCCATGTCCCGTGAAAAGACGGCATTTTCCACACTGTTCGGATTACATCAATTCGTGGCACTTCCGTTCGGTTTGTTCAGGACCGAGGCTATGTTTCAGCGGCTCATGGACAGAATCCTTAGACCACATGCTGCTTATGCCTATCTAGATGACATCATCATTTTCAGTAATGATTGGCAGCAGCACCTGCGGCATCTGAGGGCTGTCCTGAGGTCGTTGAGACAGTCAGGACTCATGGCAAACCCAAAGAAGTGCGCAATTGGGTGGGTGGAAGTACGGTATCTGGGCTTCCACTTGGGTCATGGGCAGGTGCGGCCCCAAATTGATAAAACCGCAGCAATTGCAGCCTGCCTGAAACCTAAGACCATAAATGAGGTGAGACATTTACTGGGGCTGGTTGGCTATTATCATAGGGTTGTGCCTAATTATTCGACCGTTACCAGCCCGCTGACTGATATGACTAAAAAGGAGGCACCAGATCTGGTCCAGTGGATGGAGCCATGTCGGCAGGCATTCATGCTGGTGAAAGCTGCACTTTGCGGTGGGCCATTATTACACTCTCCTGACTTCACTCTCCCTTTTATCTTGTAGACGGACGCGTCGGACAGGGGGTTGGAAGTGGTACTGTCCCAGAGGGTGGAGGGGAATGAGTGTCCCGTGCTGTACATTAGTCACAAACTCTTGCTGAGGGAGACTAGGTACAGCGTGATAGAGGAGGACTGTTTGGCCATCAAGTGGGCAGTCCTCACCCTGCAGTACTATCTGTTGGGCATGCTCTCTCCCTCTGTTCAGACTATGCACCACTCCAGTGGCTCCATCGCATGAAGGATGCCAATGCGCAGATCACCAGTTAGTATCTACGTAGCCTTTTAAGTTCGAGGTGGTCCACAGGCCGGGGGTGCAGATGGTTGTTGCGGATTTCCTCTCCAGAAATGGGGGGAGTACGTGACAGGCCTAAGTCGGGCGAAGGTGGTATGTGGTGATGTGGGTGTGGCCGGCCGACGTCTGTGGAGAGCGAGGCCAGGAGAGGAAGAGTGGTAAGGATTGACACCTGTGGGAAATTATCTCTAACCACTGTTCTGTGTTGCAGTGAGAGCTGGAGAGGGATAAAAGGGTAGTCCAGACCGCCGGAGGGGAGAGAGAGATGCACGCAGCAGAGTAATTGTGTGGGCATTGTTGCTGAAAAGCAAAATGCTTTGTGTAGACAGAAAAGTTTAGAGATAAAAATTTACATTGGATTGTTTGCCCGTCTCCCGCTTCCTCCTTCACAAGAATGTCAGAAAACTGTCACAACAGCATTTGCTCTTTTAACATTTACTATTACTACATGTATATTTTTTGAAGGCAACCAAAGATTTACCAACCAAACTTGATTGAAAAATTATAAACAAAAAGGCTCATGTCAAATGTTTGAGTCAGTTCACCCATACATTCTGGGTTTGCCCACAAACTGTAAGCCATGTTGTCATGTTGTTCTTTAGAATGACAAATTATTGAGTAAAATGATGAAGATTTTCGCACAGACCCGTCGCTCTTAGGCACTAGAACAACTGGACTGGACCAATCATTGAGGAATTCTTCTATTACCCCTATATCAAGCATTGCATCCAATTCTTCCTGAACGATTTTCTTCTTGTGTTCGGGTAGTCGATAGGGGCGGCTACGTACGACGACCCCCGGCTCGGTCTCGATGTGGTGATGGATGAGGTTTGTATGCCCCGGTAGAGGGGAGAACACATCTGCAAACTCTTGTTGCAACCTAGCAACCTCTGCGAGTTGGCTCGGTGAGAGGTGGTCTCCGCAAATGACTGGGGTGAACTGTTTATGTTTTGAACTCACCTCCGGTCCGAGCTCCGCCTTCTCGGGAACTACCGTAGCCAACGTCACGGGAACCGCCTCCCTCCACAATTTCAGGAGATTGAGGTGGTATATTTGATGTGCGCCCCCTCTATCGGTTCGTTTAACCTCATAATCGAGATCTCCCACTCGTCGTGTGACCTCAAAGGGTCCTTGCCACTTTGCGAGTAATTTAGAGCTCGATGTGGGAAGCAATACAAGCACTTTATCTCCCGGTGCAAATTCCCTTAGCTGAGTTCCCCTGTCATACAGTCGGTGCTGTCGTTCTTGAGCTTGGAGCAAATTCTCCTGTGTTAGCTGCCCCAAAGTGTGGAGTTTTGCTCTAAGATCATGAACGTACTGAATTTCATTTTTACTGTTTGAAGGTCTCTCCTCCCAGGCTTCTCGCAATACATCGAGCACACCACGTGGGCGTCGCCCATACAGCAGCTCGAATGGGGAGAAGCCAGTGGAGGCTTGCAGGACCTCTCCTACTGCAAATAACAGGGGGTCGAGCCATTTATCCCAATTTCTAGCATCATCGTGCACGAACTTACGAATCATGTTTTTGAGGGTTTTATTAAATCGTTCCACCAGGCCATACATTTGAAGATGGTACACGCTGGTGCGAATCGATTTAATATTTAACAACTCGTACAGTTCGTGTAGTGTCCGTGACATAAACATTGTGCCCTGATCGGTGAGGATTTCTTTTGGAATCCCCACCCGGGAGATTATTTGAAGAGTGCCTCCACAACACTGCGTGCTGAGATGTTGCGAAGAGGCACTGCTTCCGGATATCGCGTTGCATAGTCCACTAGGACCAATACAAAGCGATGTCCGCATGCTGACCGTTCTAATGGCCCGACGAGGTCCATTCCAATTCTCTCAAAGGGGACCTCAATCAGAGGGAGAGGGCGCAATGGCGCTTTTGGGGTGGCCGGTGGGTTAACCAGCTGGCATTCACGGCATGCCGCACACCACCTGCGGACATAGCCGCCAATGCCCGGCCAATAGAAACGGGCTATTAGACGGTTCAGTGTCTTCCTTTCTCCTAAGTGACCCGCCATGGGATTATAATGAGCCGCCTGGAATACCATTTCCCGACGGCTCCTTGGAATCAAGAGTTGGGTTGTATCCTCTTTGGTCCGAGTGTCCTGTGTCACTCTATACAACCGCTCATTTATAATTGCAAAATAGGGGTATGAAAGGGCGATGACCGGCTGGAGTCGTTGACCATCGATGACTCTCACTTGGTCAAAGGCGTGTTTGAGGGTTTCATCTCGCGACTGCTCCAAAGGGAAATCCCCGTCAGGGAATTCCCTGAGGAGGGGAGGGGCTGCAGCCTCTCCCCCTCTCTCTTCATTATGACGTGGAGCTGTCGAGGATGGCCCCGGCTCCGCCTCCCCTGCCAGAGCATCGCACATCACACATCTCCCTATTTCGAATCCAAAGGAAACTGTCAGTCATAAACATGTTATGAGACAAGAAGCCTTTTTTTCCCTTTTCTAATTATAAATTGTCCACATAGTGTTACATCTCAGAGGAGATTAATCTGATGAAGTATCTTATAAATATACTTATAGGTGGATCCAACTTTAATATTCTGGCCATGTTAAGCTGCCAAAAGGTGATTTTCCAAACACAATGCAATCGAATATGATTAGTCTTGCTCTGGTGGACACATTGGCAGCCTTCTGATGCCAAAAACACTCCCTTCTCAGCTCAAATGGGACTTACTGGTGAATATAATTTAGATAAGATACTAAGGGAACAGGGGAACAGTGGGATTGGTGTAAAGCAGGACAGTAACAACCATAGATATCGAAGGGGATGCATTCCCCTAATATTCAGATCAGTGGTCAACCACTTTGACTCGTATGTTTACACTGAAAAGTTTTATACACAGATCTGATATTTTGACACATACCTGTTTTGTTGCACCTGTTTGCATTCACGTAAGTCGTAAGCGAATGTTTATGTTCAAAAGGTCTGAAAAAGGTCTTTATACAGGTGTTTTTTTAGCAGAGGTTTTATTGCACCCCTGAACTCTTGACTTCTAGACTATTTGAAGTCTCTCTCAAACTGTTGCCAGGCAACCCAAAACTGCCAAGAAAACAAACTCCCTAACAGCCAATCAACATGAACCATGATGCAGCCTACCAATCAGAACTATTCAATGCAACTTGTCCATCCTTTATCTCATTAATATGCAGAACTTTCTAAACTTTCCTTCAGTTAGTATTAAATCAAAGGCGGAGCTTGCTGGTGTGCCTTGCTGACAAGACTTAATATTTAATTATTATTATTATTATTATTATTATTATTATTATTTTAATGTATTTATTTATTTACCTCTGGAGACATCTTGTAGTGCTTAAAGCTTCACTTCTTCAGCATTTCATGGACCGAACACTTTTAAACACTGTGTGCGTACATGAGAAGCTGTATTTGAATATCATTTACCTCAGAAATGTCCTTCGTATACATTTTCTATAATTGTTCAGTTTGTACACTCATTATTTATTCAATTTATATTGTTTTATGTGTTTCATTAATGTTTGTATTTATTCTAGATTTCTATCTTATTCCTCATTGTTATATAATTGTAATTCTTGTTTGCAATATATAATTATTGATAACTATTTCATGACTCTATTATTTGTATTATTTAAATATAGGCTATATATTCTTTGTTCATCTCCCTGTTTAAATAGAAACCACACAAGCCAACATACACACATTTACAGACATTGCTTCATTGTTTCATGAGTGGCATGTATAATTGTGTGTAAATATACTTTATCATTTTGGACATCTTCATTCTTGTTCTTTCCAGACAACCTGTGGCGATAGTAACTAAATCAAACAACTTAAATCAGCGAAGTCACAAGTCAACATTTCCTGTTAACCACTCTCAGGATGGGCATTGACCATAAAGCACATTTAACCGCTTGGGCATGCAGCAGCATATCTGCTTTCATCAGTAGCGCTTGTGCCTCACGGTAAATACGGTTATGTGTACAGTATGTGTTGTTTCACCAATCAATAGTGTGTATTTCCAGATTTCATTAAAAGCTTCAGCTCCATACAGGAAAAAATTTAACATTCATGTGGACTCCAGTTGAAACACTGAGCATGCACTTAGCTCTGATTCAGGAAAATCTCTAGGTTTTCCCACACAATTGAGTGTGCCATCTGCACAGATGTTTTTCCATCTGCGCGGGACGAGCATCAGAAGTGTGCGGCAGCACACGTGTGCAGCTTAGATGGAACACTGATCACCACATACTGGTCAGGGCTGGTCAAAGGTGGAGATTTATAGCAAAAAAAGGACTTAAATATTGATATATTTCTCACACATACATAAAACGATCTTGATGTTTATCGGAAAAAAGAGATGTCCTCAATATCGATGATAAACTTTTGAGTAATTTTCTATACTTAGCCTATGTTCTACATCTAGACCAGGGGTGTTCATGATATCAATCGCAATAGCAAGACCACCACTGGTTGGTTGATCTAGATAAAATATAAAAGATTGACTTTTTATTTCCTGGAGTCTGTAGCTGCACGCTGTTTGACTGACAGGTGGCTTATGTTTGTGCGCTGCGCTTTACATGCACGTTTGTTCCAAGAACGCTATTGCGGGTACGTGCCTAAACGATCAAATATACACTTTATAATTCCGCAAATGCCCATCTTGGAGAGGCATTAATGTAAACGCAGTCGGTTATGTCTAAAGTGAACGTAAACAGTGGGACAAAAAGTGAATTTGTATCAAAATGTCAGACTTGAAGTGTAACCGAATAGACCACTCTCTAGTATGTCATAAAAAATCTATTAATCAAACAATAATAACAAGAAAACGAGAAAAAACCCTCAATACATTTGGCTGAATAACTTTAGTAGCTTTAAAAGTATTAATTGAATGTAATAAAACAGACATTTTTAATAATATTATTTTTTAATAATATTGTTAGTTTTTTAATAAAACCGACGCCTGATGTTGAGAGTGTGTTAATTTGTATAATAAATTACCAGGAAAATAGAGATGATAAAATAATGTCTAATTATGCTTAGCCTTTATCGAGTTTTTCTGATGCCTGATAAAAAAGTATCTAACTTTGTAGAGCAATACTTCAGGCAGAATATTCCACCAGTCACAATTACACTTCAGAAAATTGTGCATCATACATTAGAATGAGAACACAACTATTTCTGGGCTTAAAAGATACAATAATTAAATAAATGTGGAACATTGTATCTCAAAAGGAGTGCAATGTGGCCCCCCATGTGCTACTTACAGGAATAGTTCACCCAAAAATGAAACTTCTCTTATCATTTACTCACCCTCATGCCATCTCAGATGTGTATGACTTTCTTTCTTCTGCAGAACACAAAGTAAGTGTTTTAGAAGAATATTTCAGCTCTGTAGGTTCATACAATGCAAGTGAATGGGTGCCAAAATATTTGACACTCCAAAAAGCACATTAAGGCAGCATAAAAGTAATCCATATGACTCCAGTGGTTAAATACATGACTTCAGCAGTGATATGATAGGTGTGGGTGAGAAACAGATCAATATTTAAGTCCATTTTTACTAGAAATTCTTCTCCCTGCCCAGTAGGTGGCGATATGCATGAAAAATATGAATCACCAAAAACACAAGAAGAAGCTAATGTGAAAGTTAAAGTGGAGACTGACTGAGCACGGAGGATAATATATAGTAAAATTTGACTTAAATATTGATCTGTTTCTCACCCACACCTATCATATTTCTTCTGAAGACATGGATTTAACCACTGAAGTCAAATGGATTACTTTTATGCTGACTTGTGTGATTCTTGGAGCTTCAAAATGTTGGCACCCATTCACTGCATTGGGAGGACCAAAAAATCTGAGGTATTTTTTTTTAAATCTTAATTTGTTTTCTGCTGAAGAAAGAAACCCAAGAAAATGAAAAATATTTTTTTTATCTTTTTATTTCTGTAATCATGTCACCCTTTGATTTTTTTGGAATCAGATTCATATAGTGTTTTTCTCAGATAAGTGATGTATTTTAAATGTTGGCAGTCAAAAATACCTATAAAATACCTATAGTACTCTTTTAGTCTTACTTGAGTCATTTTTAGGACAGGTACTTTTACTCTACTCACACTACATTTTTTTGGGAAATAAGAGTACTTTTACTTGAGTATGATTTTTCAGTACTCTTTCCACCCCTGACCACAACCCACTGCTGCACACACAGCAACTGCATGATGATGACTATACTATAAGTGCTGTATTGTAGTAACACTGAGTTCTGAGTAAGACTGAGCTCAGTATCTTAATCAATGACAAATAACATGCCTTCTCGAAAGTGGGACATCTTCAAAACTGGTGTAATCTTCTTTGTCATCTGTCAGTCTCACCTAATAAATGAAAAGTGTGCTTGTAGTAAGCTAATAATTATGAACAGTGATCCTGCGTGGCTTAAGACATTGTATTTATAGTGAATAACATGTTTAAGTCTCCAAAGGACTGTTTTTTTATTTTTATTTTTTTATTTTTTTATTTTTTTTTTTAACATAACACAAGGGGAAAACCTTTAGAAATCACATGTCATAGGCTATAAAGGCATTTATAGCCTATGACGTGTAACTGATTTTTATGTATCATCTAAACGACAAAATAAGGCAGCACGTGAGTAGGCGTTCACACCGAACACGTTTTTGCGTCAGTCCGCGCTGTTTTTCAATTGTTCTCCTATGTAAACATGCGCTAGATGGACGTATTTGACCGATGCACTTCAACTTTTAAAAACCATACACCTGCGTCTAGCTTTTTTGCGCAAGAACGCGCTTGGTCTTAACGGCCCCTTTGTCAAACGAAAATGATCAAACAAGGTCAAAGCCATATGTGCAATATAAGAATTGCTAAAGGCACCAGACACTTATCTCATACACTCTCATTTCATTTGAGATTAAGGTGGAGGTAATGTTTCTAAAAAAGTTTTGAATCAGTCATTTAAAATGCTCACTTCTCGATCAGAACCCAAAAGGAACTGGTGCGCGTTTTGTGCGTTTCACTGATTCGATCACAAATCGGCTGACTGAGAATCCCACTAGTTAGATGTATTTATGAGCACAGAGGCGTCCAGCTCTTGCTGCCACGAGAAAGAAACGAAGCTTCTTCAACTATAAGACTTCAATCTCTATTGTGAAATTTGTGGATAAGCAGCCGGACAACAAATGTGTTGTGTGTTATAAATATGACAAAACTGGGAATTAGCCTATAGGAATTTTTGTTTATTATTCACAAGTTTTTATCAATCATTGCAATTTTACAAAACTAAGATCTAATCCAGAGAAACTATGGTTATGATCATCTTTACGCATGCACTGAGCCAAAGCAGAAATGACCAACGGAATAACGCATCGTAAAAACAAAACGTCTATAAAAACATGCGTTTTCCACGCACACTCACCTAATAATGAGTTGGCAAAGCCATACCACACACATCCACTGTCGCCGATGAGCCATCGCCCTTGCGTGCTCGCCGCGAAGCTGAACGGCGTCCCCAACACGCACACCAGCAGATCGCTGAAGGAAATATTCATCAGTAGAAAGTTGATGGGGGACCGCAGCACCTTGTAGCGGCAGAAAAGCACGAGAACCAGGAGATTGTTGACGAATCCGAAAGTGCCGATGAAGCCCAAGCACACCGCAACGAGCAGGTGCCCGGTGGGGCTCAGGCTGCGATTGGAGAAGGTCGCCTCCAAATGTCCCTCCA
Source organism: Myxocyprinus asiaticus (assembly GCF_019703515.2). NCBI lineage: Eukaryota > Metazoa > Chordata > Actinopteri > Cypriniformes > Catostomidae > Myxocyprinus > Myxocyprinus asiaticus. Next base: position 20,026,094 of record NC_059348.1, read on the forward strand.
CGGCACTGAGGCACAGCGCGCTGTTCGTCCTCCTGCAACCGACCACACTCAGGTTGGACACAGTCATCGCAATCCGTTCCGGGTGCACATGGATTGGTTACAGATTTGTTTTCTGGGGGAAAGCGAAACATTTAATTTGCTGTGGCGTTTTGGCAACTGATTGCAATCCATAGAGAGGATAGTTATTTGCAGAAAAGCTTAGCTCTTTTAAGATGCACGCCGATTCTTTTTTGCAATTGCTGAACTTTGTGGCTCGGTTCATCGGTTCAGAAGTGGGAATAAATTTAGGCGTCCCTTTGCTCCACCATGTGGTGATTACAGTCCTTATGGTTGTGGACCTCCTTCTCAGCTGACGTCTGAGCCTGTCTGCTCTACTGAGGTTTACTGTACGCCAAATACAGGTTATGAGGACAAACCTCTGCAGCGCAGCTGCTCTGTGACAGCTAGAGCTCTGTTTGCCCTCGCACACAATATTAACTCTTTAAACTGTTTGCAACAATTTACTGTCAAGGGAAATGCTTAGTGTAAGACTGGGGAAAAGTTTCAAATCCCAGTTGGTCTCTATATACAGGTGCATCTCAATAAATTAGAATGTCGTGGAAAAGTTCATTTATTTCAGTAATACAACTCAAATTGTGAAACTCGTGTATTAAATAAATTCAATGCACACAGACTGAAGTAGTTTAAGTCTGTGGTTCTTTTAATTGTGATGATTTTGGCTCACATTTAACAAAAACCCACCAATTCACTATCTCAAAAAATTAGAATATGGTGACATCCCAATCAGCTAATCAACTCAAAACACCTGCAAAGGTTTCCTGAGCCTTCAAAATGGTCTCTCAGTTTGGTTCACTAGGCTACACAATCATGGGGAAGACTGCTGATCTGACAGTTGTCCAGACGACAATCATTGACACCCTTCACAAGGAGGGTAAGCCACAAACATTCATTGCCAAAGAAGCTGGCTGTTCACAGAGTGCTGTATTCAAGCATGTTAACAGAAAGTTGAGTGGAAGGAAAAAGTGTGGAAGAAAAAGATGCACAACCAACCGAGAGAACCACAGCCTTATGAGAATTGTCAAGCAAAATCGATTCAAGAATTTGGGTGAACTTCACAAGGAATGGACTGACACACAGACGTGTCAAGGAATTTGGCTACAGTTGTCGTATTCCTCTTGTTAAGCCACTCCTGAACCACAGACAACGTCAGAGGCGTCTTACCTGGGCTAAGGAGAAGAAGAACTGGACTGTTGCCCAGTGGACCAAAGTCCTCTTTTCAGATGAGAGCAAGTTTTGTATTTCATTTGGAAACCAAGGTCCTAGAGTCTGGAGGAAGGGTGGAGAAGCTCATAGCCCAAGTTGCTTGAAGTCCAGTGTTAAGTTTCCACAGTCTGTGATGATTTGGGGTGCAGTGTCATCTGCTGGTGTTGGTCCATTGTGTTTTTTGAAAACCAAAGTCACTGCACCCATTTACCAAGAAATTTTGGAGTACTTCATGCTTCCTTCTGCTGACCAGCTTTTTAAAGATGCTGATTTCATTTTCCAGCAGGATTTGGCACCTGCCCACACTGCCAAAAGCACCAAAAGTTGGTTAAATGACCATGGTGTTGGTGTGCTTGACTGGCCAGCAAACTCACCAGACCTGAACCCCATAGAGAATCTATGGGGTATTGTCAAGAGGAAAATGAGAAACAAGAGACCAAAAAATGCAGATGAGCTGAAGGCCACTGTCAAAGAAACCTGGGCTTCCATACCACCTCAGCAGTGCCACAAACTGATCACCTCCATGCCACGCCGAATTGAGGCAGTAATTAAAGCAAAAGGAGCCCCTACCAAGTATTGAGTACATATACAGTAAATGAACATACTTTCCAGAAGGCCAACAATTCACTAAAAATGTTTTTTTTATTGGTCTTATGATGTATTCTAATTTTTTGAGATAGTGAATTGGTGGGTTTTTGTTAAATGTGAGCCAAAATCATCACAATTAAAAGAACCAAAGACTTAAACTACTTCAGTCTGTGTGCGCTGAATTTATTTAATACATGAGTTTCACAATTTGAGTTGAATTACTGAAATAAATGAACTTTTCCATGACATTCTAATTTATTGAGATGCACCTGTATAACTCACAATATTGTTCATGCATTTGAGCGTGCCCAAAGCGCTGTCCACGGTGCTGAACGAGCTTTCCACAGTAAAAAAAAAAAAAAAAAAGTTTACTTAAAATTCGCTTCATTTGGTAACGTAAATTTTTTTTAAAAAATAAATAAATAAATAAATAAATAAAAGTTTATATATATATATATATATATATATATATATATATATATATATATATATATATATATAGGGTTGGGGAGTAACGAAATACATGTAACGGGATTACGTTTTTAAAATACAAAATATAAGTAACTGTTTTCCACTACAGTTACAATTTAAATAATTGATCATTAGAATACAGTTACATTCAAAAAGTATTTTGATTACTGAAGAGATTACTTTGTATTTTATTGTAATTTGTTTCATTTAATATTTAATCCTTTCAGATGGAAAACATATATACATTTAAATGATGAGATCCAAAGTGCATTTGAAAAGCAGTGAAACACATTCTTATGATGTGTTACATTCATACGAGCAGACAGAGAAGTAAGTTTGAAGTAAGTTTGGAGCAGAAGAAATAGAAATAAACCTTGTGTAAATTATCAGCTTTACGCTAAGCTAAAATGCTATTTCTAGCCATTTTACATGCACATGTTACCAGGCATGATCATATTTTTTTTTATCAAGAAAATTCACATTGGATCATAATTTCTTTTTTTCTAGTAAGACCTTTGACATTAGAGCAAAAATCATATTCTTGATAATAATTTTTGTATTGTTTTTCTGTAAAAATATTTAAAAAAAATCCTTAAAACAAGATCAATTTGATTTCTTGTTTTAGAAACAACACTGCATAAGATATTTAGGTTTTTCAGAGAATGTATTTTTAACATGTGTATTTTGTCTTACTGTACTGGCAGAGTTTTATAGTCAAAACAAGTGAAAAAATCTACCAGTGCTGAAGAAGTAATCCAAAGTATTTAGAATACGTTACTGACCTTGAATAATCTAACGGAATACATTACAAATTACATTTTACAGCATGTATTCTGTAATCTGTAGTGGAATACATTTCAAAAGTAACCCTCCCAATTCTGTAAATATATATATATATATATATATATATAACATTTTACATCATTAAATCAACATGAATATGTTAGATTATACCAAAAAGACTAATTTAAAAGGAATATTCCAGGTTTAATAAAAGTTTAGTTCCATCGACAGCATATATGGCATAATTTTGATTGCCACAAAAAAAAAACAAATAAATAAATAAATAAATAATTCTTTAAAAAAAAATTTTTAGGTTACAATGGAAGTGAAGGGGGCCATTTTTGGAGGGTTTAAAGGCAGAAATTTGAAGCTTTTAATTTTATAAAACACTTACATTAATTCTTCTTTTAAAACTCTGATTTGAGCTATTTTACTATTATTTGAGCTGTAAAGTTGTTCAAATCATCATGGATGCAGTCATGTTAGGCTTTACGTTCATTGTAATTGAACGTTTACAACATAGTTGTAAAATTGGATATACAGTAGCTTTACACAGAAAAGGTTAATAAGTGATTTTCTCACACTAAAATCATGTTAACACGCATATTGTTAACTTTTTTTGTGGCTATACTTTTGAAACAGTGAGTATTTTAACATTCACGCATTGGCCCCATTCACCTCCCATGTAAGTACCTCACTGTAACCTTGAGTTTTGATTTTATATTTTATATATATATATATATATATAAGAAAAGATTTGAGGTAATCAACACTATGCCACAAATTCTGTCAGTTGAGCTGAACTTGTATTAAACCCGGAATATTAATTTAAGAGTTAGATCAGTTAGAAATGGCTCCTTAAGGTAACAACTGCAGGTTAACACTTTTTACAGTATACTGCAATGAACTGACAATCAAAGCAGGTTTATCATGTATAGACTATTAATTGTCATTATGGTTAAATAAAGACGTTATCAACTATTTTGAAAAAGATAGCAGCCGAAACATATCAATAGGTTTATCTGGCCAAACAGCTCATAAAAAAAGGTTGTTGGAGTTGAAAATGCTTTTCAGGTATTTAAATGATTTTGCAGTCTCTCAGTGTAAAAGCAAAATGCTCACCTAAACCCCTTGGGTTCTATTTCAGCACCTTTATACAGCCCTGTGATTTGTTGGGTTGATTTAAATTCTCTTTGTTACTCACTCTGGATCTTAGAGAAATGTATGAATGGCAGTAAATCCTTCTTATATAGATCTGTCTAAAACAGATGTGAGTGCACAACACATTGACTCGCAAGACAAAAAATGAAAACACAACCGACCCTCATGATTGATCCTAGACGAAAAGACCCAGTTCAAATATATCCTATAGAAGGTACCACTGATGACTTTATTTTCAGAGGGACTCAGTAAAAGGCAAAGAAATCCTGTAGAAACATCAGAACAATGTCATTCCTGATTTTCAATGTTCACTTGAGTGTTTCACAATGGAAAGTCTATCATACAACTTGCATTCCAATGATTTTAACTTTTCCTACATAGTATGTACAGAAAAGTACTAAGTAATTCTACATATTGAATGAACTTCATTTAAAATGTTGCCTAATTATTTTGTGGAGCAGTTTGTAATTGTATTTTTACTGTAATTGATTATAAATATGTGTAACACTGAAACTGTAAATGTGAAGTGAAACTTATTATTACTCTGGTTGGTGAAATATCACATTTAAAAGGGAATAGAGCTGTTTATTGAGTAGTAAGAGCATGGGATGTGTTGTATGTATCTATCATTTAATTAACCAGTTCCTTTCCTCAGCTGTTTAGGACAACACTCATTGGGCTAGTTCAAGTTGTTTTGTGAAACTCAAACAATATTTTCTATGATTCTACTGAAATAATCACACTGATCATTGCATAAATCAGCCTTAGAGCAAGGACAGCAAGTGTATTGTCCTTGTATGGCCAAGAAGTGTGTTGTTATGTGATATATAATTAATTATTTTGCAATTCTTCAACTGACCAAGGCACAGAGCAAACCACCAATATTAGTTGTTATGGTCCAAGAGGATAACAATGTCTCTTCATACCTCATGAAATAAATTAGTGCTAGTTAAAAAGGTTTAAAGCCAATACACAGGGCAATTGAACATGTCATAGGGCAATTAAAGATTTTTGGCAGCCTTGCATGTGTCAAAGCCTTTATACTGTAATCTTCTTATGGCTCAGTTGGATGTAATCTTCTTATGGCTCAGAAAATGAAGTAACACATAAAACACATAAAATCTATAACTGTGTGATGTCCAATAGCTAACTGGGGCAATGTTTGTATCACACGGGATGTAGTTCAGTTGTACTCTCTAAAACTGTGGATATGGAATGATTAATGCTGAAGCAAGAAATGAAGTAGTTTAGGATCATGTCTCTGGAAACTGCAGAAGCTGCATCTGAGAACATTAATCAAGTGTGTAACTTGCAGAGCACAGAAAAATACAAATTGCTGAATACATACAGTAAAGTGTGCCAAAATGTATATTACAAGCAACAAGACAGATTTTGGTGTGGAGGAACAGTCCCTGCAGGGGGGCAAGGGTAGGCATGCTCCCAACTTAGGGAAATATCCATACTGTAAGATTTATTGTCTGTTTCACCCCCAACCCAAAGCTGAAATGAGATCTACACCCTTGCAGTCAATGAAAAATGTGTCTATTGAATACATTGAATGAATGCACTGATTGAAAAAAAAAAAAACATACAGTACAGCACTGATCTTAAAACATACAGCATTCAAAAAGCTTCAGCATACAGCACTGAACAAATGTTGAGTTATATCAATAGTTTCAGTTGTTTTGAGATCAAGTTATGTGCCTTTCAGTTTATTCACTCATCAGAAAGCAGCATGAGGGCACTCACTGATCCACAGAGAGGAAATATTGCATGCTTAGAATCTTACATTCTGAAGTCAGTTTGTTTACCTTCCATCAACAAAATCTCTCAGCTGGCAGGTATCATGATGTTTAGAGTATGCAGCGGGGAATAAGACAAATAGAGTGAATAAGAAAGAAAAAGAATGTCACATAAAGTGGGTTGCATGGCCAATGGGTGGTCTTAATTTACAGTATCTGTACAAAGAGACCACTGTAGTGAGCACAGTGCAATAATGAGAGAAACCACTAAATTCTATTTTTGCAAAACTTGTTATACGTGTCTCCAGGTATATTTCCCAGTAGTTTCCAGGAGAAATTAATACTAGAGGCACTACAACAACTGTGTATTTTAAAATCATGACTTTAGTGGCTGGCGATGACTTTATATGTACTTATTTTTCTCTCTATAACTCAGGCCCTGCTGTTTTATGATATCCACACACTTTTACTCAAACACATCTTTTGAAAAACGATACAGTTTAATGCTTGTATTGCAGCTTCACCCATACACTTATTTCAATAACATCTTGCATGGTTGTTCACTTGATAGGGCATTGGACTTAGAGTTGGAGGACCATGTTTCAATCCAGCCATGAACTCAAGCTGACACGTGACATTACAGAGCCATAGAAACAGCACAAAATGAGGTGGTTGCTTCAGAAAATTTGCTTTTTCATTACGCTTCTGCATTTTAAAACATTTATGGTTAGATTTAGGCATTGATAAGTATAAGGATGTCTTTTTTAAATTCTCATTTATATATTAAAACACTAATGGTTAAATTTAGGCATTGATTTGGTAAGGATGTCTTTTTTTTTTTAAGTGTCTCATTTATATTTGAAAACACTTTTGGTTAGGTTCAGGCAAAAGTTTTGTTAGGGAGGTTTGTTTTTCAAAAATATATCTAAAATTCACCTTAAAACTGCACCTGAATACTACACCGTTTTACTTGCTTTTGGTGCACCCAGCTGGACATTTAACTGGAAACCTGCAGCCAAACGTGATATACAGCACGTAAATTTTGAATTGCAAAAATGTTGTCATGTTCATGTAAATTTCATGAGACCAGGCTGAAAAAAAAAACCGTTGGAGCTCTTGTCTTCCAGTCACAGTACTAGATGGAAAGCAGACAGCTCATTCATAAAGCTATTTTTGCCAAGGTCTTGGTAGTTTGGTCAATAATACGATTCTGCAAGCATATATGATGTGGATTTCTTGAACAGGCTGTAAAATATTCAGAATTCAATTGGCTTGCAGCAAATAATTTTTTAACAAACAAGTAAAGATTTTGCTTGATGCTACTTGTGCAACATGACGATCAGAGTGGGTTTACAGCCTAGTCACCTAACAAAGTCCAAGTGTTGAAACTGAAATACACTCGCAAAGGGAGAATAATGCTATTGTGCAAGGTACTGTTCAATCATTTTTGTCTGGCTGATTCGAAGTTGCTGACAATCTTGGAACTGCTTTCATATCATTCCTAAGATCATTGGACTATACTATATGTGTCACAGACCATTACGCTTTGCAGTATTTTTGGGATGCCACCTGAAATTTTTCACGCGCAAATTTAAATCTCCCTGTTGACACATACAGTGGACTAATTTCATTAAAAATAAATTTATTTTACAGATAACCCCCTAAATAATAATAAATAACATTGTATATGTTTACAATTTTATGATAAACATTTTTTTTTAAATATCTTTTTTTAATGTCTAAAGTTTAAAGCATACCATTACAGTTCTGTGTCCTCAATTTTCAAGCAAAAAGTCTTATTTTATTCCACTGGATGGCAGCAAGTACTAGAAAAAAGAATTTTCCCTCTATCACATTATACTGATCTGAAATGTAGGTGGTGCTCTAACGCATTTTAGTCCTCACCCATAGACAACAAGTCTTTTTTTTTTTTTTTAAGTGCTGAGTGCTTTCACAATGTTTTGTTGAATATCTTGGCTTTTGAGTTGTCTAGAAGCCCAATCCAGGTGTAATTGGAAGGCAGAGAATCCCAGCTTTACAGTGATTTGAGGCTAACTGGGGCTTACAGTTCAGTAGTCAGCAAAGAAAAGAGACGTTTGCATTTTATGCCTTCCCGAAATAAAATTTCACTCTGTGAGATATATATATATATATATATATATATATATATATATATATATATATATATATATATATATATATATTAATAATAATTCAAACTGTGGTATTACGGCAACAAAATTCTCATTCCTGATAATGAGAGCTTTCATTTGATATATGACTTATTTAAGTGCTATGTGAAGGACTTATATTCATTTTAATAATTTCTACAATGTAACCTTTAAGTGGGGCCAATTTGCGACACAAATGTTTTCAGGCCTTATTTTGTTATTTTATGTAACTAAATGCAAAAGTTATGGTGTTCTCTGAAAAGTTAAGATTCTAAGCTTTCAAATGATATCACATATGCCTAACACATGCATCCACGGACTTCAGGGTATTAAGTGTCAAAACAGCTTGCCATATAGTGCTTCCACTGGCCAGTGGGCCCGCAGGGTTTAAGAGGTTAAAAAAGTGATTTTCTTCTTGACACTGTATGGTCCTCTTGTTTTGCCTTCTTGCCTTCTGGAGAATTTCAAAATCACAACAAATACAGAACTAAGAGTAAAAGAGTAAGACATATTTCCAGCTAAATTTAATGCATTAGTTCAGCCAAAAATGAAAAGTTTTGTAAGGGTGGTATTCATATGGTATTTATTGAAAATAAAATAATCAGAACTGCATTTTAATATATTTGCTTAGTCATTTAGAAGAGAATGTTGGTAGTAGTTATGTGGGAATCCCATTTACTGATCCATGAAATAGGAAACTATAGTGCTGTTCCAGATTCACTGAAGGATTTTATAGCTCTGCAGTGGTTTGATTTAAGTTAGAACTCTTTCTGAACTGCTTTTCCCTTGAGAGCCACAGCAAGGCCCAGGTGAAAATATTGAGAACCAGGGGCCAATAATGGAGCACTCCTTGTATGATTGGTTTTTGCATGCTGCATAACAACTATTAATGTCCAAAAACAATCAATACAAAATTGCATTTTTAAAACAAAACTTTGTATTGATTCACTAAGAAATGTCAGACACAACGATTAGTGTGGTGTGCCAACAGGCTAATGGATTATGATTTATACATCCCTTGACTCTAAACACTATCAGAGTTTCCCTTTTATTTATCATGACAAAGCAGGCAAGGATTGCAATGTGCAGATAATTTCTTATTAATGCATTTTGGTACAGCATCAAACTTTTTTCGGCAAGAACATTTGGCTCTCAGAACACAGATACCACGCGGTTCCATGCTGTGCTGTTGCATTTACATAAGCAGTGGTTTGATAAATGACTGTGCAGTGCCCTGGTAACCCAGTCGAATAAACAGACTGCTGTTGACTTATTATGTTTAAAGGAGAGTGCTACATGTCTAGATCTGTAATCCCAAGAAATGAGGCACCCTCACGGAGCTGGAAAATAAATGAAAGTAAAAATGACCCCCATAACCAATTAGCTAATTTAGATCAGTGGTTCTCAGCTGGTTTTGCTTTGGGACTCAGATTTTACATTGGAAGTCAAGCAGCGAGCCACTATAGTAAAAATGTAACCTGTATTTAATGTATCCTGGGTCCAGGTTTGGGAGGGTTACTTTTGAAATGTATTCTACTACAGATTACAGAATACATGCTGTAAAATTTAATTTGTAATGTATTCCGTTAGATTGCTCAAGATCAGTAACATATTCTAAATACTTTGGATTACTTCTTCAGCACTGGTAGATTTTTTCACTTGTTTTGACTATAATAACTCTGCCAGTACAGTAAGACAAAATACACGTTAAAAATACATTCTCTGAAAAACCTAAATATCTTATACAGTGTTGTTTCTAAAACAAGAAATCAAATTGATCTTGTTTTAAGGATTTTTCGATACTTTTACAGGAAAACAATACAAAAATTATCATCAAGAATACGATGTTTGCCCTAAGGTCTTACTAGAAAAAAGAAATTATGATCCAACGTGAATTTTCTTGACAAAAAAATATGATCGTGCCTGGTAACATGTGCATGTAAAATGGCCAGAAATAGCATTTTAGCTTAGCATAAAGCTGACAATTTACACAAGTTTTATTTCTATTTCTTGTGCTCCAAACTTACTTCAAACTTACTTCTCTGTCTGCTCGTATGAATGTAACACATTATAAGAATGTGTTTCACTGCTTTTCAAATGCACTTTGGATCTCATCATTTAAATGTATATATGTTTTCCATCTGAAAGGACTAAATATTAAATGAAACAAATGACAATAAAATGCAAAGTAGTCTCTTCAGTAATCAAAATACTTTGCCTGGGTCGCATTTCCTTTTATATTGCATAGTTTTGTTCATGGTTTTCAAGTACAAGGACATGCATCAAGTGACATTATTTTTGTTGTTGATGTCAACAACAAAATCTACAGGAAATTTTCTCCCCCCCCTTTTACAAATTTATTTATAGGTTATGAGCCCATTATTATCCCGTTTGTTTCCTCATTTCAAACATAATTCAAACAGATCATACATATTACACAGGAGGAAAGGCTCCTCATAACCATGGTTAGGTCAGTGTAGCTAGTCTTAAATAATAGTAATAATAATAATAAATTACAGTAGTCTATAGTAGTCGCAGTGCAAATGTGAAGCCTTTAGCTGAATGCGAGCTTATCATCAAATCTCTTCATCATATATTATATTATCATTAAATAATCTCTATCACTTGGGCGGCTGCCAAAAAATCATTGTTCTTTCCCTGCTGTCTGCGACCCATTCCGAATAGACCTGCGACCCACTTTTGGGTCGCAACCCACCAGTTGAGAAACACTGATTTAGATAGTGACCTATTTTCTTTAGTCACAAAGTTCTTATTTATTTATTTTTTTCTTAGGTCCCCCTTTTCTTTCTTTTTTTTTTTTTTGTTTTTTTTTTTTGTCTTATTTAGGTTACCTGGATAAGTGACTGTGTTCTTGTTGCATTTCTTTTTAAGAATCGTTTGTCCCTGCATTTAGTTAAAGACCCCATGAAATCACTCGAAAAGTGTAGGTGTCTTGCCTTTGTTGGCATATTTCCTATGGAGTAGTTCATCAGCATAAATTCAACTATTAAATGTGGAAATAAAAGGCCATCTTTGGAATGCCCTCGAGCACGCTGGACAGCTATTTTTAATGTAAAAAAGCAATACAAGTACAGCTTGAATAAAGACCGAAATCTCCAAAAAAGTTGGTCAAGATTACGATCAAAGAACATGTGTAAATCAGCAGTAAAATCTGACAACAATGGTATCAGAAATGGTGCTTTTTTTAGCTCAGAACACAAAAAACAAATATATATATATATATATATATATATATATATATATATATATATATATATATTTATTTTTTTTATTTTTTTTTTTATTATTTATTGCTTTAGCTAATGCGCATGAGCATTCTCGAGTGGCGGATTTAGGCATGGGCGACATGGGTAGTTGCCCAGGGTGACATCTTGTGGGGGGGCAGCACGAGGCACCCAAACAGATACCCCCTTTGGGGGTGTGTTGAAGCGGGTCTTGCCCAGGGTGCCATACAAGCTAGAACCGCTACTGAGTTTACTGACAGGCGATGTCTGTATCCAAAATGTGATTGGCTCTTCTGCCTAACAGGCGGGACTTCCTTTTCTGTATCCATTGGCCGTTGGGTGTTCCAATTTCTTCCATTAATTTTTATAGCAGTGGTCTGTCTTTCATATAAACTCTATTAACCCTTAAACGCATACCTTGGGTCTTTAGAGACCCATGACCTTATTCCACCCCCTGTACCTCATTCTTTTTTTGGGGGGGGGGATTTGTGCCCACACCTCTTTAGTATTCCTCAATCTATCTCTTATAAAGAGTGTAGCACAAAAACAAAACAAAAAATGAAAAAAAATTGCAAAAACTCTTTTTATATATAATGGTTTAAGTACTAAAAGTGTATAGGGTCTTTAGAGACCCTAGGTATGTAAGAGTGTGGGTTTTTTTCGCACTTCCACAAATTATATGTTTTATTATTATTTAATATTTATTTAAGTTTACTATCACAGAATATCTATTTTTCTGTTTATTACAAGAGAAATGAGTACTATATTCATACATTAAATACTATATCACATTGGCATTCTGTGGAACAATGTATTATCAACAATGGGGAATTATCATTTTGTCTATGTTTTATCACTTTTTTCTGTCTTGTTTTCTTGAGATCTCAACATAACAGTTGTTATCTCGTGATCACGATTTAAGCGTATATCACTGCAGAATCATTCCAGAGACGTCATATTGCAATGTCGGAGGAGCAGGAGTGCGTCACATATCTCATTAATCAAGGCCTGACGGCAGCTGAAATAGCTTTGTGCCATTGAAGCATTGTATACATTGAAGTATCTGAGCTTCAATCATTTTGGGAAAATGTTTTATCTGTGAAGGCTTTATTTGTCTGAAAATCACTCTAATTAATTTACTCTCAGACATAGTAGCTTCTTTACTCATATATGAAACCTTTATGCCTTCACTTGGTTATTACATATTTATTTATAAACACGTTAGTTAAATAAATACAAAAACGACATAGTAGCATTGATAATAAATTATATTGCAAGTTGTGCTTCATTTTCTGACCACCAGATCGCAGTAAATTGAACCTTGTATAGAAGCTTATTTAAATACGTTTGAAAGCCTACTGTTGTGATAAACAGAAGATGAAGATGCTGTCCCTGAGACAATGAGCTGCTCCAGGTGCCAAAAGGTGTTTTCTCGTGGAAACTTTAGGTGGAAATCACAAGAACAAAAGAGATAATTTAGTCATGATCATGAGAAAAAAACATCTTGGTTACTGATGGAGGGAACGAGGCGTTGTGTAGATGTAGTGACACTAGGGGTTTGATCTTGAGAGCCCCAATCGACTTTGCTTAAAATAGAAAAGGCCAATGAGAACTGGCGAGTGGAATTTGCATGCCACTCTCCGCTCCCGAACATACGGGTATAAAAGGAGATGGCGTGCACCACTCATTCAGATTTAAGCTGAGGAGCCGATAGAGAGTCCCGGCCATGTCAGCGGCTGGTTCAGTGCCGCGGCAGGAGGGACACAATGTCTCATTCCCTCCATCAGGGAACAGAGGTTACATCAGTAACCAAGACGTTCCCTGTCTGTCACTCACTCAACGTTGTGTCGATGTAGTGACACTAGGGGTTCCTATAGGAAATGCAGCAGGCGCTGAACCATGTCACGATGTATGGAAGTGTGGACATGGGCAAGCTGCTGCGTGCCTCACAGTGAGTGCTCAACCACGTCGTGACCTTCTAACGAGTTAGGTAAGGCATCTCCCTAGTCCCGTTAAGTGGGGAGGAGGCACTTACCCAAGTAGGCTACCGGCAGTGCCTTTCCTGATTTGCTGTTAAGCAATTTCCCGCTGAGCACTTTCAAGAATAGTGCTGGGAAGTACTCTTCCCTCTCCAGGAAGGAGAGCACTATGGAAACCACATCCTACCGTAGGGAGGTTAACATGTGGAGAATACCTTACATGGACTTACCAACAGGGAAGTTCACATATGGAATGATACCACTGGAGGACCCTATCTACAGAGAGGGTACCTAGCCACAGTGGCCGAGGCAGTAAAAGCTCTGGCGAGGGGAAACACAGGGTTCACCTAAGGGGAAACCGAACAGTGGAAACTCATCATACGGGATTACCAAGGGGGACTCACCACACATGGAGCACTGAGCCCATGCACACGGGCTCACCTGAAAAGGGGCATAACACGAGTACTGGGCCTGGTGTCATTTCTCCGCCGAGTTCATCACTGAACAGTGCTTAAGAATTAAAGAGGCATCCAGGGTTCACCGGATACGGGGAACTGTTGTGGACAAAAAGGCACACATTATCATCTTTGAAAAAGGGGAAAGGTGCCAGGCAAGCGTTACACCTAACCAGCCGCCCGGTCTACCTGCTGTTACCGCATAACACTCGGGTCGAAACCGGGTCTATGTGTAGGTTATAAAACCTCGCAAAGGTATTAGGTGTAGCCCAACCCGCAGCTCTGCATATGTCTGCTAGAGAGGTCCCCCTTGCCAGTGCCCAGGAGGACACGCCACCTCTAATGGAGTGCGCCCGGACTCCCAAGGGGCATGGCAAGTCCTGAGATTGGTATGCAAGAGAAATGGCATCCACAATACAATGGGCTAGCCTCTGCTTGGAGACAGCTTTCTCCTTCTGCTGTCCTCCAAAACAGACAAAGAGCTGCTCCGAGCATCTAAAGCTCTGCATGTGGTCCAGATAGATTCGCAGGGCACGAACTGGACACAGCAACGACAAGGCCGGGTCTTCCTCCTCTGAAGGGAGCGCTTGCAGTTTCACCATCTGGTCCTGAAAAGCAGTGGTGGGAACTTTGGGCACGTAACCGGGCCGGGGTCTCAAGATCACGTGAGAGTGTGCCAGCCCAAACTCCAGGCATTCACTGGTAACAGAGCACCTGCAGATCCCCCACCCTCTCGATGGAAGTGAGCGCCACCAGGAAGGCCGTCTTCAGAGACAAAGTACTGAGCTTGGCCTGCTCCAGGGATTCAAAGGGGGTTCTCTGTAGAGCAGGTAGGACTACAGAGAGATCCCAAGAGGGAATCAGGTGCGGTCTAGGAGGATTCAACCTCCTTGCGCCCTTGAGGAACCTGTTGATCATGTCAAGCTGTCATGAGGGCCTCCCGTCCAGTGTGTCATGGTAAGCTGCTATGGGTGCCACGTACACTTTCAGGGTAGAGGGAGACAGCCGTCTCTCCAGCCCTTCCTGAAGGAAAGACAACACAGACCCGATGGCGCATCTCTGTGGGTCTTCCCCATGGGAAGAACACCAGTTCGCAAAGGGACGCCACTTCAAGGCATACAGCTGCCTCGTAGAGAGATCATGCTTACCACCACCTGCTAGGTCTTCCACATCCCGTCCAGGAGCCAGACATGGAGATTCCAGAGGTCATGGCCATGGGTGCTGGAGCATGCCCTGCCCCTGAGTGAGAAGGTCCTGCCTCAGGGGAATGCGCCAGGGAGGTGCTACTACCAGGAGCATCAGATCCGAGAACCAAGTCCAGTTGGGCCAGTACGGCGCAACAAACAGTACTTGCTGCTCATCCTCCCTGACTTTGCACAGAGTCTGTGCAATGAGGCTCACTGGAGGAGACGTATACTTGCGCGGCCCCCGAGGCCAGCTATGCACCAAGGCACCTGTGCTGAGGGGAGCCTCGGACAGGGAGTACCAAAGGGGGCAGTGAGAGAACTTTTGGGAGGCGAACAGGTCTACCTGCACCTCCCCGAATCTCTCTCAAATCAGCTGGACTACGTGGGGGTGGAGTCCCCACTCCCCACGGAGCATTGAGGATACCCAGAAGGTGAGTGGCTCACAGCGACTTCAACGTCCGCTGACTCCAGAGGAGGAGGCGGCGGGCGAGTTGCGACATGCGATGCGAGCGTATGCCGCCTTGGCAGTTTATGTACTCTACGGTCACTGTGTTGTCGGTCTGGACCAACACGTGCTTGCCCTGAATCAACGCCCAAAACCTCTGCAGGGCGAGCAATACCGCCAGCCACTCTAAGCAGTTGATGCCCTACCAAAGGAGTGGAGGCCCTGTCCAAAGCCCAGAGACTGCCTGCCCATTGCACACGGCGCCCCAGCCCGAGTTTGAGGCATCTGTCATGACCTTTTCTATTTTAAGCAAAGGTGATTGGGGCTCTCAAGATCAAACCCCTAGTGTCACTACATCGACACAACGTCAAGTGAGTGACAGACAGGGAACTTTTGTTATGTAGAGATCTCGAGAAAATAAAGTCAAGATCATGAAAAAACTACTTTTGTTATATTGAGATCATGAGGAAATTAAGTCATGATCACGAGAAAACAAGACAGGAAAAAGTGATAAACCATGGACAAAACAGGTTTCCTTAGTATCCCATATGCATGTACACATACATATTATACATGTTATTTCTTACTTAAGGTGGTGATGATGTTTCAGTGATTGATTTGATTTACATTTGACATTGCTAGCTGATGTGGAAACAACACTGAAGTAAACTATAGCAAGTGTAACAGTTTGATATGACTATTGCCATTTGGGTGTACTACTGAAATAATGTAAGTTGTTCATCTATTTTGACTCAATAAGTGCCTAAAAAAATACATATGTGTAACTTATGTGTAATTTATGTGTAGCTTACACTGGCGGCCAAAAATGTGGAATAATGTACACATTTTGCTGATTTGGAAGGAAATTGGTACTTTAATTCACCAAAGCGGCATTCAACTGATCACAAAGTATGGTCAGCACATTACTGATGTAAAAAAACAGCACCAAGTCATTTTTGATTAAATCTAGACAGGCCCCATTTCCGGCAGCCATCACTCCAGCAATATATCCTTGAGTAATCATGATAAATTGCTAATTTGGAACTAGAAAATCACTTGCCATTATGTCAAACACAGTTGAAAACTATTTGGTTCATTAAATTAAGCTTAACATTGTCTTTGTGTTTATTTTTGAGTTGCCACAGTATGCAATAGACTGGCATGTCTTAAGGTCAATATCAGGTCAAAAATGACAAAAAAGAAACAGCTTTCTCTAGAAACTCGTCAGTCAATCATTGTTTTGAGGAATGAAGGATATACAACGCTTGAAATTGCCATAACACTGAATATTTCATACAGATGTGTACACTACAGTCTTCAAAGACAAAGGACAACTGGCTCTAACAAGGACAGAAAGAGATGTAGAAGGCCCAGATAGAAAAATAGACGCCTCGCATGTCCTCAGCTGACAGCTTCATTGAATTCTACCTGCTCAACACCAGTTTCATGTACAACAATAAATAGAAGACTCAGGGGTGCAGCCACTTTTGAAACAGAAAAACAAAAAGAAAAGGTTAGAGTGGGCAAAGAAACACAGACATTGACAATAGATAACTGGAAAAGAGTGTTATGGATATTAACCCCATTGAGCTTTTGTGGGATCAGACTGTAAGGTGTGTGAGAAGTGCCTGACAAGACAGTCACATCTTTGGCAAGTGCTACAGGAAATGTGGGGTAAAATGTCACCTGAGTATCTGGACAAATCGACAGCTAGAATGCCAAGGATCTGCAAAGCTGTCATTGCTGCACTTGGAGGATTTTTTGATGAGAACACTTTGAAGTACAGTACTGTGCAAAAGCTTTAGGCACTTGTGAAAAATGTTGCATAGTGAGGATGTCTCCAAAAATAATGCCATAAATACTTTTCATTTATCAATTAACATCATACAAAGTCCAGTAAACATAAAAAAGCTAAATCAATATATGGTGTGAACACCTTTGCCTTTAAAACAGCCCCAATTATCCTAGGTACACCTGGACACAGTTTGTCTTGGTTGTTGGCCGATAGGATGTACCAAGCTTCTTGGAGAATTCACCACAGTTCTTTTATCTATTTAGGCTGTCTCAATTGCTTCTGTCTCTTCTTGTAATCGCAGACAGACACGATGTTCGGTGGGGGCCTCTGTAGGGGCAATGCCATCTCTTGCAAAGCGCCCTGTTTTTCTATTCTAATCTTTTCTATTTGCAAAAGTAATGTTTGGGAGTCTAAAATGTATTTTTCCTATTGACACACTAAAGCTGAAGATATAAATAACCATCTTAAGAATTGTTTTTTTTTTTTGTGAAACATCTTTAGTGCCTAAAACTTTTGCACAGTACTGTAGTTTAAAAAAAAATTCAAATTGTAATAGTAATTTAATGTCCTGACAATACATTGTGATCAGTTGAATGCAACTAACAAAAAGTACCAATTTCTTTCCATAAGTGCAAAATCTGTACATTATTCCAAACTTTTGGCCACCAGTGTATGTGTAGATCAGGGGTCGGCAACCTATGGCAGGTGGAGGGGTAATAACTGGCACGCCAGCATCGGCGAGAGAGAAGTAGGCTATTTTATTTATTTAAATTCCGCACCTGCATTCCAATCTACATCTTGATGTAATCCTTCCTCATGATCACGCAGGGTGTTTTCATGAGCTGAATGGGAGGCTAAATAAAAAGTTAAAATGTGACGAGACTGCAGTATACCCAACAGACTCATGTGGCGCATGCAAGCCATTCACGCATTTCGGTTAATTCCACGAGTAAACGCCCGATTTACTTTGGTCAGGCTGCACGGATGACAACCTAATCAATGTTTCATTTGTTTCTTTTTGCTTTCAGAACAACACGTGATGTAATAAGGAATACACCACTATTAATCCTTGAGATTTCCAACCCAGCATACAGGTACACCGTCCTTAAACCGTGGTCACACTCAAAATTACATTAAATGATTAAAAGAGAAAACATAATCTGATAAAATCTGAGTCTATTCAAAATATAAAATAAACCTGGAAATAAAGTTTTAGGATTAGTGTCGGCACAGCCATTGACCAAGAAAATAAAAAATGGCACTCCATGTCAAAAAGGTTGCCGACCCCTTGTGTAGATTATGTATTATGTGTTTAACAGCCAGTTGCATCTCATGAAATTTCAGTGTGAAAGTCATGAATCCTGTTCTAGATTTGTCCTGATTTGTTGCATTATCTCTTTGATTTATGAAAAATAAAACATCAAAATATATAAAAAATATATTTTATTTTAATATTTTCTAATTGTCTTGAAAATATTTTAAAGATTTGACACTATCTGGGCATTTTGTACATTTATTTTTATTTTATTTTTGATAGATATAAGTGCTGGGTCTCTAAAGACCCTAATATGTAAGAGTGTTTGGGGAAATTACCATGCATTTAAGGATCAATAACCTCTAAGCTCATGGTAGGTCTCTCTTCAAAGGTTTACAAATTATTGGTAAAAATCTTTTTTTTCAATAGCAGCCTATAGTTTACATAACAGACATAAACCATGATTTGCTACCTGCTAGTGGGTTGCAGGTGGTGCGTATTTGGAAGAGGAACATTCTCAGGGAACATTTACTTGGACAGAAATCTGATGAATCATCAATACTTTTGGTTTATTTTCCCAGTAGAGAGAGACTGTATTTTGAATGTGTACATCTGCTATAGGTTGTTTTTGTCAACTTTTAGAAGTACAAGAAGCATATAGATGGCTTCAAATCTAACATTACATGGACTACAAGCCACAATACTCCAATTCTGTTGGGGTCTTTAAACTGAATGTTTTTGCACAGCGTTGCTCTGGTATTTGTACAGCACAGTCTCTGGCTCTTAGCTTGTGTTCCACTCTTGACATTACCTCCAGCTCATGAAGGTTAGTGTGAGGAAAGGTTAGCTGACAGAAACTGTACTTAACATGCTGGAACCATACAGTAAAAGGACCCTAAACATGCCTGACACGTATGAGACAAGCTAAGCATATACTTCCTATCTCCTCCACACCTGCCCCACAGCTGTGAACTTCACCACACTCTCATTCATATTCCACACACATAAACACACACACACACACACACACACACACAAAGAGTTCTCTCACAGTACTTGTCTGGGGCATCATACCCCCATGAAAATTCAAGCAGTGGCTCTAGTGGGTCTGTGATCATTCCAGTCGGTCTGGGAGAAGTCATCTGACAGGTGCCTTTTATATCATATGTGAGGAACCACCTGTTAAACATTTATGGCCTGAGCTCCATGCCTGGAATTCTGGCCAATTAGACAGAAAAAAGTGCATGGCAGCATCTCCATACAGTGAAAATAAGATACGATTTCCACACAACTGGTACCATGAGTGAAGATAGTGTACAATCTAAGATTAAATCCAGTTCTGTGTAGCATGTGAGAATGCTTAAAGATGAAGTCATTAATCATTTAGCGAGACTAGGCAGTTTACTTGTTGCTGCCATGACTAGTTTGCCTTTTTCCTACCATTCAGCATGATCTTTAGTAAAATACTGTTCCCCTTCTGTCACTCACTCGAAGTTGTGTCAATGTAGTGACACTAGGGGTCGATCTTGAGAGCCCGAGACACCTTCAGAACTTTGAGAAGCGGAGTTGCCTGGCACTCCCTTCCCAAGCCTGTAGGACGACGTCATCTCTGGCAACTAAAGCCTACAGCGCTGCAGGTCAGGCCGCCTCCGCCCTGCACGGCATGGCCCTCTTACAGGTCCATCAGTCCAAGGCTTTGAAAGAGCTACACGAGGGTAGTTCTGATCCCGGTGTGATACAAGAGCTTGCCCTCCATGCAACTAAGATCACAGCGTGCACACTCGGGCAGACGATGTCCACACTTGTGGTCCAGGAGTGCCACCTGTAGCTGAACCTGGTCGAGATGAGGGACGCGGACAAGGCGCAGTTCCTTAACGCACCCATCTCCCAGGTCGACCTCTTCGGCGACACCGTCGAGGACTTCGCCCAGCAGTTCTCGGTGGTGAAGCAACAGACGGAGGCCATTCAGCACATCTTGCCCCGACGCAGCTCAAGAGTGCGCACCCCGTCTGTTCACCGAGGGCGTCCCCCTGTGGTGACACAAACTCAACCGGCTCTGCCCCAGCCCGAGCCCAGCCCTCAACCCCGGCATAGAGCCCCCCGCAGGAAAGGAACACCCCCCACTTCTCAGCTGGCCGCGAAGACCCCCAGGAGGGCTCCCAAGCTGGCAAATTCCCCTGAGGAAGGACCTTCTTTCTCAGGGACGGGGCACCCTCTGGCACCCACACCCAGACCTCTGGAATCTCCATGTTTGGTCCCTGGACGGGACGCAGAAGACCTAACTGGTCTACCGCCCGCAGTGGTTAACACAATCACTCTGGCCAGAGCTCCTTCTACAAGGCAGCTGTATTCCCTGAAGTGGCGTATCTTCACTAAGTGGTGTTCTTCCCGTAGCGAAGACCCCCAGAGGTGCGCAGTCAGGTCAGTGCTTTCCTTCCTGCAAGAGAAGTTGGACGGGCGGCTGCCCCCCTCCATTCTCAAGGTCTATGTAGCTCCTATAGCAGCACACCACAACGCTGTTGAAGGTACGTCTCTCGGTAAGCACGACCTGATCATCAGGTTCCTGAGAGGCTCCAGGAGGTTGAACCCTCCTGGGCTGCACCTCTTTCCCTCATGGGACCTCTCTGTGGTCTTTTTAGGCCTACGGAGAGCCCTGTTCGAGCCCCTAGAGTCAGTCGAGTTAAAGTCATTGAAGACCGCCCTCCTGATCACGCTCACTTCCATCAAGAGGGTTGGGGACCTGCAAGTGTTCTCTGTTAGCGAAGAGTGCCTAGAGTTTGGTCCGGAAGACTCTCACGTGATCCTGAGACCCCGACCGGGCTATGTGCCCAAGGTTCCTACAACCCCTTTTAGGGATCAGGTGGTGAGCCTGCAAGCACTGCCCCCAGAGGAGGCAGACCCAGCCTTATCATTGCTGTGTCCAATGCATGCTTTGCGCATCTACTTGGATCGCACGCAGAGATTTAGACACTCTGAGCAGCTCTTTGTCTGCTTCGGCGGACAGCGGAAAGGGAACGCTGCTAGCACCTTTCCCCTCCTCGAGGTGAAGCCATGCGCTCTTCTCTCCCATGCGTGTTCACGACCTGTAAACCCTGGATGTCCTTCCTCCTAGCCCTCTGGCTCACAAATTCAGCGGAGGAATTCGTAGTCGGACCCAGTACATGTGGTAACATGCCCTGTACTGGGGTAAGTGCTCCACCATGTCTCGGTTAACCTGGTAACCTCCTGTAATGTATCTTCCATAGTACGGTCTCCCTTTTTTGGTAGACCCGCATCTCCCTTGGCAGAGCCCTCTCTGCCCCGGGCGCTGCGTTTGTATTGCTCCTCCCCCACAAAGGACAGGACCTACCACTGCACCTCTTCCATGTGCGGCCTTAGGCCCATATGATGTATTTGCCACTTTTTTACCCTCCCCTTCAGGGCAGGGTGTGGCCTCCGTGGGGTCTTTTCCCCCTGAAAGAACAGGAACGGAAAAGAACGCCTTCCCCGGCGCATTTTATAAGCATTTAAAGGACCCAGCCGAATCTAATTTTCTGTGGAGAGTAAAACTTAGAGAGAAAAGGCCACGGCTGGCGTGGCCTGCTCCCATACTAGATGTGTCTCCTTCCCCCCCTCAGGGTTGTTGGGAATTACATGACGTTTGGGGTGTCTGGGGAGGCTACGTGCAGTCCGAGTGCATCTGTTCCTACGCTCACAGTAGCTTGCCTATACCTGCATCGGCAGTTCATGTAACACAGTTCAGCCATTGTGGCGTTTCGTATAGGAACCCCTAGTGTCACTACATCGACACAATGTCGAGTGAGTGACAGAAGGGGAACATCTTGGTTACTGTTGTAACCTCCATTCCCTGATGGAGGGAACGAGACGTTGTGTCCCTCTTGCCACAGGCTGAACTACACCGTTGTAATGGCCGGGACCTTGTCTCAGCTCCTCAGTGCAAAAACCTGAATGAATCCGCATTCCAGCCTCCCTTTTATACCCGTATGTCGGGGGGGAGTGACATGCAAATTCTACACACCAATACTCATTGGCCTTTTCTCAAAGTTCTGAAGGTGTCTCGGGCTCTCAAGATCGACCCCTAGTGTCACTACATCGACACAACATCTCATTCCCTCAATCCAATAGAAAATATGTGGGCAGAACTGAAAAAGCATGTGCAAGCAAGGAGGCCTACAAACCTGACACAGTTACACCAGTTCTGTCTGGAGGAATGGGCCAAAATTCTAGCAACTTATTGTCAGAAGCTTGTGGAAGGCTACCCAAAACATTTGACCCAAGTTACACAATTTAAAGGCAATGCTACCAAATACTAACAAAGTGTATGTAAACTTCTGACCCACTGGGAATGTGATGAAAGAAATAAAAGCTGAAATAAATCATTCTCTCTACTATTATTCTGACATTTCATATTCTTAAAATAAAGTAGTGATCCTAACTGACCTAAGACAGGGAATGTTTTCTATGATTAAATGTCAGGAATTGTGAAAATGTTTTCAGGCCTTATTTTTGTTATTTTTAAAAATCAATTCAAAAGTGATGGTATACCCTGAAAATGTCAGATTCTAAGCTTTCAAACGACACCTCATATGCCAGACCTATGTATAAAGGGACTTCAACATTTTAAGTGAAAAATAATTTGTGATATAGCACCCCCCACAGCATGTGTCACTAAAAGATCACACAATTACCACTTTCATACAGTATGTGCATTGTTATATGTGCATATATTGTCAAATGTGCACAATTTTAAAACAATATGTGCTAACTAACAGTTCTATAAGGGGTACACACCGATCAGCCACAACATTAAAATCACCTGCCTAATATTGTGTAGATCCCCCTATTGCCGCCAAAACAGCGCCAACCCGCATCCTAGAATACCATTCTTAGATGCTATTCTCACCACAATTGTTCAGAGCGGTTATCTGAGTTACTTTTCAGTTCCCTATCTGTCACTCACTCGACGTTGTGTCGATGTAGTGACACTAGGGATCACTCATGATCGCTGTCTGTTGTGTCTGGGCGCGACCCACATGGAGGCAGCGTTTGTGGATGGATCATGTTCTCACTGCGAGAATATGACCATGGCAACATTGCGGTCGCGGCTTGCTTTCGTAAGAAAGATGATGAGCTCTCGAGCGCAGCATCAGAGAGCGGGCTTGTCCAGTCGGACGCAGAAGCCTCAGCTGGGCTCCCCCCTCATGGACGATTGCCCAGTCACAGGCTGATGCAGAAATGATGGACATGCTTTCCCAGGCGGCCATGCCCCGCTCCAGTGCCTTTCTTCCCGGAAGTGTACAAGGAGCTGATGAAATCGTGGAAGGCACCTTTTACTGCCCGGCCCCGATTCTGCAGTTCCCCCACCCTCACTACCCTCGATGGCGTGGCGGCCAGGGGCTATACGGCGATTCCCCTGGTGGATAAGGCGCTCGCAGAGCACCTATGCCCGCAGAGCGCCGCCACCTGGTGCGGACACCACCCGTCTCACAGTCGGCCGCTAAGAACCCATGGAGATCGTCAAAGCGCCCCTGAGCCAGGCGACCCAGGGATGACGAAACCCACTCACCTGGAGCTGGTAAGAAGACCACTCCATCCCCTGGTGGAGGGCCGGGTGGAAAAAATTGTTGCCTTTTTGTTTGATTTCGCCGCATGCCCAAGTGGCTGCGGTACCCAACAGTTCAGCAAAAGAGCAGTTTCCTTCCTCCCTGGGTCACATACCCGGTGTGCATGGTCGTCATCACGACTTCCGTCTACAGGTCGTCATTATGACTACCGTCCACGGGTTTTTCCTTGCAGGATTGGCGCTCCAGCGGTGGTCTTCCCCCCCGAGCGCCCAGCTGTGGCACACAGCCGCCCCCGATGTGGCAGTCTCCATGGGTTACGAGGACAGGCCTCTTCCTCCCTCGTCCCAGGCTGTTCCGGGGTGGTCACAAAGAGCCAGGTAATTCTTCGATGTCCCTAGACTCAGCACGGTCACAACGTGGTGTGGCACCTCAAGCTCCGCCCCGCCGTGAGGCCCCACCTGCCAGTACGTCTGACAATGTTGTCCCCTTGGTCCCCCTTGCGCGGAACTTGGATGCATGGCTTGCTCTTTCCAATCCGTCACGATGGCTGATCCAGACCGTCCGACTCGGCTACACAATTCAGTTTGCAAGGCGCCCGCCCAGGTTCAGCAGTATCCACTTCACCTTGGTCAAGGATGAAAACGCTGCTACTTTGCGCGCGGAGATCGCTACCCTCCTACGGAAGGGCGCGATAGAACCTGTCCATCCGGCAGAGATGAAGAAGGGGTTTTACAGCCCCTACTTCATCGTACCGAAAAAAGGCGGTGGGTTGCGGCCAATCTTGGACCTGCGAGTACTGAACCGGGCCTTTCATAGACTCCTGTTCAAGATGCTGATGCAAAAACACATTCTGGTGAACGTCCGGCATCAAGATTGGTTCGTGGCAGTAGACCTGAAGGATGCGTACTTCCACGTCTCGATCCTTCCTCGACACAGACCCTTTCAGTGGTTTGCATTCGAGGGTCAGACGTATCAGTACAAAGTCCTCCCTTTCGGCCTGTCCCTGTCTCCTCGCGGCTTCTCAAAGGTCGCAGAGGCAGCCCTTGCACCGTTAAGGGAGGTGGGCATTCGTATTCTCAACTGTCTCGACGACTGGCTAATCCTAGCTCACTCTCGGGACATGTTGTGCGCACACAGGGACTTGGTGCTCTCACACCTCAGCTGACTAGGGCTTCGGGTCAACTGGGAAAAGAGCAAGCTCCTCCCGGTTCAGAGCATCTCTTTTCTCGGTTTGGAGTTGGACTCAGTCTCGATGACGGCATGCCTCATGAACGAGCACGCACAGTCGGTGCTGAACTGTCTGAAGGTGTTCAGACAGAAGACAGTGGTTCCACTAAAACTTTTTCAGAGGCTCCTGGGGCATATGGCATCCTCAGCGGCTGCCACAATGCTCGGGTTAATGCATATGAGACTACTTAAGCACTGGCTTCAGACTCGAGTCCCGAGATAGGCATGGCGCCGTGGGACACATTGCATGGTCATCATGCCGATCTGTCACCGCCTCTTCAGCCCTTGGACCGACCTTGCATTTTTGTAGGGCAGGGATTCCCCTAGAGCAGGTCTTCAGGCACATCGTTGTTATGACGGATGCCTCTAAGATGGGCTGGGGTGCCGTATGCAATGGGCACACAGCCGCCGGCTCCTGGACTGGCCCGCAGCTGCATTGGCACATCAACTGCCTCGAGTTGTTGGCAGTACTGCTCGCCCTGCGGAGGTTCCGGCCGTTGATCCAGGGCAAGCACGTGTTGGTCTGAACAGACAACATGGTGACGGTAGCGTACATCAACCACCAAGGTGGTCTACGCTCCCGTTGCATGTCACAACTCGCCCGCTGTCTCCTCCTCTGGAGTCACCAGTGCCTCAAGTCGCTACGAGCCACTCACATCCCGGGCGATCTCAACACCGCAGCAGAAGTGCTGTCATGACAGGTTATGCTCAGGGGAGAGTGGAGACTCCACCCCCTTGTTGTCCAGCTGATTTGGAGTCGATTCGGTCAAGCACAGGTAGACCCATTATCTTCCTGGGAATCCTCCCACTGCCCGCTTTGGTACGCCCTGACAGAGGCACCCCTCGGTATAGATGCGCTGGCACACAGTTGGCTCCCTGGACTACACAAATATGTGGTTTCCCCCAGTGAGCCTACTTGCACAGACCCTATGCAAGGTCATGGAGGACGAGGAGCAGATCATCCAAGTAGCACCCTACTGGCCCACCCAGAATCCCCCTGAGGAAGGACCTTCTTTCTCAGGGACGGGGCACTATCTGGCACCCGTGACCAGACCTCTGGAATCTCCACGTCTGGCCCTTGGACGGGACGTGGAAGACCTAAGTGGCCTACCACCCGCGGTGGTAGACACGATCACTCAGGCTAGGGCTCCCTCTATGAGGTGCCTGTATGCCTTGAAGTGGCATCTGTTCACTAAGTGGTGTTCTTCCCGACGTGAAGACCCCCAGAGATGCGCAGTCGGATCGGTGCTTTCTTTCCTGCAGAAGAGGCTGGAGGGGCAGCTGTCCCCCTCCACCTTGAAGGTGTATGTAGCCGCCATTTCGGCACATCACGAGGCAGTGTATGGTAAGTATTTTGGGAAGCACGACTTGGTCATCAGGTTCTTGAGAGGCGCTAGGAGGTTGAATCTCTCCAGACCACACCTCATGCCCTCGTTGGACGTCTCTGTAGTCCTTCGGGGTCTATGGGGTGCTCCCTTTTAGCCCCTAGAGTCAGTAGCGCTTAAGGCACTCTCTTTGAAGACTGCCCTCCTGACTTCCATCAAGATGGTAGGGGACCTGCAGGCGTTCTCTGTCAGCAAATCATGCCTGGAGTTTGGTCCAGGGTACTCTCACATGATCCTGAGACCCCGACTGGGCTATGTACCCAAGGTTCCCATGACTCCATTTAGGGATCAGGTGGTGAAACTGCAAGCGCTGCCCCAAAAAGGCAGACCCAGCTTTGGCGTTGCTGTGTCCGGTACGTGCTTTACGCATCTATTTGGATCGCACACAGAGCTTTAGAAGCTCCGAGCAGCTCTTTGTCTGCTTTGGTGGACAGCCGAAAGGAAGCGCTGTCTCCAGACAGAGGATCGCCCACTGGGTCATTGACGCCATCGTGATGGCATATCACGCCCAGGATGTGCCGCCCCCCGTGGGACTACGAGCCCACTCTACGAGGAGTGTAGCGGCCTCCTGGGCCCTGACCATTGGCACCTCTTTAGCAGACATCTGCACAGCAGGGGGCTGGGCAACACCCAACACCTTTGCGAGGTTCTATAATCTCCGGGTTGAGACGGTTTCGTCCCATGTGTTGTCAGGTCCAAACAGGTAAGTTCCGGGACAGCTTGCCGGCTGTGTACCACTTCCGCATAGAGCCCTTCCCCTCCCTTGAGGTGAAGACGTGTGCTTCTGACTCCCAGTCGTGTTCACAAGTTGTGAACCCTGGATGACTTTTCTCCTTAGCCCTGTGGCAGACGAGTTTGCGGAGAAACTCGCTGCTGGCTCAGTATGTGTGCTAACTAGGCCCTGTACTGAGGTAGGTGCTCCAAATGTGGTGGTTCCCTGTAGGTGACCCCATGTGACATCTTCCGCTAAATCGCTTCCCCATCGGTAAACTGCGTCTTCCTTGGGCAGAGGTCCCTCTTCCCCGGTCACCATGTTTGCAGAAACTCCTCCCCCTCGGGTAGGACCTACCATGGGACTTCTCCACATGACATAGTTCCGACGAGACTCGGTAAGACCATGTGATGTATTTCCACTCAAAATACCCCCTAGTGTCCCCTAGTGTCACTACATCGACACAATGTCGAGTGAGTGACAGATAGGGAACGTCCTGGTTACTTTCATAACCTCCTTTTCCTGATGGAGGGAACAAGATGTTGTGTCCCTCTTGCCACAACGCTGAACTACCCGCTGAAATGGCCAGGACCTTGTCTCGGCTCCTCAGTACAAAACATGAATGAGTGGTTGCATACCAGCTCCTTTTATATCCATATGTCCGGGGGAGTGGCATGCAAATTCCACTCGCCAATTTCCATTGGCCTTTTTTCAAAAAGCAGAGGTGTTTGGGGCTCCCAAGAGTGATCCCTAGTGTCACTACATCGACACAACGTCTCGTTCCCTCCATCAGGGAACGGAGGTTACGACAGTAACTGAGACATTTTGTTTTATATAGTTATCATTTTACCTGTCAAAAGAACTGTTTTTATTTTTTACAGTTCAACTGTAACTGTGCTCATTTCAGTCTACAATTACTGAGTTATTTCAGATATTTAGTAACCAATTAAAGTAAAAAATCAGGGTTACTATAGTTATGAATTTTTAATGTAGCTTTTATTCTAATTTATTTTCAATCTGTCCTTTCAGTTTTCACTCCGACTGTTTAGTTCAGGTTTAGTTTTTTCATAATTTTTTTCTAGTTTCACATTGGTTAAAGGTTTTAGTATTTTTTAGGCTGCCAAAGTAAATGCCCTAACTGATGTAATTTAAATGTTTTATACTATAAAATTTCTTAGTGCAA
This sequence comes from Myxocyprinus asiaticus, assembly GCF_019703515.2. Lineage (NCBI taxonomy): Eukaryota > Metazoa > Chordata > Actinopteri > Cypriniformes > Catostomidae > Myxocyprinus > Myxocyprinus asiaticus. The sequence goes on from NC_059348.1 coordinate 20,054,705, forward strand.
TTGCTATCTAGAAAAATTTTCCAAATGTAATTTAATGAAGGTATTGTACAGGCTTAAAATTTGGAATATTTTGTGTATCAAAAACTAAAACTTAAGAGTTCAAACAATAACGTCCTGGTTACTTTCGTAACCTCCGTTCCCTGATGGAGGTCAGGGCTTTGAGATGGCCACTCCAATACCTTGACTTTGTTGTCCTTAAGCCATTTTGCCACAACTTTGGAGGTATGCTTGGGTCATTGCCCATTTAGAAGACCCATTTGCGACCGAGCTCTAACTTACTGGCTGATGTCTTGAAATTTTGCTTCAATATATCCACAAAATTTTCCTTCCTCATGATGCCATCTATTTCATGAAGTGCACCAGTCTCTCCTGCAGCAAAGCACCCCCACAACATCATGCTGCCATCCCCATGCTTCACAATTGGGATGGTGTTCTTCGGCTTGAAAGCCTCACCCTTTTTCCTTCAAACATAATGATGGTCATTATGGCCAAACAGTAAAATTTTTGTTTAAACAGACCAGAGGACATTTCTCCGAAAAGTAAGATCTTTGTCCCCATGTGCACTTGCAAACTGTAGTCTGGCTTTTTTATGGTAGTTTTGGAGCAGTGGCTTCTTCCTTGCTGAGCAGCCTTTCAGGTTATGTTGACTCATTTTACTGTGGATACTTGTCTACCTGTTTCCCTGCATCTTCACAAGGTCCTTTGCTGTTGTTCTGGGATAGATTTGCACTTTTCGCACCAAACTACATTCATCTCTAGGAGACAGAATGCATTTCCTGAGCGGTATGATGGCTGCATGGTCCCATGGTGTTTATACTTGCATACTATTGTTTGCACAGATGGTACCTTCAGGCATTTGGAAATTGCTCCCAAGGATGAACCAGATTTGTGGAGGTCCACAATATATTTTCTGAGGTCTTGGCTGATTTCTTTTGATTTTCCCATGATGTCAAGCAAAGAGGCACTAAGTTTGAAGGTATGCCTTAAAATACATCCACAGGTTCACCTCCGATTGACTCCAATTAGCCTATCAGAAGCTAAATTAGGCTTGACATCATTTTCTGGAATTTTCCAAGCTGCTTAAAGTAAAAGTTAACTTAGTGTATGTAAACTTCTGACCCACTGGAATTGTGATATAGTCAATTAAAAGTTAAGCAATCTGTCTGTAAGCAATTTTTGGAAACAATTACTCATGTCATGCACAAAGTAGATATCCTAAACGACTTGCCAAAACTATAGTTTGCTAATATGAAATCTGTGGAGTGGTTAAAAAATGAGTTTTAATGACTTCAACCTAAGTGTATGTAAACTTCTGACTTCAACTGTGTCATTTTGCACAGATTATTGCTGCTGTAAGCCCCAAATAGCTAAAACCTTTATATCTGCTTTTACCTTGAGCAGCCGTCTAAAAATTAGCCATTTTTTTAATTGTATGTGAGCTTGCTTGGCTGAATAATCCAATGTTATATCTTAGATGTCCAGAACAAAATATGCCATCCAGCAGGAAAAGCATGCTAAACAAATCATCATAAAAATATGTTTTAGACTATTACTGATTAAATGTTATATATTATATTATATATGATATTATTGTAAAGATGAGGATCTCAGCTTTCTAATGACACCTAGATTGAGCTTCTAGTCCATTCAGCAGCCGAGACATTAAATGAAACAATGAGGGTGGTGCATAAACTGAAAATTAGACTGAATGTCTATGGACGGGCAAATCTGTGAGGGCTGAAATGAGTTAGAGCACTACCTACCTTTTCTTTCTTCAGGGACAACATTAAGGAAGACACTGGCTTCAGAGTATGTAGTCTATGTCACCTGTGAGCACTGACGATACATATCCTCACACACACGTACAATTAAAATGCATTTGTTAGTGTGCCAAGACAGAGAAGAAAATGTGACATAAGTACCAGCAAAAATAAATAACCCAGGTTGCACACCTATTTCCCATTCAGTCACAAATAATGAGACGCCATATACAAATGATAACAAGGTGGACTATTTTCATTTAATCTAATGTCCTCTTATTATGTGCATTCTAAGCACAGCTACAGAGGAAACAGTCTATTGTATAACAATTGGTGATGGCTGCAATTTATTTATGTTTGTCAATATCTGCAAGGGGGGTCTAAAATAAAGTGCAGTTCAGAGGAGATGGAGAGATAATCCACCCTGTTATGGCACCTCACAAGTCATAGCAAGCTCCCTAAGTAGAGAGAAATAAGTAGAGCAGGGCACTTACTGCACAATTAAGTGACTTCAGTTCAACTGTGCTCATTTGTTGCCTGACTTATGGCAGTCATTATCAATTGCCATCAGTTGTGCGGGATTCTTTTTCCTTGTCGTGTGTCCACAAGTATGCCTCTTTTGAACACACATACACACACTACATTTAAATGTAAACATCTGCATAATAATTGCTTACTTTTGAATACTGCCTGGCATTCATGTTTGCTAAATGAGACTGTGGCTTCTCAGGCTGGCCCAATACCACTGTGTATTGACATGTCATTTCTGTTTTCTGCTCTGCTTTGACAGGCTTTGACAAGCAACAACTATGGTTATCAAGGCCTCAGTGATGCATTGTCTATGTTACCTTGACTGCAACTCCCTTGATAGTAAGTACTGACAAGTGTACAGTGAGTGTTTTAATTGTATTTATACAGAGCTGGTTTTCAGCTTTTGTGAATTTGGTGAAGCCTAAGATTGACTCCAATTGTGGTAGTATAAAAAACAACTTTGCTTCCAATCTATTTACTGTGCACTTCTCCTAGGGTTTCATTATTGCTGAATTTCTACTTTTGCTGAATAACATGCATTGGACAATGTTCTGGCCATTTACTTCCTTTGAACTGTGGAGTTTCAATGTCATGTGAGTCACTACAAAGAGAAAATCGGACACATCTGGGTCACCTTTAATGTACAGATGCGTTGCATGCCCATTGGAAGAAATTTTAAATATACGCGTTCTGTGGCAGTTTATCTGTGCAGTCGACTGGTAGCATATTAAATTCAGCCATCAGGGTGGGCAAATCAAGGTCGTTGTCAGAAGGATATTTTGGCTCCCTGTGGGGAGGGAGGTGAGAAGGTTGGTGAAACACAGCATGAGAGTGTTAATGTTGTGTGCTCCACCTCTATTTATGAAGTACACTACCAGTTTTGTCTTGACACAGTGCACAACCCCCTACCCTGTGCTATGACAGCATGCAAGTCCAGAATCAGATCCCATAAGCTCTCTGCTATTACCATTGAGCAATTCATAAAGTGAAAACCAAGGTCTCAGATCAGTATTTTGATACAGACATTGTGGCCAGTGGTCACTAAAAGTCCATTTGAAGCACCTCATACCTTCATCCAAGCAAGCTGCAGTTCACTAATTGTGTGCCTTGCGAACACTTCCATTTTCTGGCTCACTTTTTTTTGTACTACTCTTGTTATTTTAGCAGCCCAGATCCTTAATTAGTCCAATAGCACCACCCTGTTAAATTTGAACATGCACTAATGTCACGTTTATAGAAAACCATTTCAGTTTAATGGGGATGGTCCAAAAAGTAGCACTATCAACTGACTTAACCTCTTAAACCCGGAGCGACCCGGTACCGGGGCCTCTAGGGGGCGCTGATCACGAAAAAAATATTACGGTATTACTCAAAAACCACTTGCTTGATCTGCACAAATTAGGTGTCATTTTAAAGCTTAGACTCTTATCTTTACAATGAATATAGCTGATCTGACCAATTCTAAAATACTGCTTTTAAATTTGCTCAAGTAGAACTGTTCCGTTTAAAAAAATGCGCAAATTTGCGATAACAACAATCATATAAAAAAAAACAGTAAATCACACAGCCATGTGCTATATATCTTTGGAAAAGTCTTGATTAGTAGAATATAACAGGAAAAAATGTTTCATTCATAGACCAAACTACAGTGAGCATTAGTGTGTGAAATCCAAATGTATTTATCAAAAAAATTATAATAAATTTTTGGACAAGTCACGTATCCCACATGTGGACCAGAACCAGAGCGCACATACATAGACTGCACACCTGAGGGCGCTCAACGCACATTTTTTGGAAGGATGGAATAAGTGTTGGAATAAGGAGCCAAAGTGCACTGAAAGGTATCAAATGGTACTAGTTTAAGTATATATATATATATATATATATATATATACTGTATATACTGTATATATATATATATATATATATATATATATATATGTGTGTGTGTGTGTGTGTGTGTGTGTGTGTGTGTACACTACCTGTCAAAAGTTTTGAAACACTTACTCATTCTTTATTATAATTTGCTTTCTTCACATTTAGAATAATAGTAAAGTCATCAAAACTATGGAATAACATAAATGGGACTATGGGAATTATGTTGTGACTAAACAAAATCCAAAATGAATCAAAACTGTGTTATATTTTAGCATCTTCAAAGTAGTCACCCTTTGCCTAGATTTTGCAGAAATGTACTCCTGACATTTTCTCAACCTACTTTTTCAGGTATCACCCTGGGATGCTTTTTAAACAGTATTGAAGGAGTTCCCATCTATATGCTGGGCACTAATTGGCTGCTTTTCTTTATTATTTGGTCCAAGTCATCAATTTCAAAAACTTTTTCTTTTTTTTATCAAATTTATTTTTATAATGAAATAAATTAATATGGTGGCACAATTCTATTTTTGTCTACAAAACTCATTTCAAATATTTAAGCATCGCCTTCAGAAAAAAAAGATTTTTAAGATCATGAGAAACATTTCAGTCAAGTGTTTCAAAACTTTTGACCGGTAGTGATTATATATAGAGAGATTTTTGCATTCATAGTTTTCAGTTATTCTGTTTTAACGTTCAATAAAACACAATAATTCTTGCTTGGAGAGGTTATTTGGACACTGATAAATAAAAGACCACCTCGGAAACCATGATTCAATATGCTATAAGTTTGTATTGCTTTGTCCTATCAACACGTTTTTTCCTGGTATAGTTGACATGTTGGAGATCAACACCAAAGTACATTTTTGACCATCCATACTTACTGTCTAAAAGGTATAATGTCAAACTGAATAATAACTGAAAAGTTTCTTTTTTAGCCCTCATATTTTGTGTGTTTTGACAGCAGTGTTGTAGCATAACAGTATCTGAGCAGGATCCAAATATATTTTCTTACATTTTGAAAGGTTTTCTAAAAATATATACCATGCAACTGATACCACTTAACTGATAAGGGGTTAAACATTTCTTTGCAGTCATGGTGCACAAGTAATTTATATTGCATTACTCATGAATCAGTTGGGTTAGGAATTCACCCATAACCATATAGAAGGGTGGGAGAGAAGCACAGGTGGTGGATCTAATGCCACATAATAATCTTAGTCTTTCAGTTATATGAAATGGGTCCTTCCATCAACAAGCTAACAGCTTAAGCTTTTCCAAATGTTAGCTTGTTTTTTAAAGGTGGATCGAATGATACCCAGCATAGCACATTCGTAAAAGGGCTGGTGCACAGCTAATTATTTGAAAAATCTTGCAGATATTTCAGGTTTACCTCACAAAATTGGTATTGAATCCCTGGTATTGATAGTGCATCCCTAATGCAGTTCGCGTGAAATGAAGATTTAAATCCCACCTAAACAGCACCTCTCAAAAACGACAAATCACAACCCAGCAATAGAATATATTTTCTGCTGTGCTCCCAAGAGCAAACCGCTGCCATTGTGTTAGCTGCAAACACAAACTTTTCCAATTACACTTCTCTGACCAAAGAGCAGAGATATATTGATCAGCTACTGTAAACATCAAATGTTCCTTTACCCATATCACAAGAAAAAAGATGGAGAGAGAGAGACAGAGAGAAAGAAAGAAGAGACCCATCAAAGCCACTGAGTGATAATAATTCAGACTGGCATGGGGTTGCTTCCAAAGAGAGATGGGGTGTGCAAGGACAGACAGATGGCTTTTTGCAGACACAACCAGGGCTGTTAATCATGGGAAAAGAGGTCCCTATGGAACAGCAGCCATTAAAGATCTCCTCCTAGAGTTCAGCCAGCCAAAGACATTGCGGCTGATGGCTAAATTGAGAAGTCCAGAGTGTCAAACTGTCAGAGTGCCGGAGCATCTGGTTTAAGGACAGTGGCTTTGAATGAAATGTTAAATTAACCAGAGTAGAAAGGGGCCAGTTATCATGTTCACATTATGTTGTACCTGGTTCCTCATTCATTGTAGTCTCATACAGTTTCCATAGTCCTGTTCACTCATGTCCTTGACAAGACATTTTGTTCTGGCAATTGATCAAAGAAATGGTTTTCTCTGAGTAAAGATAGCCTGTCAACTGAGAAATTAATTGCATAATATTTTACTGGAATCCATTCAGACCAGGGAGTCAAGGTTTGTCTGATTAGCATGGGCAGATAGCCCCTACTGGTAGACATACTGAGACAAAGAATTCAGCAAAAGGAGGTCAAAATATCTGCTGCTGAAATTGGTCTGCGCTAAATGCAAAGTGTTCAAATGGAAATGTCCACAAGGTGGCGCCAAAAGCGAGTTGTATTTTAGTTGTAAATGCTTTAATACAGTCAAAAGGAATGCATATTTTATTAACCCTACTCCCTAATCCTAACCCCAACCCTTAACCCAACCATAAGTAGAGTAACAATTTAATTTTATAGCAAAAATGCAACCTCCAAATCCCATTCACCACTCATGCTGATTATTTGATCGCAACTATTTCCTGGTTTCCATGTGACTAATACCCATGTTTCGGAAACACACTATCAGTAGCGGCACAGGAAAAGGTGAACACATTTGAATTAATGCAAAAATGTCTGATGGGGGGTGCCGTTTGTCATTAATTCAGGAGTATGGGTTCGATTTCTGGGTACATGAAAATTTGGATGCAGCATGTCGATTTTGTGTGTTCATCTACCTCAATTGACAGCTATTCAAAAGTAGCCTTCAGACCTAACTTGTGTGCCTGGAACTAAGTGACCGTGAGCAAAGATGGCAGCATGCAGGTTGTGTAATTCTGAGGGTGAATGTGCCAGCCGAGAAACTGCCATTGAGATGAATAGTCTCTAGGTAAATTAGACCTTCTTGATACAGACCCAGCCACACACATACACCATGCCACACACAGAAAGAACCATGCCTCAAAATATCATACATATCTGCTGCAATTATTAACTTCTTATAGTAATTGCTACAGCAGGAATGGCAGACCACTGAATTGTTTGCCTGGGCAAAGGTGCTGACAATACAGCCATGATAATTCTGATGTGTTCCACGCTCATATTGAGACAGCCATCCAGTAAATAAAAAATGAGATTCATATTATCTCCCTAAGAGGCCATTTTCTCCCTTCCACAGGGTTCGTCATTGTTTTATGCTCTGCACCACTTTGGTAAGTGAAAATGTTATTGACTGTCACAAAGGGCTAAGGACAGAGGGAGCAAAGAATTACCTGAAATTTCTATTTCATCCTCCCACACCTAACCTCAGGAAGTTTAAAAGCCTTTTTGCTTAGAGTGTATCCAGTCTGTCACTGGGAGCTTCTATAGCTGTACAAAATTGTTCAATGTTCTTTCTTTTTTTGAATGCATTTTGACCACAATCACAAGCAATCTGGTTTTGAGATCAAATTTTACATTGATCCCAGACAATGCATAGAATACACTGACATGCAGAATGGATGTAATTGTGTCTGCGGAGGAGGAACTGATGATGGCCTCATTAAATGATTTTGTAAAAAATAATCAAAACAGGTCATTTGGACTGGCAAAGGGTCCAGAGTATTTAAAAAAAAAATCAAGGTCAGAATAGGGGACATAGTGACAAATGGGAGACTGAAATATTTATGAATGACCTTCCTCTCATAAATGCACGCTGGCATCTGCGGTAGAGAGTGACATATTCCTGAAAGGGGTGAGGACATTCACCCCGAGTCTTTTCAGAGAACAGCTCTTCCTATGCAAACTGACTGCCCGTCACCTGGACCCATCACCTTGAATAACTCCAATTTCTACAGATATGCAATATATATTTTTTGCTTTATACCATTTAGTTTTTCTTGTCCATTACAATGCTTACAAGGCAGCATTTTTTCAATATACCCCAAACATTTGGGTTAAGGTTTATTAGAAACCCCTAACACTTAGTATTACACGTCTACAATTAATTCAGCCTTACATGCTCAACCTTAAGACATTCAGACTTTGTATTGTATAGAATTTCTTAGGTATGCAACATTATTATTTATTTATTTATTTTTTGTCAATTTTGAGACATTTAATATTAAAGTTTGAAAATCTCCTATTTGACTTGCTATGTTAGATTTAGGGCTGTTGCTTAGTTAAAAGAAAAAAAAAAAATAACAGAATTAATCATGTCCCCGACCCATTCTGTACAGTACAGCATATAAATTCTTCATAAGAAATACAAGCCTAAGCGATAATTCTCGCAGAGGACATGTAGTAAACATTACGTCATTTATCATCAGTCCGGCATCTCATCCATTCATGATTTAGCCTATGCCTTGTAAGGTCTCACAGCTGTTTCTCTTTGCTCGATACGTTGCTTTGCTTTCACCCACCGCAACCCCAACATCACCAGTTTAGGTCCTGTCCTGCTGTATGGGTTAAGATTCTCTACCCTGCCGTCATCACCTTCTGGCAGTATCTGATGGTTTGTGTGATTATCCTTACTCTGAATGATATGGGATAAATTGCAATCAGTTCAATTCATTAATCAGCATATCTTGAAATTAATTAAATTAAAAACATTTAATTGATTGACAAACAAACTTTGTAACATCATTGTTTTCCAAAGTATGCAGTTCTAGAAAACACTTTCTCGAAGTCTCAAAGTTCCAGTCTGGATGAGAGGTGTAACCGGGCAAACAGTGTAAGCAAAATCAATGTTTTTTCAACCGAAAATGTATAAGTGTGAATTTCTATTGGCCTTTTTCACCTCCTTACATCTGTTTGTTTATTTTGTTTAATTGTGATTGGTCTTTTCTTTCTTACATGTATTTATCCATCTATATTACATATTACCATCAATTTATTTACCTAAAACCTTCAGAAAATGCAAATACATTTTTTTAATTTAATAATTCAGGGGAGAAAATTTAGTCTACTTCAGAAAGAGAGGATATAGTTTAATTTAGTATTATGAATGGTGTATAATCTAGTGCTCAACATTCAATGAAAATATAATATCATACATTCTAGTTTCAAACATACTGTTCATTATCAATTCAAGCATGTGGTCATTCATGTGAGAGCACATGGACAAGCTTATAGTGTGATGATCTACAGGGCACAGACTGCATGTAGATTAATGACAAGGACAGATAGAGACGTTATTCACTGTTACAGCGCAAATGATAGCCATGTACTGATAAAATACACTGAGATGTGATTTGCCCTTGCCTGTTCAGCAACTAAGAAGCTGAGCAGACTCTGAATCAGTGAGGAAGTAATGAGTGAATTCAATATTCCCTGGAGTTCAAGTCTGAGAGGCACTTGTTCTTCTATCATGGCAACATCTGGTCACTTAATCACTCCATGCTGTCCTAAGCTTTTGTGTGAGACACTATTCTACTCTTTTAGTACTGCATTTCTTTAAAAATAAAACATGTTTGATTGGGTTAGGCATCCATGAGGTTGTTTTCACTCACCTTAAAATGAGGGAAAATTATTGTGGCAGGCCCTCTGCCTTTCTATGGAATAAGGAAGCGGGGACCAGGTGAACACTCCATCAAACTTTAATTGTAGCACTTTTCAGTGTACATCAACATAAGAATAATCGTGCTTTTCAGCGCTCCAACTAAAACACATTCCACATACAACAGCCTTGCTTTTCAGCAGGCATCTTGACACAGACAAACACACATAGCTCAGTGCATCTCTCTCTCCCATCCGCCGATGTCTCCTCTCCTTAAGTACTCCTGCTGCTCCTCACTGGAACGCGAGACCAGTGTGGTGCATAGGTGGAACTTGTTCACCACTTACCTCGCTGGCCTCGCTCTGCCCAGACACTGCTCAGCCACGCCCTGCTAGCAACAATTATTAAAGAAATATTCTGAGTTGTATACAAGTTAAGCTAAATCAGCAGTATTTGTTGCATAATTTTTTATAACCACATTAAATAATTTCAACTTGTCCCCCTTTTTCTTTTTTCTTTTTCAAAAAAAGCTAAACTCAAGGTTACAGGAAGGCACTTAAAATGAAAGTGAATGTGGCCAAATTTTTTAGAGATTAAAGGCAGAAATGTGAAGCTTATAATTTTACAAAAACACTTGTTCACATAAACACTCATTCTTCTGTTAAAACTTGTGTATTATTTGATCTGTAAAGTTGTTTATATTGTTGTTTTAACAGTGATTTTTTCTCACTAAAATCTTATTTATGTCTTGTGAATATACTTTTGAAACAGTGAGTATTTTAAAATGTATATATTGGCCCTGTTCACTTTCATTGTAAGTGCCTCACTGTAAACCAGATTTTTACTTTTTCAAAAAAAAAAAAAGAGAGAGAAAAGGATGGACGAAATACTGTAAATATGTGTTACCATTAAGCCACAAATACTGTCAATTGAGCTTAACTTGTCTTGAGCATGGAATATTCCTTTAAGTAACACCTTTGTCTTAGAAGTTTCACTTACATTTCTTTAAGAGAAATAAAAATGCATATGAAAGAGACAATTGTTCACAGGATGTATAAAATGAATGTGGCTAGTATAGTACAGATAATTTGGTCATTGAAGAATTTTGGATGATAAATATTATTTTATACTGAAATCTCAAGAGAAAAATCTGAGAAGCAATACACAATAGCACAAATGTCTGAATTTGAGTTCCACTTAATCACTTTGCTGTCTTGAGAAACAATTAAGATATTAAAGAGATCTTATTTGTTATTTTTCTTTCCTATGGGATGCAGTCTGAGCAGTATAGGCTATGAAGATGCGGATCATGTGGCATTATACTCTAATAGGAATATGGTTGACCATCATTAATTTCTGCAGGTAGTGGCATTGGTATGACGCTGTTTTTCAACTTGATGGTGAAGGTGAAAGGCGATATAGGCTCATGGATGCATAGAGCTTGTGATTTCAATCCGATTGCTATTAATAATACACAAGCCTCCAAAGACACCTGCTCACATTACCCGAGAGGCATTACAGTGAGATTTAAATTGAAGGAGATAGGAAGCACAATCATTGAGTGTTTTTTTTTTTTTTGTTTTTTTTTTTCATCTGGCTTGTCCTTGGCTTAATTTGTCCATCAGTATTCATAAGACATACTATTTATTGTGTATTAGTGGATATATAGCTTGGAAGCAAGTCAACCAATGCAATTCTTATGATACCATTTCCACCTCGAGGCTTGTTATACAGTATAGTCACATACACACACGTGTTGGGAGGACCATTGCTGTCCGGTAACTATGGCTTAAGAATAATCCGCACACAGCAGAAACCAACAGTTTGGTTGTCAGCAGAAATGTCAGCAGAAATCATTGTGTATGTGTGAGCAGTGTTAATTACTTGGCTTAACAGGCCTGTCTCTATAGATTTGGCCCATAGCAGTCAACCTGCCCTCTTGCCATCTACAGTGTATAGCTATTTATCATTATGTCAACGGTCACTCTTAAAGAGACACATGGGTAATGTGGTTCTTATGTTAACTGGATTACAAAAATACATATTAAGACCCCCTAAAACTATATTCCAAGTACAGAACTTGACTGCATTGATATACATAAACACACCGCCAGCCTATTCTGTAATTCATCATAAACTAGTTTATTTTCCATTTCTAGCTATATGTTTCCCAAGGTGACTGTAGCCACATAGAAGCAGGGGTTCATCATCTCTTCTCTACCTGACACAGTCTGGGCATATAGTTTGTTTCATATCAAATAAAATTAGTAGTTTGTTCTATGTATGGCAGAATTAGCATATGGGTTTGTTCTATACAACAGAATTGGTGTATAGTTTGTTATATATTCAACAGAATTAGTGTATATAGTTTGTTCTATTTACAACAAAATTAGCTGATACTTTGTTCTACATGTAGCCAAGTGGAGAAATTTCATGTAATTAAACTATAGTCATAAATTGGACGTGGCCCCTTTAAGAGTTTTGCGACACCCGCTTTCTGGCACTCTCTTGTGTTAGAGATGTGAGAAGATACGTTGAGCAAGAGAGCTCTCGGTTTTGTTCATCGGTTGATAATTATTTGAGTAAATATAAAATTTTACACAAAATGCTCATAAATTGCATTAAATATGTGTTCAGAAGAGTTGCATGTTAAAATTGAGTGTTTGTTTTGGGTTATTTTTGAAGGATGCATATGGATTGCATGTGTGGAGTTTGACCACATTTTACAAATTTGAGAACTGGGTATGTAAATTTAGTATTAATCATATCTCACTTTAATGATTTATAGCCCAGAGTGTTTTCCAATTAAGTGAACATGTGCAATGAGAATTTTATTGTTTTAAACTGTAATACATGTCCTTAAAGCCTAGTTAAAAATGCATAAAATACTGTGAGTATTTAAGCATGTGTTAAATATATAAGATACATAAGTTTTAAGTCATTTGAGCAAGTACTTGAGTGCATAAAATGCTGTGAATGATATAACCATGTACAGTATTAAGATGATGTACACTGAAGCATAGGGGTAGGCTAATGCCCTGCATATTTCAATTCCATATTTCATTACCATATTTAATTACCATATTTCATTTTTGTAACTTAAATGTTTTTGTATTTTCCTGTATTTTCATAAACATCCCTTAGAATAAAACCCGAAAATATATTTTTGTATCCTGTGTTGTTTCTTTACAACCCACTGCCTACATCCTAAATCTTGTGTCAAAAATTAGTCAGCAACAGAAATTTTGTGTCTGAGACAGCAGAAGCTCAGTGTGCTGCTGTTGGTATACCTGAGAAAAGCCCTGCTATTCTTGAAGAAGTTTTAAAAATCGTAACAGAACAAGGAAAAGCTATAGGAGAGCTAACACAAGCTGTCCAGAAACTCACTTTGCAGTGCACTATGTCAGAACCTATGGCTCATTGTAAACCCAAGATGCAGCCAAGGTTTACAGATGATGACCAGCCAATATGTTTCCGGTGTAATGGTGTAGGACACATAGCTAAGAGGTGTGTGAAGAAAAACAAACATACTGTCACAGAGAATGCTAAATCGTCAGTGCAACAGATAAACTTTCCCCCTCGCTTGCTGTGAGCCAGGCAGTGTGAGGGCAGTCCATAGACTCAGCCGATATCGATACTTGTCGTGACCAATTACTCAAGTGTGCTGTGTGTCCTGTTGCTAATCTAAATATTAGTGGAGTAATGGCCTCTTGTTTACTTGATACAGGAAGCCAAATCAGTACTATTTCTGAGAGTTTCTTCAGAGAACACCTGTCTGGGGAGGATGAAGATATACTGTCCACAGCAGGTTGGCTGAAGATTACAGCTGCCAATGGTTTAGACATACCTTACCTAGGTTATCTTGAGTTGGAGTTTGAAAGCATGGGTATTACCCTACCAGAATGTGGTTTTCTAATAGTCAGAGACTCACAAAACTGTTCTCCTGTACCAGCCCTCTTGGCATAAACATCATTAGCAGATGTAGACAACTGGTTCATGCAGAGTTTGATACTACCCTAGTTGGAGAGTTGCAGTCTGACTGGAGGGAGGCGTTTCAGATGCAGAGTGCCAGCAGTCTGGAGAAGTGAAGCCTAGTCCGAATAGCAGGAAAAGACATGGTACACATACGTACCTGCTTCATCAATTACAATGGTAATAGTCAAGGGAGCAAAGAGTATGTTAAATGATGGTTCACTGGACTTCCTGTTAGAACCAGAATACACACCCTTATCTGGTGGTCTGATTGTTGTTCCCTCTCTTGTGTCTTCAGAGAAACAGTTGTTTCCTGTACAGGTTGTGAACCTCTCCCCAGAAGATATTTGGTTACAGGGCTGAACCAGACTTGGTACTCTGTCTCGTGTCAAGAGTGTGAAGTCCAATGAGAGGTGATATTTCAGAGAATTTCAGCTGATATCGAAGAAAACACTGTAAACTCAAAAGACAATCAGTTATTGGAGGACAGCTCCAAAGAGTTTATCAACAATCTGCACACTGGTGGTACTCCTGAACAGCAGGCAGAGCTGAGTGATTTGTTGATGAAGTGCTCCGATATTTTTGCTCTTGAGGATGAAAACCTTGGTTTTACAGACAAAGTGCAACATGAGATTCATGTGGTGGATGATGTACCGGTTGCCCAGCCTCATAGGCGTATCCCAACTACTCAGTATAGAGAAGTCAGAGAACATATCACTGTGGAGAAGGGGGCGTGGTCGAGTGTTCGTCTGGAGAGAGAGAAAGCAGTAAGGGTGCATACACCTGAGCCAGATAATGACTAACACCTGTTTCCAATTGCAGTAAGCTTGGGGAGAGCGGTATAAAAGGTACTACGCCAGCGGCAATTGGGGAGAAGAGCTACATGTCTGAAAAGACTGTTTTGTGCTAATGTGTGTGTGAAGGTGTAAAGCGCCTGAGTTTATTAATTAAAAGCCTTTCCTTTGAGTGGAAGAAACCTGTTCCCTGTGTCCAAAGCCTCGTGTTGAACCAAGCATTGATGGATAGTGGTCTGGTTGCAACCCGTATCCACCAAGGCTTGATGAGTACTCCACTTGACACTTACCGGTATGCTGTACACTCCGGCCCGATCGGGGGAGCCCGTGGAGTGTCGGGGATCCTACATCGGTGGGCACATCCACCTGAAGGGGAGAATGGTGAGGCACTGAAGTTGTCGGGGGGGGGGGGGGGCGAGCTGAGGGGGGGAGCCGGCTTTGGCAGCAGAATATCACGCCTCCATGGTACTGGGCTGGGCTGTAGAGAGAGAGCAGAGTGAGAGGGGAGGGGAGGGGGGAGGGAGAAGAGATCGGGGAAAACACAGAGGGAGGAGAGAGAGAGTGGGAGGGCTCTCCCACCCTCAGGTATGCCGTTATATGGTCTTCCGCCAGTTGGACCACTTCCTCCAGCGACGCCGGGCGATGGCACTGGACCCATTCCGCCATCCCTTTCAGTAGCTGATGGATCGGCTGCTCCAGCACCACCTGGTCGACAACTCCCTCGACGTTGCGGTCCCCCGCCAGCAGCTATTTCTGGCAGGCATCCCGGAGTCATTGAGAGAAGGCAAAGGGGTGGCCGGTCTTTTCCAACTTCATTGACCGGAAGAGCTGAAGGTACTGTTCTGGACTCCAGCCGACCCACTGCAGGATGGTCTTCTTCAAGTCACTGTAAACCAGGAGACTAGCTGCTACCAGTTGTTGAGCTGCAAGCTGGGCTTCCCCGGACAACAAAGGAATGAGCCGGACCGCCCATTGAGTACGCAGCCAACCCCAGATCTCAGCAGTTCTCTCAAAGAGGTTGAGGAAGGCTTCTGGGTCATCTTCCACCACCATCTTCATGAGCGTGCGCAGGGGCATGGGGCTGCTGTTGTCCGGGGTCACAGCCGGGGCTTTCTCCTGGCTGAGGAGGCTCCGCATCACCTGCCGGTCCTCTGCTTGAGCTCTGAGGATCTTGCGGAAGCACCAATCTTGGTCCTGTCGAAGCTCAAGCAGGGCCTATTGGTGTTAGGCCTTCAGCCAATGGCAAGGACTCCATGAGGTCGATTACAGGCAGCTGAACTCAAAGACCAAGTGAGACGCCTTTCCTCTGCCTAGGATAGATGAAAGCTTTGATGCACTACAAGGAGCGGCATGAAGTTAGTTTCTTGCACTGATTTAGCTAGTGGATAGCTATGTTGCTGTCCATGAGCAAGACAGGCATAAGACTGCATTTATGACTCCATTTGGGATCTTTGAGTATTCTCAGATGCCCTTTGGGGTTTGCAATGGACCTTCGACGATTCAACGTCTTATGCAGGCTTCCATGGGTGATCTAATTTTACAGATCATGCTAGTGTACCTTGATGACATACTAGTTTACTCACCCACTTTCCCTGAGCTCTTGTAGAGACTGGAAATAGTGTTTAATAGACTAAAAGAAACAGGTCTCAGAGTTAAGCCTGAAGTGTCATTTCTTGCAGCAAGAAGTAAATTTCATAGGTCATCAGATCTTAGCTCAAGGTATTGGTACTGATCCGGGTAAAGTTGAAGTGGTCAAGCAATGGAAAATTCCAAGTATATTTTTGGAATTACACTCATTATTAGGATTCTGTAGTTACTACAGAAAATTCATTGAGGGGTTTTCTAGAATTGCCAGCCTCCTCCATGATTTAGTAAACCTGTGTATCAACCAGTTTGGCACCACAAAGAGAGAGTTTAGTGCTTTGTGGTCATCAGAGTGCCAATCAGCATTTGAGCTGCTGAGGGATAAGCTTGCTTCTGCTCCTGTGTTAGGGTATGCAGATTTCAGTCTTCCTTTCACATTGGAGACTGATGTGAGCAGTGAAGGCCTGGGTGCTGTCTTATACCAGCAGCAGGGTGAGTGTAGGAGAACTCATAACTTATGCCAGTAGGAAACTTTGTAAAGCAGAAAGGGATGACAGAAATTAACATAGCATGCAGCTTGAGCTACTAGCCCTCTAGTGGGCTATCTTTGAAAAATTCCATGGTTATCTGCTGGGTTCCAAGTTTGTAGTCATCACAGATAATAACCCTCAGTGCCATCTAAAAATGGCCAAGCCTGGTGCAGCAGCTGATGCCCTCTCTAGGCAGCTATCAGGAAGGGAGCCTGCAACTCCTGAAGATGCAGAATATGACAACTGTCATCGACTGTCAAGACTGTAACTTTATCATATTTTTTTTTTTATTTCAGTTTTTGTAATTTCCTTATTCTTTTTTTTTTTTTTTTTTAAATACAATATGACCCCATCGACTACTGTTTTTTTCTTTTTCATAAACATCCGTCAGAATAAAACCCCAAAAGATATTTTTGTGTCCTGTGTTGTTTCTTTACAACCCACCGGCTACATATATACAGAATTAGCATTTACTTTGTTATATATAAAGCAAAACTAATGGATAGTTTGTGAAACACAATATAATTACCATTTACTGTACATTGTTCTATTTACAAAGTATACTTTGCTCTGTGAACAGTAGAATTAACGTGGGTTTTTCATAACAGAAGTAGTGTATATTTTTTTCCATATACAACATAATTAGCATGTAGTTTGTTCTCTATACAACAAAATTAGCATATACTTTGTTCTATATACAGCAGAATTAATGGATATTTTGTGATACACAATAGAATTACTGCTTATACATTATTCTATTTACAACAGAATTAGTGTATACTTTGTTCCATACATACACAACCGAATTAGGTACATATTGCTCTATTTACAAAATAATTAGTATATACTTTATACTATATCCAGCAGAATAAGCATATATGTACTTTGTATCTGTATCTGAGTGGCATACAGTATTTTGGTAGACTTTTCTTTTTTTCACATACAATGAATCAATATGTGAAAATCTGAAATTATTGGATGCTCAACATGGTGTTAGAGGAACAAGTACATCTAATGATCTTCAGATGTATTAATTTGCTGAGCTGTAATAAAACTTGTGAGCAAAAAAAAAAGGCAGAAGCTATTTGCACTGTCAAGTCTAAATAGCAACAAAAAGCATCTTCTTTGCACCAAGTGCAAATAGTGTAAATAGGAGTGTGTATATTGTCAATTGTGTTTATTTAGAGTCCCAAAGACACCCTTCATCCACCCCTACCCCTAAACCTAACCCTAAACATCCCTTAACAAATTAACCATGGTTTTACTACAGTAACCATAATATCACCATGGTATTGTGTACTAAAATCATAGTAACCACAAAATTAAGCATGACTACTACATTAACACCATATTACTGTACTAACACCCTGGTTAATTGCATTAAAACTATGGCTTCTGCAAAAAATCATGGGTACTACAATATTACTAAAGTAAAACTATGGTTAATTTTACTCGGATCAGACCTTTCTCTAAACTCCCTGACATTCACTATGACCAAATCACTATGAGGCAATCAAACTTTATATAAATTTGTATTTATTATTATAAGTAGTATTAAAGGAAATATTAAGAGTGGCGACAGGAAACAGGATGGGAAAAAGTAAGACAAAATGCAGAATCGATCCCAGGTCCGACCGCACAAAAAAAAGCACATCCACAATCTCTTTACTAGCACTGGTGCAGTTTGTCATTCTGTGTTTCCACCAGACTATTTGAGTGCAAAAAGTCACTCCAATAAAAAAGTTTAGTGTCTTAGTACCAGTATCACCATTGTCATGATTATGACTACCATCTGCATTAAAATAAATTTCACAGTAACGTGTGACATCCTTCAAAACAGCAGTGTCTTCAAAATGCTCTGATGTCAAAATATGAGTTTTGTGGCTTTTAGTCCATGTCTGTTAGCTTTGAGGCAATCTATATGCTAGTGTTCTCAAGACAAAGTCGACAAAATACACTTTTAACAGATATACACATTTAAAATGTATAGTCTTTCTCTTCCAGAAAAACAGACCAAAAATATTGATGATCTTGTATGCACACTTGTATGACATAAAAATGCCTCTAGAATGATAATGTTCCTCACCTTATACCACCAGGCTCTACCTGACTAGCAATAGCAAGTAGCAGATTATGGTTTGTTGGTGTGTCCTCTGTTGCACCTGGGACTGTGGGTGAAACATCTACTACTACAATAAAATGTTTGTGAATTTTACGTTGCTTGCAAAAATAAAATAAAATATGTTGTAAGGTGTGCGACTACTTTTGTATGCTCGTCAATAGAGAAACATGCTAGTTTTTTTGCTCGCATTATGGTGTAGATATGGCATCCACCAGCAAGAGGTAACTGCTGATGCTAACCAACTAAACCCTGACACCCTGCTTTGTTTATGATACAAGCTGTCAATTGTGCTTTTGATGGTAAACTTAAAGTCACCATGAATGTAGTCACGTGGTGCCGTGCGAGGTTCGAACGTGTTAATGGCGAGCTCTGCGCACTTTGCTAGTTTTAATAATTTTTGTGTCATAAACTGGTGAGACTCGATATATCCTGATTCTTAACTGTTCTAGGAAGACAATATGTCAAAGAATTCAAAATCCTCGGGCTCTGGAGATATTAAAAGACACGTGCTCAAGCTGAAGCCCTCGAGCAGCAGGCCACAAGCCCGGGAGTCGATTTGGCCGGTGAGGTGAAGGAAATTCGTTGACAAATTGATGAACATGTCGGCAGCGCTGACGAAGGTCAATGCTGACTTCGAGGAGCTTGCTGTGTTACGTCGATCGATCTCTGCCATGGAGACAAAATTCTCTGAGATATTTACAAGAGTGGTGGATGTTGAGAAACTTCCTGGAGTCATCCAAGGCAGACTTGGAGTGCGTTTGGGAAAAGTTGGAAGATATGGAGAATTGTAAATGATGGAATAACGACTGAATTGTTGGAATTCCTGAGTGAGCAAAGGGTCAGAATATGGTGGAATTTCTGGATGGGCTATTTCTGAGTCTGCTCGACATAAGCCATAAGCTGGAAATCGAGCGAACTCACAGGGTTCCGGCTCGGAAGTAAAGGAAGGCTTTCTTGGAAGAACCTGTTCCCAGACTTTGCAAATTCAACAAGAGAGAAACGTTATCGATCTTGACCGGCTTTTTTTTTTTTTTTTTTTTGTGCTGGTTCCGCTAACGGCTGAAGCTTGTTTTGTGGAGGAACACATCTTCGGGACAGTTATGTGGATGAATCTACAAGTTCTTTGTGTTTATCCCACCTATTGGCTGGAGTTTGTTTTATAGATTTTCTTCTGTTATGTAATTCTGTCTCACAAAATTTGTATAGAAACACCGGACTTGAGCAATCCGACAGCAAAGTTGTCACGGGGGCTCTCGTTGGCGTACATGGACTGTTTGAGTTTAGAGGGATGGACGCCGGTTGGCGCTGACGTGCTCGGAGTTAATGCGCACATTTGTCTTTTTTCTGTTTGTTTGTGTAACAAACTTCACAGCAGAAGGGAAGGAGAACACAGGGAAGCGGGTTTTCCAGGCTCAGGTAAGACTTTTAATTGGCCACTTCAGTGCTTTTCAACTTCACAAAATCATCAGCTTCACAGGCACGTAGTCACTTAAACACATTAGCTTTTACAGGCACGTAGTTACTTAAACACATCAGCTTCACAAATACAACAGAATGAACGCAACAGCTTCAGGAGCACCGTGGCCTTCCTTACTTGTGCCAGACTCTCTCTCTCTCTCTGCTGGTCACGAGGTTGCTTATATGCCGCACTCCCCATGCTCACTGGAATTAGAAACAGGTGTTAAACATAATCTAGCTCAGGTGCAAGCGCCCTTACCGCTTTCTTTCTCTCCGGACAGATGCTTGACCACACCCCAGCTGCCACAGTTTGGTTTTGGGGGAAGTTCGGGGTTTGATTATTGCACTAATGTCGGAATGTGGTCTTTATAATTTTGTTTTTTACACACAATCTATTTTTTCTAATATGTCATAATGTCAAATGTTACTATGAGTGGACTGTCTCTCTCCACGTGGAATGTGATAGGGTTGAAGCACCCCATAAAAAGAAGGAAGGTTATTTATTTTCTTAAACGTAAGAAATATGATATAGTGTTTCTTCAAGAAATGCATTTTCCCCGCAGGAAGCTGAAAATATGGGGTGGGCATGTTTTCTTTAGTGGTAAATTGTCTGCACTTATATAGTGCCTTTTTTAACCTTAGTGGTTCTACAAAATGCTTTACACTGTGCCTCATTCACCCATTCACACACACACCAATGACAGCAGAGCTGCCATGCAAGGTGCTAGCCTGCCATTGGGAGCAACTTGGGGTTCAGTGTCTTGCCCAAGGACACTTCAGCATGTGTAATCATGTGGACCAGGAATCAAACCGCTAACCCTGCAATTAGTGGACAACCCGCTCTACCACCTGAGCCACAGATGCCCTGGCTCAAGTAAGAGCAAGTCATTACATTGATAAGTAAACATGTACAATTAAAATGTCTCAAACAGTGTAAAGATAAATTAGGAAGAGTCATTATTGTTTTAGCAGAAATTCAGGGGCAAAGGCTGATTTTGGCTAATATTTACGCACCTAACGCTGATGATCAGGGCTTTTTATAGATCTTGAAGGGATGTTGCAAGCTGCTGACACCCCTCATGATATAATATTTGGAGGAGACTTTAATCTATTGATGGACTCAATCCTTGATCATTGTGAAGCAAAAGTGTGTAAGCCCCCTAAAGCAACATTGACACTTCACAAGATGTGTAAAAATCTTGGTCTTACAGATATTTTGAGACTTTTGTACCCATCTGGTAGGGACTATACATTCTTTTCATCAGTCCATAAGATTTATTCTAGAATAGATTTTTTTTTATATCTAAGTCACTCATTTCATCTGTTGTTGATGGAAACAATCAACTCAATTGGAAACATCTAAGTCTCAGATCATGCCCTGGTGTGATTAGAGGTGTTGCCACATACGGAGAAAATCATATAGTTGGCACTTTAATGTATCCCTTTTGCAAAATCCTGAATTCCAACAAATGTTAAAGGCTGAAATCAATGTTTATATGGAGATCAACAGGTCCTCAGTATCTTCTGTGGGCGTGGCTTGGGAGGCACTTAAAGTGGTTCTTAGGGGTTGGATCATAGAGTATGCCTCTTTCATCAAAAAATCCAAAGCACGAGACCTTGTGGAGTTGGAAGGGAATATTAAAAGTGCAGAGGCAGAGCTGAAGTGCTGAATGTCATCTGATGGCCTCAGAGATTGAAATACAGATATAATACTATTTTGTCGCAGAAGGTGGAGTTTGACTATTCAGGGCAAGACATTCATATTTTGAGTTGGGGAACAAAGCAGGGAAGATTTTGGCTAGATATATAAAGCAGAGAGAGTCTTTTTCTACCAATCTGCTGGTGGTGAAATTTTTACATCAGCCATTGATATTAATAATGCTTTTAAAGAATTCTATCTTGATATTTATAGTTCCACATCTTCATCTACTGATGAAGATATTAGAAATTTTGTGGAACCATTAGAACTCCCTAAACTGACAACTGAGAAAAAACATTCTCTTGATTCTGAGATAACCTTGGAGGAGCTTGGCGAGGTAATTAAGGCCTTGCCTACAGGCAAGTCTCGGGGGCCAGGTGGCTTTTTTTTAGATCTTATGCTACAAAACTGGCTCCAATTTTGTTAGAAGTTTATATGGAATCATTAAATAATGGAAAGCTTCCACCAACCATGACACAAGCCCGAATCAGTCTGATTCTTAAAAAGGACAAAGATCCAAGCGAGTGTAAGAGTTACCATCCATTTTTCCTGATCCAGCTACACATAAAAATATTGTCAAAAATTATGGCTAACTGATTAAGTTATGATATCTCTTATACATATAGATCAGGTGGGGTTTATTCAGGGCCGCAGCTCTTCTGATAACATTAGGCGTTTCATCAATATCATGTGGTCAGTGGCGAATGATCAGATTCCGGTCGCTGCCATCTCACTTGACGCCGAAAAGGCATTTGATATGGTAGAACGGGATTATCTTTTTAAGATTTTGGAAATGTATGGGTTCGGGAATACTTTTATTGGATGAATTAAGTTACTTTGTAGACACCCGGTAGTGGCGGTAAAAACAAATGGATTAATTTCAGATTATTTTACTCTGGATAGGGGCATCTGACAGGGTTGCCCTCTTTCCCCATTATCGTTCTGTCTTGCCCTGGAACCATTAGCAGCCACGATAAGAAGGGAAGATGATTTTCCAGGGGTGGTGGCAGGAGGTATGGCACATAATTTATGCAGATGATATTTTATTATTTGTCTAAGACCTCAATTAGATCTATGCCTTGCCTCCACAGAATTATTAATTCCTTTTCTAAGTTCTCAGGATACAGAGTCAAATGGTCTAAATCCAAAGCTTTGGATCTGACAGCGTACTGCCCAGTAACAGCTTTCCAGCCGGGCGCCTTCCAGTGGCCCAAACAGGGTATTAAGTATTTGGGCATTTTATTCCCAGCAAATTTGTCTGATTTAGTTAGAGTTCATTTTGACCCCTTAATAAAAAGGTTTTCAAGCGATGTGAGCAGGTTGGCTTCATTACATTCATCTATGATTGGGAAGGTTAATGTTATTAATATGAATTGTATTCCAAAATTTAACTACCTGCTACAGTCTCTCCCTGTAGATGTCCCCCTCTTTTATTTCAAGCAATTTGATAGCATAGCGAAGTCCTTCATTTGGAATGGTAAGCGTCCTGTATACAATTTAGTAAGTTACATAGGCTGATTGACAAGGTAGGCTAGGCCTACCCAAGATTTTGTTTATTATTATGCATTCGGTCTCAGATATTTGGCTCATTGGTCGCTTCCACCTGAGAGAGCCACTCCCCGGTTTTGTATTGAACAGGAAGTTCTTGCCCCTATTTCGCCATTGCAAAGCCTTTCTATCAAACTAATCGGAGAAGTAAAGTCACACCCCGTTATCTCGCATTTGCACTCGGTATGGTCAAAAGTGTTCAGAGTATTTAATTCAGACATTTATTTAAATGTTGCCTCAAGCATATGGCTAAACCCTAAATTATGTATTAATAAGTCCCCTTTCTGCTGGTCAGAGTGTATTGTCAGGGGGGGTTGCAACACTCGGTGACCTATATGAGAGTGGAGTGTTGAGATCCTTTGAAACTTTGGTTCAACATTTTGGGATTCCCAGATCTCAGTTTTTTAGGTACTTACAGCTGTGCCACCTGCTCTGTACTATTTTTGGGAGTAGCATACACCCCCCTAAAGTGGCAGATACTCTGGGAGTGGTGATTACTGTGTAGGGCTTTACTGGTTGTTTAGATCAGTGTTACTATCAGAAATAATTAATAATTATTTCTGTAGTTATTAATTAATATTTAAATTAATCAATTGAATCTAACTCATTAAAACCTCATATGGGGATCCAATTATTAGTGTGCTACGTTTAGGAGCAAGTTTGGTTATTAGCAATAATTAATAATTATCAAAGATAATTACCAAATAGTAAAACAGTCTCAATATTAGATTGTTTTCTTAGGAAAATCGGCATCTGAAGAATATCGATTTTCGGGAAAAAAAACATTGAATGAAGGTTTGAATCCGAGCACTGACATCCCGTCAGCATGACACAGGCATATGCAAAACAAACCAAAACACTTCTCTTTGTAATATAAACAAAAGTTTATTTATGCAGTAATATCAATTAATAATTAATACAATGCAGTCAATAAACTTCCGATTTACAACTACAAACTAAACAGTGATATGATTAGATATGGAAATAAAAATAATTCTATAACACATAGGGTGTGTGTGTGTGTGACAGTGTGTGTGTGTGACAGTGTGTGTAAGGAGGGACGCGCACAAAATAGCAGACGTGACTCTCGTGGAGAGTATGTCACGCGAGACTTCCGGCCAGGGAATATGACCGCGAATGGGGGCGGAAATGGCGTCTACCAGTTACCGCGTATATCCGCTTGTACCATAGCTTAGGGACAAAGCTGGGCTTTAGCATTTAAGCTATCTACGAGCCAAAATATGTGCCAGAATGTTTGTGAGGGGTTGCGTGCCTGCGTGTGTGTGTGTTATTAGTACGAGAGAGAGAGAGAAGTGACAGCCCTAAAGCTGGTTTCGCGATCGTGGGAGAGAAAGCAGCTGTTTAGTTCATCGCTCAGAGACGTGGTGGACGGCTCGTAAACAGTCCCACGTTATTTGACTCTTTAATGGATGAACTCAGTTGCTGTCTCACCCGCGATGGCAAAATTGCACAACAATCCAATTTGGTTGGACCACAATACAGCAAAACAAAATCGTGATAATTAATACCCTGAATATTAATAATGAGCGGACATGGCGATCCGTAAACTGTACAAGCAAAAACCCTGAAACACAAGAATAACACACTATAATATTCTATCTCTGCCCAGACGTAAACCTCTTACTTGAATCGCATGAGGACACAGGTAGAATGTGTTTTCCTCCGTCCTTTAACTCTGACCCGGTTCTTTGAGGCTCGGGTGATGACGGGAGGCCGTTTCCTCGCTCTGTCGGAGGGCGGTACAGCTGTTGATTGTCGGTGGGCGGTACGGCTGTTGATTCTCGGCGGGCTGGCGGAGAACTCAGAAATGTCGACTTGATTGAAATCTTTAATCTCTTCACTTCTGTAGGCAATCGGATGAAGATGCGAATTGCTCAGCGGTCTCCTTCGGATCCGTTAGAGTGTTCAGTGGAACACAGAGTAATCTCAACTCGTCCAGCGAGATGGAGATTGTATGGCTACAGTTTCAAGTCGGATGTTACTTCCTTATGCCACGAGGTTGCACCTGAGAGCAGCAAAACAAACTACGTCTATATTCGGTGAACAAAGTCGCTGGAAGTAAATTCACGAAACATTTCAGAGGTATTTCAACTCCTGATGATGTCATGTTTGAGGGACGTTCTGTTGTGTGCCTCATCCAACAGGAGTTGAGAGTTCGATCCTTTAGTGAGCAAGGCTTCATGGATTTGTAGTCTGTTTTGGACTCCCTTTGTTTGATTTTGGCGTGATTTTTTTCAGTAAGATTTACGACTTAGAAGGTGGGGGCTTGAGTTATGTTTTTACGACTGTGTTAGGCCTGCCTTTGTCTTCTATCTGAATACATGAGGCCCAACAACTGCTTTTGGAAAAGGTCATGAGGCTACAGTGTATTACTCCCTGCTAATTCAGAGTCTGGGGGACAGAGCTTTAACTTCTATCAAGAGATTATGGGAGAAAGATTTAAACTTGGTATTGGAGGAAGGAGTGTGGGCTAGGATTTAAAAAAAAGTCAAGTCTGCATCTAGAGATGGAAGGGTGCGGCTTATGCAATTCATGATTTTACATTGATTCTATTGGACCCCCTCTAGATTGTATAGGCTTGATCTTAAAGACACACCCACCTACTGGCGATGTCAATCAGAAGATGGAGACACAACCCATGTCTTTTGGCGGTGTGTTAAGATCCAAGAATTTTGGTTGAAGGTTCAGAGTTTTATGTGTGATGTATTGGGCACTCAAATTTCATTTTGCCCCATACTCTTTAGGCGATGGGGCGGTCATCAATATAGAGAATAAGCACATAAAAAATTGGGTCCTAACCAGTGTCATGATCACCAGACAAATAGTTTTAAGTGAATGGAAGTCAGCTGGAGCGCCCCCATTTCAGGAGTGGTGCTCTGAGATGGGGAGGGTGGCGGCTTTTGAAGAGGGGTCATCTAGAAGACTGGGGAATTTGGACTTGTTTGTGGGGGAAATGGGGAAAATATCTGATGTTTTTGGAGGGCTCTCAGGGAGGGGCAGTGGAGAGAGTAGTGTAGTTGTTTGTGTGTGATTATTATATTTTATTTGTGTGTGTTTGTCTATAATCATGTGTGACCACTGGGGTGTTGTTGGGGGTCGGGGGGTAATAGTGGGGTTTAAGTATTGATTCTGTTTGTATATGTTTTGCTTTTCTTTGTTTAATATATGAATCAATTAAAAAAAAATTAATCACAAAAAAAAAAAAAAAGAAAATCACAATGAATTCAAAATTGACAATTCTTATTTTCTTATTGGATGTTGCTGTTTTTATTATAAATGATTTGCATGTCCGGGCATTTTTTTTTTTTTTTTTTAATGGTTTGCCATCTTACTCTTTAATTAAAAACAACAACTTTCCCAACCCCACAATCCAAAACTACCCTGGTTGTGTGCCCACTTGCTTGAATTTTTACACTTTGAAGAAGGAGGGAAATCGGAGAATCTGCGTTTGTGTTGTGAAGACAAGTGGCTGGAGTTTATGTTTTTTGTGCAGCTGGAGATTTCTTGAAATATACAGTTTGAGTAAGTGTTCTTTATTCATAATGTTTTGTGTATTGTGATTAAAATTTTTTATATATTGTTTTTGTTTCTCATTCATCTGGCACAATGGCTCCCACCTCATCGTAAGCAAAGGCAATGTGTTGAGTGGGTTTGTGGGCTGGTTATGTAGTAATGTTGACAGTTAGATCATTCGGTTCTCAAAACTTTTGAAAAGATGGCCGCCCGGTATTGAGATCGCTTCTCTAGTTTCCCGGTAAGCGACTCTGACATGAGCAGCATGGTGGAAAGTGGTATGTGTGTGTGTGGCTGTAAACTAAAGCCTATTGCCTATTTTTAAAAATGAATTAAAAAATTCCTGTTTCAGCAGAAAATACATAAAAATAGCAAATCGAACAGTGCTGGTCAAGGCACTTCAGTGCGACTTTTATCATTGTCTGTTTAAAAAACTGGAAGAGCACTTCCACAGATCCCATCTCAAATTCAGTGACTCGCTTTGAAATCAGCTGATCTCTTTTTGGGCTCTGTTTCACACATACTATTAGTAGATAAAATGTTGTGACCTGCCTTTTCCTCCTGTGCTGTTTTGCATACATAGCCCCATGATGGGATCTCCTACAGGACAGAGGGGCTGGTTTCATCCAGGTGGGCTGTAGTTCAATAACCTCCTATAGGAGCTATCAGTCCAACTTTGTCACAGCCAACATAGTGATAGTATTTTACTAAGTGGTGCCCAGGTCAGGAAGCAGACAAACTTGCTCATCCGAACGTCTGCTAGCTGCCTTGAGACGTCACATAAACTACAACACATAGAGTCTGTATCAGCTAGATATCACATAAAGACTGTCTGTTCCCCAAACTACCAAACACAAACACCTCACTAAATAATTTAGAAATTCTGCCGCAGAGCGATGACATCTCAGATCATTACCTCATCTCTTGTATACTGCGATCAGCTAATGTTACTCAATATACAGTACACCACGCTATCGTTCAGGTAGAACTATTCTTTCGACCACTAAAGATAGCTTCACTAATGATCTTCCAGATTTATCTAATAAACGCAGTAAGCCAAAATGTCTACAAGAACTTGAAGTAATAACAGAAAATATAAACACAGTCTTCTCTAGCACTCTTGATAGTGTTGTGTCCCTTCGATTAAAGAAAATTAAAGAAAAAAGCCCCACATCATGGTACAGTGATCACACTCATGCTCTCAAGAGAGCACCTTGGAAAATGGAGTGCAAGTGGAAGAATACAAAATTAGAGGTATTTTGTAGTGCATGGAAGGATAGTGTCTGTAGCTACAGACAGGCACTAAAAGCTGCCAGGTAAGGATACTTTATCTAACTCATATAAAATAACCACCAGTTTTAGGGCCTCTGCTTTTCTCCTTATATATGCTTCCCCTGAGAGATATCAGGAATCGTGGAATAAATTTCCACTGTTATGCTAACGATACCCAACTTTATATTTCTTCAAAACCCAATGAAATTTCAAAATTCTCAAAATTAGCAGAGTGTAAAAATGAAATCAAAGATTGGATGGCCAGAAATTTCCTTCTACTCAATTATGACAAAACAGAGGTACTAATTATTGGACAAAAACCTCAAAACATAAGCTGCTAAAATATAATATGACTCTCGATGGATGTACAGTTACATCGTCTTCTATAGCAAAGAACTTAGCTGTTATATTTGAAACCAATCTGCCTTTTGAAAATCAATTTTTCAGTGCTTGTAGAACAGCATTCTTCCACCTCAGAAATGTTGCTAAGTTAAGACACATGCTCTCTGTTGCTGATGCCGAAAAACAAATTCATGCATTCATGACCTTAAGACTAGATTATTGTAATGCATTACTGTGAGGATGTCCAGCAAGTTCAATAAATAAACTTCAGTTGGTTCAAAATGCAGAGTGCTGACTAGAACCAAGGAATATGATCATATTAGCATTATTTTATCATCGTTACATTGGCTACCTGTTAAATTTCCTATTAATTTAAAAATGTTGTTAACTACATACAAAGCTTTGAATTGTCTAGCTCCGCAGTACTTAAGTGACCTTCTATCACGCTATATTCCATCATGTTCATTACGATCACAAAATTCTGGCCTGTTAATAGTTCTTAGAATATCAAAATCCACAAAAGGAGGTAGATCCTTTTGGATCCTAAACTATGGAATAGTCTCCCTAACACTGTTCGGGACACAGACATACTCACTCAGTTTAAGTCTAGGCTAAAGACTCATCTATTTAGCCAGGAATACACATAATTTATCCATCAACTCACATTTAGGCTACTTTAGTTAGGCCTGCCGGAAACATTTATCATGATCTATAACTCTGCAAAAAAATGTAATGGCATCTACTCTAATATTATTCTATTCGTTTCCCTGACTCAACCTCGAAATTCATATCCCGAGGTTACCAGAGCCGGCCAGATCCAGCTCCGTTCGTGCTTGGTGTCGGACTCCACTGCTACGTGTCTCTGAGTGATGATGACTAAATGCAGCCGGTGCCAGCCAGACATCACATCACATCAGTCTTTTACGATGGACTTCAGAGGATGAACTGATGCCAACTCTACCATAAGACATGGGATATTTCATATGCCACTGCCTTAACCTTGGATTGAAATTATAGACCTCACCAAAATGACCTGCCGGTTGAGCTACAATGCACCTCACTGATCTCTGCCTGCATCACCTTGGTCTAATGATGGACTACACTTTAAAATGGAATGCATAGACTATCAATTAATTGCCGACAGAAGCCTTCATCAACCAACTAACAAAGGACAATGCATCTGTGTGAACTACTGCAGTTAATCCAGGATGAACTTCAAAGACATTAGTCATTCATTCAAAGTCTTTGTTTAAACACTGGCCCTTAACACTTAGTTTACTCATTTTAAACCATGACTTAAACTGCACACAAATAACTAATATTGCCATTATATTCATGCTGTTCAGCCAGAGGGAAACTGGCCCCCACAGTCTGGGCCTGGTTTCTCCCAAGGTTATTTTTCTCCATTAACCAATATCTTATGGAGTTTTGTTTTCCTTGCCACAGTCGCCTACGGCTTGCTCACTGGGGTTCTAAATACAATTATTATTTATGTATTTATTTTTATACACAATTTACAATCATATTTAATCAAACTACACAATGATGACTTTAAGACTTTATAGATATTAATTTCATTTTCTGTTAGTGCATGATTTTCTGTAAAGTTGCTTTTAAACAATGTCTGTTGTGAAAAGCACTATACAAATAAATATGACTTGACAGTTCACTCAATTTGTCTTCCTCCTATTTCTCTTCACCGTTCCTCCCCCACTCCTATTCTTCTTAACTCTCCTCTGAACATATTTTTTTCCCATTGACTCCTCCCTGCTTTCTCTTCTTCCTCTACTCTATCTCTCTCTTCCCTTCTTCATTTCCTTTCAAATACATAGGCTGGAGACCATGATGAGGCTCAGGGTGGCAGGGTGATGGAGGTTCAACTCTGACCAGGCTTAAAAGAGCTGAAATGTGCAGCACTTGAGAACAGTGCCCTGGTACCCTCTTATTTAAAACAGCACCTGCTGCAAGCACACACTTAATACTGAGGTTCTGACCACCTGGTAGTACTGAAACATAAACTATGTAATCAGCTCACTGACACACTCAGACTTTCTCTCACAGAATCAGATAGCCCTACTTATTTCAACAATGCAAAAACTATTAGTTTTTGAGTTCTTGAGTGAGCACATGTGCTACTGCTACATGTGCTAAGATTCTCTTATAGAACTCATGAACTTGAGTGGGTAGTCCGTAATATTTATTAAAATATCACCTTTCGTGTTCCACATCAGATTACTAAGATAAATAGTTGACCTGAAAAACTTGACATAAAAATTGTGCTTTACAAGTTTAAAAGAAAGAAAAAAAAAAAAAGAATTCCCATGCGGCTCATTTACAGCAATTTCAATTCAACAAACTCAGTATTTAAAATACAGTTTCAAAGCATAAATCTATATAAATAAACCTGACAATGCAATATATTCAAAATATTGTATGTGTATTACACTCAATGCAATTTCAATAAGCATATTAAAAAATTAGACAAGTGTTCTGTGTCTTATTCATTCAATGCATTTCACTAATCATTTCAATTTGACTTTAAACTAGCTGACCTAAGCGCAGCCCCACTTGGTTATGGTTGCTCACTCTGACAAGCTCTGCAGAACTCCCCACAGGAATGAATGGGAGATTGCCGTGAATGATGCAGTTTTTGGCAAAATATTCTCAGAAACGGAATTGAAAATATTGTGAAGAATGAAAAGTGGCATTGCAATGCATAATTGTTTAAAGTTTTTTTGTTAAAGAAATGGTTAAATTACACAGTAATTTGATTAAAAACTGTGGAGACTGTGAATCAGAATCAAGGCAAATGATTATTACAATCACTTGAAAAGAGAAAAACTTAATTTAATAGTGATTACACATCTAATGACATTAGCGTAAATGAACAAAGCTGTTTATAATGTCTCATAACACACATTTTGATGCTATGAACTGTTTATTTACTATCGCTTTTACTATGACTTGAATTAATACATAAATGTATTAACATTCAGTTAATAGCTTTAATTCATCTTGTAGAAAATATAGGTGTCATTACAGATGTTACATGTTCATTTGGGAATGAGGGCTGACACAGTCCTGGGGTCTGAGGGTGTTTTGGGCCCTGGAGAAATTTTGACATGCCTTGACATTTGTGCTTTTTTCGGTTGCTTAAAAACATATTAATGGCTAAAGTCTGATAACACTGTATTCAGCACAAACTGGGCTACAATAATATGTGAGCAACATGTATGTAGATGTTTGTATTTTTGAGAAAATAACATTTATGCGTGGTTTTTGAAAAAACAAAAATGTTAAGTCACTGAAATAAGGCCATATAACACATACTAAACATTTGTTCACAAGAATTTTGAGAACTGGATCTTGTAGCCTAGAGTTTTTGCTACAGAATTATGTGAAAACCATCCGGAACACTCATTCATACAAAACAATATAGTCATTTAACTTTTGTAAGACACTTTTAGTGTTAGAAAGGCCATATGCGAGGAGGCGTGGATGATCATGAATATTGATGTGATTCACACCTTAGGAGACAAGGACCCCTCCCCTGGGCCTATCCCGTGGGCAGTCCTTACTATTGACTCTGTAAGTCCCACAAGCACCAAACCTCATGGCAAACAAGTCTGTCAGGAGCTTTGGACTTGTGTAGAAATTGTCCATGTACACATGGTACCCAGAGCCTAAAACTTTACAGTCCAAAAGAGATGTCACAGCATCATATGATAGTCCATGGTCTGTGGGAAAGTTGTTTTTTCCTGTGTACACAGAAAAGTCCACAGTGTATCCATTTGATGAATCAGCAAGGACAAACAACTTGAAGCCCCACCTGGTTGGCTTGGCTTTCATGTATGGTGTCATTCCTGTGTTTGCTATACATGCCACCATTCTTTCATCCACAGCTAAGTTTCTTTTAGGATGATAGATGGCTTTACATGCATGACGGATATTGTCCATGAGAGGTTTGACCCTGAAAAGACAGTCATGTTTAGCTCGACATTGTGTCGATGTAGTGACATTAGGGGTCGCTCTTGAGAACCCCAATCACCTCAGATCTTTGAGAAAAGGCCAATGAGAATTGGCGAGTGGAATTTGCATGCCACTCCCCCGGACATACGGGTATTAAAGGGAGCTGGAATGCAGGATTCATTCAGATTTTTTCTTCGGAGCCGAGTGTTAGTACATATCAGCGAACCGAATACTTCTGCTGTTCCATTCACCTCTTAAGAAGTGTATGCTGTTGGATATATGGTGCATTTCCAGTGGCTTTCTCTCCTTCTGCATGATGAGTGCAGATTTCGCCCCTCGGCACTTTGACAGCTCTAAAAGTGTGTATATTCCTGCTAAAGAGTATATTTTCTCTATTAGAAAATAGAGAAATTATTTTCTATTAGAGCACACACATTGACGTTGAATGTCTTTTTAAAGATGCGTCTTTTTAAAGATGACTTTCCGTCTTTGTGTGATTCCTGGATGCGGTCGTTATACACTATATTGCCAAAAGTATTCGCTCACCCATCCAAGTAATTGAATTCAGGTGTTCCAATCACTTCCATGGCCACAGGTGTATAAAATGAAGCACCTAGGCATGCAGACTGCTTCTACAAACATTTGTGAAAGAATGGGCCGCTCTCAGGAGCTCAGTGAATTCCAGCGTGGTACTGTGATAGGATGCCACCTGTGCAACAAGTCCAGTCGTGAAATTTCCTCGCTACTAAATATTCCACAGTCAACTGTCAGTGGTATTATAACAAAGTGGAAGCGATTGGGAATGACAGCAACTCAGCCACGAAGTGGTAGGCCACGTAAAATGGCATAGTGCGCAGAGGTCGCCAACTTTCTGCAGAGTCAATCGCTACAGACCTCCAAAGTTCATGTGGCCTTCAGATTAGCTCAAGAACAGTGCGTAGAAAGCTTCATGGAATGGGTTTCCATGGCCGAGCAGCTGCATCCAAGCCATACATCACCAAGTGCAATGCAAAGCGTCGGATGCAGAGGTGTAAAGCACGCCGCCACTGGACTCTAGAGCAGTAGAGACGCGTTCTCTGGAGTGACGAATCCCGCTTCTCCATCTGGCAATCTGATGGACGAGTCTGGGTTTGGCGGTTGCCAGGAGAACGGTACTTGTCTGACTGCATTGTGCTAACTGTGAAGTTTAGTGGAGGGGGGATTATGGTGTGGGGTTGTTTTTCAGGAGCTGGGCTTGGCCCCTTAGTTCCAGTGAAAGGAACTCTGAATGCTTCAGCATACCAAGAGATTTTGGACAATTCCATGCTCCCAACTTTGTAGGAACAGTTTGGGGATGGCCACTTCCTGTTCCAATATGACTGCGCACCAGTGCACAAAGCAAGGTCCATAAAGACATGGATGAGCGAGTTTGGTGTGGAAGAACTTGACTGGCCAGCACAGAGTCCTGACCTCAACCCGATAGAGCACCTTTGGGATGAATTAGAGTGAAGACTGCGAGCCAGGCCTTCTCGTCCAACATCAGTGTCTGACCTCACAAATGCGCTTCTGGAAGAATGGTCAAAAATTCCCATAAACACACTCCTAAACCTTGTGGAAAGCCTTCCCAGAAGAGTTGAAGCTGTTATAGCTGCAAAGGGTGGGCCGACGTCATATTAAACCCTATGGATTAAGAATGGGATGTCACTTAAGTTCATATGCGTCTAAAGGCAGATGAGGGAATACTTTTGGCAATATAGTGTATCTCCGCCTCCGACGGCCACGGGCGCTGCCTCACGTGTCTGGGCAGCGATCACACTGAGGCAGCGTTTGTGGATGGTTCATGTTCTCATTGCGAGGATATGACCATGGCAACGTTGTGGTCGCGGCTTTCCTTCTTCCAAGGGAAAGCCACTCTAGCCGCCCCCCGCACTGTGCCTTCTACCCACGGGTGTGAGGCTGGCCCGGCTGGTGCTGGAGGTGATTTGGGGAGTTCAATGTGCGCCGTCTTACCGGGTAATTCCCCGCGGACCTCCCGTTCCCCAGCACGCTCGTTTGCTCCCGTCCGATTCCGAATGAGACCAGCCCGCCTCATGGCCGGCTTGACGTCTCTTTCAGGGCCTGCGAGCAGGACGAGTCTTCGATTGCTGCATCGGAGAGCGCACTGGCGATGTCGGATGCTGAGGACTCGACTGGGCGGCCACCTTCGGGTCTGCCCGCCCAGTCTGAGGCCGATGCAGAGCTGACCGCCATGCTTGCCCGAGCCGCCGCGAGTATCAGGTTGGACTGGAACCCTCCAGCCTCCTCTGAGCGCTTGTGGCTTGATGACTGGTTCCTGGGTTCGGGGCGCCACTCACGGCCATGCATCCGCCCCCCCCCTCCCCCCCGGTTCCTTTCTTCCCGGAGGTGCATGACGAACTCATGAGGTCGTGGAGGGCACCTTTCGCTGCCCGAAACAGACTTCCGGATTCATCCGCTCTCACTACCCTCGACGGCGGGGCGGTCCACGGGTACACGGAGGTCCCTCAGGTGGATCAGGCGGTTGTGATGCACCTGTGCCTGCAAAACGCCGCCACCTGGCGGGATCGTCCGGCGCTCTCCTCCAGAGCCTGTAGGACTACGTCATCTCTGGCAGCCAAAGCCTACAGTACCGCTGGACAGGCCGCCTCCGCCCTGCATGCCATAGCCCTCCTGCAGGTACACCAGGCCACGGCACTAAAATAACTGCACGTGGGTAGTCCTGATCCCAATGTGCTGCAGGAGCTGCATTCGGTGACCGACCTCACCCTCCGGGTGATGAAGGTCACGGCGCGAGCACTCGGGCGGGCGATGTCCACCTTGGTGGTCCAGGAGCGCCACCTGTGGCTGAATCTGGTCAAGATGAGGGACGCAGACAAAGCACGCTTTCTCAACGCGCCCATCTCCCAGATTGGACTTTTCGGCGACACCGTTGAGGACTTCGCCCAGCAGTTCTCAGCGGTGAAGAAGCAGACGTAGGCCATCCAGCACATCTTGACCTGGTGCGGCTCAAGATTCCGCGCCCCGTCTGCTCGCTGAGGGCGTCCCCCTTTCTACAGCCCTTACTTCATCGTACCAAAGAAAGGTGGTGGGTTGCGGCCAATCTTGGACCTGCGAGATCTGAACCGGGCCTTACACAAACTCCCGTTCAAGTTGCTAACACAGAAACACATTCTGGCGTGCGTCCAGCATCAAGATTGGTTCACGGTGGTAGACCTGAAGGATGCATACTTTCACGTCTCGGTTCTACCTCGACACAGACCCTTCCTACGGTTTGCTTTCGATGGCCAGGCATATCAGTACAAGGTCCTCCCCTTCGGCCTGTCCCTGTCCCCTCGCGTCCTCACGAAAGTCGCAGAGGCAGCTCTTGCCCCGTTAAGGGAAGTGGGCATCCGCATACTCAACTACCTCGACGACTGGCTGATTCTAGCACACTCTCAAGAGTTGCTGTGCACGCACAGGGATTTGGTGCTCAGGCCCCTTAGCCGTCTAGGGCTTCAAGTCAACTGGGAAAAGAGCAAGCTCTCCCCGGTTCAGAGCACCTCTTTTCTCAGCATGGAGTTAGACTCAGTCTCAATGATAGCGTGCCTCACAAACAAGCGCGCGCAGTCAGTGCTGAACTGCCTGGAGTCATTCAAGTGGAGGACAGCGGTTCCACTGAAACACTTTCAGAGGCTCCTGGGGCATATGGCTTCCTCAGCGGCAGTCACGCCGCTTGGGTTGATGCATATGAGACCGCTTCAGCACTGGCTTCAGACACGAGTCCCGAGATGGGCATGGTGCTGCGGCACACATCGCGTAGCTATCACGCCGCTCTGTCACCACTTTTTCAGCCCTTGGACAGACCTTGCATTTCTACGAGCAGGAGTTCCCCTACCGCAAGTGTCCAGACGTGTCGTGGTCACCACAGACGCCTCCAAACTGGGCTGGGCAAGCATGCGTTGGTCCGGTCCGAAAACACAGTGACAGTAGCACATATAAATCGCCAAGGCGGCGAACACTCTCATCGCATGTCGCAACTCGCCTGCCATCTCCTCCTCTGGAGTCAGCAGCGGCTGAGGTCGCTGCAGGCCACTCATATCCCGGGCAGCCTCAACGCCACAGCGGACACGCTGTCGTGGCAGGCAACTCTCAGCAGAGAGTGGAGACTCCACCCCCAGGTGGTCCAGCTGATTTGGAGTCGATCCGTCAAAGCACAGGTAGACCTGTTCCCTTCCCGGGAATCCTCCCACTGCCCGCTCTGGTATTCCCTGACGGGAGCCCCCCTTGGGACAGATGTGCTGGCACACAGCTGGCCCCGGGGGCTGCGCAAATACGCATTCCCCCCAGTGAGCCTTCTTGCACAGACCCTGTGCAAGGTCAGGGAGGACGAGGAACAAGTCACCCTCGTGGCCCCATACTGGCCCACTCAGGCTTGGTTCTCGGACCTCACGCTCCTCGTGACAGCACCTCCCTGGCAGATTCCCCTGAGGAAGGACCTTCTTTCTCAGGGACAGGGCACTCTCAGGCATCCACGCCCAGACCTCTGGAATCTCCATGTCTGGACCCTGGACAGGACATGGAAGGTCTAAGCAGTCTACCACCAGCAGTCGTAGACACGATCACTCAAGCCAGAGCTTCCTCTACCAGGCAGCTTTATGCCCTAAAGTGGTGCTTAATCGCAAATTGGTGTTCTTCCCGAGCCGAAGACCCCCAGAGATATGCAGTGGGGTCAGTGCTCTCATTTCTGCAGGAGAGGCTGTAAGGGCGGCTGTCCCCCTCCACCTTGAAGGTTTATGTAGCCGCTATAGTGGCTCACCATGATGCAGTCGACGGTAAGTCCCTTGGACAGCACGACCTGATCATCATGTTCCTCAAAGGGGCCCGGAGGCTTAATCCTCCCAGGCCATGCCTCTTCCCCTCATGGGATCTCACCGTGGTCCTCCTGGGCCTTCGGAGAGCCCCATTTGAGCCGCTAGAGTCAGTCGAGCTGAAAGCCCTCTCCTTAAAGATGGCCCTCCTGATTGCGCTCACCTCTATCAAGAGGGTGGGGGACCTGCAAGCGTTCTCTGTCAGCAACACTTGCCTGGAGTTCGGTCCGGCAGATTCTCACGTGATCCTGAGACCCTGACCGGGCTATGTACCCAAGGTTCCCACGACCCCCTTCAGGGATCAGGTGGTGAACCTGCAAGCACTGGCCCAGGAAGAGGCAGACCCAGCCCTGTCGTTGCTGTGTCCGGTGCGTGCTTTGCGCACCTACTTGGATCACACGCAGGGCTTTAGACACTCTGAGCAGCTCTTTGTCTGCTTTGGTGGACAGCGGAAAGGGAACGCTGTCTTCAAACAGAGGCTTGCCCACTGGATCATGGACGCCATTGCATTGGCCTACCATACCCAGGCCGTGCCCGCCCCCTTGTGGGTTCGAGCACATTCTACAAGGAGTGTGGTGTCCTCGTGGGCACTGGCCAATGGCATCTCTCTAGCAGACATCTGCAGAGCAGCGGGCTGGGCAACACTCAATACTTTTGTGAGATTTTACAATCTCTGGGTTGAGCTGGGTTCATCCTGTGTTCTTTCAGGTATGAACAGGTAGAGTTCGGTAATACAGAACAGCTGGCCAGGTGTATCACTTGCGTATAGTGTCTTTTCCCTCCCCGGAGGCGAAAACGTGCGCTTTTACCCCCAGTCGAGTTCACGAAGTCATGGACCCTGGATGTCCTTCCTCCCTAGCCCTATGGTTCGCAAACTCAGCAGAGGAGTTCTCAGCCAGCCCCACTACGGGGACTAATATACCCTGTACTGGGATAGGTGCTCCACAGGTGTATGGTCTCCCTGTTGGTGGACCCGCGTCTCCCTTGGGCAGAGCTCTATCTGCCCCCGGTCACTGTGTTGTATAGATCCCCCCCTTTTTCGTGGCAGGACCTACCACCGCGCCTCTTCCATGTGCGGCTGCTGAGCCCATGTGCCGTATTGCCACATGTTGATCTCCCCTTTTGGGCAGGATGTGGTCTCCGTGGGGTCTTTACCCCCTGAAAGGATAGGAAAGGAAAAGAACACCTTCCCCGATGCATATGATAGTGATAGATGGCCCCAGCTGAATCTAATACTCTGAGGACAGAAAACATAGAGAGAAAAGGCCACGGCTGGCGTGGCCTGCTACCATGCTAGTTACATTGCTTCCCCTCTTCAGGGATGTGGGGAACTACATGATGTCTTTTGGGGCGTTGGGGGAGGTTACGTGTAGTCTGATGCACCTGCTATTACGTACGCAGCAGCTTGCTTGCACCTGCATCGGCAGTTCACAAAACACGGTTCAGCTGTTGTGGCATTTTTCCATAGGGACCCCTAGTGTCACTACATCGACACAACGTCGAGTGAGTGACAGAAGGGGAATGTCTCGGTTACTGTCGTAACCTCCGTTCCCTGATGGAGGGAATGAGACGTTGTGTCCCTCTTGCCACAATGCTGTACTAGCCGCTGAAATGGCCGGGACCGTGTCTCGGCTCCTCAGCACAAATCCTGAATGAATCCTGCATTCCAGCTCCCTTTTATACCCATATGTCCGGGGGAGTGGCATGCAAATTCCACTCGCCAATTCTCATTGGCCTTTTCTCAAAGATCTGAGGTGATCGGGGCATCGACACAACGTCTCGTTCCCTCCATCAGGGAATGGAGGTTACGATAGTAACCAAGACGTTTTCTGTCATTTTCCTTATCTGCATCTGGGTGACTCATGTGCGCATTCCATGAAATGGTGCGGTATCTTGACATGACTGTGGTAGGAAAAGGCAGTAGTTTCTGATGGAGCTCACCTTCACCATGGCCATGTGAAGGTGAGCTCCACCTTCACATGGCCATGGTGAATGGCTATCCATTTATATTTGCGGCCCTTTGCAATTGCCCCGGCAGCCTGAGCATTGGTATTGTGGCACAGAGTTCACACTGCATTCTCAGAAAAAAACATTTTGAAGAGACTCTGGGGAGTGTGTGCATCAGCAGGACTCAGCTATGGTCCAGGTTCCCATGCAGGCAGGAATTTCAGAGTCTGTGGAACCATGTTAATATCAGTCTCTGTTTTCCATGACAGAGTGGACTGCCTGTTGCTTGCCTGAATGTTTGTCTTGGCCCTCTTTGCAACAGGTGTCTGATCACTATCATTCTTACAGCTGTAAAACAAACAAACAAACAACTGTGAGCATGTTTATTACACAAATAACTATATTATTAGCATTATCAATCACTAAAAGTAATATAACCCAGGCATAGCAAAACAAAACGAAACACAATTTTTGCAAAGCCATACAGACACATATATTTTTGTATGGATTATGTAAAACCAGAGTATGTAAACAGAATTATACTAATATCTGAAAGAAAGGGTAAAAGTATACTTACTCAGTATAATTTTCAATTGCTTTGAAAACTGAAAGACACCTGTCGCGTGCCCTCCCTGTGCGAGTTGCAGGTGAAGGTGAGAGTGATGCTACCACATTCCAAAAAAAATAAAGGTTGAACAAAGTACTATGCCAGCACATACATAACTGATGGGCAATTAGCATGCTGATAACAACAACAAAAACTAACGTCATGGTTACTGGTGTAACCTCCGTTCCCTGATGCAAGGAACGAGACGTTGTGTCGATGTAGTGACACTAGGGGTCACTCTTGGGAGCCCGAGACACCTCTGGTCTTTGATAAAAGGCCAATGAAAATTGGCGAGTGGTATTTGCATGCCACTCCCTCGGACATACGGGTATAAAAGGAGCTGGTATGCAACCACTCATTCAGGTTTTATGCTGAGGAGCCAAGACAAGGTCCGGACATTTCATCGGGTAGTTCAGCATTGTGGCAGGAGGAACACAACATCTTGTTCCCTCCATCAGGGAATGGAGGTTACACAAGTAACCATGACGTTCCCTATCTGTCACTCACTCGACGTTGTGTCGATGTAGTGACACTAGGGGTCCCTATACGAAACGCCACAATTGGCTGAACTGTGTTACGTGAACTGGCGGTGTGTGGTGGGCAGACTGCTGTGTGCCTCATAGCCAGCACACCAGGTCGACACGTAACCTCCCCCAACATAGTTATGAGTGTCGAACGGCCCTTTTTGGGGACAAGTCGACTACCCAAAGATAGAGACAGGCTTAACCCAGTCGTGGCCTCTTTTCCCCTTCTCTTTTTCCACTCCCTAAAAAAGAAGGGGGATTATCCGACTGGGCCGCCAGGTCTAGTCGGGGGGTGTCCCTCCCAAGGGGAAGACACCGCGGAGACCACACATCGCCCAAAGAGAGGGGGTGATATTTAAGTGGAAGAATACGTCACATGGTCTTTCCAACCATGTGGAGAGCCTTCAAGGTAGATCCTCCCTAATGGGGCAGGAGTTACTACAAACATGGAGACTGGGGCAGAGGGGCTCTGCCCAAGGAAGACGCAGTTTGCCAGCAGGGAAACGAACTAGCGGAATATATGTAATAGCATGGGGTTAGCCTTACAGGGAACCGCCACATGTGGAGCACCTACCCCAAAACAGGGCTCTTAGTTAGCGCGTGTACTGGGCCGGCAGCGAGTCTTTCCAAATACTCGACTGCCACAGGGCTCGGAGGAAGTCAACCAGGGAACAAAGTTTGTGAACACTACTGGGAATTAACAGCACATGTCTTCAGCTCCAAGGGAGGTTGAAGGCACTATGTGCAAGCGATATACCAGGCCAGCTATCCCGGGCTTATCCGCTTGTGTTGTGTGCCACTACCTGGGACGAAACCGGTTCCACCCGGAGGTTGTAGAACCTTGCAAAGGTGTTGGGTGTTGCCCAGCCTGCTGCTCTGCAAATGTCTGTTAGAGAGGCACCTCTGGCCAGGGCCCAGGAAGCCGCTACACCTCGGGTAGAATGGGCTCGTAGCCCTACCGGGGGCGGCATGTTCTGGGTGAGATATGCCATAGTTATCGCATCAATGAGCCAGTGGGCGATCCTCTGCTTGGAGACAGCGCTTCCTTTCCGCTCTGCACCAAAGCAGACAAAGAGCTGCTCAGATATTCTAAAGCTCTGCATGCGATCCAAATAGATGCGTAAAGCACGCACTAGACACAGCAACGACAGGGCTGGGTCTGCCTCCTCCTGGGGCAGTGCTTGCAGGTTCACCACCTGGTCCCTAAAAGGGGTGGTGGGAACCTTGGGCACATAGCCCGGTCGGGGTCTCAGGATCACGTGAGAATAACCCGGACCAAACTCCAGGCACGTTTCGCTGACAGAGAACGCTTGCAGGTCACCTACCCTCTTGATGGAAGTGAGCGTAGTCAGGAGGGCAGTCTTCAAGGAGAGTGCCTTAAGCTCGGCTGACTGCAAAGGCTCAAAGGGGGCTCTCTGTAGACCCTGAAGAACTACGGAGAGATCCCATGAGGGAACGAGGCCCGGTCTGGAGGGATTCAGCCTCCTGGCGCCTCTTAGGAACCTAATGATCAGGTCGTGCTTCCCTAAGGACTTACCATCGACTGCATCGTGGTGTGCTGCTATGGCGGCAACGTACACCTTCAAGGTGGAAGGGGACAGCCTCCCTTCCAACCTCTCCTGCAGGAAGGAAAGCAATGAACTGACTGCACATCTCTGGGGGTCTTCATGTCGGAAAGAACACCACTTAGCGAATAGACGCCACTTAAAGGCATACAGGCGCCTCGTAGAGTGCCTGAGTGATCGTGTCTACCACCACGGGTGGTAGACCGCTTAGGTCTTCCGTGTTCCGTCCAGGGACCAGACATGGAGATTCCAGAGGTCTGGGCGCAGGTGCTAGAGGGTGCCCCGTCCCTGAGAAAGAAGGTCCTTCCTCAGGGGAATTCGCCAGGGGGGAGCTGTCACGAGCAGCATGAGGTCTGAGAACCATGTCTGGGTGG
The DNA here is from genome assembly GCF_019703515.2 of Myxocyprinus asiaticus. Lineage (NCBI taxonomy): Eukaryota > Metazoa > Chordata > Actinopteri > Cypriniformes > Catostomidae > Myxocyprinus > Myxocyprinus asiaticus. The sequence goes on from NC_059348.1 coordinate 20,097,064, forward strand.
GCCAGTAGGGTGCTACCAGGATGACCTGCTCCTCGTCCTCCCTGACCTTGCACAGGGTCTGTGCAAGCAGGCTCACTGGGGGAAACGCATATTTGCATAGGCCAGGGGGCCAGCTGTGTGCCAGCGCGTCTTTGCCGAGGGGAGCCTCGGTGAGGGCCTACCAGAGCGGGCAGTGGGAGGATTCTTGGGAGGCGAACAGGTCCACCTGTGCCCATCTGAATCGACTCCAAATCAGCTGGACCACCTGAGGGTGGAGTCTCCACTCTCCCCTGAAGGACTTGAAGTGCTGCTGACTCTGGAGGAGGAGACGGCGGGCGAGTTGTGACATACAGCGAGAGCGCAGACCGCCTTGGCGGTTGACATATGCTACCACTGCCGTGCTGTCCGTCCGAACTAACACATGCTTGCTCTGGATCAACGGCCGGAACCTCCGCAGGGCGAGCAGAATTGCCAACAACTCGAGGCAGTTTATGTGCCAATGCAGTTGCGGGCCCATCCAGAGGCTGGTAGCTGCATGCCCGTTGCAAACAGAGCCCCAGCCCGTTTTGGAGGCGTCTGTCGTGACCACGACGTGCCTGGAGACCAGTTCTAGAGGAACACCTGCTCGTAGAAACGAGAGGTCGGTCCAAGGGCTGAAAAGATGGTGACAGACCGACGTAATGGCCACGTGGTGTGTCCTGTGGTGCTATGCCCGTCTCGGGACTCGAGTCTGCAGCCAGTGCTGAAGCGGCCTCATATGCATCAACCCGAGCTGGGTGGACACCGCCGAGGACGCCATATGCCCCAGGAGCCTCTGAAAAAGTTTTAGTGGAACCGCTGTTCCCTGTTTGAACGCCTTCAAACAGGCCAGCACCAACTGGGTGCGCTCGTTCATAAGGCGTGCCGTCAAGGAGACTGAGTCCAACTCCAAACCGAGAAAAGAGATGCTCTGAACCGGGAGGAGCTTGCTCTTTTCCCAGTTGACCCGAAGCCCTAGTCGGCTGAGGTGTGAGAGCACCAGGTCCCTGTGTGCGCACAACACATCTTGAGAGTGAGCTAGGATTAGCTAGTCATCGAGATAGTTGAGAATATGAATGCCCACCTCCCTTAGCGGGGCAAGGGCAGCCTCTGCGATCTTCGTAAAGACGCGAGGAGGCAGGGACAGGCCAAAAGGGAGGACTTTGTACTGATATGCCTGACCCTCGAACGCGAACCGCAGGAAGGGTCTGTGTCGAGGAAGGATCGAGATGTGGAAGTATGCATCCTTCAGGTCTACCGCCACGAACCAATCTTGATGCCGGACGCTCGCCAGAATGCGTTTTTGTGTCAGCATCTTGAACGGGAGTCTGTGTAAAGCCCGGTTCAGTACTCGCAGGTCCAAGATTGGCCGCAACCCACCGTCTTTTTTCGGTACAATGAAGTAGGGGCTGTAAAACCCTTTCTTCATCTCCACTGGAGGGATAGGTTCTATCGCGTCCTTCTGTAGGAGGGTAGCAATCTCCGCGCGCAGGGTGGCGGCGTTTTCACCCTTGACCAAGGTGAAGTGAATACCGCTGAACCTGGGCGGGCGCCTGGCGAACTGAATCGCATAGCCGAGTCGGATGGTCCTGATCAGCCACCACGACGGATTGGAAAGCGCGAGCCACGTGTCCAAATTCCGCGCGAGGGGGAACAAGGGGACAACGTCGTCGGACGTACCGGCAGGTGGGGCGGAGCAGCGGGGCGGAGCACAAGGTGCCACAGCACGTCATGGCCGTGCTGAGTCTAGGGACAGCGAAGCACTTACCTGGCTCCCCAAACAACCCCGGAACAGCCTGGAACGGGGGAGGAAGAGGCCTGTCCTCGTAACCCCTGGAGACTGCCACATCGGGGGCAGCTGTGTGCCACAGCTGGGTGCTCCGGGGCGGAAAGGGCAGCGCTGGAGCGCCAATCCTGCAAGAAAAAGCCCGTGGACGTAGTCGTGGTGACAACCGTACGCACCGGGTATGTGACCCAGGGAGGAAGGAAGCCGCTCTTTTGCTGAACTGTTGGGTACCGTAGCCACTTGGGCATGCGGCGAAATCAAACAAAAAGGCAACAAAAGATTTTCCACCCGCCCTCCACCAGGGGATGGAGTGGTCTTCCTACCAGCTCCACATGAGTGGGTTCCCTCGTCCCTGGGTTGCCCGTCTCAGGGGCGCTTCGAGGACCTCCATGGGTTCTTCGGCGCTGGCTTCCCGCCAGGGCCGGGCAGAAGGGGCGGGTTGCGGCAGAGCTGGTGCAGTCACCGCAGGGGGACGCCCTTGGCGACGAGTAGATGGGGTGTGGTATCTTGAGCCGCACCGGGGCAGGATGTGCCGGATTGCAAGGAACCGTGTCTTGTCGGCCTCGCCCATCTCGACCAGGTTGAGCCAAAGGTGGCACTCCTGGACCACTAGTGTGGCCATAGTCCGCCCGAGAGACCGCGCCGTGACCTTCGTCGCCCGGAGGGCGAGGTCGGTCGCCGAGCGCAGTTCCTGCATCAAATCTGGCGTGGAACTACCCTTGTGCAGTTCTTTCAGCGCCTTGGCTTGGTGGACCTGCAGGAGAGCCATGGCGTGCAGGGCAGAGGTGGCTTGTCCAGCAGCACTGTAGGCTTTAGCCGTCAGGGACGACGTGAGCCTACAGGGCTTGGACGGGAGCTTAGGCGTCCACGCCAGGTGGCGGCGCTCTGCGGGCATAGGTGCACCGCGAGCGCCTTATCTACCGGGGGAATCGCCGTATAGCCCTTGGCCGCCCCGCCATCGAGGGTAGTGAGAGCGGGGGAACTGCGGAGTCGGGGCCGGGGCCGGGCAGTGAAAGGTGCCTCCCACAACTTCGTCAGCTCCTCATGCTGAATAATATATATATAATTGCATTTGTTTTTATTTAGTACTGCCATGAAAATGCTATTTTTGACATAACAGATACTCACATTCCGTATATGCCACACAAGACAAAATAGTAACTGAATTTACACAAATGATCCCATTCAAAAGTATACATTCCCTTGGTTCTTAATATGGTGTGGCTTTATGATAATGACATCCAGCTTTTGACACTTCTAAAAAATGGTGTGAAAACTTATAAAACAAAAGGGGTATTCAAATTTCTGCACTTAACTGTATTTAAAGTTTGTGAAAATGTATATTATATTTTATATTTTGTTTTTCACGAATTAACGACATTTTACATTTTTTAATGTACAAATTCCATAGGTAGCCTATTCTATCCATATAATTTCATTTTACATGTGTAATTATGAAATAGCTTGTCATGTCAGGTGCTCTTAAGTACTCTTAGGTACTTTTAACACAAAATTCACAACATTGTAACCTAAAATTCAAAATACAATCCCCAAATCTCAACATTTAAGTGCTTGTACTACGTAAAAAGTGCAGTGTAGCTGTCTGAATGTGACATTGTCTGATTTCCCTCAGTGCTCCTGGGGAAATAAACATTCACAGTGACAGAAAACACATTGCTAACATTTTCACATGTCACGGGAAGAAATGGATTGGCTTCTTTTAGCTCTTTGTTGAAAATGCATTTTTATTTGGCCATTTCTACCTTGCGCTGACTGACAGGAGGACAAAGAAAAGGGCATGGCATCATTGCCATGGTTAATCCAATCATGTACTTCAAATAACACGGTGTGATTTTATTGGTTTTACCAGAGTAAAGACACTGGGCATTTTCCAAACAGCATTAATTTGCCCTTGAAGTGCACTTCGGGAAGGGAATGCCACGTAAAGGATCGTTCCAAACAAAAGTATGATTTTTTTTTTTTTTTTTTTTACAAAGGGCCCATTTACAAGACTTTTAGGCAGTCAATCAATCAATCAATCAAAAACTTTATTAAGGACACACACGGTCCAAAACACAAACAATAAAACAGACAAATACAAGAGAGAGAAAAAAACAACAAAAAAACAGACATAGTCCACAATATCACCTATTTACATACAGGCAAAAACGTCAATGGTTCCACATACTGGAGAAGAACCTTACTGAACTTAGTGCCAGGTTCGTCAATGTTGAAATTATACTATTTGCAGAGTCTGATAACCTACACATACATCTGTACATGATATTGCGCAGCACAGCAGAGCAGGTGGGCACGCCAACACCGACAAACATTTGGCTTGCACTGCTCCATCGTGGCACCTTAAGCAGCAGCCTCATTCCATCATTATATGCTACATTGAGTTTCTGCATGCTGCTCTTTCTGTAGCACCGCCACAAATGGGCAGTATACATAGGGGTACAATATGCTCTAAAAAGTGTAGTCTTCACAGATCCTGAGCACATACTAAATTTGCGAATCAACATATTAGCTTGTGCATACATCATATGACACTGTCTGTAAATGTCCCTATCATCAGACAGGTCATCAGTTATATAATGTCCTAAGTATTTAGCCTCATCACATACTTTAAGGACAATACCAGACAGAGAGAAGTCAGTGAAGGGTACATTCAAACTGTAATGCCATGCTCTCTTTAGAGAGCCCACATCAAGAGCTTTGTCTTTTCTAGTGAGTAGGGCATAGGGACGATCACTTTCGATTGGAATTCGCCCACTATTTGAACTCGCCGCCACGTGGTTCATGTAGCTCTCAATAGTTCCAATTCCAAACAAATCTGTGCTGTCAACCTTTTTGAATGGGTTTAAGCAGGACAGACAGCATCAGCTACTATATTGGCAGCAATTGTCTGTAAATATATTTACGTATAATGTGCATTGATTACTACGTTGATTACATTTATAGTAGCATTTTTTCTGGGGAGTGATGGAGAGACAGCATTAATCAGTTTTTCTGTGTTTAATTTTGCAGGCAAGGGGGATTGCTCCCATAACGTAGAATATATTTACAGTATAAATGTATTAATATTTTTCTCGTGCTTCTATGGTCATAAATACTCACATCCTAATGTTATCTTATGTAAAGACATTCACATAAGCATGCACAACAAGTGAATATCAATGAATGCAAGCAACTGCTCAATTTAACCCAAGAAAGAAATGTGGTCAATAGTGCAAAATAAACAAGGCAACCAATTGCATTCAACATAACATTGTATTATATAATATATCCAGGTAGAGGGTAGATACGTTTTTCCTTGAATGGACAGTCTTCATAGAAACTCTTTCGACCTCCTACAGGCAGAGATAGATGGCAGAAAGCAGGACAGGAAAGGCATAAATGTGTTCAAAATAGCCATTGCATTCTTTCTTTCACCGCAACAGTAGGAAGAAAAGGAGATCTGGACACCTGGCCATGAGTGCTCAATAAACTTCACTGGATGATGACTGCTCAAAACATCTCCAGACACACATGCAAGAACAACAGAGTCAAATTCTTATCATTACAATGATAGCAAAAACATTCAAACTCCACACCACAAGTAATGCTTCAGTTACTTGAATTTTTGTGTGAGGACATTCCACTGTAAGAAGCAGACAGTGGTGGAAGATGTATTCAGATATTTTATTTAAGTACTAAAGTACTAATACCACACTGTGAAAATACTCCACTACAAGTAAAAGTCCTGCATTCATAACCTTACTTAAATATTACTTAAGAATTATCAGCAAAATGTACTTAAAGTACCAAAAGTAAAAGTACTTACTCTGCATAAAAATGTTCCCTGTCAGTGTTTTACAATTATATATTATAATTTATTTTCTTGATAATATTTCTGCTGCATTAATGTGTTTGTTGCATTTTACTGCTGTAGATGTTTAAGGTTGAGCTAATTTTAACTACTTTATATACTGCTGGGTAGTTTAATCTACAGCAATGCATCATATTCTATCATCATATGTCTGTAGCATCACTGTCCTGTGAGAACCACGTATCTAAAAATTCAACTTTTCATGATCTCAGAAAAACAGCCGTTTTCATCTTTGTGACAATGCATTTTCTAGCTAATCCAAGGGGGGTTTTAAATAGTTTATTTAGCTTAAGAAGTAGGAGAATTTTCTCAACCCATAAAGGAACACTTAATCTTTCAGTTTATCACAAACATTCAAAATCACCACATTTGGAGATACATGGTTTTCACTGGACAGGAAGGGTATGAAAAATTGTAAACTGAAAAGTAACTACTGTAGTAACTAAAGCTGTCAGACAAATGTAGTGGAGTAAAAAGTACAATATTTGCCTCTGAGATGTAGTGGAGTAAAAGTATAAAGTTGCATTAAATGGAAATACACAAGTAAAGTACAAGTACCTCAAATTTGTACTTAAGTACAGTACTTGAGTAAATGTACCAGGCCCCAGAGGAGAACAGGTCTTGAGTCGAGTCGAGCCTGTTGCTGCTGAAGAGAACTGGGAGTAGTAAAGAAAGATGAAACTGTTAAGGTTAATACATTGAAGGACAAAGATTAAATACATATCAAAAGCCAATGTTTCCGGGAGTCACGTGATGCATGCAAGGAGCTCTGCGCACTTTGCTAGTTTTAATAATATTTGTGTAATAAACCAGTGAGATTCGATACACCCTGATTCTTAACTGTTCGAAGAAGACAATATGCCAAAGAATTCAAAATCTTCAGGCTCCGGAGATATTAAAAGACACTTATGTGCTCAAGCTGATTCCCCTCAGCCGCAGGCCGAAAGCCCCGGACTTAATTCGGACGGTGAACTGAAAGAAATCCGGCATGAACTGATGAATGTGTCAGCAATGCTGATGAAGTTTGCTGCAGACTTGGAGGATCTTACGGTAACACGTCGATCGATCACTTCGAGTTGGTTACAAGATTGTCGGACATCGAGAGATGGATCGATTATCTGGAGACATCGGAGAGGGAATTAGCTGCTAATCCAAGGCGGACTTGGAACGCGTTTTGCAAAAATTGGAAGAGCTTGAGAATCATAGCTGGTGAAACAATGTCTGAATTTTTGGAATTCCTGAGCATGAGGAAGGCCGAGATATTGTGAAATTCCTAGATGGGCTCCTCCCAAGTCTGCTTGACATAACAGGCCATAAGCTGGAAATCGAGCGAGCAGGGTCCCGGCTCGGAGGTCCGCAGAGTGAGACAGGCCCGATCAATTCTGGCCAAATTCTAGAGATCATCCATAAAGATCTGGTGTTACGCGAGGCGAGGAGTAAAGGAAAGCTTTCTTGGAAGAACCACAGCATTTTCTTGTTCCTAGACTTCCTTGTTCTCTTACATCAACGGAAGATTGCTTTTGCTCTGATGTTTCCAGCCAAAATGAGAATAGATATTAAGGATGGCCATAAAATATTTACATGCCCACATTAAGCATTTTCTTTCATAAAGATATTGGAGTGAGTAAGCCATTTGGTCATTTTCATGTTGCCACCTAGTGGACCTGTCTCGCTGAACATGCACTCGACTGTCTGAGGAAACTGAGCGCCTTTTTCATTTCATTTTGTACTGGTTCCACCTAGCGACTGGAGTTTGTTTTGTTTAATATAATTTCTTCGGGACAGCTTGTGGATGAATCTGCTCTTTTTGGGTGCTTATGCCTCTTGTTGGCTGGAGTTGGTTTTGTGCAATATTTCTTGCAGGACATTGGAGTGAATTTGACTGTCCGAAGAACTGAACGGCCCATTTTTTGTTTTTGTTTTAGCTGGTTCCGCTAGAGGCTGGAGCTTGTTTTGTGGAGGCACACACCTTCGAGACAATTAAGTGGATGAATCTACACGTTGTTTTGTGTTTATTCCGCTTATGGGCTGGAGTTTGTTTTATAGATTATCTTCTGTTGTGTAATTCTGTATTATAAATTTTTGTATAGAAACAAAGTTGTCACAGGGGCTCTCGTAGGCGTACATGGACTGTTTGAGTTTAGAGGGATGGACGCCAGTTTATGTGGAGACCAACTGGTCCTCAGTATCCTCTGTGGGCATGTCTTGGGAGGCACTTAAGGCAGTTCTTAGGGGTCGGATCATACAGTATGCCTCATTCATCAAAAAAATCCAAAGCACGAGAACTCGTGGAGTTGGAACTGAATATTAAAAGTACCGAGACAGAGCTGAAGCGCCGAATGTCATCTGATGACCTCAGAGAATTGACCCAATTGAAATACAGATATAATACTATTTTGTCGCGTAAGGTGGAGTTTTGGTTATTTAGGCCAAGACAGTCATATTTTGAGTCCAGGGACAAAGCAGGAAAGCTTTTGGCTAGATATATAAAGCAGAGAGAGTCTTTTTCTACCATTCTCTCAGTGAAATCTGCTGGTGGTGACATTTTTACTTTGGCCACTGATATTAATAATGCTTTTAAAGAATTCTATCTTGATCTTTATAGTTCCATGTCTTCGTCTACTGATGAAGATATTAGAAACTTTGTGGAACCATTAGATCTCCCTAAACTGACGACTGAGCAAAACAATTATCTTGATTCTGAGATAACCTTGGAGGAGCCTGACGAGGTAATTAAGGCCTTACATACAGGCAAGGCTCCGAGGCCAGATGGCTTTGCCGCTGAATTTATTAGATCTTATGCTACAGAACTGGCTCCACTTTTGTTGGAAGTTTATACGGAATCATTAAAGAATGGAAAGCTTCCGCCAACCATGACACAAGCCCGGATCAGTCTGATTCTTAAAAAGGACAAAGATCCAAGCGAATGTAAGAGTTACCGTCCAATTTCCCTGAACCAGCTAGACGTTAAAATTTTGTCAAACATTCTGGCTAACCGATTAAGTAAAGTTATGACATCTCTTATGCATACAGATCAGGTGGGGTTCATTCAGGGCTGCAGCTCATCTGATAACATTAGGTGTTTCATTAATATCATGTGGTCAGTGACGAATGATCAGACTCCGGTCACTGCTATATCTCACTTGATGCCGAAAAGGCATTTGATATGATAGAATGGGATTATCTTTTTAAGGTTTTGGAAATATACGGGTTCAGAAATACTTTTATTGAATGGATTAAGTTACTTTATAGACACCCGTTAGTGGCGGTACAAACAAATTGATTAATTTCAGATTATTTTACTCTGGATGGGGTACCCGGCAGGGTTGCCCTCTTTCCCCATTATTGTTCTGTCTTGCCCTGGAACCATTAGCAGCCTCAATAAGAAAGAGGGATGATTTTCCAGGGGTGATTGCAGGAGGTGTGGTGCATAAGCTTTTGCTTTACGCAGACGATATATTATTATTCATCTCTGACCCCATTAGATCTATGCCTTGTTTCCACAGGATTATTAATTCCTTTTCTAAATTCTCAGGATACAGAGTCAGTTGGTCTAAATCCGAAGCTTTGGTTCTGACAGTGCACTGTCTAGTAATGGCTTTTCAACCGGGCACCTTCCAGTGGCCCAAACAGGGCATTAAGTATTTGGGCATTTTATTCTCGGCTAAATTATGCGATTTAGTTAGAGTAAATTTCGACCCTTTAATAAAAAGGTTTTTGAGTGATGTGAGTAGGTGGGCTTCATTACATTTATCTATGATTGGGAAGGTTAATGTTATTAAAATGAATTGTATTCCAAAATTCAACTACCTGCTACAGTCTCTCCTTGTAAATGTCCCCCTCTCTTATTTCAAGCAATTTGATAGCATAGCGAAGTCCTTTATTTGGAATGGTAAATGTCCCAGATTACATTTCAGTAAGTTACATAAGCCGATTGGCCAAGGTGGGCTAGGCCTACCCAAGATTTTGTTTTATTATTATGCATTCAGTCTCAGACATTTGGCTCATTGGTTGCTTCAACCTGAGGGAGCCCCTCCCTGGTTTTGTAATAAACAGGAAGTCCTTGCCCCTATTTCGCCATTGCAAAGCCTTTGTATCAAACTAACCAGAGAAGTTAAGTCACACCCTGTTATCTTGCATTTGCACGTGGTTTGGACAAAAAAGACATTTATTTAAATGTTGCCTCAAGCATTTGGCTGAACCCTAAATTATGTATTAATAAGTCCCTTTTCTGTTGGTCAGAGTGGATTGGAAGGGGGGTTACTACACTGGGAGTTGAAGAGTTTCCAAGTTAGATGTCCAATATAAAGTGTCATTCCGTTGCACTTTCCCCAGTTGAAAGGTGGAAATTCAGACTCTCTGAGTTGAATGGAACACTTCATGAATCTTTACAGCAACAACAATACAGAGCATCGTGGCTTTCCTCACAAGAGCGAACATTTGGGGACACACACACACGCACTCAATGCTCTTGTGCTTGTATGTTTTATGTTTGGAATCAATAAAATTGTTAATAATAATAATTTTTAAAAAAGTTTCCCAAAGATTTTAATGAGGTACAGATTACAAAAGTGAGAGTACACATCTACAGTTAGGTCCATACATATTTGGACATTGGCATGATTTCTGTCCAGTTCATTTAATCTGAAATTAAATAATGACCATGATCAAGTGCAAACTCTCAGCTTAAATTTGTGGGTATTTTCAGATGTATCAAGTGAACCATGTAGTAATTATAGCCATTTGACAGACTGACAATTTCAGAGGACCAAAAGTTATTGCAGATTCTTTGAATTTGATGACCAAATAATACCTTCATCCTAAAGATGAAAGTCTGTATTTTAAACTCTTAAACACTGTTTAATTTCAAATCCAATGTGCTGAAAGACAGAGCCAAAATAACCAAAAATTGTGTCACTGTCCAACTACACTGACCACGCTGTATAAATCCCAAACCAACCTTACACCTGTAGGCTAGCCCAACACCTAATCTTCTCCTTCCTACAGTTACAAGGGTTTGGACATTGTGGCCATGGGGTGTGTTCCTCACCATCAGGAATCAGGGGTTAAACCCTGGCAACATTTCAGCAGTTCCCTCTACTTGTGACCACTGCTAGGCAACATCATGCAGATGTGCCTGATGAGAATCAATCTCCCTAATAACAAAAGTAACAACACATAAACAATTCATTATCAGGGGTGCAAACTCATCAGGGGTCTGGGGTCATGGTCCCCTGGAAAGAAACATTTTTAAATATCAGCTTTACAATGTGGATTTACAGTCAATTTTAGCATGATGATATAGGGAAAAACTCACCCTAGAATTAATTTATGGTAGGGAGGGGTTAATTGGTACCCCTTCTCTGGAAACTGTAGTAGTATTCATAACATCTAACCTTTATAGATCTATATGCCATGCTTTAGAGAAATTAACCTATGTGGTCAGAGGGAAATTAAATTCAGTCAAATATGGGACACCTTTATGCAATTCCTGGAAAGTGATTAGGCTGAAATTAATGAGTGAAATTGATAAATGAAACGACAGCGCCTATTTAAAATAATACTTTACCTCTTACTATTATATATTATTATTTATTAATTTTTCCCCTGAATGTTCAATGTTGAGGGTGGGGGAGGGGAGGGGAGTGTTTATAAATGTTATTGTATGTATGACTATGTTCTATTTGCACTCCACTACTCTTACAAAATACAATTTTGGTATTTCTATGAAGCTTATAAGCATATATACAGCTGCCAGTTTATTAGATACACCAAGCTAAAACTAATACAGTCTATCAATCCTGCAATAAATCCTTCATGAAGGTTATAATGTTCAGTTTTTGTTGTTTAGAGGCATTGATTCAACTTATTTTGGAGGATACAGAGAGCTGTTTCTGGCAATTACATACCTTATTGCTTTTTGGATCATTTGTAGATAACTGGCTTGCTAGGTCATCAGAGTCAGTCTCCTATGTTTTCACATGTCAGCTCTTCAACAGAAAAATATGTTAAGTAATTGGCTATCTGCAGTTATACTTTCTTTTTACTATGATCATCCACATTTATGCTGTTGATCTTATCACCCGTCACTGATGCACTGTCTAACAATCGATGTGTGTAATGACTGAATTAACCAAAGAACAACCTTGCTAGATACAAGCTAGCCATGTTATCTAGTTGAGCTAGCTACCATTTATTGAAATTAGGTGTACTAATACGGTACGGTCTTGTACTAAGTGTTGCTAACTTTAACAACAAACCTAATCACTGAAGATAAACTTTGTAAATTAACAAACACCGATAACTGCAATTAATTTGAGGTTAGTGTAGGCCAAATGACATCTGGTTATGGTAGCTAGTGAAGTGTTGTTCACGTTAGCTAACTGCAATTAGAATCTAACTAGCTATTATCTAACGATAAACATTAACTAAAGCTGGCTACATAAATTACCACTATTGACTAGATTAATGAGAGGTCAGCTAATGCATTAAAATGACTAAAAATGCAGTCATTTCATCAAGATACCAGTGAATGTGCTTGAGAAACACTGAAATGAATGGGGTTCAGTGCTGGAACTATTCACTGTTTGGAACTATCGGTTGCTCCACGACACGCATCACTTCCACATTTTCCGATTTCAACAGAAGTCTATGGCAGTGTCTCAACTTTATTCAACGGTGCTGGGTTTTACATGCCGTATCCTTGGCTACCTTTGATTAGAATACTAACGTGACTGAGAAAGCCGCATAGGCGATAGATAAATTTTAGGAGAGGGGAAATACGGGACAAAATAAAACATTTTCAGAATAAGTCGGGACACTTGAAAAAGTGCTTAAATACGGGACTGTCCCAGGACAAATGGGACAGCTGGCCACCCTACGGATGCGGCCCACGTTATGATATCATCATCAGAAATATATTTATCAGCAGCCTATCAAATCTGTATGAATTGTGAGGAATCCATTTTCATGAGGATTTACGCTAGTTCTCTACATTGCTGAATCACATTAGAGAGGGAATTCAACTGCAAAAGGATGTTACAAATAAATAAATTAACAAATAATATCTGAGCATGGCTGATGTTATGAGAGTGGCCTGTCGGTCTGCACGCGCGTTCATACACAGTACATGTGCGCTCACATGCGGTCTGTCAATAAAACATGCGCGCTCGCAATCTCACTTGAGAGTTACTCAACTTGCCGCAAATCTGTCCAGTCTCTTGAATTGCTCATCAGATATATGTACTTGTCATGACAACAGTATTTCCTGCGGTGACGGCGTTGAGACACCTTCACACAAATGCTTTTTAGTGATGTACTTCGGCGCAAAATGCTAACGGGGGTGAACAAATGTTTATGACTTGTCACTGAAGGACTTTTGGTGCTAATTTTGGATATATCGCTCTTGTTTTTGAACACATCTCTGGTGTATGTGATGTTGAACACTCATGGTGTTTGTTCGTTGACAATCAGTGACAACAGAACTGATCTATATCAGAAAATCGAACTGTTACACCCCTTATGTTTAAAATAATTACTTAAAGGGACAGTTCTCCCAAAATAAAAATTCTCTAATTTATTCACCCTCATGCCATACCAGATACGTATGACTTTCTTTCTTCTTCAGAACACAAATGAAGATTTTAAGAAGAATATTTCAGCTCTGTAGATCCATACAATGCAAGTGAATGGTGACCAGAACTCTGAAGCTCCAAAAAACACCAAAAAAGAAACATAAAAGTAATCCGTAAGACTCCAGTGGTTAAATCAATGTCTTCAGAGGCGATATGATAGGTGTGGGTAAGAAAAAGATAAATACTTAAGTCCTTTTATTACTATAAATCTCCACTTTCACATCCAAGTCCAGGTCACATGTGGTGCCTGTTTAGTTTCACATTCACATCTAAAAGTGAAAGTGGAGATTTATAGTAAAAAAGCCAAGGACTTAAATATTGATCTGTCTCCCATCCACAGAGCTGAGATATGTTTTCTAAATAATCATCTATTGTCTTCAGCAGAAAAAAGAAAATTATACACATCTTGGATGGCATGAAGGTGAGTAAATAATGAGAGAATTTTCATTTTTAGGTGAACTATTCTATTAACTAACATTCCAACATTGTTACTATAAAAATGTTAACTTTATAATAATTTTTTATATATTTTATATATATATATATATATATATATATATATATATATATATATATAATCAAAAAATTAAGAGTGCGGCCCTTGAGGGTACAGGGATCCAGTTTTGCGGCCCCTAACCTTTCCGAAGTTGAGTTGCCCTGATTTAAGTCCTTCTCATTATAACTGTTTAATTCTGTTCGCTCTGAAATGTGCGTTCATGAGAGGACAGAGTACAGCAGCCTCTCGCATGACATAAGCGCATTGGCGTGTTCACGTGTGAACTGACATGATACAACCGGAAGTGAAGCTTGGTATATTAACAAGAGAACCCTGTTCACAGGCTTAATTGATTTTAATTTCATTTGAACATGTCAGCGTGCTTACATCACGCAAGAGGCTGCATGTACTCTGTGCTTTCATGAACGCACATTGAAGAGCGAGTTGCGACCATGCAAATGAGCTTTGCGGCAAATTGTCCATTGTTGCCAAATGTTTGCTGCAGGTTCACCACTTCCTGTGAAGAGCTGCAAACTTCTGGCAAACATTTGAGGCGAATCACAAGCTCATTTGCATGTGAAAACAATGAGTGGCAAATTTGCGGCAAGTTTGCTGATTTTTTGTAAGGGCTGTGTCTCAGATTGCTAGTGCAACCTACTATCATCAGTAGTGCCACAGGAAAAACTAAACATGTATGAATTGATGCAAAATAAAAAAAATAAAAAATAAAAAAAAGGAAATTGTGCTTGTCAGTAATTAGGCAGAATGGGGTTGATTTTAGGGTACATGAACATTTGAATGTCGATTCTTAGAAAGAAAATTTGTTGAGAAGTTGACTGTGCTTCCAACTTGTTTATCAAAATGTTTATCAAAGACCTCTCCTAATATTTAAGCAAGGTTTTAACTCAACATCATAAGTGCATATTGTTGTTCTTACTGTAAAAGAATCCTAGCCATATTCAGCATCACTCTTCACCACTATGATGCATTGCTGACACTGGCAATCTGCTGATTAGTTTTGATCTTTCTTGAAGTCGAAAATCAATTGCTAAAAACCAACCAACCACAGCAACAACAACAACAACAAAAAATCTGCAGTTGAACAGAGGTAAATGTCAAAGTAAAGCATGTGTCAAAGAGGACAGAGTGGTTTGATCAATGATGGTTGACAATGTGTCAGTTTGTGAAAACACCTTTGACATTTGGAGGTCAAAGTTATGTTTTCACTAAAATAAATCATTTGAAGTTTTTAAATATATTACATTCTAGTGCTATTGTTTGTTCCTGAAATTCTGCCACTTTAAAGGTGCAATATGTAAGATTCAGAAACCCTTGTTATTAATGACACCTGTGGCCGTTAAGTGAATTGCAGCCAGCTACATCTTGCTCGTGCACACACTCCATTGGAACACAACTGAGCCAGCATCAACCAAAACAATGACGTAATGTACAAAAAGGCTGAACGTGATTCACCGGCATCATGCTGACAGATGAGGTAGCATAAATAAAATTACAGTTATATACTGATACACACATATAGCTACATACTACCGAACTATACCAGACAGTTCATTGTTGCACTGTACTGTTATGTTGCACTGTTGTATGTTTTGTATGTCATATGTTGTACTACGAATAAGAAACCAGCGTATTTGCTTAAATTTATCCTGTATACCTGACTTTTAGTATAAAGAGAAGATCGTTGAAATTATTTGAAAGTTACGAAGCAAGGTAGCCTGCAATTCGTCAGCATTAGCAGGCAAGATCAAGTTAGTTAAATTACAGAGATCAATCCTTATGGCACTATATTTCACATGCTTTGCAGTTATGTAAGCTTACCTGTCCAATAAGAAGAACGCTAATTCAGGGTCAGTTTTGATCCCCAAAACCGAACGAAGGTCCCACCAGGAATCAAATGCCCTGCCGATGTTCACTCTAGTTTTCGCTCGACCACGATTATGTTCCCACTTAGCCAGACAGGATTCAGTACATAAATGTTTTTTTTTTTTGGCTTACTCTGAGTTTGTGTAGGAGTCGGTGTTGTGCTGGGAGCCGGCCGTTTGCTTGATTCCATCTCTAAGATAACGTTACCTAGTGTTGGAGTTTGTTGTCACTGTTGAATAGTGGAAGCACTGAGGCAAGGTTCTTGGGAGCACGCATAAACGTCACATCCTTTGGATTTTCCCAGCAAAAGTGACCCGCTCCCTTCGCATGAAAATCAGTCTACAGGCTTTAATAGGCAACCTAGGAAGTCTGGGAAGGGCTCATTTTTGAAGTTGCGTTACAAGCCATTCACACATTGGCAAAACAGGGCGAATATTATATGAAATATTGTTACATATTGCACCGTTAAATGGGTGAAATGTGCAAACTTGTAATGACCACTGCTGGATATTCCTTTATGTCCTCAAAATATGGAAAACTTTATGTTGCCACTGGCCCCCAGTAGATGTTAATGGTGTTCTGTTTCATTCCTGCTGACCGCCAGAGGCAGTGTAAACACTATTGGATTATCACAGCGCCAGCCAGATAGGTCAAGAGAATATACCAACAAAGTCACGTAGTGACGTATGCTGAGCCCTGGGGGTTATAAGCCACAGTAGCTCAGCACTCTGCCTCTTTCGCTTTCTCGCTTGGTTGAGATAGGTTGTTTTTGGTTAAGTGATATATTTGCGCTGTCAATTGCAGCTTACAAGAGCAGCGAGATATCATCCTCACAAGCTGTGTCAGCACGCATCTACGCCACTTCAACAGATTTGGAGTATTTTAGCCGCATTTCGGTAAGTTTTCACCAAAATAACACTCTGTGCCTCTCGGTGCAATCCAGTGGCTGGTATTTTCCGCGCCTATAAGTTAATGGTCTCCTGTTGATGTAATCATTATCTATTCAGTTGTTCTGAGTGTTTTTCCTCGAAATTATTTTATACTCTGTGCCCCTCGGTTCAATCCATCGGCCATTTTAGATATATTTTCTCTTTTTCGTGAGATATTTGTTGGCATTACCTGTCGGTTCACCCGGAGGAATCATATTATTTGCATTATTTTTCTTGCCTGTCTTGTTGATTCATTACCATCATTCCGCTTGACTTTAAACCTTACGGTGCTATCCGAAGGTGTTATTAGCGAGTAACTATGGCTCAGCTCTATTGCCACTGGTTTCCCACTGACTTGTAAGCTGTGCCCTAATAATATCCTCCCGGACGACGGTCATGACATCTGCCCATCGTGTTTGGGTGTTCAACATCTGAGAGAGGCTCTCACGGACCATGTCTACACTGCAGTCTTTTACCTATGTCGGAACGATGGCTCTATCTTGCTGAGTTAGACCCTAATTCAACGGTGAAACTCGGGCAGTTGGATGTAGCCCCTTCGCACACTCAGAAGCGCAGGGCATCTGCAGCAGCCGGCGCTCCCCTCCCATCTAAGAAGAGGGCCACATTGCAAAGTGATGAACATTCGCGTATCGAGGAAAATTCACTTTCTAAGTCGGTTTCTGTGCTTTCTTCAGAGATGGCAGAGCTGAAACACCTGCTTCACTCGCTTCAGCCTATCACATCTGCTACACCTGTGAAGACGACACAGGAGGATGAGAATGTTCAGAATCAGGGAGCTGGGGAAGAGTCTCTTGATTCCCCTTTTTTTCACAGTGCTTCGGATTCTTTTTTCGTGATCATGGGGATGCTGTTGATGTTGCTGCACAACCATCACCTCAGGATGTTTTTACTGGTTATCCAGCAGCGGAGGGGTCTAGTGGGGGGGTCAGTTCAGTCATCTGGACAGGCTCAGTCCTCTTCTGATGATTCTTTGGCCGTGCTTCGAATGGCAATTGCTCGTCTAGGACTTGATGAGTCACCTGTCCAATCTACCCAAACCAACGTTTTTTTCAGGCAGGCCACAGCTGCGACTTCTTTTGCCATGCCAACATGTAAAGATTTTGTGGCTGAATTTTCAAATGCCCTCACAGATTCTGGTCCGCCTAAGCGGTGATCAAAGATTGCTCGGATGCTAGCATCTATGGCTGAAGTAGATTCCATCGGATGAGTCGTGCTCCGGAAATAGAGCAGCCCATTGCAGCTTTGGTGGTGTCTCCTGACGAGGCTCTACAGGGGAATGTGCGATGTCCCAGTGCGCAATGTGGTCACTCAGATTCATTGCTAAAAAAGGCATACGAGTCTGTTGCCTACATAACTCGTGCAGAAAACAAAATCTGTCAGTTACTTCTTGCTGCCACCAGTACGCTGCAACCAGCAAATGTTGATCCCTCGATTTCACAGTTTCTGCAAACGGCTCTTTTGGCAATGGGCCATGTGACCCATGAACTGGGTAGTCTTACAGCCATGCTTCTGGCAGCCCACCGCCAAGTGTGGCTTGCCCAAGCATGGCTACCTGAGGACTGTAAGAAAACCTTGAGAGATCTTCCATTTGTTTCAGGGCATCTTTTTGGTCCTAATGTTCCGGAATTTTTGGAAAAGAGGGTAAATCTGTCTGAGGCCACTCGTCAACTGACGCAGGTGCAGCACAACCCTACCTTTAGGATACCAGCAGCTCAGACCCGACATCGCTCTGCCACATTGGAGTAATGTTTCCACCAGCACGCTACACCTCAGTCACAGCCCCCTCAAAGACCTCGTGTTACTGAGAATGCTAGATTTTTTCAGCCACCTCATCGACAGTTGCCAGGAGGACCCCGTCAGCATCCCCCTGCGACCACTAAAAGTCGCATACATAAAGCCTGAGACACTCAGGCTGGCGGTCGATAATTTTTCAATAGAACAGCTGGAGAACTGGAGGACCAACACAGCAGACCCCTGGGTTTTGATGACTCTGAGCAGGGGATATACTCTACATTTTCGACGCCGGCCTCCCAGATTTTCAAGAATTGTTCCTACGGTTGTCAGAGACGCAGTTCATTCAGTGGCTCTCTCTCGGGAAATTTGTTCACTGTTAGAGAAGGGAGCCATAGAAAAAGTTCATCCCCTCGTTCAGGGAGACAGGTTCTATACAACATATATTCTTGTTCCGAAGAAGGACGGTGGTTTCCGCCCAATTCTTGATTTGAGGCATCTGAATTTGTTCCTGAAGTTCCTTCCTTTTCTAATGCTGCACACAGCCGACGTTCTTCGGTCTGTGGCAGCAGATGATTGGTTTGTAAGTGTCGACCTGAAAGATGCATACTTTCACATCCCACTTGCTGTTCATCACAGAAAGTTTCTGCATTTCAGTTTCCTGAATCAAGCCTACCAGTTCAAAGTTCTACCTTTCGGTCTTTCCCTTGCTTCTCGCGTCTTCACAAGGTGTGTGAGCACAGCTCTGTCTCCTCTTTGGATGAGAGGTATGCGTATTATGCCTTATCTGGATGACTGGCTTCTTTGTGCCCCCACAAAAAGGCAGGCTGTGCAAGACTCCAGACTGCTTTTGAGACATGTGCAGAAGTTGGGTTATTCTGTGAACAAGAAAAAGAGCTGTCTGATTCTAACACAGACCGCTACGTTCATAGGAATGACCCTGAATTCCCACCTAATGTCTGCCTCCCTGTCTCAGGAACGTGTGACGAACATTCTGCAACTCTTGGCTCACTTTCGCCCGGGTGTGTCTTTGCATTACTGGGTGGTCCTATGACTAATAGGGATGTTAACGGCTGCTACAGTGGTAATTCCCCTGGGTTTACTCCACCTCAGACCACTCCAGTCATGGAACAACAGTTTGCGGCTAGATCCCACCAGACATCGCCATCAACTGATTGTAATTTCTCACCATTGCATACGTGCGTTGAGGTGGTGAAGACAGGTAGAGTTGCTGAAGGCAGGAGTGCCCCTGGGTGTTGTTCCCTCTCGTTGGGAGTTGGTCATGACCGACGCTTCCCTCACAGGGTGGGGGGAAACATGGAATCAGAGGGGTAGTTGTGGGCACTGGACACTGACCCAGGCCACAGAACATATCAACCTGCTGGAAGTATGTGCAGTGTTCATGGCTCTAAATTATTTCATGCCAGTCCTGGCAGGCTGCCATGTTCTCGTTCGGTCCGACAATACCTCAAACCATCCATCTGAACCACCAGGGCGGCACGAAATCCCGCAGGTCTCTACAGCTTACTTACGAGATCCTGACATGGTGTCAGCCGCGACTCGCTTCACTGAGGGCAGCTCATATTTCGGGAGCATGCAACCAGATAGTGGATGCTTTTTCCAGGGATCGAGTATATCCAGGAGAATGGAGACTTCATCCAGATGTAATGCAGGAGATCTGGCTACAATTTGGAAGAGCAGAGGTGGATCTTTTTGCTTCAGAGATGACCACTCACTGTTGCTTATGGTTCGCAAAAACAGAAGTGTCCAGTCCCGTGGGCCAGGATGCACTGTCTCACGAATTGCCGAACTGCCTATTATATGCGTTCCCACCTATCCCTCTGTTATGGGAGACGTTACACAGGATCTCCCTGTGTAAGCACAGAGTGCTACTAGTGGCAGCGCGATGGCCAGCCAGACCATGGCTGGCTTTGTTGCTGAGACTTCTGACAGGCAATCCATGGAAGCTTCCCCCCAGGAAGGACCTCCTCTCCCAGCTGGAGACCAGCGTCTGGCACCCGGACCCAGCTCCTATGACCCAAACCTTCTTTTCTTCCAAAAGTCCTTCTTCCTCAGTTCATAAACCAGCACATTGAACTGGCCTCTTTTCAGACTTCTTCAGGGTCTGATTCAAGTGCTCAACTTTTGTGTCCTGTTCATGCCTTGAAGTGTTATGTGGACACTACTGCTCAATTTAGACAGTCAGACCAGTTATTTGTCTGCTATGGTGGTCTGAAGAAAGGAGCTCCAGTGTCAAAGCAGAGGTTGTCGAACTGGATAGTGGAAACTATTACACTGGCTTACAAGGCAGCAGGGATACGATTGCCCTGGGGTCTAACTTGCCATTCCACTAGGGCCATATCATCTTCATAGGCTGTTTTTAGAGGAGTTTCCTTGGCGGACATCTGCACTGCCGCTACCTGGGCTTCTTCATGCATGTTTTCCAGGTTTTATAAGGTCAACTTTGTTGCTCATCATGCCGTGAGTTCTGCAGTTCTTCAGGAGCAGCTTTAATTTTTCATCAGGTGGGTGGCATTCCTCATGACTAGGTTGGTACGTGTCATCCAGTAGTGTTTACACTGCCTCTGGTGGTCAGTAGGAATGAAACAGAACGCTAGTTACACCTGTAACTGTGGTTCCCTATCTGTCACTCACTCGACGTTGTGTTGATGTAGTGACACTAGGGGTCACTCTTGGGAGCCCCAAACACCTCTGCTTTTTTGAAAAAAGGCCAATGAGAATTGGCGAGTGGAATTTGCATGCCACTCCCCCAGACATACGAGTATAAAAGGAGCTGGTATGCAACCACTCATTCACATTTTCTCTTCGGAGCCGAGCGGTTGTATTCAGTGCACTGAATTCAATTCTCTCCAAAGACGCACCTCAAAACTGCTGGATTTACAGCACGTTTCAGCGGCTTCTCCCCCTCTGCACCCGTGGAGTGCAGAGAATGCCCCTGGGTGCTTCGGCAGAGCAATAATAAGAGAGTATATTCTAAAAGAGTATATTTTCATTCACAAAAAGAGCGGCACACACACGGAACGTCTTTTTAAAGATGCCTTTCCATTTGTGTGTTATTCCTGGTTGTGGTCATTATCTCTCCGCTTCTGACGGCCACGATCGCTGTATTACGTGTCTGGGCACTGCCCACGTGGAGACATTGTTCATGGATGAGTCATGTCCTCATTGCAAGAACATGACTATGGCAACATTGCAGTCGCGGCTTGCTTTCGTAAGAAAGCAAGCCACCCCAGCGGCTCCCCGCACCGGTCCTTCTACCTACGGGTTTGAGGCCATGTCGGTTAGCACTGGGGGCGATTTGGGGACACCAGTGGGACCACCTCCGCCGGGTATCCCCCCACGGACCTCCCATTCCCCAGCACGCTCGTTTGCCCTGATCGGGCTCTCGCACGAGACCGCCGGCTCGTCTTAGCGCAAGTTTGACTTCTCGCTAGGAGCTCAGGAAGACGGTGAGTTATTGAGCACAGCATCGGAGAGCGGGCTCGTCCAGTCTGACGCAGAGGCTTCGGCTGGGCTTCCTCCTTCGGGAACGGTCACCCAGTCTCACGCCAACGCGGAAATGATGGACATGCTTTCCCGGGCGGCCGTCGAGCATTAGGCTAGAGTGGAGCTCTCCACTCTCCCCTGAACCCTCGCGGCTCGACGGCCACGCCCCACCCCCGTTCCTTTCTTCCCGGAAGTGCATGAGGAGCTGACAAGATCGTGAGAGGCACCTTTTACTGCCCGGTCCCAGTGTTTCAGCTCCCCCGCTCTCACTACCCTCGATGGTGGAGCGGCCAGGGGGTATTTGGTGATCCCCCAGGTGGATAAGGCGCTCGCGGTGCACTTGTGTCCGCAGAGCGCTGCCACCTGGTGCGGGCACCCGAAGCTCCCGTCCAGGGCCTGTAGGTTTACATCATCCCTGACGACTGTGGCCTGCGGTGCCGCTGGACAAGCCGCCTCCGCCCTGCACGCCATGGCTCTCCTGCAAGTTCACCAAGCCAAGGCGCTGAAAGAACTGCACGAGGGTATTTCTGACCTGGGATTGATGCAGGAACTGTGCTCAGTGGCCGACCTTGCTCTCCGGGCGATGAAGGTCACGGCGCGGTCTCTCGGGCAGGCAATGTCCACCCTGGTGGTCCAGAAGCACCACCTTTGGCTCAACTTGGTCGAGATGGGAGAGGCAGACAAGGCATGGTTCCTTGATGCCCTCATTTCCCAGGTTGGCCTGTTTGGCGATGCCATCGAGGACTTTGCCCAGCAGTTCTCGGCGGTGAAGAAGCAGATGGAGGCCTTACAACATATCCTGCCCCGGCGCGGCTTAAGACCCTGCACCCTGTCTGCTCATCGCCAAGGGTGTCCTCCTGCAGCAGCGGCTCCGCCGCAGACAGCCCCCGTGGCCTGGCTCCAGCATGGAGCCCTCCACAGGAAGCAGACGACACCCGTCTTGGTGCTAAGAACCCGAGGAAGGCTTCGAAGCACCCCCGAGACGGGCGACCCAGGGGCAAGGAGATCCAATTCTCTGGAGCTGGTCGACACTCCATCCCCCAGTGGAGGGCTGGGAGGAGAATCTTTTGTCGCCACATGCCCAGGAGGCTACAGCACCCAAAAGCCTGACAAAAGAATGGTTCCCTCGTCTCCTGGGTCACATATCCGGTGTGCACGGCCGTCGTCACGACCACCGTCCACCATCCACCATCCCATTTTGGCAGGTATGGCGCTCCAGTGGACCCCACCCCTGTGCACCCAGGGGGATGAGATTCCTCCTCCCCCCTCCTCGGCCAATCTTATGGTGGGCGGCAGGAGCCAGGTAAGTGCATCGATGTCCCTGGGCTCAGCGCGGCCTCGGGGCTCGAGTCCCCTCGACGTGGCACCTCGAGCTCCACTCCACCCGCCGGTACGTCCGACATGATCATTCCCTTGGTTCCCCTTGCCCGGAGTTTGGGCACATGGCTCACGCTTTCCAACCTGTCGCGATGGCTGATCCGGACCGTCCGACTCGGCTACGTGATTCAGTTCGCCAGGCACCTGCCCAGGTTCAGTGGCATCTGCTTCACCTCGGTGAAAGGTGAGAACGCCGCTACCTTGCGTGCGGAAATCGCTACCCTTCTGCGCAAGAGGCTGTCCCTCCAGCTGAGATGAAGAAATGGTTCTACAGCCCTTACTTCATTGTACCGAAGAAAGGCGGTGGGTTGTGACCAATCCTGTTCCTGTGAATACTGAACCAAACTCCCGTCCAAGATGCTGATGCAAAAACGCACTCTAATGAGCGTCTAGCATCAAGATTGGTTCGCAGCGGAAGAATGCGTACTGAAGACCTGAAGAATGCGTACTGCCACGTCTTGGTCTTACCTCGACACAGACCCTTCCTGCAGTTTGCCTTCGAAGGCCAGGCGTACCAGTACAAGGTCCTCCCCTTCGGCCTGTCCTTGTCCCCTCGCGTCTTCAAGAAGGTCACAGAGGCAGCCCTTGCCCCGCTAAGGGAAGTGGGCGTCCGCATCCTCAACTATCTCGATGACTGGCTAATCCTAGCTCACTCTTGAGAGTTGCTGTGTGCACACAGGGACCTCGTGCTCCGGCACCTCAGCCGACTGGGGCTTCGGATCAACTGGGAAAAGAGCAAGCTCTCCCCGGTTCAGGGCATCTCTTTTCTTGGTTTCGATGACAGCGCGCCTCATGAACGAGATGCGCAGTCACTGCTGAACTGTCTGAAGGCATTCAGACGGAGGACAGCAGTTCCACTGAAACTTTTTCAGAGGCTCCTGGGGCCTATGGCATCCTCAACGGCAGCCATACCGCTCGGGTTGATGCATATGAGACCGCTTCAGCACTGGCTTTAGACTTGAGTCCCGAGATGGGCATGGCGCCGCGGTGACCATCACGCCGATCTGTCGCCGCCTCTTCAGCCCTTGGACTGACCTTGCATTTCTACGGGCAGGGGTTCCCCTAGAGCAGGTCTCCAGGCACATCGTGGTTACAACAGACACCTCCAAGATGGGCTGGGGCACCGGATGCAACGGGCACACAGCCGCCGGCTCCTGGATTGCCCGCGGCTGCGTTGGCACATCAACGCCTAGAGTTGTTGGCAGTACTGCTCGCCCTGCGGAGTTCCAGCCATTGATCCAGAGCAAGCACGTGTTGGTCCGGACGGACAACACAGTGACGGTAGCATACATCAACTGCTCCCATTGCATGTCACAACTGCCCGCCGTCTCCTCCTCTGGAGTCAGCAGCGCCTCAAGTCGCTACGAGCCACTCACATCCTGGGCGACCACAACACCGCAGCGGACGCGCTGTTACATCAGGTTACCCTCAGGGGAGAGTGGAGACTCCACCCTCAGGTGGTCCAGCTGATTTGGAGTCGATTCGGTCGAGCACAGGTAGACCTGTTTGCTTCCCGGAAATCCTCCCACTGCCCGCTTTGGTATGCCCTGACCAATGCACCCCTCGGTATAGATGCACTGTCACACAGCTGGTCCCCTGGACTACGCAAATATGCGTTTCCCCCAGTGAGCCTACTTGCACAGACCCTGTTAAAGGTCAGGGAGGACGAGGAGCAGGTCGTCCTAGTAGCAACCTACTGGCCCACTCACGTGGTTCTCAGATCTCACGCTCCTCGCAACAGTCCACCCCCCCCCACCTGACAAATTCCCCTGAGGAAGGACCTTCTTTCTCAGGGACGAGGCACCATCTGGCACCCGTGACCAGACCTCTGGAATCTCCACATCTAAGTGGCCTACCACCCGCAGTGGTAGACACGATCACTCAGGCTAGGGCTCCCTCTACGAGGCGCCTGTATGCAAGTAGCGTCTGTTCGCTAAGTGGTGTTTTTCCCGATATGAAGACCCCCAGAGATGCGCAGTCGGATCGGTGCTTTCCTTCCTGCAGGAGAGGCTGGAGAGGCAGCTGTCCCCCTCCACCTTGAAGGTGTATGTAGCCACTATTTCGGCTCATCACAATGCAGTAGATGGTAAGTACTTGGGGAAGCACGACTTCCTGAGAGGTGCTAGGAGGTTGAATCCCTCCAGGCTGTGCCTTGTCCCCTCGTGTGACCTCCCTGTAGTCCTTCGGGGTCTACAGGGAGCTCCCTTTTAGCCCTTGGAGTCAGCTGAGCTTAAGGCACTCTCTTTGAAGATGCCCTCCTGACTGTGCTCACTTCCATCAAAAGGGTAGGGGAACTTTGTTTCATATTCAGTGTTTACCTAGGACATTTTCAGCTCCATGGAGGGGCAGAGGCTGCAGATTACTGGCTTGATAGTCATAAAAGCCAGTTGTTGCATACAGCATAAAGATAAAATCATTTTTTTATAACAAAAATTATAACACAATTATAAGTCATGTTAAAAACAGTGATGTTTGCAGTATTTCTGACTGTAAAATTGGAAATTACTGCACTGATGTTCATAGTTTGATGCACAAGGTCATACAAAACCATAACTTTGGTTTTGTAACAAATTTCAGCAACTTATAGACCAATATATATATCCAATATATATATACCAAATTAAGACTTTAAAACACTTAGATGTGTCAACATATCGTTCGTATAATTCAGTGGGGCAGGGCCTTGTCTTGTCTACTATCTTTCCACTTCAACAGGTGAAAGTGAATAAGAAATAATTACATAATATTAGGATGTTTCATCATGAAAATACACCTTACTCATTTATGCCTTTGTAACTGCCTTGTAAGATTTGGCAAGTCTTAGGGTACTGACTTTTAGCAAAGAGTTTTAAAAATACGCTTTAAAGTGTGCTGTAATGTTGGATGGCATTAGATTTATAGGTCTTGGCATGACACAAATGGTAATTCAGAGAGAGCTTGCTTCCATAAGACTCTCTTCTTGCTTCATATTGCTATCATATTGCTATCATTGCCTGCCTTTGCTAGGCAGGCAATGATCTTTTCATCCACAGAGGAAAAAAAACACTAGTTCACCACTGTCAGCTAGTGCATTAGTTACCAAAAGGGGAACATTGATTTGTTTATCTGAATAGAGAATTATATAGGGCATGAGAGCTAAACAAAGTGACTGGAGGTGAGGTGACTAACACTGTTGACTGTAGGTTCTTTGATATCAGTTAGAATGGAAGTGGCACGTTTTTATGTCTTCAACAATGGGAAGTCCCAGTAGGAGTTATTGTAAAATTGATTTATTCAAGAGTGCTTTGTCCCTGGTTTCCCCAAACCACCACCTTTTCTTCTTGATTGTCGTGTGATCCAATAATCAAATTTATAGCCCCATGCTTCTGTATCAATACCCAATGTGGAGGATGAGTTACAGAAACCTTATTATGGCATACCAGCATATCACCTTGAAATAACCTCTACACTGCAAATATTATACCAATAAACAATAATGAGTGACTTCACAATTTTTAGGATTTCATTTTTATTTTAAATACTGTGGGGTCCAAAAGTCTGGCACTGCTACTTTCTCAATTTAATAATAATAACAAAAAGCATTATAATTCATATTATCAGCATAACAATTTGTTAAAAGTTTAATTTAAAAATGTACATACATTTTGGAAGTTATAGTGTTTTGATGGCAGCATGCACTCAAGCCGGCTTTACTGTAAGTTTGTGCTAAACCTGATGGTCCGTGTTATCCCAGCATGATTTGAGAATGTTCCAAAGAGCATCTTGTGTGCTTCAGTGGAAGCAAGGAAAAGAGTTAACATGGCCAATGCCACAAATGTGTTTAAATTTGATTTGTTATAGTGCAGAATCCTTCATTGTTCGTTTTTCAAAATCCTAAAACTGGTAACACTTTACAATGAAGTTCTATTTGTTAACATTAGTAAATGGATTAAGTTGCATGAACTAACAATGAACAAAGATTTGTTTTAAAACATTAATTCATTAATCGTGGTAAATATTTTAAAAATGTATCAAAATACTTTTATTCATTGTTCATGTTAGTGGAATGTATTAACTAATGTTAACGTATACAACTTTTAATTATTTACATTTATTAATATGTAGAAATTTAAATTTAACCAAGACTAAAACTGCTATAAAATTATTTTTCATTGTTATTTTATGTTAACTTCCAAACAGAAATATGATATATAGCATTATATGTAAAACACATAGGCCTATATAAAATGTATGTTCATATGAATAATGAAGAGATATTTCACCGGTCATCTGGGTATTGCGAGTCATCTTTCCTACTTCTTGTATCACTCTGTGATTTCTACAAGTAAGCTAATCAAATTATTTAAACTAAAATCAACATTGCATGTCTATTTATTTATTTACCTATTTTGGCAAGTTGTGTAATAAGCTGAATAATGAATGAGTAAGATGGACATTTTTGCATTCTAAGAACTCATACGCAAATCAGACTTGGAATTAATCTGTTTCTGGAGATGCAGCACTATCTTTCTTTTCACATAACAAAATAATTTAAATTAAAATCAATATTTCTTGAGCATTTAATTATTCGGTACATAGCAATGTAATAAGTGGTAATCCTGTGCTATAATATACATTCAGCCGCATAATAACTAACTTTAGATTATATATTATTAAACAAATACAACCTTTATGTAAAGTGTTACCCTAAAACTTTCTGTATGTTTTTTTAGTAAAAAATAAATAAATAAATAGTAAAATAAAATAAGATAAAAGATTTTTAATGTTGTCTCAGACTTTGGGACAATCCTGTGCTTTTTCCTTTTGACAAAAATTGAATTTATATCAAGTCAGTGCAATTCATTTATATAAAAGGCATTTATACCATGGTCTATTCGAATACTCATTTCTGATTGGCTGGAATGAGTGCTTTAAAACTGTTTAATGGACAGGTATATTTCCAGTCAGTTTTAATCACCATTCAACATTAATGCACCTTCTCTCCTCTGTAATGAGGCAATGCGAGAGTTGTATGCCTCTGTTCAAACTACCTTCAGACGCGAATATAGTGTAGTCTGATGGGTCTCAGAGCTGGGATTAACCGTCACATCACAAAACACAACATCATTAAGTCATGCAATGCCATCTCTAAATCAACTGTGAAGTGCTACAGGAAAAACAGAAAAGACTGTTCATTATCCCCATATTACTGAGTCCGACCTGGAGATAATTACAAATGCACCTGCACTTTCCACATACCCATAAGTTTTGTAATGAAAGAATGGTTTGACATTCAGCTATGTTTTGTACGGAGGGGGAGAGAAGGAAACTGGTACTTATCAAATGAAGATTTGAATTGCAATATGATAAACATAATCTAAAATTTGTGTCGGGCGGTTCTTCGCCTTCACAACACGTCTTACATTAAAATAGTTTAATGCACACATAGCTGTGGATTATCCCTCACGTATTTAAACTGCCCTAAACCTCAGAAATACTTTCCTTGTTGTCCTTGTCCTAGACCCAGGATGATGGCTAGTCTATCAAGGTAATACTACAAGTAATAATTACCACCCCTCCATCGCCATCCCATTACAGGAGATCCTATGGAGCTCCAGCCAATTTTCACAGGATCTAGAGGAAGATGGGCTTGTCGATAAGGTGCCACAACCAGAAGCCTCAGCCGTCTTAGTTATATAAAGAGAGGGCTTTAAAGATAAATGGCGCCCCCGAAGATCACTCTTATATAGGTCACCATGATTACCCCAGCCTCTCAGTTGATGCACTGACATCTAATCCCAACTTCATGGTTGTGGATTAGACGTCAGACCAGCATGAAAAATGGGGCTCCAAAACCAGAGCCTGCTAACTCTCTGGGGGTCGAGCATTTATGCAACACGAGATGGGAGAGGAACTTCAGGCTGTAGTGGGTAGAGGTCTGTCATTGTGTGCTTTCCCTATATGATTCCTAGTCACTGCAGATCAGGTGAAAAGGAAAACTTGCAGGTGTGCACACATTCACACAAACACTTTCACAGACACAGACTCAGGAATCCACCACAGAAGTCAGTCTGTAATGGTGCATGGCAAATTGCAGAGGGCAGATCGATACAAGCAGTCTGGTGAAATCTTTTCAGCGCAAGTGTCAATGGCATCAACCCACTTAAAACACACAGAAGGAGAGACAGCAATGCTCTGGTCACACTAAATTTCCACATCAACAGACAACATGTTTCCAGCACCCTGGGAGGCATGTGGTGAAACTCTACTATTGGACATAATAATCAGATAATAGATGTCCAAACACCAAACAGGTTTAGATACTGCAGCATATTTTGGATGCCACCTACAAATTTTTACACCTACAGTGTATTGACTGCAAAATATTTTACAGAAAATCCACAAATATATATACAGTACATATAAACTATATATATATATATCTACATACACACTACCGGTCAAAAGTTTTGAAACACTTGACTGAAATGTTTCTCATGATCTTAAAAATCTTTTGATCTGAAGGCGTATGCTTAAATGTTTGAAATTAGTTTTGTAGACAAAAATATAATTGTGCCACCATATTAATTTATTTCATTATAAAACTTAAATTTAATTAAAAAAAAAAAAAAAGGTTTTTGAAATTGATGACTTGGACCAAATAATAAAGCAGCCAATAAGTGCCCAACATAGATGGGAACTCCTTCAATACTGTTTAAAAAGCATCCCAGGGTGATACCTCAAGAAGTTGGTTGAGAAAATGTCAGGAGTACATGTCTGCAAATTCTAGGCAAAGGGTGACTACTTTGAAGATGCTAAAACTGTGTTTGTACTGATTTATTTTGGATTTTGTTTAGTCACAACACAATTCCCACAGTTCCATTTATTTTATTCCATAGTTTTGATGACTTTACTATTATTATAAAATTCTAAAATTATTCTAAAGAAAAATAATTAAAATAAAGAATAAGGGTTTCAAAACTTTTGACCAGTAGTGTGTATGTATATATATATATAAAGATTGCAATGATTCAGAAATAATATTGTAAATGTTTACAATCTTACAATGAACGTTGTGATAGTGACAAAGGCAGTCACAAGGAGAATCAAACCATGGAGTAGGAATGGAGTACCAAAAGATGTTTATTTTTCAGGAGGTGCAAAATGTGCAAAATAAAAACAGCGCTTAAGAGCAAATAAAACCAAGGCTATTTAAAAAAAATTTTAAAAAAAAAAAGCTAGACCTGTTTTCAGAACTAGAGCAGTACCCACTCCCCTCCCTAAAAATCGAGGACAGATTTTCCTTTAAGCAGATTTATGCTGTGTAAATAGCAACTCAAAGTATCTTCTTTGTACTAAGTTCAAATAGTGTTAGATTCTATTTGCACCCCAGTGCAAATAGTAAATGCTACTGTTTGCACTGGGGTGCAAATAGCATCTAACACTGTTTGCACTTAGACAAATTAAATACTAACATACAGTATGGGCATCACTACAGCATGCTTTTTGTGTTTATTTAGAGTCTCACAGACAGCCTACACCAACCCCAACACCTAAATCTAAACTTCCCTTACAAAAGCTTTTACTACAGTAACCATATTATCACCATTGTATTTTGTAGTAAAATCATAGTAACCACAATATTAAATCATGGTTACTATATTAACATCATATTACTGAAGCAGCACCATAGATAACTGCATTAAAACTATGGCTAAACTAAATCTTTGCTATTGTTGTTTCAAAGAAGATTTTATAATTATTATAATTAGAGTCTTTTAAAATATTAATAATTAATATTTTTTGGCACACTGAACTTTGAAAATTCATTATATTTATTTAAATAGCAACATTCTGTCTACCGGCAATTTATATACCTGAAGAAGTTTGGCTGTGTATATAAATATATTTTTGTAAGCTACGCCGGTGTGTGAGACGTACAGTATGTTTTTCTTTCTTTACAATTGACTGTGTTCAAAGCACCTACCTGTAAACATCCATGTGTCCAATTCATGTTTTCTTGTTCTCTATATGTTTAAAAAGATGGGGTTTTGTTGTTGTTACTGTATATGTGCATTTTGTTTTACAGAGGTTCTTGATTAAATTTAGTTTGTTGAATAAAAAACAAAATCCAAGATTAAGTTTATACCCTTTTAATGGCATGAATTTTTCTAATAATAATTTGTAAAATGTATGTAAATGATAAAAAATTAAGTATAAAATGCGTAATCTAAATGAAGTCTGTCACAAATAAACCCTCATGGACTTGCTGACCAAAGTCCTATTTGGAACAGCGCCCATATAGAGTTTGTGGCTACTTGGGCCTAACAGATGCAGCAATCGAAGCAGACATGAAATTTTTGTTGGCTTTCAGAGACTATTTAAAGGGATAGTTCACCCCAAAATGAAAACTTTCTCATAATTTACTCATCCTCATGCCATCCCAGACGTGTATGACTTTCTTTCTTCTTGCAGAACACAAACAAAGATTTTTAGAAGAATATCTCTGCTCTGTAGGTCCACATAATGCAAGTGAATGGTGATCAGACATTTGTAACTCCAAAAATCACATAAAGGTAACATAAAAGTAACCCAAGTCCTGTGGTTAAATCTATATCTTCAGAAGCGATAAAATAGGTGTGGGTAAGAAACAGATCAATATTTAAAACCTTTTTTACTCTAAATGTCCACTGTCACATTCACTTTTACATCTGAAAATCACATGTGGAGCCTGTTTAGTGGTGCCTGTCAATGAAATTATCTGCTTGCAGTGTCAGGAAGAGTTGTAATTATGTGGTCAATGGTCTGGCCCTCAGACAGTCTGCTCCAGATATATGTCATGGATCCACCGGACTCCCTCTCTCACGCCACACTCTGCTCCCTCTCCCTCACTCCGTCAGTCACCTGCTCTCACTCGCCTGAGTGCTAATCATGCACACCTGCAGCTCATCATCACCCTGTTTGGACTTGCACTTAAACCTCACACACACTCAGTCAGTGCCTGGCCTTGTTGTATGTTCTTAGGACTCACCTTTCGCTCTGCTTCAGAGGAAGATAACTTACCTGTGTGTTAACTTACCTGTTTATCAATGATCTGCCCTGGATGTGCAAAATAAGTGACCTTGAGAACCCTGAGTTTGCAGTATACCTACTTACCTGCGTATCAACAATCTGCTCTGGATGTGCAAGATAAGTGACTTGAAAACCCTGAATGAGCATTATGCCTTTAAATTCTGACCTGCTCCTCAGTTTACTGATGTTGAGAGTCTGAAACCCAGCTGAAGTTTATGTTTCCTGTTTTTGCAAGGATTGGATTAGAAATATGGATTTGTGGATCCTAGTGGCAATCAGTTGATCGCCTTCTGCCTATGTTTTCTGGTTTTATGAAAGGCTGTGTTAATAAGACTGTTTACTTGCCTGAATACTAACCTGTTTCCTCTGTGTTCTGTTCAATAAACTCCCGCACCTGGGTTCATCTCCATTTCCGTGTTGGTGTGTCATTACAATATGACAATACCACCAAAGCCTTCCAATCTCATGCAACACTTAATTGTAAAAACCCTCTAAGGAGCATCAACCATATCTGCTCATAGTCATTAGGGAAAAGACAAATCAGAGCTAAAAAAAAAAAAGAACCTGTGGGAAACAGTAATGTACTAAACTCAGCAAAAAAAGAAATGTCCCTTTTTCAGGACATTGTATTTTAAAGATTATTTTGTAAAAATCCAAATAACTTTACAGATCTTTATTGTAAAGAGTTTAAACAATGTTTTCCATGCTTGTTCAATGAACCATAAACAATTAATGAACATGCACCTGTGAAACGGTCATTAAGACACTATCAGCTTACAGACGGTAGGCAATTAAGGTCACAGTTATAAAAACTTAGGACACTAAAGAGACCATTCTACTGACTCTGAAATATACCAAAAGAAAGATGCCCAGGGTCCCTGCTCATCTGCATGAACGTGCCTTAGGCATGCTGCATGGAGGCATGAGGACTGCAGATGTGGCCAGGGCAATAAATTGCAATGTCCGTACTGTGAGACACCTAAGACAGCGCTACAGGGAGACAGGAAGGACAGCTGATCGTCCTCGCAGCGGCAGACAATGTGTAACAACACCTGCACAGGATCGGTACATCCGAATATCACACCTGCGGGACAGGTACAGGATGGCGACAACAACTGCCCGAGTTACACCAGGAACGCACAATCCCTCCATCAGTGCTCAGACTGTCTGCAATAGGCTGAGAGAGGCTGGACTGAGGGCTTGTAGGCCTGTTGTAAGGCAGGTCCTTACCAGACATCATCGGCAACAATGTCACCTATGGGCACAACCCCACCTTTGCTGGACCAGCTAGGACTGGCAAAAAGTGCTCTTCACTGACGAGTCGCAGTTTTGTCTCACCAGAAGTGATGGTCGGACTCGCGATTATCGTCAAAGGAATGAGCGTTACACCGAGGCCTGTACTCTGGAGCAGTATCGACGTGGAGGGTCTGTCATGGTCTGGGGCAGTGTATCACAGCATCACCAGACTGAGCTTGTTGTCATTGCATTACAGGGAAGACATCCTCCTCCCTCATGCGGTACCCTTCCTGCAGTCTCATCCTGACATGACCCTCCAGCATGACAATGCCACCAGCCATACTGCTCGTTCTGTGCATGATTTCCTGCAAGACAGGAATGTCAGTGTTCTGCCATGGCCAGTGAAGAGCCTGGATCTCAATCCCATTGAGCACGTCTGGGACCTGTTGGATCATTGGGTGACGGCTAGGGCCATTCCCCCAGAAATGTCTGGGAACTTGCAAGTGCCTTGATGGAAGAGTGGGGTAACATCTCACAGCAAGAACTGGCAAATCTGATGCAGTCCATGAGGAGGAGATGCACTGCAGTTCTTAATGCAGCTGGTGGCCACACAAGATACTGACTGTTACTTTTGATTTTTTGTAATACAATTTTGTAATGAATTTGTAATAATCTGATTTATTCTATACCAAATAAATGTTATTCCACCTCAGCAACAAGAACAGGCTTTGGCATGTGCAATAAGCTCTGATTTAAAAGCACATTCTCTTTGGCAGATAATATTAATACGCCTGAGAAAAGCTGTGCTCGGGATTGGTGTATGCAGGTTTAAGTTGTAGAGATATATGGTGCACATGTAGACAGAGCCTGTGGATATACAGGATCAGTTGTATAATGCTACAGGAAGGCAATATGAACTACTGTGCTTTCTAACTTTAGAAACACATATCCAGTTTAAGAAAGTAACAGTAAACACCGAACATAGTTCACTAGGGTGCTTCAGATGAAAGGGATGTGGAGAGTGGTGACTTGGAGTAGGTGACTGCTTTAAAACAGTAGATATCAAAACTTGACTGTTCATATCTTTAATATTTGATAAGATTCAGAATAATATTATTTTTGCAGCATGGCCATGACTGATCCAGAACAGATCCTGTTTCCTCTAGGGGTGGGGGAAAAAATGGATACAGTATAGTATTGCGATATTTTGCGTGGCAATATTGTATCGATCTTTTATTATATACATTTTTATTATAATTTTATTAAACTTTTTGGTACTAGAATAATAAAATCAATTGCTTTTTCAGTCCACTATTATGGTGCTGCTGAGTTTTTTTTTTTCTGGTGAGGTCAGCAGAGGTGATGGTCAGCGTGTGGGAGGAAGTTGGTAAAACAAAGATGGAGGCATCGGAGAAAGAAATCGGAAAAGCGCCGTCCGTGTTTAAATCAAACGTATGGACTTATTTTAGATTTTTTTAACAAGGAAGGGACAAAGGAGATGGATATGACACATGGGATTTGCAAGGAGTGTCATATGAAAATAAAATACTAAGGGGATACTACAAACATGAGGACTCCCCTCACACGCCACCATCCAGAGATAGCGTTAGCCGAGGACGGCAAAGCTAACGTTAAATCAGCTCCACCGAAAAACCAACCAACACTGGACACAATTAGCTTGACAAAGCTACGTTCCATTTCAGAGCGAGCTAAGAAAATAACACAATCCATCACCTATTTCATGTGCAAAGACCTCCGTCCATACAACGTTGTTGAAAACGGGGCTTTTGTTACATGCTCAAGACACTGGAACCCAGGTATGTGACTCATGTGGAGGAACACACCTTCAAAACAGTTTTGTGAATGAATCTACATGTTCTTTGTGTTTATTCTGCCTATAGGCTGGAGTTTGTTTTCTGGATTATTTTCAGTTATGTAAATCTGTCTCACAAAATTTGTACAGAAGCACTGGACTTGAGCAATCCGATGGCAAAGTTGTAGCGGGGACTCTCGTAGGCGTACATGGACTTTGAGTTTAGAGGGATGGACACCGGTTGGCGCTGTCATGCGTGGGGTTAATGCGCACGTTTTTCTTTTTTCTGTTTGTTTGGTTCGGTGTTAAGTTCAGGGTCTGACTATGGCACTATTGTTGGAATGTGGTCTTTATAATTTTATTTTTGACACATCTATTTTTTTTCTAAAATGTCAAATGTTAATATGAGTGGATTGTCTCTCTCCACGTAGAATGTGAATGGGTTGGGGCATCCTATAAAAAGAAGGAAGGTTATTTATTTTCTTAAACGAAGAAATATGATAGTGTTTCTTCAAGAAACACATCTTTCCTTGCAGGAATCTGAAAAATTTGGGAAGATATGAGGTGGACATTTTTTCTTTAGTGCTAGCTCAAGTAAGAGCAGGGGAGTCATTATACTGATAAGTAAACATCTACAATTCAAATGTCTCAAACAAATTAAAGATAAATTAGGAGTCATTATAGTTTTAGCAGAAATTCAGGGGCAAAGGTTGATTTTGGCTAATATCTACGCATCTAATGCTGATGATCAGGGCTTTTTTATAGATCTTGAAGGGATGTTGCAAGCCGCTGGCACCCCTCATGATATAATATTGGGAGGAGACTTTAATCTTTTAATGGACTCAGTCCTTGATCATAGTGAAGCAAAAGTGTGTAAGCCCACTAGAGCAACATTGACGCTTCACAGGATGTGTAAAAATCTTTGTCTTACAGATATTTGGAGACTTTTGAACCCATTTGGTTGGGACTATAATTTGTTTTTCATCAGTCCATAAGATTTATACTGAATAGATTTTTTTTTTTTTTAATTTTTATATCTAAGTCCCTCATTTCTTCTGTCATTTATTGCTCAATTGGAAACAGTCTAATCACGCCCTGGTGAGTTTAGAGGTGATGCCACATACGGAGAAAAATAAATCGTATAGTTGCCTCTTTAATGTATCCCTTTTACAAAATCCTGATTTCGAACAAATGTTAAAGACTGAAATCAATGTTTATATGGAGACCAACTGGTCCTCAGTATCCTCTGTGGGTGTGGCTTGGGAGGCACTTTAGGTCACACCCCGTTGTTAGGTCACACCCCGTTATCTCTCATTTACACCTGGTATGGACAAAGGTGTCCAGAGTGTTTAATTCAGACATTTATTTAAATGTTGCCTTGAGCATATGGATGAACCCAAAATGATGTATTAATAAGTCCCCTTTCTGTTGGTCAGAGTGGATTGTGAGGGAGGTTAATACGCTCAGTGACCTATATGAGAGTAGAGTGTTGAGATCTATTGAAAATTTGGTTCAACATTTTAGGATTCCCAGATCTCAGCTCTTTAGGTATTTACAGCTGCGCCATCTGCTCTGTACTTTTATTGGGAGTAGCATACACCCTCCTACAGCGGCAGATACTCTGGAAGTGGTGATTACTGCTTTTGAAAAAGGTCATGAGGCATCAGTGTATTATTCCCTGTTAATTCAGAGTCTGGGGAACGGAGCTTCAACTTCTCCAAGTTAAACTTGGTATTGGAGGAGGGAGTGTGGGCTAGGATTCTAAAAAACGTCAAGTCTACATCTAGAGAAGCAAGGGTGCGTCTGATGCAATTTAAGATTTTAAATCTATTCTATTGGACCCCCACTAGATTGTATAGACTTGGTCTCAAAGACACACCCATCTGCTGGCGATGCCAATCAGAAGATGATGACACAACCCATGTTTTTTGGGGGTGTGTTAAGATTCAAGAATTTTGGTTGAGGGTTCAGAATTTTATTTGTGATGTGTTGGGTGATCGGGTTTCATTTTGCCCTAGGCTCTGTGTTCTAGGCGATGGGATGGTTATTGATGTAGGGGATGGGTTCATGAAGAGTTGGGTCCTGGCTGATGTCATGATCGGAAGGCGGGGGGGGGGGGGCAATATTGAATGTGTGTGTGCATTCTTATTGAGATACATATATAAAAAAAAAATTCTGAATACTTTCTTTTGATTGTATTGTTTATTTGTGTGTCATTGTTGGTTTGCTGTCAGGCCACTGAGGTGTGTGTTTTTGGCAGGGGGTGGGAATGTTCAGAGGGAAGGGTTTAGGTTCTTGTAATTTGATTCCGTGTTTCCTGTTATATTTGTTTGATTTGTCAGTGGAATCAATAAAATTGTTAATAAAAAAAAAGAAAAAAAAGAAGAGATATGCCAGTGCAGTAGAGAAGAACACCCTCTACACAGCATCAACCCTTGACCCTCAGTTTAAAACCCTGCCATGAAACCTATGCCAGAGTGGTTGCTGAGGCTATAAGCCTTCAGGTAAACAAATATTTAAATAATAATGGCAGAATATATTCTAACCCACTTAAATGTCACTGCTCTACTAATATTGTAGTCATACTGGTAAAGATTTATTTAAAAATTAAAGACAAATTAACTATAATTTACCAAAGAGAAACAACATATTTGCTGCATACTTAAAGATGTATTAAACAGTTATCCTCTCTCTCTCTCTCTCTCTCTGTGTGTGTGTGTGTGTGTGTGTGTGTGTGTGTGTGTGTGTGTGTGTGTGTGTTCTACAAGGAGAAATGAGGCAACAGACGTCTATGAGCCAGAAGCCCAGGAACATCAGGAGGAAACTGGCTATACTGAAGAGGATCCCAGACCCCCTGTCATACCAGCCAAGATGAGGAAGTCATGTGGGCTAGCAGTCTTGCTTGGTCAGACTTATGGTGATGTTGGAGCCCCACCAAAATCATTATCTGCCATAGCTGAGGAGGAGGTGAAAAGATACCAGGAGGTCACACCACTGGCACTCACAGTAGACTCAAAGCTGGTGGAAATCACATGAGCAAGTCTATCCTTTCCTGGCCAAGCTGGCAAAAAGATACCTTTGTATCCCAGTTACTAGCGTCTAAACCAAAAGAGTCTTCTCAATGGCTAGAGACATCGTCACAGCACAAAGGAGCAATCTGACCTCAGAGCATGTTGATCAGCTCCTCTTTCTGAGCAAGAATGCTGACATTCCTTCACTGTCCAAATGTCTTTGAACTTTTTTAGTCCCAAGGCCAGCAGCAAACAGTAGCGCATTTTATTTATTTTAATTTGAGTACATGTTTTATTTTCATTTATTTCAATGTAACATTTTTATTTTAATGCAAGTCTGCTAAATTAGAACAACTAATTTTGTACTTAATGAACTTTAGTTTGCTGAAAGCAGTGCTGTGGTGCAACTAAAGATGTGTTAAGGATACTTGGTTGTGATAAAATGGAACTATTTCAAATATACTTTAGTACACTTTAAATACCTACCCTTGTATTTAATTTTTGAAATACACAGAATTAGAAAACCAGAAAATAAAGACAAAGGTACAAGATTGTGTACCTAACATCTTGTGTAGTGTGCTGACATATGACTTGCAAAAAAGAGATCTCAGAAGATCAGAGAATCAAGAATTGTGACAAAAAATTGTGTTGTGTTCTTAACATCTTTCAATAGGGCATGAAATACAAATAATTCCATGAAGCATTGCGAATGACACAATAAAACTAAAAATGATTGAAACTATTGATTCAAAGTTGTTCATAAGTATAGGAACAGTATATTTTGGGTTTATTGCAAAATATTCAGCTATATACAAATGTATACATAGGTTGAGAGTGTAGACAGACCAACTCAATTGCATCATTCATATCATGCGAGTGGGAAGTAACTGCAGAGCACATTTGGTGCACTTTGTTTGCCACTATTCTATGATTGGTGGATATTTCTCTGCAGGATCATGGGTAGTGTAGTTCTTCACCAGGAATTCCACTATTAAACACAATGAAAAAAGTTGAAACACAGACTTTTGGCTTCAAC
The DNA here is from genome assembly GCF_019703515.2 of Myxocyprinus asiaticus. Taxonomy (NCBI): domain Eukaryota; kingdom Metazoa; phylum Chordata; class Actinopteri; order Cypriniformes; family Catostomidae; genus Myxocyprinus; species Myxocyprinus asiaticus. Next base: position 20,136,444 of record NC_059348.1, read on the forward strand.
AGAATATAGTATATACCATAAATTAACAACCTCAGAGTTCACAGTTGGTCTGTCTTTAAAGGTTTGTAATGAATAGTAAAAAAATAAATTAAAAAATTTCCTATGGAAAAAATGTATGGGATTTTACTTCTGGAACCAGACTTCTGCGCACTATAGGTTCAGCACCAAACATATTTGTTTGTTTGTTTAATATCAGTTGATATTAAACACACAAACATACACGTTTGTTTGTCTATCATGGCGGGGGACTTTCCACTGACCTCAATTGGTTTTATACGCTACTGACATTTTCTATCTGCTAGCCCTCACCCTAAACCTAACCCTCACAGAAAAATCTTTTTGAAGCTTTTCATTAAGACAGTATGTTTATAAGACATTTTTATTGTGGGGGCCGCTGACTTGTAACTGATGTAACTGTAAAAGTGTAACTGATTTTATAAACATTTGCACATTTGCTCCCTACAATATTAGCATTGCCTATGGTAAATAAGGACATTCCATAAATATCTATTGTCTTTATATAAAGTGAATTATAGTATGTGTGCCCAAAATACAGTTACAAATGTACACACAAACACACACTGAGCAGAGTGGATGAGCAGATGCACAGTGGAAAATGAGGTACAAAACACTCTCTGAAAAGACAGTAAATGCAGCACCCAATGCACCTGAGCCCACAGGAATACAGCATGTCCAACAGCAACAATTGATGAGCTACTAGCATTGCATGACAGGAACAGTAAAGACAAGCAGGCAAGCTCAGAATTATTCATGGACAAGACTGTGCGCTTACATCTTTCTTCAAGGCAACAAGGCTCATTTGCTTGAATATCAAACCACATCTTCAACACATGAGGTCACCTTCACATGCACTGATAAAGAGAAAACATAAACTAGCCTACAGAACAAAAGAGATTTTATGGCCACAGATTTTAAAGATACAGAGAATTGAACTAAAATATAGTTTATCAAAACATTAAAATTTTGTCATAATTTACTCACCCTCATGTTGTTCCAAACCCATATGACTTTCTTCCTTCTGTGGAACACAAAAGGAAATATAAGAGAGAATGTGGGTGAGTAACATGAGGGTGAGTAAATGATGAGAATTTTCATTTCTGTGTGAACTACCCCTTTAAGAAAGAAAAAAGAAAAGAATGAGTGAAGGAGGGAAATAAAGAAAAGAAAAAGAAACATAGAGTTGACCTCTATGTGAACTGACCGCAGTTGCTACAGTACGTCCCAGTGGGTTGTTGAAATGTGTGTGGCAGCAACTGTCAATCTGCCCTACAAGCTCTGAGAGCGCAATTGTTTTTAAAGCATGATCTCTCCAAAGTGCATTTCACAGCTAACCGATACTGTCCTCACCACCTGCTCTGTGATCAGTGTGTGTCACCGCCCAGTAATAACTCACCATCGATAGGACGGGCAGCTTAAGGGAATAGAAAACAACAGAAGAATCCAGAGACAGTGAAAGTGTTTTAAGAGCACACTTTTAATCAGTAAGGTGGGGGTGGAAAATACATTTTCTGAACCTGTGGTTTGTTGGGTGCAGATAAGATACTGTTTTAGGGGTGGGGAAACTGATGGGCAGTAATTTGAATTATATATTTGATATATAAAATAAGACCTGACATACTTTGGATTACACATGCAATTGTTGAGGTTCCGGATCCAGCTTGTTCCATCACAAGTTAAGTCCTACTGATGGGATCTCGCCAGCCTGATCTAATGATAATTCATAATAACAGTATGAGATGCCAAAATCGTAAGAAATCTTACAAGTTATTTAAAGTAAATGGGTTATTCTAAAATAAGAATTATTTTTTGATGATGCCAAATTTCTTTGTCTCATCTTGACCAAAAAATAAAATAAAATTAGGGTGCATTCTGGTTTTTCAAGAACGTTCCAGGTGTACACATGTTGAGACAAGAGGAATCATTTTTGGACGATTTCACCTAAGGCTGTTGAAAAAGAAAAGGGTAACCAAGGCATTGTGTACTTTGGTTTTGCAGCTTACATGAATATAAGGTAAGCAGTATTGGATGTCCAAAATTACAGAAATAGTGCCTTCAAAAGAATAAATGTTACACATATACACTCCATTCTACATCCATCAAAAAAATGGTTCTAATGGAAAGACTTAGCCACACTAACAATAAATATATTTTATAATGAACTTACACTCAGTAATAACCTACACACACTCAACTATTTATTATACTATAGATTCTAGTGAATGATCTTTTGATTTTTGATCAGAACTTTTGAATCTGAAATTATGGCTTGACTCTCAAGGCACTTTGAAAAATGAAATAATACCAGTGCATTCTTCAGAATAAAATTTTAAGAATAAATATTGAGAATAAATTCACACTAATTAATTATTGGCTCAGGCTGCAATTTTTTTATTTTTTATGATTAGACATGGATGCAACTGGAGTTTCAATGAAGTTGTACAGTATGTTCTCATTTTCCTCTTGGAAACATGGAGGTTAACAAATTGTACCTCCTTCTTGAAAGACCTTTCAAAGCGTTGCACAATCATGTTACAGTTAGACTGGAACTGTCTCCCCATCAACTTAACATTCTACAAAATGAAACATTTGTTCACTGAAATGGCAACAGACACATTCAAAAATAAAAAGCAAATTGCTTGAACAACTTGAATAAAATAAAATGGGCTCATTACCTGTATAGGATTATACAGAAATGCCAAAAATGTCCTGAGCTGCCTTTGCAAACCCTTGGTTTTATTCTCATTAATGTCATTCAAAGTTCATATTGTCTTGGAGAAACTGAGCTTTAAGGCAAAACTGTGACAGGAACCACTATTTACAGATGGAACCAGGTTACGGATGAATCTTTCAGTCACAAGCTCAGCTCATTAAACAACTTAACCAGAACCAAAGCAATACAGCACGTATGAAACTTGGAGAAATTTGTCCATTCAATAAATAAATCATCTATATAGCACCCCCATAATATATTTATCGCTTCAGATATCATGAGAGATGTCTGAGGTAAATGGAATGTCAGCATTGCTAAAAACTGGATTTCAAAATCTGGCTCAACAATGGTTGGTTAATATTCTCACAGTAGAATAGGTAGGTTTTGTAGCTCGGCATGTAACAAGTAAATTAGAAAACTGTAACACCTGTTACACTGAACATTAACTTATGTTAAAAAGGTACTGTAGTTTAAAGACTACCTACGCTTTTCATGATTATGTTAATAATAACTAATTTTTAATTTAACTGCAGAGTTAACAGGAAAGAAATATTAACAGTTAAGTTGGCAGTTTCTTCTCTATTACTTAGTTACTGAGCTTGCCGGGATGCATTAGGTTAGTAAGTACCTTACCGAGTAACTGTGAGTAATACAGTGTGTAACTGTGTTAATACACTAGTAGTGAACGACAAAAACTACAACAAAATAATTTACTGGCTCTCTTTATAGGCTTAAGAGAAAAAGTGATCAATTAATTTTTAGGTTGCAGAGTGTGTACATGAATTGACAAAGCCTTCCTTTATTTGGCAATCCATTACATCCAATGTAGAGAAAGCAACATGTGAATAAATAATCAATTGTTTTTTATTTGACATGTAAACCCATACGCAATTACAATAAAGTAACTCAGGTACAAATTGGTATTAAAAATGGATATTTGGAATCTCAATGCAATTATAATTTTCACCATCTGGTCTTTTTGGAAACGTATTGCTTGTGCACTGATATGATGGGTGTGCTTCCAGGTAACACACCTGGTGTAACCTTATTATCATGTCCTTTCCAGCATAGGATGGGACTTGGGAGGCTTATTCATAGAGAGCAGGAGTGGGGTAGTTAATCAACAAATGTAAAGGGAGATCACATAAGAAATTTAGTTGCCACTTCCCAAATTGCTGCACAGCAAAACTTATTTCTCAGGGGTTGCATTCCGCAAATAAGATTATACATGCTTGTAATAATCAGGATGACAGGTATTAATTATTTGCTGGGGTGTTGGGACACTGAACAATAGCAGAGAGCTGAAAGATGAATGGTCGAAAGCTCAGAGAGCCTCATCAGCGAGCAGCCAGCGGCGATAAAAATCTGTGCCTCTGGGTCCAACTTGCATATCACTTAATTCTGCGTCTGGGAGTTCTTGTGTTATGTAACAGAATCGCACAATTATAGACTACTACTGTAACTCAGCGCACAACCTGCTTTCTAAATACCAATGGTTTTTAAAGTTTCAGGTGTGCTGAATATGGGCACTATTACTTTATTAGAGGGTAGTTGTCAGAAGATGCTCAATTGACGGCTAAAGCTCAGGGCTGGTAATCAGGAGATTGCTGGTTTGAGTCACATAGCGTGAGCCTTGAGCTACTAAATCAACTCTATTTCTATAGCTTATATATATATATATATATATATATATATATATATATATATGTTTTTTTTTTTTTTTTTTTTTTGGTTTGTTTTTTTCCAAAGCAGCTTTACAGTAAATAGCTGCCATCATTGTGCTCTTAAGCACACTTTAACCCCTAGTTACCAACTTTGCGCCCTAACCGATTGCTCTAGTCTAGGGGGATTGTTCCTGTAATAAAATATACAATAAATTGTTTTGAAAAAAAAAAAAAAAGGGGGGGGGAAAGTATATGCTTAATGATTACTTAAAAAAACTACAAAGTGTGCTACCTGCTTTGATGGCTTTTTTGGGCATCATACAGTTGAAGTCAGAAGTTTACATACACCTTAGCCAAATACATTTAAACTTTAATTGCTGAATACATCCCCTGTCATAGGTCAGTTAGGATCACTATTTTAAGAATGTGAAATGTCAGAATAGAGAATTATTTATTTCAGATTTATTTATTTCATCACATTCCCAGTGGGTCAGAAGTTTACATACACTTTGTTAGTATTTGGTAGCATTGCCTTTAAATTGTTTAACTTGGGTCAAACGTTTTGGGTAGCCTTCCACAAGCTTCTCACAAAAAGTTGCTGGAATTTTGGCCCATTCCTCCAGACAGAACTGGTGTAACTGTGTCAGGTTTGTAGGCCTCCTTGCTTGCACATGCTTTTTCAGTTCTGCCCACAAATTTTATATCGGATTGAGGTCAGGGCTTTGTGATGGCCACTCCAATACCTGGAGGTATGCTCATTGTCATTGTCCATTTGGAAGACCCATTTGCGACCAAGCTTTAACTTCCTGGCTGATGTCTTGAGATGTTGCTTCAATATATCCACAAAATTGTCATTCCTCATGATGCCATCTATTTTGTGAAGTGCACCAGTCCCTCCTGCAGCAAAGCACCCTCCACAACATGACGCTGCCACCCCATGCTTCACGTTTGGGATGGTGTTCTTCAGCTTGCAAGCCTCACCCTTTTTCCTCCAAACATAACTATGGTTATTAAGGTCAAACAGTTCAATATTTGTTTCATTAGACCAGAGGACATTTCTCCAAAAAGTACAATCTTTGTCCCCATGTGTACTTACAAACTGTAGTCTGGCAGTTTTGGAGCAGTGGCTTCTTCCTTGCTGAGTAGCCTTTCAGGTTATGTCGATATAGGACTCTTTTTACTGTGGATATAGATACTTGTCTACCTGTTTCCTCCAGCATCTTCACAAGGTCCTTTGCTGTTGTTCTGGGATTGATTTGCACTTTTAACACCAAACTACATTCATCTCTAGGAGACAGAATGCGTCTTCTTCCTGAGTGGTATTATGGCTGCGTGGTCCCATGGCGTTTATACTTGCGTACTATTGTTTGTGCAGATGAACGAGGTACCTTCAGGCATTTGGAAATTGCTCCCAAAGATGAACCAGACTTGTGTGGAGGTCCACAGTTTTTATTCTGAGGTCTTGGCTGATTTCTTTTGCTTTTCCCGTGATGTCAAGCAAAAAGGCACTGAGTTTTAAGGTAGGCCTTAAAATACATCCACATTTACACCTCCAATTCAGTACACCTTCTATCAGAAGCTAATTGTCTAAAGGCTTGACATAATTTTCTGGAATTTTCCAAGCTGCTTAAAGGCACAGTTAACTTAGTATATGTAAACTTCTGACCCACTGGAATTGTGATATAGTCAATTAAAAGTGAAACAATTGTTGGAAAAATTACTCATGTCATGCACAAAGTAGATGTCCTAAATGACATGTCAAAACTATAGTTTGCTAATATTAAATCTGTGGAGTGGTTAAAAAATTAGTTTTAATGACTCCAACCTAAATGTATGTAAACTTCTGACTTCAGCTGTATTTACACAAAGGCTGTCTCAAATTCTCTGTGTCATAGACAAATTTTTGCTAGCATTATTTTGGCCACAAACTGAGGCCACATCACATGAATCCTTCATGGATAAGGCAATACTATAATGTTTTGTGATGAGCTCAGTGAATATGACGGGTGAGGCCAAGAGAAATATTCTAAAAATTCAGTACTGGAAAAGGATCTTAATAGAAGTCTCTAATTTTATACAATATTTGTGTATGCTACATATTTTCTGTGCTTATTAGAGCTGTAGGCTTAGATATACGCTAACTTTAGAACATTGCAAGTGTTCATCGATTCTCTCGTAGTTTATGATGCTCTTTGAAGAGAATCTCACTCCAGAGTTACTTCAAAGGCTTCATTCGATCAGAATGTTTACAAGCCCATGAAGGCATACACAAAATGGTTTGAAGACGCAGCCATGGTGTGAGCGATGGAAAATCTGTCACGAAAGCTAAGCTAAAACATGACGTCCTCAGTGTAGAAAAACTATAAGAAACTTCAGTCAATCTGGGATTCTGCAGATTCAAGAAGAAAATAAGGACACTTCCATAGAAAAAGATAAAAAATAGTTGTTTTTAATAAAAAATACAATTATATATTTATATTATATACTTAATAAACTTCACATCATTATACATCTTACACAAAGGACATCAGGGTTCTAACTCGTAAAGCTATTAAGAGCAAACCCATTTGAGCACATAGGTAGACTAGACTGAAGAGAAAAGGAACAAATTGTACAAGAGGGTTATCAGGCAACTCCACAAGCTGATTTCAGTCTACCTAAAACTAAAACAGCATAAGGTAAGGCTAGGGCAAGCCTCCACTGTTGCCTTAATCTTCAGACGGTGACAGAAGCAGTCTCTGTGCTTGAAGCATTGGCATTGTGCTAGGAAGCAGCAAGACGTATCCTCAAGGGCCAATCGTGTCCCATCAAAAACAACAAAGAGGTTGCCAGGGTAACAAATTCTATAAGCAACCTTCCAAGATTGCTAGCACAGAGGGAAGGGCAGTGGACAACGTTCCTTCATGCACACAGAAGCAGCATCTATGTGATACCCATGCATACTACACTAAGTATTCACACAGAAAGACGGGTGCTACAATAAGCACAGAATACCATTAGACTTGGCCATACATGTAGATGATCTGTTGCACAGGAAAAAATTTATTTTTAACATTGCTGTGGGGTTGTGTGCTTGTCTAAAGTTTTGTTATTCATTGGTCACTTTTCAAGATGATTAATTTACAGTGTGTACACCTGAGTGTTATGATATTCTCACAGAAAGAAAAATGCATGAAGAATGAATGAAAACTGTACAACATTACAGAAGCAACCATTTGAGACAAGTTCTGTGGTGTATCAGCGTGAACCAAACTGAAACAATCATGTTATGGTTGTGCTTCATAAAAACAGACAATAGCCTGGATTAAATAATAATACTACTAATAATAAAAAACAGTAACAAGAAAACATTCAGTCACTTATTTGTGCCTTGGATGTCTTCGGATGTGTTTTCAAGGGTTTCATCTCTTATATATACTTTCAGATTGAAAGCAGCATCGTGCAAGTCAACTCAAGAATTATTACCAAAGCTGTGTGACTTTACTAATGCAGGCAAACTGAACTAAAATGAGTGAATCACAGTGATGCATGAGCAAACTACTGAAGGGAAAAAGGAAAAAAGGCAGTGGGAGGGTCTTATTTCTACATCAACATGGGTGAGACAGGATGATTGATCAACATGAAGGGCCTGTTGAATTCAACATTTGACCTCAACTTAATAACAAGTCAGGAGTCAAAAGTCTGAACTCTTCCTTTGCTGCAGGTGACCCATACAAAAAGCAATACAATTAAAATAACAAATGTAAAACGGACAACTATTTGACAAAGACCAACAACTCAAACATATCAGATGCAAATGTACAACCAAAACATCTGACAATATATACATACATACAGGCTTTCATAAATGTGTCTTTTTACTTCTCCTACTAGCATAAAATTATTTAGGAACATTAAAAAGGAAAATGACGAGCAGCACCGTTTCCATCTGTTGTTATCAACTGGAAGAAAAAGAGCAGGTTCTTTAAACTTTGACCTGTGAACTAATTGCACCGAAGAGAGGGATCTCTGACAAGACAACAAAAGGCCTGGAGGAGCACACTCACTGTCTCATGCATGTTTACACAAAGTCAGATCTGGTGCTGGAGTGGAGGTAAAATGTCCTTAGAAAGAGTGCTTAGGTATTGGTCGGCTCTCAACCCCTTTGTCCTCTTAATATGGGCATTTCTCAACAGTCTTTCAGGGCACGAGGCTTGTCTAATGCATCATCGTCTGTAAAGAGGAAAAAAAGATAATGATTGAGACATGAACTTACACGGATTTGACAAAAATCAGAAGATATCAGAATTGGAGTAGCAGACAACATAAAGACAGCTTTTCAACAAAAATAGGAGAGGAACGATAAATAAACATAAAACAGGAAATTGTGAATTGCACACTAAAATTAAAAGTAACACAAAAATGCCAGGAAAGCATTCTGAATTGCAGTCCAGCACAAAGAAGTAGTGAGAGTGTACAAACTTTTTTTTTCTTTTACACGCAGCAATAAAATGAAATATGCTGACTTCAGAATAACACACATACACACTTGTGTTTTTCTGTAGACTCAGCCCACTTGTCTGGAAGTTTTCATACGGTTGAAGTGTCTAAAACAGATGGCAATTGAGGATATAGGCGGAAAGTAATTGAAACTAGGATGCGCGGGCCCTAGGGCATAATTGCAACCTTTAAGGTTACCTACTGAAATTAATTTAGAGTTGATAAAACATCTGTACAGGTAAGCTCTTGAAAACACACTTAATACGAATCTGCCCACAGGCTCAAGACGAATCTGCCTCTTCTCCTGGTCAAGTGTTGATTTCACCATAGTGAGTACAACACAGTTAATTTTGTACAGATGGCCAATTATTTACATAAATGATTTTAAAGCATGAAGTATAAAAGGATCACACACTGTTTTAATGAATGCTCACATGAGTAATTGGGGTTGGAGTGAGGAGTATTAAACAGAATAAAAAAAGGCCAGACCAGAAAATAGAATCAGTTTGTGGCAAATCCACTTTTGCCATCTGCTCAAGCGAAATGGAAGAGTTTTGACATGGGAGTGAGATAAGGGGTGTGATGCTATGGAGAGCTAGGATGTCATTTCATAAACTTTCTAGCATAGCGCCCTGATGTGTGATGAGCTACAGTGCATCCGGAAAGTATTCACAGCACTTCACTTTTTCCACATTTTGTTATGTTACAGCCTTATTCCAAAATGGATTAAATTCATTATTTTCCTCAAAATTCTACAAACAATACCCCATAATGACAACGTGAAAGAAGTTTGTTTGAAATCTTTGCACATTTATTAAAAAATTTTTTTTTTAAAATATCACATGTACATAAGTATTCACAGCCTTTGCTCAATACTTTGTTGAAGCACCTTTGGCACCAATTACAGCCTCAAGTCTTTTTGAGTATGATGCTACAAGCTTGGCACACCTATTTTTGGGCAGTTTCTCCCATTCTTCTTTGCAGGACCTCTCAAGCTTCATCAGGTTGGATGGGGAGCGTCGGTGCACAGCCATTTTCAGATCTCTCCAGAGATGTTCAATCGGGTTCAAGTCTGGGCTCTGGCTGGGCCACTTAAGGACATTCACAGAGTTGTCCCGGAGCCACTCCTTTGTTATCTTGGCTGTGTGCTTAGGGTCATTGTCCTGTTGGAAGATGAACCGTCACCCCAGTCTGAGGTCCAGAGCGCTCTGGAGCAGGTTTTCATCAAGGATGTCTCTGTACATTGCTGCATTCATTTTTCCCTCGATCCTGAATAGTCTCCCAGTTCCTGCTGCTGAAAAACATCCCAACAGCATGATGCTGCCACCACCATGCTTCACTGTAGGGATGGTATTGGCCAGGTGATGAGCGGTTTCCTCCAGACATGACGCTTGCCATTTAGCCAAAGAGTTCAATCTTTGTTTCTCATGGTCTGAGAGTCCTTTAGGTGCCTTTTGGCAAACTCCAGGCAGGCTGTCATGTGCCTTTTACTGAGGAGTGGCTTCCGTCTGGACACTCTACCATACAGGCCTGATTGGTGGAGTGCTGCAGAGATGGTTGTTCTTCTGGAAGGTTCTCCTCTCTCCACAGAGAAATGCTGGAGCTCTGTCAGAGTGACCATCGGGTTCTTGGTCACCTCCCTGACTAAGGCCCTTCTCCCCCGATCGCTCAGTTTGGCCAGGCGGCCAGCTCTAGGAAGAGTCCTAGTAGTTCCAAACTTCTTCCATTTATGGATGATGGAGGCCACTGTGCTCATTGGGACCTTCAATGTTGCAGAAATTTTTCTGTACCCTTCCCCAGATCTGTGCCTCGATACAATCCTGTCATGGAGGTCTCCAGACAATTCCTTGGACTTCATGGCTTGGTTTGTGCTCTGACATGCACTGTTAACTGTGGGACCTTATATAGACAGGCGTGTGCCTTTCCAAATCATGTCCAATCAACTGAATTTACCACAGGTGGACTCCAATAAAGTTGTAGAAACATCTCAAGGATGATCAGTGGAAACAGGATGCACCTGAGCTCAATTTTGAGTGTCATGGCAAAGGCTGTGAATACTTATGTACATGTGATTTTTTCATTTTTTATTTTTAATAAATTTGCAAAGATTTCAAACAAACTTCTTTCACGTTGTCATTATGGGGTATTGTTTGAAGAATTTTGAGGAAAATAATGAATTTAATCCATTTTGGAATAAGGCTGTAACATAACAAAATGTGGAAAAAGTGAAGCGCTGTGAATACTTTCCGGATGCACTGTATACTCCATCTAAAACTATTTTAAATTAATTTTTCTAACCTTTTAAGTATTATTGATCTTTTATTAATTGAGAGATTGCATGGACTATTTCTACTTTTAAAAATGTATTTGTTACAGTGCAGGACTATCTAAGTGAACTTCAAGAAAGCTACACAAATAAAAAAAAATTTAAATGCTGACCAGATACAGTACCTAAAATATATAATGTTTAATACAGTATATGTGGGTCATTCCTACAATTCCTTGACATGTCGGCTTTGAAACGTCTGAAATAATTTTATAAGTATCTTTTTGTTTCATCATTAAAGATACATGTTAAAGTCATAATGGTCAAGCTAAACTGCTTAAAAATTTGGATGTCCATCTGGTTAACTAGGCAGGGTCAGGGTGGAAAATAACAAGGTGGACAATAACAGAGTGGACATTCAGTGGATAAATTAGCCACTACATGGTCTGTGAATGATATCTAGCAAACACATTTAGAGACTTACATTGATGATTTTATTTCTGTTAACATAAATATATTGACATTTTAAAATTACAGTAATTTTCCCTTTATTGTTATGAGGAAATGACACTATTGCAATAATTGAAAATTATTCAAATTATTCAAAATTTGTCTTTTTGGGTCACAGCAGTGTGTAATATTATAAGTCTTTATTCTTTTTACCAAGCCTATTAAAATTGTAATTGGGTAAACATTTTAACATTATAAATGACACAACTTGCACTAGGGAATTAAATGTCACAGGATTGTAGGAATGACCCATGTATAAAGTTGTATGTATAAAATCTTGATGTTGAAAAAGGTTCTTGGACATGTTTTTTGTCAACTACCTTTATAAGGAACATTACTCAAATAGTGAGGAATACATTTAGAGAGGTTAAATTACCAGTAGGGGGAAGTATGGACCAACAAGAGTGGAAGACTGCCCTACCTCAGCTTGACTGAGCCGTAGGAGTCCAATAGTTGGGTGCTGGCCAACTCCAGGTTCCAGTCATACATCTCTAGAATCTTATGACACTCCACCCTCGTCTTCAGCCCCAAACAAAATAGCTGCTCCACCTTCGAAACAGGCCAAATGGACAGAGAGTGAGAGAAGAAAGCAATTAATTTTATTAACCTCTTTAATTAACCTCATAATGGGCCCAAACATAAGTGCTGTAAACTTAATGTTACAGAGAAGATTATTATTAGGGGTCCAAGTCCTCAATGAACTCAAGCGGCTCACGGAGCAGTTTATGAACAAGTCCAATGCCATAAATATGATAAACAGGTTTTACTAGCATGACTTGTTTACAAATACTAATAAAAATACACCAGTTATCAATACCAGTTTCAATATGGATGGCAAATTTAAGAGCTTATGGGTTAAAAGAACCCTATTTTTCACTGCCTGCATTTATCTTTCAGTTCGTTTTTGTTTACATTTGCAATTATGTCCCATGTAAGAAATGTACCACAGACAGAGGAGGATGGAGATTTATTTTTGTGTCTGATTACTTAAAGATTTTATTACAATTAGATTAAATGGAAGGTGGAAGTGAGCCATGACAGAGCAGTAATGGTTGATACCTTCAAGTAGTGCACAGCCTTCTGCACATTCCAGCTGTGGTTCTGTAAAGCTGTCTGACATTCTTCAATTGTTACTCCATGGACAGCTTCCTGCACCTAAACAGGACAAATACAACCAATTAGCTCTGTAATGCTTTGACAATAAATCCATAGGAAGTCAGTGAGCACTAAGGTACAGTGTTGGAATGATTACAGAGAGTAAAGAAAATCTAATCCTTAGCAACATAGTGTTTTAACCAGAAATAATTGCTTAGGCCAAAACCCTAATGTGAAGTCTATTCCAAAACCAGCCCATCTGGCACCAACAATCATGCCACGGTCCAAATAACCAGACCACATTTTTTTCCCCATTCAGATGGTTGATGTGATCCTTAACTGAAGCTCCTGACCCATATCTGAATGATTTTATGCATTACACTGCTGCCACATGATTGGCTGATTAGATATTCACATGGATGATTGTTGGTGCCAGACGGGCTGGTTTGAGTATTTCTGTAACTGCTGATCTCATGAGATTTTTACACACAACAGTCTCTAGAATTTACTCAGAATGGTGCCAAAAACAAAAAAAATATCCAGTGACCAGCAGTTCTGTGGATGGAAGTGCCTTGTTGATGAGAGAGGTCAACAGAGAATGGCCAGACTGGTTCGAACTAACAAAGTCTACGGTAACTCAGATAACCGCTCATAGCATCTCAGAATGCTATTCTGAGATGCAGGTTGGCACTGTTTTAGCGGCACGAGGGGGATCTACACAATATTAGGCAGGTGGTTTTAATGTTGTGGCTGATCGGTGTATATTCAAAATTCAAGTCAAATCATTTTTATTTGTATAGAGCTTTTCACAACACACATCGTTTCAAAGCAGCTTTACAGAAAATCATGCATTAACAGAAGATGAAACTCTAATATCTTAAAATCTGTAGTTTGATTTAATATGATTGTAAATTGTGTATAAAAATAAATAAATAATAATTGTATTTACAACCTCAGTGAGCAAGCGGAAGGTGACTGGAAGGAATACAAAACTCCTTAAGATGTTGGTTAATGGAGAAAAATAACCTTGGGTGAAACCAGAATCACTGTGGGGGCCAGCTCCCCTCTGGCTAAACAGCATGAATATAATGCCAATATTAGTTATTTATGTGCAGTGCAAGTCATGGTTTAAAATTAGCAAACTAAGTAAGTGTTAAGGGCCAGTGTTTAAACAAAGATTTTGTATGAATTGTAAGATTAATGACTAATGTCTTTGAAGTTCATCCTGGATTAACTGCAGAAGTTCACATAGATGCATTGTCCTTTGTTAGTTGGCTGATGAAGGCATTTGTTGGCAATTAATTGATAGTCTATGTATTCCATTTTAAGAGTGTAGTCCATCATTAGACCGAGGTGATGCAGGCAGAGATCAGTGAGGTGCATCGCAGTTCAACCGGCAGGTCATTTCGGTGAGGTCTATCCTAAGTCCAAGATTCATGCAATGGCATATGATGAATCCCATATCTTATGGTTGGAGTTGGCATCAGTTCATCCCTTAAAGTCCACCGTAATAGACTGAAGTGATGTCTGGCTGGCACCAGCTGCATTTAGTTGTCATCACTCAGAGACACAAGCAGTGGAGTCTGACACCAAGCAGGAACGGGGCTGGATCTGGCTGGCTCTGGTAACCTCGGGATATGAATTCCAAGGTTGAGACAGGGAAACAAATAGAATAATATTACCGTAGATGACATTTTTTGCAGAGTTAGAGATCATGATAAATGTTTTTGGTTCCGGCAGACCTAACTAAAGCAGCTTAATTGTGTGCTGATAGATAAATTAGGTGTATTCCTGGCTAAATAGATGAGTCTTTAGTCTAGACTTAAACTGAGTGAGTGTGTCTGCGTCTCGAACAGTGTTATGGAGACTATTTCATAGTTTAGGAGCCAAATAGGAAAAGGATCAACCTCCTTTTGTGGATTTTGATATTCTACGAACTATTACCAGGCCAGAATTTTGTGATCGTAATGAACGTGATGGAATATAGCGTGGTAGAAGGTCACTTAAGTACTGCGGAGCTAGACCATTCAAAGCTTTGTAAGTAGTAAAAAAAAAAAAATTTAATTAATACAAAATTTAAAAGGTAGCCAATACGTAGCCAAACTCATCCAACCATGCCTGGAAGCATAGAATTTTCCAAAATGTCTTGGTAAGCTGAGGCATTAACATTTTGGAAAATTCTATGCTTCCAACTTTGTGGAAACAGTTTGGGGAAGGCCCTTTTCTGTTCCAGCATGACTGTGCCCCAGTGCACAAAACAAGGTCCATAAAGGCATGGTTGGTTGAGTTTGGTGTGGAAGAACTTGACTGGCCCACACAGAGCCCTGACTTCAACCCTATCGAACACCTTTGGGATGAACTAGAACGGAGATTGTGAGCCAGGCCCTCTCATCCAACATCAGTGTCTGACCTCACAAATGCTCTTCTGGAAGAATGGGCAAAAATTCCGACAGACACACTCCAAAATCTTGTAGAAAGCTTTCCCAGAAGAGTGGAAGCTGTTATAGCTGCAAAGGGGGTACCAACTTGATATTAATGCCTGTGGATTTAGAATGGGATGTCATATAAGCTCCTGTAGGTGTAATGTGTAGGTGTCCCAATCTTTTGTCCATATAGTGTATATAGTATTAGGGCTGTCAATCGATTAAAATGTTTAATCAAAGTAATTTACCAGAGCATATTACAGTGTCTGACATCCTTTTTGCAAGTTCACACACCTCTTTAGCATTATCTCTAGTGACCTCCGACTGGTGAAGCCTGACATGAATAACAATTTTAGAAAATCTATGTTTAGCATTAGCTAGCACTTGTAAATTTGATCTGATGTCAAACACCCGAGCCCCCGAAATGCATTGAACAATAATGGCTGGAGTCTCTATTTCCATGTTCCTTACAACAGAGTCACCAATAACAAGGGCGCTTTCAGCATGATTCTCAGTGGGTGCATCACTGAGTGGGGAGAATCGATTGGAAATCCTAACAGGAAAGGGAGAGTGGTGTCACTTTGCTGAGCGAGAATGCTGCTGAGACATCACCCAAACGCCCTGCTGCAAGGGCTCTTCAGCCAGAACCAAAGTGTGTGTGTTGCTCGCTCTTCTACCCGCATTCAAAACAGTATCTACCGGCTTCTCTTTCTCACTGACCTCCACTAGCGTTCGGATGCATGTCTCTAACTCATTAACCTTCTCCATCAGCCTGACTAAATCCTTACATTTATCACATGTAAATCCCTCACTGCTGACAGAAGAAGCTATAGTAAACATGTGGCATGCAATGCAGGAAGCAATAACATGTGTGGATGCCATGAATTACTGCAACTGTTTGTTGTTGTTGTTGTTGTTATGGTTGTTCTTGTACGGCGAGGGTTTGACATCGATGTGAATCCCTCACGCGATTGTTTGCTGTTGTTGTGGAGGTTCCAGATCAGCAGATGTTTGAGACTGATGCAATAATACGTGTAAAACACAGAGGACAAAACAAATGCACACAGTCAAAATGCGAGATGTAGACAAGCTGAAAAAAGGTGCGCACGGTAACACACGCAGTTGAAACAGTAGAAAAGCGGAACAAACACGTGGTAAAACGGTACAGGATAAAACGATGAACATAGAGGAATAAGCAATGCTAAGCAGGCTAGCAAGCTACAAACAGACTTGTGCAGCGTGCCGGCAGTGACCGGAACAGGAAACTTTCCCCACACGATTGGTGGCTGTTAATCACCATTTCACAATGATTAAGACACCTTATGGACATCATACATTATGACGCAGCCAACTAATAATACCAATTGAAATTTTAAAAACTCGCCCAAGAACGAAAGTCAAAACTTGATGCTCAAGGTAGCCTAATCTTAAGTACAGCATGAATGTTTTGTGAAATATATTATTAAATGAAGTGTTGGATACATCTCTTGAACGGACATTCAAAAAACATAATTTTCCAATAATCTACCAAGGAGGTTTATAATACTTGGAAAAAGCTATCTGATCATATTTGCGATTTAAATGTTGCTTGCAATAAATTTCACTGAATGCTCAAAACACTTTGAAAACTCCTGATGTTGCTATAACAATGCAAAAAGCACTTACCAATTTAATTGAAGTCAAAATCAGCCCTCCTTTCCTGTTTAATAAATTAAGCAATCACACGGTCATGCAGAACGTCTCAGGTTTATGAATCCATATAGATCTCTTCTCAATGGCGATAACGGTAGAAAAAATATTTATTTAGTAGGCATGTTAGGCCAACATAGAAGAGAATTCACCACTGAGATATATATATATATATATATATATATATATATATATATATATATATATATATAAATTAGTGCCCGACCGATATATCGGTCTGCCGATATTATCAGCAGATATTAGCCTTTCACCGATATATCGGTATCGGCGTATATGTTTACCGATATGTGCAGATTTGACAATTTTTTTCAGAACATATAATGCAGAAAACAATGCGTTATAATTGGTGTCATTGTGTAGTTTGTCCAGCAGAGCGCGCTCCGACTCCACTGTTTACAGAGCTGACTCTGAACTGACGGTGGCTCTGCATACAGGGCGGAGTTGAGCAGTGTCTTCACGGTAAGTTGCTAACTAGTTTGTGAAATACATACTGGAAAGTTAATAAAAAATGACCCCTTCATTTTCCCTTTCCAATATAACTAATATAACGTTAACCCTGTCCCTGACAACCATGTCACTCATGTCTATTTGCTGTTAGCCAGCTATAGTGTGTCAGTGCAGTCAGTAAAGTAGCAGATTGAAAGGTAAACATCAGAGCATCTTTTTGCAGCTCAGCAGACAACGGTGTGGTGGTGGATTGTGTCTGTTGAGTGTTTATTTCACGCTATGCTGTTACCTAGTTGGTGAGACGCAATGCTGGAAAGTAAATAAACAACGTCCATCTTTTACTCTCCGTGACAACAAGCTTATAGCTAACTAGCTAACCACATAGCTACTTTCATTGCTTGCCAGCTGAGTGGAAGCTAATGAGTAAACATGTATTCACCAAACTTTTGTTTTGTTTAGGATTCAGTTTGGTACCCCGTTCAACCGAACAATTCCAGTCATTGCATTTATAAAATGTAATATTTAAAAGTCTGGTTTTCCACCATTGAAAGTT